>NC_059159.1:52869181-53494181 GCF_019923935.1 Bubalus bubalis | reverse complement strand
GGCAACCTAGTGCTGATCGCTCGTGCCGGTGCGGCCGTTAACCGCCCTTGCGGGAGCCGGAGGCTCGCCAGCAGCCCCCCTCCTCTTCCTGGGCCTCCCCCACCCGTTTCCCCGGTCGGCCCTGGGGCATGAGCAGCGATGGCCGGCTGCAGCCCTGAGGAGAAAACTTACCGGCGCTTCCTGGAGCTATTCCTGGGCGAGTTTCGCGGACCGTGCGGCGGCGGTGAGCCCCAGCCGGAACCCGAACCCGAAGAGTCGGAGCCCGAGCCCGAGCCCGAACTGGTGGCGGCTGAGGCGCGCGAGGCGTCGGTCGAGGAAACCGGGGAGGCGGCGGCCGCCGGGGCCGCGTCGGAGGAGGGGGAGCACGAGCAGGAGCGAGAAGACCCCGAGCCTGAGGAGGAGGCGGTGGAGGAGGAGGCGGCGGCGGCGGCGGGCGAGGAGGCGGCGGCCCGGGGGCAGTCGGCCGTGCCGCCGCCGCAGCCCCGGCTGCCGCCGCTGCCCCCGCTGCCGCGGCCGCTGTCGGAGCGCATCACCCGCGAGGAGGTGGAGGGCGAGAGCCTGGACCTGTGCCTGCAGCAGCTCTACAAATAGTTAAGTAGCGGGGCTCGGCCGGGGGGTGGGCCGCCGTCCCCGCCGCGCCGGCCTCGACGCGGCTCCCTCTGCCGCGCGAACTGCTCGCTTTTCCGCTCCTCATCCCCCCCGCCCGCCTCACGCCGGCGCCCTGGCGAGGTTGGAAGCGCCCCCGCTGCTCGGACTCGAGCGGTCGGCGGCGAGATGCCCACGCCCGCCGCGGCCCCCGCGCCTCCCGCCGGGGCCCGGGAGCCGCCCCCCGCGCCCTCCCGCCGGGCTCCCGGCTTCCCGCTTCTCCCCGGCCGCCCACTTCTTTCTCCACTTCTCACACCTTTTCTGCTTGGTGCCCGGGAAGGTCCTTCCTTCTAGTCTTGAGAGCTCCCTCTTCCCAGCCCTCTCCTTCCTGCTGCAGGCTTTCCTCCCACCCGGGTCTGTCTTTTTCCCGGCTCGAGTCCCCCCCTGTTGTTTGGCGGCGGAGAGACGCGGTCTTCTTTCTAGGCAGGAGCTGCTTGCTAGGTGCCTCCTGCGTAACCGCAACAAAGATGATAATCCCGGCCCCAGATCCACAGGAGGGGAGACTGGAGTCGATTTTCTTCTGTTGGGCGCTCAGTGTTGAAAGTGTAGATGGCTTAATACACGGAAGCCTCGTATCGTAGTTTAATGATACTTGATAACTCTTAATTGAGGGAGGTGGGAAGGAAATGGGGAGGGACGGAAAAGGAAAATTTTACCTGCGAGCCTTCAGGTGAAAGACAGAGTCGTAATTCGTTAAAGTGGAAAACTCTGGCTGGTTTGATAAAATTGCAATTAGGTGCAGTATTTTCAGTCCATTAAGTAGATGGGGTAGAGAGAAAGCAGATGGCTTAGCTACACAGATGAAAGTCTAAAATAGAAAGGTCAAGGCTTTGCCTTTCATCCCAGTTTTTATGGGCCTGAAATAGAAGCAGTTTACAATTGCGTTTCTTTCTAAATGGAATTGTTCTGAAATAATGACAGAGGAGAATACTAACAAGTTTCTGAGAACACTGGTAAACCTCGACAGCCTTTTGCCATTCTGCTGATAGTTGTAATGAAAGATGTTACTCTGTCCCCATCAAAAAGTTTGCTACTGCAAGATTCACTGCAGTTAAGATCTCTTCTTGGATTTTTTTAAAAGCTTAGATTAAGAGAAGGACCTGGAAAATAAAGGTTTTGTCTTTTTCCAACCTAACAGACACCTGATCAGATCATTCTTCCTGTTAAAACAGAAGCTTGTCAACAGGAAAAAAACACTGAACATATATGCTGTAAAAGTGGACTGTGTTGATGTGTCCCATATTTTATACACTATTGAAATTTCAATTTTGAAATCCTATCTGGTTACCAAAGTCATACTGCTTTTTGGGAAATGTAAAATGGCATGTAAAAACATCTTAGGAGTTTTTCTTCCTAGTGTTTGTAAACAATCGTAGAATAGAGTTTATGAAATATAATTTTTAATACTATATAGACACTTAAGACTTCTTGCTTAAAATAAAATGGAATTGTTTACTGAAGTGGAAAGATTTATCTCAGCATCAGACTAACTCTATTTTGACAATTTTACCTTTACATATGCAATTGCAGAATTAAAGAAATACACATTTAAACATTAGAGAAGGTCCATTTCAAAAAAAGAGTGTCATTAGCTTAGAACAACTTTGAATATGTACCATTCAAGGTTTTTTAAAAATGAAATCTGTATGATGATGGTAGGTTGATGTGTGTTTTGCCACATGGAAAGGGAGCAAGATTTTCCATACATGTATAAACTAGAAAAGTATTCAGATTATAAAATGGCAATCTAATTGAGGAAGTTTAGATTTGAAGTAAAACTAGCAAAATTGAAGTTGGAAAACAACTGTTTTGTGCAGAAGCTATTAACTTATGTTTTACTCAGATATAAAACGCCTGGCTTGTTTATGTAAAGTATCTTCAACGTTGTTAACAGACTGAAAAAAAAGACAAAACAAAACCCAAAAACCTAAAAGTCTCATAGTTTAAAAACACATACTTTTTGTGCTTTATTATTTATGAAAGAAAATCATACAACTTGGCCACAAGAATCAGTACTGGAAGACATTGTAGAGATGGATCATTTTCCTGTTCGCTTCATTTTACAGAAGAGAAAACTGACGATCCTGATTCAGAAATGACAAATTATGTACAAATGGTTTTCCAGCATTTTTCAATATAATTTTTGAACCTCAAAACTCTCAGAGTTGTCAAATTTCCTAGGAAAAATTGAGTTATCAAATTTCCTAGGAAACACTTTGAAATCATTCTGATTAGGAATATGTTGGAATTACTAATTTGGCGGAGGTGAAGTTTTTGGTTTTTTTTTTAATATTTTCTCAGATACCCACTCTCTCTTTATTTTGGGAATTCTTAACATTCTTTAGAAACTGTCATGTTTGTCAGAGTGTGCTAAAATACTTAAATGAAGTTACTTGAAATATATATTCACCAATTTCACAGTTGAAACTAATGTAAGAAGAAACTAGAACCAGTTTCATAAATCTCTAGACTATTTTTTCTGTCAGTGCTTTATAAATATATAGTATGAAGCTACAGAAAAAAATAAAGGTGCTTACTTTCCCAATACTGTTTATGTATACACTGGCTGAAATTTTACTTCAAAAAATATAGTGAATGTTTTTCCCAGTATTTTGCTTCTCTCAGAGTTTAAGAACAGCAGGTATATTTATCATTCTTCATTTTGGTAAACTCAAAGCTTAGGATTAGCTTGAGATAAGCAGTTACTTAGGTAAGTAAAGGATCAAGGTTTAAGTGGACAAAATATAGTTATAATTAGCAACTTAAAAGTTTTTCAGTATTTGTGATAGAGTTTTTGCTGTTAGGCTTCAAAATGGGAACTATGCACTTAATATTTCTGTACTAGATAAAAACATGTAACATTTTGAAAGAAAAATTATTTGAAATGTTGAAACTCCCCTAGGATGAGAAAGATCTCTGTTGTGGGCTATAAATACTTTTTTTTAAAGGACCATTTAAACAATTTTGTTTCAAATAATTAAATCTTTAAAAATGAATAATAAATTCAGGCAGTTCTTTAGAACTGTTTAACTGAATTAGTCTATTCCATGTCAATAAAAAATTCCAGTGATTTGGAATCTTCAGCTGCTCATGTAAAAATTATCTCCTTTACTCCTGTAAACTAAAATGCCCCCCAAGAGAGTAAAATAAATTCTAATGACGCAAAATTAGGAGTTTTGAGGTTAATGGATCTCTTTGAAAAGGTGGAGGTGAGATATTTTATAGCTTTGAAATAATTTCAAATAAAATTTACAGCTGATCTTATAGCAGATATGAATAACCTTGGATAGGTTGCATAGGTCAATGCTGTATTTTATTCTCTGTATTATTGTATGGAGGATAAATCTATTTGTTTTAACCCAGAAGAAACAAATACCCTGAAGTCTGTAAGAGCTACATGTCAGTACATTTTTAGAGCAGTTGTCTTCTCAGTTATTCATTTAGTCTGGGTTGGACTTCTCAAGGAGGGGGAGATATTTTGGTAGCCTGGCAAAGTTAAATACTTGCAGATGGTTTACAGTAGTAATGAGGGTGGCCACTTTAAAAATGGCCTGGGAAAGAAAATCATTGTTTATAGACACTAATAATTCAGTTGTATTGAATTATGTGACTCATTAATGACTTTGAGATAGATTAGAAAGCCATTAACCTTTGTCTGTGTATATATATGAAAAAATAGATGGATGGGAGTTATGCCACTCATTTAGAATACCCCCCTTTTTTTTTATTCTTAAAAGTAGTAAGAAGTAGCAGAAAAAAGAAAATACCAACCATTGGGTGTAAGCCATAAGTTTCGGGGTTTTCTCCTACGTCTTAGACTGCCACTTCTCTGTGAGCTTTTAATACTCTGCCTAACCCTTTTATATTGTTGTTTGGTCCTTGGCCTTTTCAAGTTTGGTTGGCTTAGTTGTCTGTGGTCAACATCAGTCTCTCCCGTGATGTGA
Source organism: Bubalus bubalis (assembly GCF_019923935.1). Classification (NCBI taxonomy): domain Eukaryota; kingdom Metazoa; phylum Chordata; class Mammalia; order Artiodactyla; family Bovidae; genus Bubalus; species Bubalus bubalis. The sequence goes on along the minus strand of NC_059159.1, from coordinate 53,489,592 downwards.
TTTTGGTTATTGTAGTTATGCTAATAGCTCCCAACTCGGTCTCCATCCTTGCTTTGACTGCTGATGGAATGGCTCTATCCAGATGTCTAAAAGTCTTCTCAAATGAAAATGTCCAAAACTGAATTTGATCTTCCGTCTCTCTCTGTCTCTCCCACAGAAGACAAAACTTGATTCTCTTTTTGGTGGGTTTATTCATGAGGTCACAAAGAGTCGGACATGACTGAGCGACTGAACTGAACTGAACTGATCCTTGATTTTTCCTTCTCTCCTCCTCACGTTCAGTCAAATTTTGCCTTGTAAATACCTCCTAAATATGTCCCTCACCATCCCTACTGTCATTGCCATTTCTTCCCAGTCTTTTCCAATATATTCTCCCCAGTGTATTAATAGTAAAGTGATTTCTCTAGAATGTAGATTATGTAGATTAATTGTCACCCATTGCTTAAATATTTTACTGTTTACCTGGTATTAGCCAAACTGAGGTCAAAGGCACAGTTCTCCAGTCAGATACAGCCAAGTCTGCCTGAGGCAGAAGTTGCTAGGAGTTAGGGTCCAACTATAAGTTAGAGAAAGAGTCTGCACAAGACCACCCTCACTTCTGACACTGACTATAATTTTCAGGTTTCTCAAAACTACTTTCAGATTTGATAATTTACTAGAAAGACTCACAGAACTCACTGAAAGCTTAATATATTAATGGATTATGGTTCAGAATAAGGAAAAGCTAGAACTTAGAACCAGCCAAAGAAAGGGATGCATGAGCTGCAATCTGGAAGGGTTTCAGATGTGAAGCTTCCATTGTCCTCAGGGATGTGTTCCTCTCTCATGGAGTCCTGACAGCCCAAAAAGCTCACCTAAGTTTCGCTGTCCAGTTTGTATTGGGATTTACTGGTAGATTGCTCACCTGGTTGAACTTATTAATAGTTTCAAGTCTCCCACCCCAGGCTGATACCATGTGATCCAAGGGGCCCACTATGAATAACAAAGACACTCCTATTACTCTAGAAATTCCAGGGATTTAGAGGTTACCTCCCAGGAGCTGGGGACAAAGGCCAGACTTCTTTTTGGCAAGGCCAGTTCTTTATTGTATACCTTCATCGCCTATTTCTCCATTGCCCTACAGATAAAATCCAAACAAGCCTTTATAATCTTATCAGCCATCCCTGAATCACTGTCCACCCACTCCATCCCACCCCTAGAAACTATACTTCAGCTGTTTTAGACTATTAATATATTAGTTTGAATGCATGGTGTTTGCTCTTACCTCTGCACTTTGGACATAACACGCTTGATCTACCCAGCTCTCCCACTCCGACTTCAATCTGTCCAGTCATTAACCCATTGTTCAGGTCTCCATTTCACATCACTTCCTTTGTTCACCAACCCCACACTCATAATGAATTACATGTCTCTTCCGTGTCTCCTTATAGAATACCTAGTGCTTATTCCTCTTGTTCAGTTCAGTCGCTCAGTCGTGTCCAACTCTTTGCAACCCCGTGAGTCGCAGGACGCCAGGCCTCACTGTCCATCACCAACTCCCGGAGTTCACCCAAACTCATGTCCATCGAGTCGGTGATGCCATCCAGCCATCTCATCCTCTGTCATCCCCTTCTCCTGCTCTCAGTCTTTCCCAGCATCAGGGTCTTCTCCAATGAGTCAGCTCTTTGCCTCAGGTGGCCAAAGTATTGGAGTTTAGGCTTCAACATCAGTCCTTCCAATGAACACCCAGGACTGATCTCCTTTAGGATGGACTGGATGGATCTCCTTGCAGTCCAAGGGACTCTCAGGAGTCTTCTCCAACACCACAGTTCAAAAGCATCAATTCTTCAGTGCTCAGCTTCCTTCACAGTCCAACTCTCACATCCATACATGACCACTGGAAAAACCATAGCCTTGACTAGACGGACCTTTGTTGGCAAAGTAATGTCTCTGCTTTTCAATATGCTATCTAGGTTGGTCATAACTTTCCTTCCAAGGAGTAAGCATCTTTTAATTTCATGGCTGCAGTCACCATCTGCAGTGATTTTGGAGCCCCCAAAAATAAAGTCTGACACTGTTTCCACTGTTTCCCCATCTATTTCCCATGAAGTGATGGGACAGATACCATAATCTTAGTTTTCTGAATGTTGAGCTTGAAGCCAACTTTTTCACTCTCCTCTTTCACTTTCATCAAGAGGCTTTTTAAAGTTCCTCTTCACTTTCTACCATAAGGGTAATGTCATCTGCATATCTGAGGTTATTGATATTTCTCCTGGCAATCTTGACTGCAGCTTGTGCTTCATCCAGCCCAGCGTTTCTCATGATGTACTCTGCATAGAAGTAAAATAAGCAGGGTGACAATATACAGCCTTGACGTACTCCTTTTCCTATTTGGAGCCAGTCTGTTGTTCCATGTCCAGTTCTAACTGTTGCTTCCTCACCTGCATATAGGTCTCAAGAGGCAGGTCAGGTGGTCCGGTATTCCCATCTCTTTCAGAATTTTCCACAGTTTATTTTGATCCATACAATATTGTGATCAAAGGCTTTGGCATAGTCAATAAAGCAGAAATAGATGTTTTTTTCTGGAACTGTCTTGCTTTTTCAGTGATCCAGCGGATGTTGGCAATTTGATCTCTGGTTCCTCTGCCTTTTCTAAAACCAGCTTGAACATCTGGAAGTTCACAGTTCACGTATTGCTGAAGCCTAGGGTGGAGAATTGTGAGCATTACTTTACTAGCGTGTGAGATGAGTGCAATTGTGCCGTAGTTTGAGCATTCTTTGGCATTGCCTTTCTTTGGGATTGGAATGAAAACTGACCTTTTCCAGTCCTGTGGCCACTGCTGAGTTCTCCAAATTTGCTGGCATATTGAGTGCAGTACTTTCACAGCATCATCTTTCAGGATCTGAAATAGCTCTACTGGAATTCCATCACCTCCACTAGCTTTGTTCGTAGTGATGCTTTCTAAGGCCTACTTGACTTCACATTCCAGGATGTCTGGCTCTAGGTGAGTGATCACACTATCATGATTATCTGGTTCGTGAAAATCTTTCTTGTACAGTTCTTCTGTGTATTCTTGCCACCTCTTCTTAATATCTTCTGCTTCTGTTAGGTCCATACCATTTCTGCCCTTTATCGAGCCCATCTTTTCATGAAATGTTCCCTTGGTATCTCTAATTTTCTTGAAGAGATCTCTAGTCTTTCTCATTCTGTTGTTTTCCTCTATTTCCTTGCATTGATCACTGAGGAAGGGTTTCTTATCTCTCCTTGCTATTCTTTGGAACTCTCCATTCAGATTCTTATATCTTTCCTTTTCTCCTCTGCTTTTCGCTTCGCTTCTTTTCACAGCTATTTGTAAGGCCTCCTCTTGTAGCACTTGTTTAATTTTTTTTCCCACGCAGATACTTATGTATCTTGACTAGTGGTCTTCAAAATAAGGTGTACCCAAAATAATCCATTTCCATGAAGGAATAAAATATTAAAATCTATTTCTTTGTGTACAAAATATGAATTTAAGAGCATTCCCTCGCAGTCCAGTGCTTTGGATTTGGCGTTTTCACTGCCGTGGCCCAAGTTCAGTCCCTGTTTGGGGAACTAAGATCCCGAAAGACAGGTGACATGACCAAAAAAAAAAAAAGAATTAAGTGCCAGTAATACTTGACATATTAATGAAGAATGGCAGCTTGTTCTGTGTGACAGTTGACTTCATGTTAAACACTGTACATGAAGTATCCTGATGACGTGCAAGTTTCTTGGCTTAGAGTTGACAGTGGCACCTTTCCTCCAATTTTAAGAACGTCATGGATTATTACTGTTTACCTTCTCTCATTAAATGGATTCCTTGGTTGTATTTAACAAAGTTCAGTTCAGTTCAGTCGCTCAGGTGTGTCCGACTCTTTGCCATCCTGTGAATCGCAGCACGCCAGGCCTCCCTGTCTATCACCAACTCCCGGAGTTCACTCAGACTCATGTCCATCGAGTCAGTGATGCCATCCAGCCATCTCATCCTCTGTCGTCCCCTTCTCCTCCTGCCCCCAATCCCTCCCAGCGTCAGAGTCTTTTCCAATGAGTCAACTCTTCGCATGAGGTGGCCAGAGTACTGGAGTTTCAGCTTCAACATCATTCCCTCCAAAGAAATCCCAGGGCTGATCTCCTTTAGAATGGACTGGTTGGATCTCCTTGTAGTCCAAGGAACTCTCAAGAGTCTTCTCCCAACGCCACAGTTCAAAAGCATCAATTCTTCGGCGCTCAGCCTTCTTCACAGTCCAACTCTCACATCCATACATAACCACTGGAAAAACCATAGCCTTGACTAGATGAACCTTTGTTGGCAAAGTAACGTTTTTGCTTTTCAGTATGCTATCTAGGTTGGTCATAACTTTCCTTCCAAGGAGTAAGCGTCTTTTAATTTCATGGCTGCAGTCACCATCTGCAGTGATTTTGGAGCCCAAAAAAACAAAGTCTGACACCGTTTTCACTGTTTCCCCATCTATCTCCCATGAAGTGATGGGACCGGAGGCCATGATCTTCGTTTTCTGAATGTTGGCTTTAAGCCAACTTTTTCACTCTCCTCTTTCACTTTCATCAAGAGGCTTTTGAGTTCCTCTTCTCTTTCTGCCATAAGGGTGGTATCATCTGCATATCTGAGGTTATTGATGTTTCTCCTGGCAATCTTGATTCCAGCTTGTGCTTCTTCCAGCCCAGCGTTTCTCATGATGTACTCTGCATAGAAGTTAAATAAGCAGGGTGACAATATACAGCCTTGAAGTACTTCTTTTCCTATTTAGAACCAGTCTGTAGTTCCATGTCCAGTTGTAACTGTTGCTTCCTGACCAGCATATAGGTTTCTCAAGAGGCAGGTCAGGTGGTCTGGTATTCCCATCTCTTTCAGAATTTTCCACAGTTTATTGTGATCCACACAAAGGCTTTGGCATACAAAATAGATAATTGACTTAAAAAATTCCTGCAAAGACATCATAGGTTGAACATATTATTTGTAATACAAGTGTAAAAAGCAACAAAACTTCTATCTTTATTTTTATTAGATTTTTTAAAGGGTGATTATATTTGATGAGAAATCTGTGAATATGTAACTTAATTAGATTATGTAGAATACAGCTTACTCAAAGAAATACTGATAATATTGCTGGTGAGAGTGGTATGTATGCATGGGTATGCATGTATGAAATTTATACATGTATATATACACACATCCAGCCATGAGAAATGTATATCTACATTGAAAATGTGGTATTCATAATGTTCCAAATGATTTTGATAAAGTGCTTGAAGGCAGTTGCATTAGATTATTAGCTACATGTTTGCCATCAAATCCCTAGACCAGCAATGACAGGGACATATGCAACACAGATAAATCCAGTGAATGAGCCAAGAGATTAAACACAAAATATTATTCATAACTATTTTAAACTGCTTTTTTAAAAACTTAGTCAAGTTCTGTATTTGCATATTTCAGAACTTTTTATTATAAAAAATTTAAAGTATATAAAAAATTGTGTACTTATTGGTCAGCCTCAGCAGTGATCAATCTGTGGCCAGTCTTTTTTTCATCTATACCTTCACACATCTCACCCTACCTCCCGTGTAATTTTTAAATGAATACACAGTATTTTAATCACAATGCTATTGGACATTTTAGGTGTTACCTGTTTTTGGTTGCTCTAAGAATATTTTGATGGTCATCCTTTGAGCAAACCTTTGATTTTCTTAGAGTATATTTATATATAGTATATAGTGTTGGGATTATATTAAAGATATTCACATATTTAAGGCTTTTGGTATATAGTTTTTAAATGTCTTCTAAAACAGAGTTTTGTTGTTTACTCTCTGAGAAGATATATATAAGAAAAAGATTATTTATTTTAATGATTTAAACATTTACAAAATAACAGAATAATAAAAATATACATATACCCCCCAATCCATTTCAAGAAATTATCATAATTAAGATTATTTTAAGAAAGTAAAGCATTTCATATATAAATTAACATTTCATATGAAATTGAAGACTTTGTCACTCTCTTCTATAAACTGATTTCATTTTCTTTCTTTCTAGAGGTAATCTGTGAATTTAGGGAATGTAGCCCTCTGCTCTATATTTTTATATTTTTACTATCCACATATTTGTATGGTCAAAATATGGGTGGCTTTTTTGTTTTTGTTTTCATAAGTAGCTTTTTTGAGACTAATGTTTTTAAAAAAGATTTATTCATTTGATACAGAGTTTTTTCATTTGAGCTACTATATGGAGTCTAAGAATATACTATGATTTATTTATCCAATTTCCTATTGAAGGACAGTCAAGTTGTTTCCAATTTTTGCATGTTCTGTACTATAATGGCTAAAAATCGCTGCTCTTGTGGGTAAATCCTGAAATCTCAAAAGCTGAATGTAATGTTAGTTTATTTCTTGCTCAGAGAGTACTTTCAATGGAGAAGGCACTGTGTTCTATGGAGTGATTAATGGACTCAGGCTAGTAGAGTTTTTCATCTTCAGTCTGTGGTTTCCAAGGTTGCTCTAGGCATCAGCATACGTCTAGCAAACATAGGAGTGGAGAATGATATTGGCGGTTTTTAGATGCCAGACCTTAGAAGTGGCATATATAAGTTTGTTCACTTTCCATTGACTAGAATTAACCCCATTTTAAAAATTGAAAGACACAGTGAATTTATTTTATTTTTTTAACCCAGTATATTCACATATACAGAAAGGGAAAGACTAAAGATCTCTTCAGAAAAATTGGAAATATCAAGGGAACATTTCACCCAAAGATTGCCAAAATAAAGGACAGAAACGATAGTGACCTAGTAGATGCTGAAGAGAGCAAGAAGAGATGGAAGGAATACATGGAAGAACTGTACAAAAAAGATCTTAATGAACCAGATAACTATGATGGTGTGGTCAGTCACCCAGAGCTAGACATTCTGGAGTGTGAAGTCAAGTGGGCCTTAGGAAGCACTGCTGTTAATAAAGCTAGTGGATGTGATGAAATTCCAGTAAAGCTGTTAAAAAACCCAAAGGATGATGCTATCAAAGTGCTGCACTCAATATGTTAGCAAATCTCTAAGACCCAGCAGTGGCCACAGGCCTGGAAAAGGTCAGTTCTCATCCCAGTTCCCAAGACGGGTAGTACTGAAGAATGTTCAAACCTTTGGACGATTGCACTCATCTCCCTCGCTAATAAAAGCATGCTTAAAATCTTGCATGCTAGGCTTCAGCATTACGTAAACTAGAACTTGCAGAACTTTCTTCAACCATGCAATCAGAAGACATTTCTTGGCAGGAAAGCTATGACAAACCTAGACAGTGTGTTGAAAAGCAGAGACATTACTCTGCCGACAAAGGTCCATATAGTCAAGACTATGGTCTTCTCAGTGGTCACCTACAGTTGTGAGAACTGGACCATAAAGAAGTCATAGCACCAGAGAATTGATGCCTTTGAACTGTGGTGCTGGAGAAGACTCCTGAGAGTCCCTTGAACAGCATGGAGATCAAACCAGTCAATGTTAGGGGAAATCAACCCTGATTACTTGTTGGAAGGACTGAAGCTGCAGCTATAGTATTTTGGTCACCTGGTGCAAACAGGCAACTCATTGGAAAAGTCCCTGATGCTGGGAAAGATTGAGGGCAGAAGAAGAGGGTGTCAGAGGATGAGATGGTTGGATGGCATCACTGATGCAATGGACTTGAACTTGGGCAAACTTTGGGAGATGGTGAGGGACAGGGAGGCCTGGTGTGCTGCAGTCCATGGGGTCACAAAGAGTCGGACACGTCTGGGTGACTGAACAACAGCAACAGCAACAACAATCCAAATATTTTACCATTTAAACATATGATGAATATTAAAATATTGAAATTTTTTTATTTTTTTATACCAAGTTTTCAAAATCCTGTTTATATTTTACACTTAAAACACATCTCAAATGAAATATCACATTTAAAATACTTAGTAGCCACATGGGGCTACCATATTGAATGGCACAGGTTTAGACTTAATAACAGAAATTTGAATTCTATAAAACATATCTGACATTTAATTTCAAAGTCATATTTAAATAAGTGCTCACTCCAGTCGCCAAATTCATATTTATCTAGCCTTTGAAGTAATAACAAGTTAAATTTGTTTTTCTTAGATTTCTTTCTGTGACTACATACACACGCACACACACACACACACACATACACACAGAGCTTTTATTTATTTATTTATTTTGGTCACTCTGTACCATACACAGAATCTTAGTACTGCAACCAGGGATTGGACCTGTGCCCCCCTGCAGTGAAGTACAGAGTCCTAACCACTAGACCTCCTGGGAAGTTCCTAGAATAATATGATTTAGATTTAGATTATCAAATTGTTAATTTCTCCTCACATAGTTTATGGGGTGGTAGTTTTCTATTGCTTTGTAACATGCTACTGAAATTTAGTGACTTGAAACAACATCCATTTGTTATCTTACAGTTTTGTAGGTCAGAAGCCTGGGTATGTTCAGCTGGATACTCTGCTTAAGGTCTTCAGTCAAAGTGTTGGAGAGTTAGGACCCTAATCTAGAGACTCAGGGAAAGACTCCACTTCTAGTCCATTCAGGTTAACAAACTCGATCTTTATTGTAGATCTGAGGTTTCCGTTTCCTTGCTGGTTGTTAGGTTGGGGAGGGGCACTGATTATCTATTGACAGAAGCCATCCACTTTCCTTCTCATTTGCCCTCCTTTGTCTTCATACCAGCAGTGTTACATCAAGTGTTTCCATGCTTCAATCTGTCTGGCTTCTCCTGCTGTCAGAGAAAGCTCTATGCTTGTCAGGGGTCATTTGATTAGATCAGGCCCACCAAGATAATCTCCCTGTCTTAAGATCAACTTGCCATATAACATAGCACAATCACCAGAGTGATATCAAGTTAATATTCACAGATTTTAGCAATTAGTTCAGGGCATCTTTGGAAGACCATTTCAGTATTTCTTTTGCTGCAGTAGAGAAGCAAGATGGAAGAGCATTAATTATTTTGAGGTCTTTTGATTTCACTTCTAAATGAAAGAAAAATACTTTTTGCTGATTTCTTTTTGTCTCTACTCCCACCAGTGTGGTCCAAACTTCCATCAAGTCTTAGCAACCCATAGCAACTCTCCTAACTGTGCTTTAATCACAGTGGTCTTGACTTTGTTCCCAGAAACTGCCATGCTCTGTCCTGCCTCAAGGACTGTGCACTTTTTTTTTCTTGGCCCAAGCAACTTTCCCCCTTCTCTCCAACTGTCCGGCTCAACTGTTAGGTCTTACCTAAAATATATCTTCCTCATAGAGGTGTTTCTTTACCAGAGGTCTAAATTAAGTCTTGGTTTTTGGTTTCCATAGTATCTTTTTGCTTTTTCTTTATATCCACTTATCATAATTTATACATATATATATTATTTGATATCTCTGTCTCAGACTGAGGGCAATAGATAAAGCATGTTTTGTTTACCTTTGTGTATCCAGCACCTAGTACAGGTCCTGGCACACAGTAGGCACTCATTAAATATTTATTGAGTAAATCAGTGAATCTTCAACTTCTTTTCTGCTCTGTCCAAGTTGTTTCCTTTCTAGATTTTTATAGGCCTGTTTTCATTACCTTCTTTCTCTTTGTTATTATTTTCTTCCTTTCCTCTACTCTGAATGGTGAAGGAGCTTGGCTTCTATTTTATGTGGTTATTGGTATGTGTTAACATTTTCATCTAGCTGCAGAAATATGCTTGCAGTTTTCATTTGTACTGCAAACTGTACAGTACAAAATGAAAAATTTTGTGAACTTGAGCATTCTTATGTAAATTATTTGAGAATATTGTGAACAATGACAATTTTGAAGCAAAATAATGCTTTATAGAGAGTCAGTGAAAGTCGCTCAGTTGCGCTCGACTCTTTGCAACCCCATGAACTATACAGTCCATGGAATTCTCCAGGCCAGAATACTGGACTGGGTAGCCTTTCTTTTTCCAGGGGATCTTCCCAACCCAGGGATCGAACCCAGATTTCCCGCATTGCAGGTGGATTCTTTACCAGCTGAGCCACAAGGGAAGCCCCTATCGAGAGTCATGAGCTAGTGAAAGGGCTTCCCAGGTGGCACAGTGGGAAAGAATCCGCCTGTCAATGCAGGAGATGCAAGAGACACGGGTTCTATCCCTGGGTTGGGAAGATCCCCTGGAGTAGGAAATGGCAACCCACTCCAGTATTCTTACCTGGGAAATTCTGTGGACAGAGGAGCCTGGTGGCCTGTGGGGTCACAAAGAGTCAGACATGACTGAGCACAAACGCACATTACATTACCTTCTTCGAGCCAGTTAAAAGGTTGAGATTGTTCTTAATTCCTTGTGTGTATTTTCACTTAAGATTTTACCTTCCAGCATATAGCTCTGAGGAAAACTAGTCCGTTACTTCCTGTTTTAGTTTAAGTCATCAAAGAAAAAGAACCAAAAGACTTTAACACAACACTGTAAATCAACTATGCTAAAGTTAAAAAAAAAAAAAAAAAACCCAAAGACTAATCTGCTGGGTTAGAAATATCAAAGATAATTTTTTTCCTAGTGTCTTGATTTCATAATGAATTATAAGATTCCTACAGAAGCATTACAGTTTTTGTCTTTTATGGATTTGAATCTTTTGACCTACTTTCTATGGAACCACAAGGCATAGCCTCTGATCTTTGATATTTATACAGTGATTTCTTATTCACATTTTTTCTACTTTGTGAATCTTAGAAACTAAAATAAAAACTGGTTTTTAGTACGCTTGTTTTTTGAGAAGTGTATTGTGCTACATCCAGTTTTCACATTTGTGTATAAAAACAAGCAACAAAAAATGTAATGCTTTTATTTTTTTTTTTTAATTTTATTTTATTTTTAAACTTTACATAACTGTATTAGTTTTGCCAAATATCAAAATGAATCCGCCACAGGTATACATGTGTTCCCCATCAATTGATATATGTGGTATTTATAAAATTGTGTTCTTTCTTAGGCTAAAAATCTAGAGGGCAAGAATCATATTGTAAGCATGTTCTTTACTGAACCTAACAAGTTATGGTGTAAATATGAGAGGTGCTGCTGCTGTTGCTAAGTCTCTTCAGTCGTGTCCAACTCTGTGCGACCCCATAGACGGCAGCCCACCAGGCTCCCCCGTCCCTGGGATTCTCCAGGCAAGAATACTGGAGTGGGTTGCCATTGCCTTCTCCAATATGAGAGGTGAGAGTCATTAAATTTCAGGTTATCATGGATTTTACAATGGGAATGACCTCTGAAGTTTTGCAATTTGATTTCCGGCAACACTGAATATTTATTAGTTTGTATAGTCTTGGTTTCAGTTCAGTTCAGTTCAGTTGCTCAGTCGTATCCAACTCTCTGTGACCCCATGAATCGCAGCACGCCAGGCCTCCATCACCAACTCCTGGGAGTTCACTCAAACTCACGTCCATCGAGTCAGTGATGCCATCCAGCCATCTCATCCTCTGTCGTCCCTTTTTCCTCCTGCCCCCAATCCCTCCCAGCATCAGAGTCTTTTCCAATGAGTCAACTCTTCGCATGAGGTGGCCAAAGTACTGGAGTTTCAGCTTCAGCATCATTCCTTCCAAAGAACACCCAGGACTGATCTCCTTTAGAATGGACTGGTTGGATCTCCTTGCAGTCCAAGGGACTCTCAGGAGTCTTCTCCAACACCACAGTTTGAAAGCATCAATTCTTTGGCTTAGGCAACTTATTAATAATCTCATATATTACTTAGAAAGAGACTTATTCACAGTTTACGTACACACAATTGGAGGAACAAAAACATTTTTAGTTTTTCAAGGTCATATGGAAAGTTAACTGTGCATCTAAAAATAATTTTCAGTCTTTTAAAACAAATAAATACAACATTGCATTTAAATGCCCTTTACCAGGGTAGTCTCTAATCATAAATATCTTTCTGTAAGACTTAGTTAACAGTGTAAACTTGCAGAGATTTACACCTCTGTACCTGAAATAATAATTGTACAGCTAGTAATAAGTAACAAGTAAGTAGTAAGCTGCCCCTGTTTCTGTTATTGGTGCTGCATTTATTGAGAGCTTGTTCAGGCCCTGCTTTATATTGCATGGCTTTATATTTAATAGCCAAGGCACAGAAAACTGAGAGAACTCAAGTTTTTACCATCAGTGGTGTCACTAGGACATGAACCCAGGCCGACTGACTTGTAGGGTTGTGGCTTTGACATTCATGTCATGGTTTTCATGCTGTGTTACAAACATGTTTCTATAGGGAAAAATCTCGATAAAGATGCAGTTCAGTTGTTTGAATTTTGAGCACCACCATTTCCGAGTTTAGGCTCTTGTTTCTTGCCTTGATTACTTTGGTAGCCTCCCAACTAACGTGCCTGCCATTAGTCTCTTTCCCTCTATTCTAGGCTCTCTGAGTTTTCTGACATAATTGAATTCACGGCAGTTCTCTAAAGATACCAGATTATTTCTTGCCTCTCTGCTTTTGTAAATGCTATTTCTTCCTCATGAAAATCACTTTCTTGGCTAACTTAATTTACTTTCTGAGGTAGAGAGGATGGTTGGATTTTTATCTTCAACCTGTAAGCGTCCTGTATTTATTAACTGTAAATAAAGAACATGCTAGGTTTTTGCCCCAAATATTTTTCTAAACTCTTGCCTCTAATGAAAGATAAGGAAAAACTAAAATTTTATTTGCTTATTAAAAACACAATTTGAAATCCAGAAACTCTTTAAATAATAGACTGAAAGAAGTTCACAACTTGGGATAAAGCTCATAATAATGGCAAACAAGCAAACATCACTATTCACTCACTAAGGTGCCTGGAGATATTTTTTTCTGTATTGTAGTTGTCTAATCCTGCAGTGTGTTTCGGTTTTTAAACTTTAGTGTTAACTGTTGAAGTAGCTAGAGGCACCTCTTTTCTATACAGCTTTCATGCCTAATATCATAACTATCTACTCAACACAGTGGAAAGAAATCCTTTCAAAAATTTTAAGTATAAACAGTAGTAGTTTTTGTTCAATTAATTTGTAGTATAAATTCATGTCATATATTCAGTATGTGGTCTTTTAGAAGCCTGTAAAATACATACTGGTCATTAATAAGCAGTGGATTATAAATTAACATAAACCTGTGATTGCTTGTATTCTAGAACTGTTCTAGAGTCATTTTTGTTGTAAACCATTATTTCTTTGCATAATGCACTCAAGAATGGTTCAAAGACAAGAATGGCTATCCCTCAGAATCAGAATTTCATTTTAAGATTTTTTTTGTACGCACTGCTTTGTTTTTGGCTGTGCTGGGTCTTTGTTGCTGCACATGGGCTCTTTCTAGTTGCGGCAAGTAGGGGCCACTCTCTAGTGGTGGTGCCTGGGGTTCTCATTTCAGTGGCTGCTCTTGTGAAGAACAGGCTCTAGGCACAGAGGCTCAGTTGTTGCCAGTTGCTGGCTCTAGGGAATGCTAGCGTCTCACGGGCCCTCGAGGGTGCAGGCTTCAGTAGTTGTGGTGCTCAGGCTCAGTAACTGTGGTGCACGGGCTCAGTTGCTTCACAGCATGTGGAATCTTCCCGAATCAGGTATTGGACCCATGTTGCCTGCATTAACAGGCAGATTGTTATCCATTGTGCCACCAGGAATTCCAAAATTCCACTTTATATATTAACATATCCAGTTTATGGATATGTTAAGATCAAAATACATTGAAAATCAAATATAAAATAAAAGCATTCTCTCAGAATGAGGCCTTTTATAAATATTTGATCAAATGAGTTAAACATAGGATGGAAAAGTTCATTAAATATAACACTAAGTAATTAGTAATTTTTGTATTCCTACATAGGTCAAAATTACCAAACCATGAAAACTGAATTTCTTCTCATTTCCCCAAGGATTATGAGAGATTTTAATTAAAGTTTGATGTGTTGAGAATTTCCTTGATTTTAGAAAGCTGTTTATTTTTCTGTAGCTTTTCCAAGTGATTGTCTAAAAGAAATAACCCTTATGTGTGACTTGGTGATTTTGTGGTTAATATATACCATGAAAAAATTATTATAGTATTCAGTTCATGAAGCATTTAGATCAGCATTTATGAGCATTTATGTTCAAGCAGGATATTGAATCATTTGGTATTTTGTAGTATGTATCAGTTCAGTTCAGTTCAGTCGCTCAGTCGTGTCCGACTCTTTGCGACCCCATGAACCGCAGCACGCCAGGCCTCCCTGTCCATCACCAACTCCCGGAGTTCACTCAGACTCACGTCCATCGAGTCGGTGATGCCATCCAGCCATCTCATCCTCTGTCGTCCCCTTCTCCAATTAGTAGTAAATCCTAAAAACAGTATGATTAAAGACAGTGTCCTTTATTGAAACCGATATTAATGGCATTTATTTTCTTTACTTATTCACTTGTTTTCCACCTCATTACAGAAAGGATTTCAAGTGGCAAATTAATTTTACAATAATGAGAGTAATATTTATTTAGTCATTAAAAAAATTAAGTATCTACCATGTGCTAAGCATTGTGCTAGATGCTGCTTATACAGAAATAAAATACATGTTCCTTTCCTCAAGAAGTGTGCGGTTTAGAGGAAAAGCCAGACAAGTTAACCAGCAAGTATAGTTAATAATAAAAATTATTAATTCTGTTATGTATGAGGTGATATACTAAGCACGTTGCATTGTTATTTTCTTTTTTTAAATCAAGAAATTAATGTTTAGCAAGATTGGTTAACTTACCTAAGGTTACAGAGGAAGCGGTGGGGTGGAATCAGAATTTGAATTCAGATGTGCCTGACTCTGAAGCTCTTTATCTTGGTGTCTATACTGGAGAGTAAAGATATAGTGCTGCAGAGGATTTTATGAGGACTGGAAGGTGGGTGTGCCAATGTAGGCTATTAGATTCTAGAAGAAGATGCTTAAATTCAAATTGAGAAGACTAAATAGGAATTAGCCGAGAAGAGGAGGGAGCTAGCTGAGAAGCATTCCAGCGGAGAGATTACCTTGTGCAGAGGCATGGAGATGAGAAAGCGTAGCCCAGTTGGGACTTGTCTGATAAGCCCTTATTTTTCTGAATAAAGAGGAGTAAATCTGTTAGAAAAACTGGAAAAATAACCTCTAAATCATTCATTCATTCAGTCAATATTGGGCATTGTATACTCTGTATTCACTGCATCTCTGGGATGATACTGGACTTTTTAAAACTACAAATCATAGAAAAACCAGTAATGTTAAAATGCCACATAATCAGAAACCAGAAAAACCTTATGCTTTTTCTCTTCTGCCCTCTAATTTTTTTTTTTTTTTTGGCTTTTAGAACAAGGGCTTCTAAATTATAAAATCTCCCTCTTTTCTGATCATTTCTTTCATCATGCTGCCTAATGCCAACTGGTGTGAAGGTTTTAGAACTGAAGACTGCCTAAAGTGTTCTCAGTTGAACTATGCTTAAGTTTTGTTTACTGCCTAGAAATTTATGAAAGGCTGAGTATGCTTCTCTGGGTCAGTATCCACTGTATGAACTTATCTTTCAGAGGATAAATGTACTGAAAGTATAAAACAGATCCTTTCAAGGACATGTTTAGAGAGAGAGAAGCATGTCAAGCTGCTGGGTGGAGATACAGGACAACACAAGACCATGACCCAGATTATACATCAACACATAAAATCTAGGAGGTAGGGAATGGTTTTTCTGAGTTTGAAGGAATGATGTTTATCATTAGACATATTTATCATTCAGTGATATGATTGATTATTAGTTTTTTCCATCCTTAAAATCTGAAGAGACAAGTTTCAACACTCATTTCAAATGCTGTCTTCTAGTAGAAGAATTTCCCTGAGGTCAGCTAGAAGTAATTATTCCCTCTCTTGAAGTCCCCAGCATTTTATCTGTATCTTTTTAAAAACATCCAATAATTCCTGCATTTTTATCATGTCATTTATATGCATGTCTTATCTCCTCTATTAAACTGTGTATACCTTCCTTGAAGCAAAATTCATATTTGATCCCCAGCACTAAGCTTTGTACATATAAGGCATTGAGCTAATATTTAATGAATTAAAGCATAGCATCCCTATCATAAACTAAATCATGCAGGCAGTGTTTCTTTTCTCGGCCACATACTGTGGCCTGTGGGATCTTGAGGTCCCAACGAGGCATCGAACCTGTGCTCCCTGTAGTGGAAGCATGGAGTCTTAACCACTGAACCACCGGGGAAGTCCCAGGGCAGTGTTTCTTAAAGTGTTGGACATGAATCCCTTACTTCAGAATCATCTGGAATGTTTTATTCAAAATGCAAGTTCCTATACTCCTGCCCACACCTACTGAATAAGAATTTCTGCGGTTTCCAGGAATCTTGTGAGTAAAAACACTGGATAATTATGATGTACGCTAAAGTTTGAGAACCCACTGCTTTAGGGAGAATGTAAGAGTCCAAATTAAATTTGAGTTTACATTAAATTACAGATGTACTTAATAATAAAGTATAAACCATAACGGAAAAGACTTTAAATATAACTTAGTCATTTTGCTTTACAGCAGAGATTGGCGCAACACTGTAAATCAACTATACTTCAATAAAAAATAAAAAACAAAGTAACATTTTGTAGGTAGCATGTAAAATGAAAATATAAGAAGAAAAAAATGAACAGAAAAGTATTTTCAGTGCAATTTTTCAGTATGTCAGGAAAGATCAGTATTCAGTATTCTAGAACTTTCAGTCTTAAACAGCATGTTTAAATGTAAATAATCTAAAATATTGATGCTCATTTTCTATAAATGCATTTGAAGTAAAACACCATAGTTTTATAACTAAAGATGAAGAAAAGATGCTTTGACCATTCTTAATGACGCATTCTTGTATTGCTGTATGCATAGATGTCTTTTAGGGCATAATTTTCCTATAAGATAGTTTGTGACTCATGGTTTTATTATAAGATGTAGGAGACTTCCCTGGTGGTCCAGTGGCTGTGACTCTGAGCTCCCAAGGCAGGGGGCCCAGATCCCTGGTCAGGGAACTAGATCCCACATGGTACAATTAAGATATCAGATCAGATCAGATCAGTCGCTCGGTCGTGTCCGACTCTTTGCGACCCCATGAATTGCAGCACGCCAGGCCTCCCTGTCCATCACCAACTCCCGGAGTTCACTGATACTCACGTCCATCCAGTCAGTGATGCTATCCAGCCATCTCATCCTCTCTCGTCCCCTTCTCCTCTTGCCCCCAATCCCTCCCAGCATCAGAGTCTTTTCTAGTGAGTCAACTCTTTGCATAAGGTGGCCAAAGTACTGGAGTTTCAGCTTTAGCATCATTCCTTCCAAAGAAATCCCAGGGCTGATCTCCTTCAGAATGGACTGGTTGGATCTCCTTGCAGTCCAAGGGACTCTCAAGAGTCTTCTCCAACACCACAGTTCAAAAGCATCAATTCTTCGGCGCTCAGCCTTCTTCACAGTCCAACTCTCACATCCATACATGACCACAGGAAAAACCATAGCCTTGACTAGACAGACCTTTGTTGGCAAAGTAATGTCTCTGCTTTTCAGTATGCTATCTAGGTTGGTCATAACTTTCCTTCCAAGGAGTAAGCGTCTTTTAATTTCATGGCTGCAGTCACCATCTGCAGTGATGTTGGAGCCCAGAAAAATAAAGTCTGACACTGTTTCCACTGTTTCCCCATCTATTTCCCATGAAGTGATGGGACCAGATGCCATGATCTTCGTTTTCTGAATGTTGAGCTTTAAGCCAACTTTTTCACTCTCCACTTTCACTTTCATCAAAAGGCTTTTGAGTTCCTCTTCACTTTCTGCCATAAGGGTGGTGTCATCTGCATATCTGAGGTTATTGATATTTCTCCCGGCAATCTTGATTCCAGCTTGTGCTTCTTCCAGCCCAGCGTTTCTCATGATGTACTCTGCATATAAGTTAAATAAGCAGGGTGACAATATACAGCCTTGACGTACTTCTTTTCTTATTTAGAACCAGTCTGTTGTTCCATGTCCATTCTAGCTGTTGCTTCCTGACCTGTATACAAATTTCTCAAGAGGCAGATCAGGTGGTCTGGTATTCCCATCTCTTTCAGAATTTTCCACAGTTTATTGTGATCCACACAGTCAAAGGCTTTGGCATAGTCAATAAAGCAGAAATAGATGTTTTTCTGGAACTCTCTTGCTTTTTCCATGATCCAGCGGATGTTGGCAATTTGATCTCTGGTTCCTCTGCCTTTTCTAAAACCAGCTTGAACATCAGGAAGTTTACGGTTCACATATTGCTGAAGCCCAGCTTGGAGTATTTTGAGCATTACTTGACTAGCGGTGAGATGAGTGCAATTGTGCGGTAGTTGGCATTCTTTGGCATTGCCTTTCTTTGGGATTGGAATGAAAACTGACCTTTTCCAGTCCTGTGGCCACTGCTGCGTTTTCTAAATTTGCTGGCATATTGAGTGCAGCACTTTCACGGCATCATCTTTCAGGATTTGGAATAGCTCAACTGGAATTCTATCACCTCCACTAGCTTTGTTCGTAGTGATGCTTTCTAAGGCCCACTTGACTTCACATTCCAGGATGTCTGGCTCTAGGTGAGCGATCACACCATCGTGATTATCTGGGTTGTGAAGCTCTTTTTTGTACATTTCTTCTGTGTATTCTTGATAAGTACCTAAATAAAATATTTTTTTAATAAAATAAAATATGTGTAAACATCTATTCATTTATTCATTGAGTACTTACTGAAAATTTGCTATGTACTAAGCATTCAGTGGGGCTTCCCAGGTGGTGCTAGTGGTGGTAAAGAACCCACCTGTTAATGCAGGACACGTCAGAGCCCTGGGTTCAGTCCCTGAGTCAGGAAGATCCCTTGGAGGGGGGCATGGCAACCTACTGCAGTACTCTTGTCTGGAGAATCCCATGGACAGAGGAGCCTGGTGGGCTATATAGTCCATGGGGTTGCAAAGAGTCAGACACAACTAAAGTGACTTATCTCACACACAAGCATTCAGTATTCTAGGTACTGAGGATAGGATGTTGTGTAAAGCAATGTCCCTGCCTTTAGGGAGCTTTAAATTCTAGTAGGAAATTCTACATAAAATAGGTAAATACAGAATAACTTCCTTGTAAGAATAAGTTAAAGGTCTGTTTATTTGACAAATAGGACATTATCATTCTTCCTACAGTTATTGAATGCCTTACGTACTCTCTAAAGGTACTTGTTAGGTACCCCTCTTGACTATGTTTGACTCCTCCTAGCCATCAGGTAAAATGATAAGTTAGTAGCATAACCAGATCTTTCATTTAAATTTTTAAAAGCTTAAACATTTAGAGTAAGGTTCATACTGGTTTCAAACTTAGAGAACAATATTTTGTTCATAAAATGTTCTTCTTCCTTTGTTAATTGTAAAGCAGTAGTTACTAAGGGTAGTGAATTCTGATTTTTTCCTGTTTTTTTTTTTAAAAATATATTTTTAATACGCTTGTTATATCCCTCCAAACTGATTTTGCATCTCAGTAATACCCAGCAGCCTATAGTTGGAAAAGTTTAGTTCTCTTGTATGAGTATTGTGTAATTCAAGTATGCCCCTTTTGTTGGACAGATTTGGTTCTTTCCATGTTTTTTGCTCTTATTTTTAAGTTCTTAAAAATATGTTTGAACATATTTACCAATGTAATTCATGCAGGTTATAATTAATTGTTGTTAAAGTATTAAACTATGAATCTCCTTTATCAGTTTGATGTATATCCTTTCAAATTTTCCTTTTTTCTTTCATGCAAAGGTGAGATACACTGTCCAATTATTAAAATTATTTTTCTGGTCCTCAGTAGGGTTTAATAACTTGCCTTACATTGGTACCGGGCATAAGCATTTTGTGTTTTTGTTAATTTTTTCCTCCAGCTTTACTTGGGTACAATTAACACATAATATTGATAGTTTAGATTGTACAAAGTGTAAAGTGACAGATTTTTCAATCCATTCACTCTCTATATCAATCTCTATGTCAATCTCACTTTTTTTTTCCTTATACAAAAATGAGGTTAAAATATTCTAACACCTTTAAAATTTTTTAATGAATGTATCATGGATATCTTTTCATATCAATATGTAAAAGGTTACGTCATTATAGGTGGATCATAGTCTAACTTTTCCACTTTTTAAAAAAGCTTATTTTTGCGTGCATTGGCTGTTTGTTGGTACGTTGTGGTGAGCAGGGACGACTCCCTGGTTGCGGTGCTCGGGCTTCTCACTGTGGTGGCTTCTCTTGTTGCAGAGCACAGGTTCTAGGTGCTCAGGCTTTAGTTGTTGTGGCTCATGGGCTTAGTTGCTCTGAGACATGTGGGATCTTCCCACACCTGGGGTCAAACCTGTGTCCCCTGTATTGGCAGGTGGATTCCTAACCATTGGACCACCAGAGAAGTCCTAACTTTTCCATTGTTAATGTGTTTTTTTTTTGGCCACTCCGAGCAGCTTTTGGGATCTTAGTTTCCCAACCAGGAATAGAAAAGCCAGGGCGCTGGCAGTGAAAGCACAGAGTCCTAACCACTAGACTGCCAGGGAAGTCCCAGTTCGCACTACCTTTACTAGTATATGAGGGAAAAGATTTCCCATGGTGTTAACATCAGATATTTTCAACCTGGATTTTTGCCAGTCTGATGAGAAGAAGTCTCTTTTTAAATTTGAATGTATTGGATAAGCATCTTTTCATATGCTTATTGGTGATTTGTGTGTCAGAATGCTTGTTTATATCCTTTGTGGATTTTTATATTTATCTTGATTACTGATGTTATTAGCCTCTTGAGTGTTATATATTGCAAATGGCTTCTCCCAGTCTATAAATTATCTTCAAAACTTCATTATGGAATCTTTTTCTATATACAAATTTAACTTTTAGTCCTTGATTAAATCAGCGTTTTTTTTTTTTTTTTCATTATGGATTCTTGGATTTGAGTCATATTTTAAAGGGTGTAATTGACCTTTTCCACTTATTTTCTTATATTTATCCTCTGTACTTATAGCTTTCTTTGCTTATTCATTGAGAATTTTTATATTTGATACTATTTGGTTGCTTAAAGTTGATATAATTATTACTAAATAACTCTTACAGTTAGGAAGATTGATTTCTTTTTTGTGACTTTAAAATTTATTTTTAAGTTTTTTATTTTTAAAATTTTATTTATTTCTTTTTAACTCTTTTGGCTGCACTGCATGGCATGGGGGATCTTAGTTCCTCGACCAGGGCATCGAATCCACACCCTCTGCATTGGAAGGTCAGTCTTAACCACGGACCACCAAAGAAGTCTCTCCCAATTAGTGAGTTTCTGAAGGGAGTTCTAATTTTGTTAAAATGCTTGAATTGATGGTAAATATGATTGGTTTAGCATGAATCTAAACTTTATAAGGAGTTGGTATAAGAGTAGATTTTTTTTGGATAGAAAAACATTTAAAGAAAAATGTAGATTTCTTAGCAGGCTTCACGATCAATCAAGTTCATTTGAAACATAACAGTATGTATTTGACAAATGTTGCTGTGCTGACATTTTCTCTCTTAGAATGTAAGGGAAAAATACTTATATATTATATGAGAAAAAATTCTTAAAGGATATACACCAAATTATTAGGAATGATTTTCTCTGGATGGAAAGATTACAGATATATTTAATTTTTTTCTGCTTAGATTATGTTTTACATTTTTATCACCCAAAACTGTTATTTGCTTAGTAAAAATAATATGGAGGAGATAAAAGAATGCAATGAAGAATACTGCTGCTATGTATGTATTTGCAGACAGTAAGGAAGAATTGTCTGCAAATAGGATAGGAATGAAAGAAACCTTTGAAGACAACATGACAGCATCTTTATATAGTTTGTTATAACAGGGAAAGAATTCTGGAAGTGACCACCTGTATACATACTCTAGATTGTAGGAAGAAAACTTTACAACAGTCAAATCATGATGTTATGACATGAGACTCGGAAAGTTAGGAAGAACACAAAAATGATCAATTGTATAGTTATACAGTTACAGAGTTTAACTGTTTTAGAAGGCAGAAGCAAATAAAACTACTTTGACTCCACTTGGAATAATCTTAGCTCAGGTTTTAAAAGGATGTTTATAGAAGATGAATATATCCAAGTGACACAAACATTTAAGTTTGTCAGAAAAGCTGAAATCCAGAAATCACAGATGTGGGGAATATGCTAAAGATAATTTTTAAATCTTTCAATTATATTCAAGGTCCAGCAGATCTTGCAGTTATATTCAAGGACCGACAAAGGTCTGTCTAGTCAAAGCTATAGTTTTTCCAGTAGTCATGTATGGATGTGAGAGTTGGACTGTAAAGAAAGCTGAGCACCAAAGAATTGATGCTTTTGAACTGTGGTGTTGGAGAAAACTCTTTAGAGTCCCTTGGACTGCAAGAAAATCCAACTAGTCCATCCTAAAGGAAATCAGTCCTGAATATTCATTGGAAGGACTGATGCTGAAGCTGAAATTCCAATACTTTGGCCACCTGATGCGAAGAACTGACTCATTGGAAAAGACCCCAATGCTGGGAAAGATTGAAGGAGGGAGGAAAAGGGGACGACAAAGGATCAGATGGTTGGATGACATCACTGACTCGATGGACATGAGTTTGCGTAAGCTCCGGGAGTTGGTGATGGACAGGGAAGCCTGGCGTGCTGCAGTCCATGGAGTCACAGAGTTGGACATGACTGAGCAACTGAACTGAACTGAATTATAGTCAGAAATAATAATAAGGAAGATACATGTTAATATATATATTTTAAAATGTCAATCATGATGGCTTTAGCTTTTTTTTTTTTTGGCCACACTGGGCGTTCATTGTTGGGTGTGTGCTCTCTCAGTGTAGTGAGCAGTGGCTCTCTAGTAGCAGTGCAGGGCTTCTGATTATGGTGGCGTCTCCTGCTATGGCTTGAGGACTGCAGAGCACAGGCTCAGTGGTTATGGTGCTGGGTTTAGTTGCCCTGTGGTATGTGGAATCTTCCCAGGCCAGGGATCAAACCAGTGTTTCCTGCATTGCAAGATGAATTCTTAGCTACTGGACCACCAAGGAAGTCTTTTGCCTACTTAATATTTACAGCTCTTATTTGGTTTCCCTATTTTCTCTCAAGGAGAACAATCTTTATGCTGTAACAACAACAAAAAATTACCTAGTAAAGAAGAATTAAAGTCCAGTATAGGTAAAATTAATTAAAGAAGTATCTAACTTTTCAATATGACTTTGTTCTGTAACCTGAACTCGTTATATCTGAGGATGTTGTGAGAACTTGTAGGTTAGATAAAGTTTGAGGAATTAATTGGGAAAGGGAAGAATGGAAGTTAGCAGCAGATAAGGACATTGATGCATGTTGATCAAATTCAGAAGTGACACAAAACTTGATGAACTTTTATGTAAGAAATGAAAATAATTTATAAGAATGTAGCAAAAAGAACTTGTAGCAGATTAGTTTAAATAAGAAATTTAGTATAACTGTGTAATCCTCCATTTGGGTTAAAAAATGAGTTGAAGGATTGATGAAAAAGGATAATAGCATACTGAGTATATATGACAAAGGGAATTTCCCTGTTGGTACACTTAATATAATGGGCTTCCCTGTTAGCTCAGTTGGTAAAGAATCTACCTGCAATGCAGGAGATCCTGGTTCAATTCCTGGGTTGTGAAGATCCACTGGAGAAGAGATAGGCTACCTACTCCAGTATTCTTGGGCTTCCCTTGTGGCTCAGCTGGTAAAGAATCTGCCTGCAATGCGGGAGACCTGGGTCTGAGCCTGGGTTGGGAAGATCCCCTGGAGAAAGGAAAGGCTACTGACTCCAGTATTCTGGCCTGGAGAATTCCATGGACTGTATAGTCCAAGGGGTTGCAAAGAGTCAGAAACGGCCAAGTGACTTTCACTTTCACACTTAATATGGATCAGCAGCATGATTTGCTGCTGGAATTTTATTATGGTTTTCTGAGCAAGGGAAAGTAGTTAGGCTACCTAATACCTAAATACACCATATTTAGGTACCACATTTCTGGACCTTGGCATAAGTCCAAGTGATAGCAGTATCAGACATTTGTGGTGTAAAAAAAGGATTAGACTTAGTCTAAACCATAAAGTAGCTCTGGGACCAAAGATTATAGAAAAACAACTTTCTAACCAAAAGGAATAATTTTTTAGTGCTTAGAAAATAACAGGCTGTCTTGAGAGACAATAGTTTGTGTGTGTAGTGTTTGAACAAGGTTAGTTTACTATCCAGGTAAAGGGGATACAGAGGGTATTAAAATTCAAAAGACTTTTGATTGTGTTGATTTAGCATCTTCATAAATTATTAACCCTTTGAATATCTTCCTTGAATAAATATCTACTCAAACCTTTTACTATTTTTTACTTGGGTTATTTGTCATTTATTATTGACTTATAAAAGTTTTTTTATGTATCAAGTCCCTCTCCTATCAGATATATGATTTGTAAATATTTTCTTCCATTCTGTCAGTGTTTCATCTCTTGATGGTATCATTTGCAGCACAAAAGTTTGAAACTTTTTATATAGTCCAGTTTACATACGTTCACGCATCCATGCATATGTGCTCAGTTGTGTCTGACTCTTTGCGACCCCATGGACTGTAGCCCGCCATGCTTCTCTGTCCATGGGATTTCCCAGGCAAGAATACTGGAGTGGGTTGCCATTTCCTACTCCAGGGGATCTTCCTGACCCAGGGATTGAACTGGGTCTCCTACATTGGCAAGCAGATTCTTTACCATTGTGCCATCTGGGAAGCCCACATTCAGGCATACCTTGGAGATACTGCAAGGTATCCAGTATCTTGCAGTTCCAGATACTGCAGATATGTTCCAGACCACTGCAATAAAGCAATTATTTCAGTGAAGCAAGTCACGTGAGTTTTTTGGTTTCAAGTGCATATGAAAGTTACATTTATACTAAATTGTGCTCTGTTGGCAATAACATTGTGTCTAAAAACAGTGTACATACCTTAATTAAAATCCTTTATTGCTAAAAAATGCTAGCCATCATATGAGCCTTCAGTGACTTTTAATCTTTTTGCTTATGGAGGGTCTGGCCTTGATGTTGATGGCTGCTGACTGGCCAGCTGGTGGTTACTGAAGATTGGGGTGGCTGTGGCAGTTTTTAAAAATAAGACAGCAATGAAGTTTACCACATCAATTGAAAATTTTCTTCAAATGTGGAATCATTCTTCTCAAACCTTGACACTGCTTTATCAACTAGTTTATGTAATATTCTAAATCTTTACTTGTCTTTTCAACAGTCTTCACAGCATCTTCACCAGGAGTAATTTCTATTTCAAGAAACCACTTTCTTTACACATCCTTAAGAAGCAACTCTTCATCTGTTATAGTTTTGTCGTGAGATTACAGTAATTCAGTCACATCTTCAGACTCTACTTCTAATCTGGTTCTCTTGCTCTTTCCACCACATCTGCAGTTATTTCCTTCATTAGAGTCTTGAACCTCTCAAAGTCATCCATGAGGGTTAGAATCAAGTTCTTCGAGAATTCTGTTGATATTTTGATCTCTTCCCATGAATCATAAATGTTCTTAATGGCATTGAGAATGACAAATCCTTTCCAGAAGGTTCTCAGTTTACTTTGCTCAGGTATCAGAGGTATTGCTATCTATAGCAACTGTAGCCTTAAGAAATGTATTTCTTATACTAAGACTTGAAAGTCAGAATTACTCCTCGATTTGTGGGCTGCAGAATAGATGTGTGTTAGCAGGCATGAAAGTAACATTAATCTTGTACATCTCCATCAGAGCTCTTGGGTGACCAGGTACATTGTCAAAGAGCAGTAATATTTTGAAAGGAACCTTTTCCTGAGCAGTAGATCCCAACAGTCGGCTTAAAATATTCAGTAACCCATGTTGTAAACAGATGTGCAGTCATCAGGCTTTGTTGTTCTATTTATAGAACACAGGCAGGTTAGACTTAGCATAATTCTTAAGGGCCCTAGGATTTTGAAGGCTACTGCAAAGTTATTAATTGGCCTAATTTCAATACTCTCATGTCTCAGAGGAAAGGAAGAGAGACGGGGGCCAGCCAATTGGTGGAGCAGTCAGAAAAACACACTTATGTTTCTTCTAAGCATTTTGCAGTTTTAGCTCTTACATTTAGTTCTGTGATCTATTTTGAGTTACTTTTTGTGTCTGGTAGGGTAAGGGTCCAGCTTTGTTCTTTTGCATGTGGAAATCCAGTTGTCTGTCCTAGCACCATTTGTTGAAAAACTATTCTCTTCTCCATTGAATTGTCTAACACTCAAATTTTAAAATAGTATAACTTTTATTTTTAATAAGAAATATAATAACTATAGAACATGGGAGAGAATTAATGCATAATTCTACTATCCTTGCACAACTTCACTATTTTGTGTATTCCCTTCTAGTCCCCCCCTCATAAACATACATTTTATATAGTTGCAATCATAATATACTAATTAATATGTTTTGTCTTTTTCACTTAATATATAAATGATGCATGCTTTACATATTGCTATATAGATTTCTAAATTTTTGTTGTTGTTGCCTAAATGTTCCATCTGTAGGCTATCCATAATTTAATAAATCAGTTCCTTAGTTTAGATATTTGGGTTTACTCTAATTTTTTATTATTTAAATAACAGTGTAATTACAATCTTTGTGTATAACCTATTAACCTACCATTGGATAATTTCCTTAGATAATCTTCTGTAAGGATTTCTTTCAACATATATTGAAAACCAACCTAGACTAGCTATATAATTTTGAATTGGGGAATCCTGGGTTATGTGTGTTGTAGTTGTTGGCTCATTTAATAAGGGTTTCCCTGGTGGCTCAGATAGTAAAACCTCTGCCTGCAACACAGAAGACCCGGGTTTGATCCCTGGGTCAGGAAGATTCCCTGGAGAAGGAACTGGCACCCCACTCCAGTACTCTTGCCTGGAAAATCCTATGGATGGAGGAGCCTGGTAGGCTACGGTCCATGGGGTCGCAGAGAGTCGGACACAACTGAGGGACTTCACTTCACTTTCACTTTAATATAACAATAGCGACTGATATCTCTGACTGTGGCTCAGGCAATGTGCTGAATAGTTTGTGTAGTTGTATTTAATTATCCTACAAATTCTATCAGATAAAGCCAAAGTTTGATAACTTGTCCAAAGTTATATAACTAATAAATGGCAAAAGTGGCATCCAGGACTGTGTGACTCCAGAACTCCACTGATTCCCAGATTGGACATAAACAATTATATTTGGCAAGATTCTTACAGAGTTGGCTCTAGTAGATTAGGTATTTTGTGCAGAAGTTCACTTGTTAAGTATGAATGTAAATTAAAAAAAAAAAAGAATCAAGACTGGTTTTTCTTTGTAGATTTAATGATTCATTGTTCTTGGAACCCATGGACTAATCATTTTATATGGTTTCGTTTGTGTAGTGTTTGCCATTCCAAAGGGTCTAGAACACATACATAACCAATACAGAAATTGGTTTTTTTTAACTAATTAATTTCTTTTTGACTGTGCTCGATATTTGTTGCTGCACATGGACTTTCTCTAGTTGCATCAAGTGGGGCTACTCTCTAGTTGTGGTATGTGGGCTGCTTATTGTGGTGACTTCTCTTGTAAAACGTAGGCTCTAGGCACGTGGGCTTCAGTAGTTGCTGCTCCAGGCCCTAGAGCACAGGCTCAGTAGTTGTGGTGCAGGCGTAGTTCCTCCGGAGCATGTGGAATCTTCCTAGACTAGGAATTGAACCTGACTCCTGCGTTGGCAGGTGGATTCTTTACCACTGAGCCAGCAGAGAAGTCCCCAAGATTGTTTCTTGACTCAGAGCAATAAAAAAGAGAGTGGAAAATGAATTAGAAATCTTTGATAGTTAAATGTAAGTCAAAATTTCCTGATATCTTAAATATGTAGATTTTAGTATTTGGGAGAGAATATACACAATAGCATTTCTGATCAAGACATCTGAGTCCTATATAATGTATATTTAATTAACAGTGTTCAACTGTTAGTAGTTCTTTCAATTGTAGAATTATTAAATGTGTTCAGTATTTGAATAATTGTCTACAACTCATTATTGCTCTAGCCTATAATATGAAGACATAAATCAGAATTATAAGAATACAATGATGCTTGAAAAGAAACAGTAAATTTGAAACGCTAATAGTCCAAAAAAATGGCTCTGCCATATTCAGAGATAACAGTTTTCTTTAAAGCATGAGAATGCCACTTTATACAAACTCTTGTTGTAGATTTCTATTTCCAGAGAATATAGGAAGCATGGTCACTTATCATTTTAGTTCATCCAAGTCAAGATTCTGCCTCTTTCCTCATTAAATAGTACCTTGTTAGAATTTTGAAAAACTCATTTCTTAAAACTCTAAAAAAAGTCATCTCATTCTTTTCCATCCTTCCTTCTATTCAATTATTCGCCACTTTCATTCTGTCATTTCTTTGAAATGTCTCAGATTCTCTGTTCTTATTACAACCACCTTAGTTCAGGCCTTTTAGTGGGTTTCCTGCTTACATCTTTTTTTTATAGCAGTAGGCTAAATGTACACTCTTTCCATCATGTGTCTCTGAGGTAATCCCAGGAACTCTGCAAAATTCACTAGCTAACCTCTCTGTCTCAACGTGTAGGATGTTTTATCAGAAGAATTAGCTATGATCCAGTAGTGTTTTTCTTGTTAACTTGACATTTACCTGCTGTCTGAACAAAGTCATCTTATTCTCATTTTTTTCCCAACTAAGATTACTTATTAGATGTGATCCTTTGCATGGTACTTGTGATCCTAGCCTATTGCCTTCTGATGTGACACACATGAACCCTGTTGCCTATTTCAGACATTCAGCAAGCATTTGATTTTATCTAATTCCATGCTCTCAATTTATCAAGTAACCTTTTCTCAGTCTTCAGTTAGATATTCTTAAGGTCTTTTCCCTGACTACTGACACCATCACCCGACCCCCTCAAAATTGGGTTAGACATCTCACTCATATTCTATGTAGTATGTAGCACACTATTTTGAAATAGCTAGGTTTTTGTGTGTGTGTTTTTTTTTTTTTGAGATAGAGTTGACTTGTAACAGTTTCAGATGGCCAATATAATTTGGTGTTTGTATATATTACAAAATGATCACAATAAGTTTAGTTTACATTCATTACCACATATAATTACAGTTGTTTTCTTTCAATGAGAACTCTTAAGATTTACTCTCTTAATAACTTTAAAATATACAGTATGTTACTAGGACAGTCACCATGCTATACATTAATTACATCAGCCTGACTTAACTGAAAGTTTGTGCCTTTTGACTCTCTTCACGCATTTCTTCCACCCTCATCTCCAGCCCCTGGAAACCACCAAATCTTTTCTCTTGTTAGGAGTTCAGCTTTTTATTTTTTTAGATTCCACAGAAAAGTGAGATCATATGATATTTTTCTCTAACTTATTTCACTTACTAATGCCCTCAGGATCCATTGATATTACTGCAAATGGCAATATTCCCTTTTTATGGCTGAATAGTACTCCATTTTATATCTATATCTATATATATATATAGATATATAACACACACCACATTTTCTTTACCCATGCATCCATTAGTGAACAGTTAGGTTGCTATATATTGTCTTGGCTATTGCACATCATTCTGCAGTGAACATGGGAGTGCAGATATCTTGTTGAGGTAGTGTTTTCATTTATGATAGTTCCATTTTATTTTTTGGGGCATCTCCGTGCTGTCTTACATAGTGACTGTACCAATTGACATTCCTACCAACAGTGCACAAGAGTTCCTTTTTCTTCACATCCTTGCCAATACTTGTTATTGTCTTTTAGATAATAGGTATTCGAACATATGTAATATCTCATTATAGTTTTGATTTGCATCTCCCTGATTAGTGATGTTGATCTTTTCATGTACCTATTGACCTCTTCTTTGGGAAAATGTCTGTTAAGATCCTCTGCCCATTTTAAAAATCACATTGGTGTTCTTTGCTTCTGTGTTGTATGAGTTCTTTATATGTTTTAAAATATGA
The DNA here is from genome assembly GCF_019923935.1 of Bubalus bubalis. Lineage (NCBI taxonomy): Eukaryota > Metazoa > Chordata > Mammalia > Artiodactyla > Bovidae > Bubalus > Bubalus bubalis. The sequence goes on along the minus strand of NC_059159.1, from coordinate 53,459,561 downwards.
ACCCCTTGTCAGATACATGATTTGCAAATATTTTTTTCCCATTCAGAAGTTTGCCTTTTCATTTTGTTACAGTGCAGAAGACTTGGTGTGATGTAGTACCATTTGTTTATTTTTGCTTTGTTGCCTTGCTTTTAGTGTCAAGTCCAAAAAATCCTCAAGACCAGAGCCAAGGAATTTACTGCTTATGTTTTCTTCTAGGAGTTTTATGGTTTCAGGTCTTATGTTCAAATCTTAATCCATTTTGAGTTAATTTCTATGTATGGTATAAGATAGTGGTCCAATTTCAGAGTTTTGTTACTTTGTTTTTATCTTTGCCACCAGGAAGTAAGCTTCTTGAGGGCAGGCACTACAGAATTATCATTCTAGCACAATGTGTAGTGGTTCTTGTGTACTTGTAAAATTGTTACTGAATAAATGAATTAATTGAGCATTTATCAAGGAGTTACTATGTGCCAGACTCTGTGATGTATGAATCACTGAAAAAGTAAATATGGTTTCTGTCTTTGTTGTCTGATGGGAAAGGCAAATTCTAAACAAATGGCCAATTAGGATAGTCTGTGCTAGACACCGTCAGTTCCTTCCCTTTGTATACATGCATACTGTTTTTCATGCCAAGAAGAGGTGTCTGTTCTTCTCACCTTGGGTCTGAGCTGACTTTAATTTCTTGACCAAAACAACGTGGAAAAAGTGATGTTTTGGAACTTTTGAGACCAACTCTAAAGAAGCTTTGCAGTTTCTATTGGGTCTCTTAGAATGTTTTCTCTTGGGATGATCCCTCTTAAAACCCAGCCACTAAATTGTGAAAAACTCAAGCCACATGGAGACGGTTTGTGTAGGCCCTCCATAGTTCAAGCTGAGCTTTGATAATGTCAACTTGCCACGTGAGTGAGCCCTGTTGGACATCCAGTCCAGTTGAGCCTTTTGATGACTTCATTCTCTAGTACCATCTCACTGCAACTCCATGTGAGAAGATCAGGTGAGAGTTACATAGCTAAGCCTTGTCAACCCATAGAATCTTGAGAGAGAATGAATTGTTTCAGGCAACTAAATTTAGGGGTGGACATGAACAGGAATAAAGGGAAAACCTAATTTAGATGATCAGAGAAGCCAGACTACAATTGTTTACTAATTTTTATCTTCCCAGTTCAACTATACATTTCATGAAAGTAGAGAATGTATCTGTCTGGTTCTTAACTCTGTGTCCAGTTTATAGCATATATGCTTTAATGTCTGCCGAAGTATTAGTAAAGAACTTTTACTAGATTCTTAAAGAATTCTCTAACTCCCCAAAAATTAAGATTTACTTCTTAGCAGGAAAATGTTCCTCCTTGTCCATCTTGTATAGCAAGATATACAAGCTCTGGACAGTCAGCAAAAACAAGACCGGGAGCTGACTGTGGCTCAAATCATGAACTCCTTACTGCCAAATTCAGACTTAAATTGAAGAAAGTAGGGAAAACCACTAGACCATTCAGGTATGACCTAAATCAAATCCCTTATGATTATATAGTAGAAATGAGAAATAGATTTAAGGGACTAGATGTGATAGAGTGCCTAATGAACTATGGATGGAGGTTTGTGACATTGTACAGGAAACAGGGATCAAGACCATCCCCCAAAAAAAGAAATGCAAAAAAGCAAAATGGCTGTCTGAGGCAGCCTTACAAATAGCTATGAAAAGGAGAAAAGGAAAGATATACCTATTTGAATGCAGAGTTTCAAAGAATAGCAAGGAGAGATAAGAAAGCCTTCCTCAGTGATCAGTGCAAAGAAATAGAGGGAAACAATAGAATGGGAAAGACTAGAGATCTCTTAAAGAAAATTAGAGATACCATGGGAACATTTCATGCAAAGATGGGCACAATAAAGGACAGAAATGGTATGGACCTAACAGAAGCGATGATATTAAGAAGAGATGGCAAGAATACACAGAAGAACTGTACAAAAAGATCTTCATGATACAGATAATCATGTTGGTGTGATCACTCACCTAGGGCCAGACATCCTGGAATGTGAAGTCAAGTGGGCCTTAGGAAGCATCACTACGAACAAAGCTAGTAGAGGTGATGGAATTCCAGTTGAGCTATTTCAAATCCTAAAAGATCATGCTGTGAAAGTGCTGCACACAATATGCCAACAAATTTGGAGAACTCAGCAGTGACCACAGGACTGGAAAAGGTCAGTTTTCATTCTATTCCCAAAGAAAGGCAATGCCAGAGGATGCTCAAATTACCGCATACCGGGGTCGAGCCCCGGTTGGATCCGGGGATATCCTCAGGATAATGGTGTTGGCGATTGAAAGGATAGATAAAAGGGGAGAGACAGAGGCTAGATCTGACTGGTTTACGTGGGAAACCAATAAAGTTCGTGACACCGAGCTTGCTCTGACCCCAGAGGCTGCAGGCGCCCTCTCGAATAGCTGAAGGTGCCCCACCTTAGGCACCTTTTCAAGTGGGTCTTAGAAGCCCAGGCAGGTAAATGGTCTCAGAGGGCCTCCACACTCCAATTAGTCATCATGAAGGAAGAACAGAGAAGAAAAGGAGAGAAAAGGAAGCAAGAACGACACGGGGAGACCAAGCCTGATGAGCAAGGCCCGTAGCTTTATTTTCAAAAGGAGTTTTTATACCATAAATTGTACATAGAGGATAATAGGGGATACAGAGTCATGCAAAGTCAGCAGTCCTTGACCCTTATCGAGACCAGGCTTTCTTTACTGCAGACTTATCGTATACAAATGTTTTAGGTGATTTACATCATCTTCTGGCCAGGAGGCCTATTAACATTTTATGACTCTTTGTTCTGATAAAGGTTAGTTAACCAGAAAACTTATTTTCTCTGAAAGTAATTTTTCTAAAGTTTGGCGCCACTCTCCGAAAGCACTAGATAAAGTTGCATTCCTATAGGGCAAAGGTGCAGTGGGCTGTAGCAAGGAAAGAATTTACTACCTCAAGGGTCTAAAGTTGTTAACACCAAGGCCACTACTTATTTTTTCTATATACCAACTATATTAATTAATATACTCCCAGGGACACAGTGGGTAAGGGATATGGAAACTTGGCAGCAAGCATTAGCTCAACAATGAAATCCTCTACTAGTTCTATTCTAATAATTTCTAATTCCCCGAGAGGCTCTATACTATTTGACTATCTTAAGCTTCCGAGGTTGGGAGGCTGTAAACAATCATATGCGTAGCTGTAGGAGTCGGGATAAACCTGTCAGGCAATTTAGAGAGCCATCTGAGAGGTTTGGATTGAAACACTCCTATTATGCCCAGGAGGCTTATTAACTAGAGCTCTAAGTTTATTTCCTTCAGAGAAAGGTGGTTGGGGATAGCCCCCCTTAATGTCAGAGGAGTTGGTGAAAGTCGTAAAATAGTAAAACAGACAGATTCTGGTTTTGGGGTAGATGCTCAAGCAGATCCAGGGGCCCCTCGAGCCCTGACTCACCTTGCCCGTCAGGCCTCTCCCGCATGACCTTGTCATGGGTGGGAACTCCCGTGCTGGCTCCTGACAACCGCTAGTAAAGTAGTGCTCAAAATTCTCCATGCCAGGCCTCAACAGTACGTGAACTGTGAAATTCCAGATGTTCAAGCTGGATTTAGAAAAGGCAGAGGAACCAGAGATCAAATTGGCAACATCCATTGAATCATTGAAAAAACAAGAGAGTTCCAGAAAAACAGCTATATCTGCTTTATTGACTATGCCAAAGCCTTTGACTGTGTGGATCACAATAAACTGTGCAAAATTCTGAAAGAGATGGGAATACCAGAGCACCTTACCTGCCTCCTGAGAAATCTGTATGCAGGTCAGGAAGCAACAGTTAGAACTGGACATGGAACAACAGACTGTTTCCAAATAGGAAAAGAATTATGTCAAGGCTGTATATTATCACCCTGCTTATTTAACTTACATACAGAATACATCATGAGAAATGCTGGGTTGGATGAAGCACAGCTGGAATCAAGATTGCTGGGAGAAATATCAATAACCTCAGATATGCAGATGACACCACCCTTATGGTAGAAAGTGAAGAGGAACTAAAAAGCCTCTTGATGAAAGTGAAAGTGGAGAGTGAAAAAGTTGGTTTCAATCTCAACATTCGGACAACTAAGATCATGGCATCTGGTCCCATCGCTTCATGGCAAATAGATGGGGAAACAGTGGAAACAGTGTTAGACTTTATTTTAGGGGGCTGCAAAATCACTGCAGATGGTGATTGCAGCCATGAAATTAAAAGACGCTTACTCCTTGGAAGGAAAGTTATGACCAACCTAGACAACATATTAGAAAGCAGAGACATTACTTTGTCAACAAAGGTCTGTCTAGTCAAGGCTATGGTTTTTCCAGTGGTCATGTATGGATGTGAGAGTTGGACTATAAAGAAAGCTGAGCGCCGAAGAATTGATGCTTTTGAACTGTGGTGTTGGAGAAGACTCTTGAGAGTCCCTTGAACATCAAGCAACCAGTCCATCCTAAAGGAAATCAGGCCTGAGTGTTCATTGGAAGGACTGATGCTAAAGCTGAAACTCCAGTACTTTGGCCACCTGATGCAATCCACATTCTATTCAAGCACAAAATTACAGATTTTATGGACTGGCTGAATATCTGCACCCAGGACTCATGTGAATGGGACAGTATTTTCCTTCCAGAGATTATGTGTGAGCACTAGGCCTTTGAATTTGGGGAACTTAATCATGATGGTTAGGCAGATGATGAGAGGGCCAGATGCCAAGAAGCACAGAAGTGGGCCTACTTACTAGAAGGAAACTAAGGTCCGGATGAAGTCTGTTATTCTGGTAATGTCCTCTGTAACCCTTACCTGTTCTGTTTTCCATTATTCTTCTTGTGACCTGTCTGCCTAATTTCATTTTAGTATGGTCCAGGGAGTAATTCTCTACTCAGTTTACACCCAACACTACTTCCTTGCCTGATTCTTGCTCACAAACCATTGTTACTCCTACCTCTGTGTCTTTCTTTGCATGCATCTTTCCCCTTCCCTTGATTAGGCTTCCCTCTCCTTTCTCCTTATGTAAAAGGAGCCATTTTAAGTCTCCTTCCTCTCTTAAAAGTTCCTGGAAGATTGCAATTTAAGTATATTTCTCTTTCCTGAGCTTTTATTTTATTTTATGCGTAGTAAAGTAGAATTGAACAGTTCAGTTCAGTTCAGTCACTCAGTCGTGTCCGACTCTTTGTGACCCCATGAATCGCAGCACGCCAGGCCTCCCTGTCCATCACCAATCCTGGAGATCACCCAAACTCATGTCCATCGAGTCAGTGATGCCATCCAGCCATCTCATCCTCTGTCATCCCCTTCTCCTCCTGCCCCCAATCCCTCCCAGCATCAGAGTCTTTTCCAATGAGTTAACTCTTCGCATGAGGTGGCCAAAGTACTGGAGTTTCAGCTTTAGCATCATTCCTTCCAATGAACACCCAGGACTGATCTCTTTTAGAATGGACTGGTTGGATCTCCTTGCAGTCCAAGAGACTCTCAAGAGTCTTCTCCAACACCACAGTTCAAAAGCATCAGTTGTTTGGTGCTCAACTTTCTTCACAGTCCAACTCTCACATCCATACATGACTACTGGAAAAACCATAGCCTTGATTAGACAGACCTTTGTTGGCAAAGTAATGTCTCTGCTTTTGAATATGCTATCTAGGTTGGTCATAACTTTCCTTCCAAGGAGTAAGCGTCTTTTAATTTCATGGCTGCAGTGACCATCTGCAGTGAATTTTGGAGCCCCCCAAAATAAAGTCTGATACTGTTTCCACTGTTTCCCCATCTATTTCCCAAGTGATAGGACCAGATGCCATGATCAGAATTGAACAGTAAACACCCATATTTTTGATTCTACAATTAATGTTTTACTGTATTTCCTTTGTCATGTTTTATTTATCACCCTCTGTCCATCTTATTTTTGGTTGCATTTTAAGTTTCAAGACTTCCCTGTCAATACCGTGGTTAAAACTCCATGCTTTCACTGCAAGTGATGTGAGTTTAATCCCTTGTCAGAAAACTAAGGTCCTACATGCTGTGTGGTGTGAATTAAAATTTTTTTAAAAGTTAAAAATCAAGTATTAAAAAATAATAAAGTTGCAGATTTTGCTCCTAAATATCTAATAAACAAGAAAACATTACTACAGTTCAATATTTATTTACTTTATTTAAAGTAAAATTCACATACAATATAATCCATAAATCTTAACCTTATGAATTTTGGTGAATTTTGACAAATGCATGTATCTAGTAACTCAAACCCATATCTGGATTAGAACATTACAATTATTCTAGCCCCTTCATTGGATCACTGCCTTGTGGCGAAGAGGCTTGAGTAACTCAATGAGGCTATGAGCCATGCTGTGCAGGGCCTGCCAAGACGGATGGGTCATAGGAGAGAGTTCTGACAAAATGTGATCCATTGGTGGAGGGAATGGCAAACCATACCAGTAAAAAGCAAAGACATCACCTTGCTGACAAAGGTCTGTATAGTCAAGGATGTGGTCTTTCCAGTAGTCATGTATGGATGTGAGAGCTGGACCATAAAGAAGGTAGAGCACCAAAGAATTGATGCTTTTGAACTGTGGTGTTGGAGAAGACTCTTGAGAGTCCCTTAGACAGCAAAGAGTTCAAACCAGTCCATCCTAAAGGAAATCAACTCTGAATATTCATTGGAAGGACTAATGCTGAAGCTGAAGCTCCAACACTTTGACCACCTGATGCAAAGAGCCAACTCATTGGAAAAGGCCCTGATGCTGGGAAAGATTGAAGGCGGAAGGAAAAGAGGGCGACAGAGGATCAGATGATTGGATGGCATCACTGACTCAATGTGCATGAACTTGGGCAAACTCTGGGAGATGGTGAGGGGCAGGGAAGTCTGGCACGCTGCCATCCTTGGGGTTGCGAAGAATTGGACATGACTTGGCAGTTGAACAACAGCAACATGATTGTAGACTGTTTCTTCATGTCCTTTCTCTGTCAGTCCCCATCTGCATCTCCCAGAGGAACCATGACTCTTTTCTACCACAGATTCATTTTGCATGCTCTAGACTCTCATATAAATGGAGTCATGCAATATATATCCTTGGGTAAGTCTTCTTTATCTATTGGCTTTTAAATCTGTATCTCTTTGCATTAGTTACTAATATTTGATCCGTGTATCTTTTAACTCTTTGTAGTTTATTTAAGGCTAATATTATATCACTCTGTGTTAAATATAACTGAGCAATTTATAGGTCCATTTACCCCTTTTATCATCCTGTATGATACAGTTGTTCTATGTATTGTATACACATAATTGTTAAAATATGATTTCAGCAATCATTTGTATTTAAAGAAACTAAGAGAAATTTGTCTGTTTACCCACATAGTTATCATTTTCAGTTCTGAAGTTCCACATTTTCTTCTTCCTGTAGTCCATAGAACTGCCTTTAGCATTTCTTGTAGTGCTGCAGAAACAGAGTTTCTAGCTTTCATTTATCTAGAAAAACATTTTCTAGTTCTTTTGTCATTCTTGAAAGATACTGTCACTGGATATTAATTGTGGGTTAACAGTTGTTTTTTTTTATTTCTTTAAAGGATATCATTTGGTCTTCTCAGTCAGCTAAATTGTGTGACTTTTTTTCTGGCAGGTTTTAAGAATTTCTTGTCATATTTGATTGTCATCAAGTTGACTATGATGTGCCTTGACAGGGTTATCTATGTATTTCTCCTATTTAGGGTTCACTAAACTTTTAAATCTGAAAATTTATGTCTTTCCAAAATTTGGGAAATTTTTGATTATTTCTTCAAATGTACTGCTGCCTCATCCCTGTTTTCTCTTTTTGATTAAATAAGATACTAATTAATTGAGAGTATAATTAAGTTTTATAGCTTTTGCTATTATCCCACCAGTGACTAAGGATATTCCCTCTGACATCCTGTTTTATTTTCTTACTCCCACCAAAACATTTCTCTCAAACTAGATTCAATCCAGCTTTTAGTGAATTATTCTGTATAGTTCATCAATATTTTATAGATCTTTGGAAGACATGGAGGTTGTAAGAGAAGGAGGGTGGTAATTCAAGTACATAAAAATAGTTTTGAATTCACATGTTGTGATTTACTTGTTTCATTATTATAATAAATTTGATTTTTTAAAGATTAGGCCATCTTTTTTTACAATTTCCAAATATGATCAGGTATAATAGTTCTTTTATACTCAAAAATTGTTTGAAAAGATATTAGTTAAAATATATCTCATTACAGAATCTTCTTGGAATTGCTCTCGAATGGTGCCATTATTTTCATATAAATACACAGATCCATTTGTATTTACTGATATAATTTTATTCCAGATATTCTGTGATAATACATGACTTCATTGAAACAGCCCTGAATGGGAGGAAAGTTAACATACTAGTAGTGTTTTAGGTGGAGAAGGCAGTGGCAACCCACTCCAGTACTCTTGCTTGGAAAATCCCATGGACAGAGGAGCCTGGTGGGCTGCCATCTATGAGGTCGCACAGAGCCAGACACGACTGAAGTGACTTAGCAGCAGCAGTGTTTTATGAATCAGAAAACAAAACTACTCTCATTTTCTGATCACTAAGGATCTGTAAATATATTTTTCTTTTAATATGAAGAAAGCAAATACGTTATCCTATGTCTTTGTAAAGTCATTGCACCTATAAGAATAGGTAACCTAAAGGTATATGATTAAATATGGATCCATAGCAGTTCTGATAACTTTTTAGGGTGAGACTCAGACTGTTCTGCTCATACATAGTAATATATTGATTTTGATTTAGTCTTTTTATAAAAACAGATTCAACTTGTTAAACAAGAGGTGAGACTCATATGATCTCTTTCATTAAATAAATATTTCACAAATTATGTTGTTTTAGACTTATGAAATTAAATAAATATTAGAAAAGGATTCATATTTTTAAAAACATTATTATATTCTCTTCAATAAACAGTGTCTGACTTTCTGTGTAATGTGTATGTTTTCGAGTCTTACACATGCAACAGAATAGGTATAAAGAAAGAATCACTTTATAGTTTAAGAAGTGAGAACTGATAATTTTTAATATATTGACTATGATTTTCCATGAATGAATTGCATTCAGATACTTGGTATTTATATTACTACATTTTCTTCCATATTTGTTATTTCATACTGGCTTGTCTTCCCATCTATGGAAAAGTCATCAGGATCCAAAATTGTAGTTTCTTCAAGGAAAATACTAAATATGTGTAATATTAACAAAATATTTACCAGTATTGCTGTTAAGTCCTCTTTTCTAACAGGTATGTAAAGAAAATGCTATACAAAAATGTAAACTTTTTTTTCCTTTTGGAAAGTTAGTCCTCACTAATTATTATTGGGGCTTCCCCGGTGGCTCAGATGGTTAAGAATCTGCCTGCAAGTCAGGAGATCTGGGTTCTATCCCTGGGTCGGAAAGATCTCCTGGAGAAGGAATGGCAACCCACTCCCGTGTTCTTGCCTGGATAATTCCATGGACCAAGGAGCCTGGTGGGCTACAGTCCATAGGACTGAAAGACTCGGATACGACTGAGTGACTAACACACACACAATTATTATTTACATAAGAAAAGGTAGAATTTAAAACACATAGGATACATTTTCAATAGAAAAAACATATTTAAATCAAGACCATTTTTCATATGGTTTTGTTTCAAAATCCCTAAGTACCCAATGTAATAATTTTTGACAGAAGCAGTTCTTGTGTTAAGTTTTGGAGTTTAGAAGTATTGTTCACTAATCATGATTAAATCTCATCAGGGAGTCCTCTAGGTAAGAAAAATGCCATTTCTGTAAGACAAATGCATTTAATCTAGTGATATTCTATGATGTCAAGTGGTATAAAACATTTATTAAACTGTATAATAAATAGGACTCAATTCTGCTATATCCCTGGAGCTCAAATAAAATTCTTGCCTGAAAAAATCCCATGGACAGAGGAGCTGGCAGGCTATATAGTTCATGGGTTCTCAAAAGAGTCAGACACAACTTAGCAACTGAATAACAACAAAATATATCATAATTTGCACACATGCACTGTCATGCTTGACTCTTTGGGGCCCTATGGATGGTAGCCCACCAAGCTCATCTGTCCATGGGATTTTCCAGGCAAGAATACTGGAGTGGGTTGCCATTTCCTATTCCAGAGGATCTTCCCGACCCAGGGATTGAACCCAGATTCTCTTTATTTTTGTATATGTTTTGATATTTGCTATAATAAAGAAAATGTCTTAGTGATTGTACTTGATTGTTAATGATCCTCCTATAATCCTGGAGTGTCAGAACTATATCTTATACATTATTGTGGTATATTTCTGATTGTCTTACATGTAGTAGCCACTCAATAAATAAACACCTGAATTGAACTGAATATACTATTTTGTTGTTCAGTTTTAAATAAGGACTATTTAAGTAGCCATTAATATATAAAGTATATATTATATATATACTGTAGCCCACCAGGCTTCTCCATCCATGGAATTTTCCAGGCATGAGTACTGGAGTGGGTTGCCATTTCCTTCTCCAGAGGATCTTCCCGACCCAGGGATTGAACCTGGGTCTCCCACATTGCAGGCAGAGGCTTTACCATCTGAGCCACCAGGGAATCCTTTAATATATAAAGTAAAAATAGACTTTTTGGCTAATACTGTAAAGGGGAGAAAATGTTTTGAAATTAGATAGTGGTGGTGTTTGTAGAACCCTGAATATACTAAAACATTGACTCTTGTATACTTTAAACGAATATGTTTTAAAGTATATGAATTATATCCTAATTTTAAAAAAGAATGTAAAAATATACAAAGACAAGATATAAACTGGGAGAAGATAGTTGTACCACATAAAACTGATAAAGAATTTCCACAAATCAGTAAGGAAAGACAAATTGTATAGACGAATAGACAAATTTCAGGAACAGGCACATCACAAAGAGGAAAGAATTGCCAAGAAAAAAAGATGCCCACCTCATTAGAGATGAAAGAAATGCACATAGTAAATTCAATGAAACAAAATTGTTATGCTTACCAGATTTGCAGAAATGAGAGTTGAGTCATTCCAATTATTGACAGAGATGTACAGAACAAGAACCTTTGTACACTGTGGGTGGGAATGTTAACTAGTACAATCACTTTTGAAAAGATTTTGGTATTATCTGGTAAAAATGAAGATACATGAGTGCTTTGATCTAGCAGCTCTACTCCTGGGAGTAGTTGTGTGTGTGTGTTTATATATACACCTGTGTATGTGTTTTCTGTCCTGTTCCCAATAATCTGTAATACCACTTGTACTGGGTTTGCACATTTTCACGGCCCTGTTTCTGGGCTATTACTTTAAATGTGTTTATTTATGCACTAATTTTGTTCTGGCTTAATGATTGTGTTATTTAGCTGCTCAGTTGTGTCCAACTCTTTGTGACACCATGGACTGTAGCCCACCAGGTTTCTCTGTTCTTGTGATTTCCAGGCAAGAGTACTGGATTGGGTTGCCATTTCCTACTCCAGGGCATCTTCCTGACCCAGGGATTGAACCAGAGTCTCCTGCAAGTCTCCTGCATTGCCAGTAGATTCTTTACCACTGAGCCACTGAGGAAGCCCTAATTACTGTAGCTTTATCTATTTCTTTTTGACTGCGCTGGGTCTTCATTGCTGAGCGCAGGCTCTCTTGCTGTGAGGGCTACTCTCTCGTTGTGGTATTTAGGCTTCTCATTGAGGTGGCTTCTCCTGTTGCGGTGCACTGGCCCTAGAGTGCATGGGCTTCATTAGTTGTGGCCTGTGGCCTCAGGAGTTGGGGCACAGGGGTTTAGTTGCGTCTCAGCGTATGGAATCTTCCTGGAACAGGGGCCAAACCTGCCTCCCCTGCTTTGGCAGGTGGATTCTTAACCTCTGGACCATCAGGGAAGTTTTAAAATAAGCCTTAATATCTAGTAGGGTCACCTTCTTCAGAAATGTTCTTTAGGAGTATTTTGGCTATTCATGGTCCTTTGCTTTTCCATATAAACCTAAGGATCACCTTGCAAGTCTTATGAGAAGTCCTGCTGAATTGTTATTGAACTTACATTTAATTACTTTGAATTTGTGGGTCATTTTGAAAATAATTTTCATGAAGATAATATATTTCTTCATTTATTTAGGTCTTCTTTAGTGCCTTTCAATCAAATTTTATAATTTTCTTTATAAAGATCTCATACTCTTTTGTTAGATTAATTCCTAGAGGGGTGTGTGTGTTGGAGAGAGAGAGAATAATGTCAATTTAAAAAACAACTTTTGGGTTTTCCCTGGTGGTCCAGTGGTTAACACTCTCTCTGCAAATGCAGGGGACACAGGTTCAATCCCTGGTCTGGGAAGATCCTACATGCTACAGAGCAGCTGAGTCCTCACCCCACAACTAATAAACCTGCACTCTAGAGCACATGACCCGCAACTGAGCCCATGTGCCCTAAAGCCCCTGTTTGGCAACAAGAGAAGCCACCCGAATGAGAAGCCTGTGCACTGCAACGAAGAGTATCGCCCTCTTGCAACAACTAAGACCCGGTGCAGCCAAAAACTAATTACTTTTTTAAAAAGCAACTTTACAGAGGTACAGTTTACACCATGAAATTCACCCATTTTAAGTGTACAGTACAGTTTACTGTTTTTAAGGAAAATTTCAGAGTTGTGCAGCCATCATCACAATCTAATTATAGAACATTTTCATCACCCGAAAAAGAAACCTTGTGCCCACTGGCATTCTTTCTAACCACCCCTGGCTCTAGGAAACTACTGATCTGGTAAACACACATACACACCAAAAAATCATTTTATTATGGACATTCAAAAGAATAGAACAATGACTCCAAAACAGCAAATTTGGTGAATCTTATTTTCTGATTCCTCCAGAGTCTATCTAACGTCTCCCTGGATTGTTTTAAAACCTATTTCAGTCATAATTTCATTTCTTTCATAAGTTTGTAAATATGTGTGTCTCTTGAAGGTATAAGGACTATTTTTAAAAACTTAACTATGATATCACTATCACACCTTAAAAGATTAACAATAATTCTTTAGTATCGTCTAATATTCAGTCATCCTTTCATGGATCACAGTTTATCGTGGCAAAGGGACTTGTGTAACTCAATGAAGCTGTGAGTCATGCTGTGCAGGGCCACCCAAGATGAATGGGTCATAGTGAAGAGTTCTCACAAAAATGGCACTGGAAGCAACAATTAGAACCAGACACAGAACAATTGACTGGTTCAAAATTGGGAAAGGAGTATGATAAGGCTGTATATTATCACCCTACTTATTTAACTTATATGCAGAATACATCATGTGAAATGCCAGGCTGAATGAATCACAAGCTGGAGTCAAGATTGCCAGGAGAAATATCAACAACCTTAGATATGCAGATGACACCACCCTTATGGCAGAAAGTGAAGAAGAACTAAAGAGCCTCTTGATGAAAGTGAAAGAGAAGAGTGAAAAAGTTGGCTTAAAGCTCAACATTCAGAAAACTAAGATCATGGCATCTGGTCCCATCACTTCATGGCAAATAGATGGGGAAACAGTGGAAAAAGGAAAGTGGAAAAGCTGGCTTAAAACTCACATTCAAAAAACTAAGATCATGGCATCCAGTCCCGTCACTTCATGACAAATAGAAAGGGGAAAAGTAGAAGCTGTGACAGACTTTCTTGTCTTGGGCTCCTTTGGAGCTGATGGTGACTGCAGCCATGAAATTAAAGGATGCTTGCTCCTTGGAAGAAAAGTTAGGACCAACCTAGACAGCATATTAAAAAAGCAGAGACATCAATTTGCTGACAAAGGTCTGTATGGTCAAAGCTGTGGTTTTTCCGGTAGTCATGTTTGGATGTGAGAGATGGATCATAAAGAAGGCTGAGTGCTGAAGAACTCATACTTTTGAACTTTGGTGCTGGAGAATACTCTTAAGAGTCTCTTGGACAGCAAGGAGATCAGACCAGTCAATCCGAAAGCAAATCAATCCTGAGTATTTATTGGAAGGACTGATGCTGAAGCTGAAGCTCCAGTACTTTGGCCCCTAATGCAAAGAGCTGACTCATTGGAAAAATCCCAGATGCTGGGAAAGATTGAAGGCAAAAAGAGAAGGGGGTGGCATAGGATGAGATGGTTAGTAGAATCACCAACTCAGTGGTCTTGAATTTGAATGAACTCTGGGAGATAGTGAGGGACAGAGAAACCTGGTGTGCTGCAGTCCATAGAGGCACAGAGTCGGACATGACTTAGCAGCTGAGCAGCAACAACAACTACAACATTCAATCAGTTTTCAAATCACTATTCAAGAGCAATCTATATGTTGCATTCATTTGATATGTCTCTTAAAACTAATTTAATCTCTAATGATTTCCTGTCCCTCTATTTTTTCTTGCCACCTATTTGTTAGAGAAATTAATCATTTGTTGGTAATCTGTAAAAACATTTTTAATAAAATGGTAGGTGGTTCTGGAGCAGCACATCCTGTCCAGTAGACATATAACATGAACCACAAATGGAGGCTACATAATTAAAATTTTCTAGTACTTGCATCGGAGAAGGCAATGGCACCCCACTCCAGTACTCTTGCCTGGAAAATCCCATGGACGGAGGAGCCTGGTGGGCTGCAGTTCACGGGGTCGCTAAGAGGCGGACACGACTGAGCGACTTCACTTTCACTTTTCACTTTCATGCATTTGAGAAGGAAATGGCAACCCACTCCAGTGTTCTTGCCTGGAGAATCCCAGGGACGGGGAAGCCTGGTGGGCTGCCATCTATGGGGTCGCACAGAGTCGAACTGAAGCGACTTAGCAGCAGCAGCAGTACTTGCATTAAAAAAGAAAAAGATGAAATTAATTTTGACTCATTTTAGTCAACTGAGGGTATAAAGATATCATTTTAACATATTCAATATATGCAAAAGAGACACTGATGTATAGAACAGTCTTATGGACTCTGTGGGAGAGGGAGAGGGTGGGAAGATTTGGGAGAATGGCATTGAAACATGTAAAATATCATGTATGAAACGAGTTGCCAGTCCAGGTTCAATGCATGATACTGGATGCTTGGGGCTGGTGCACTGGGACGACCCAGAGGGATGGAATGGGGAGGGAGGAGGGAGGAGGGTTCAGGATGGGGAACACATGTATACCTGTGGCGGATTCATTTTGATATTTGGCAAAACTAATACAGTTATGTAAAGTTTAAAAATAAAATAAAATTAAAAAAAAATAAAAAGCAAAAAAAAACATATTCAATATAAATAATTATATTTTACATTCTTAGGTTTCAAAATCTGTTATGTAGTATACACGTACAGCATATCTCAATTCAGAGTGGGAAATTTCAGGTGCTCAGTAGCTGCTGGATTGGACAGTGCAGATCTAGAAGCTTGATCAGACTTAGGCTTGAATCTTTGTCAAGAACAATTCATAGGTGATGCTATATATTTTATTAAAATATTGCATTACAGCAGGAGGCAGATGTCTGTTTTTGTTATGTGTGTGTGTGTGTTAAGTTTGTTCCAGAGTTTTGTTTGTTGTCAGCCTTTCAACTCATGGTTTTAGCTGCTATTGATGATAATTGCCTACGTTCATATCATTAATTATTGAAAATGGTGACTGTCTAATTCTGTCATTACTTTTGCATCTAATAGCAGAATTGTTCTATAAAGAATTGTTCCTATTGGTTGTTTGGTTGCTTTCCAGTTATTTTTTAATCACAGTTATACTTTATTACTAATTTTTAAACTTAAATAGTGATCAGAAAATGTGATCTGTATGTGATGCCCTTTTAAAAATCTGTTGACTCTTGCTTTATGGCCTATTGTATGGGCAGTTCTCAAAAATATTTCATCTGTGCTTGAACAGAATGTTCATGTCCCAGTTGTTGGGTACCTTGCTAAATATGATTATAAAATAAAACTTATTAATTATATCATTCACGTTCTTAATGTCTGTACTGATTCTTTGTTTGATCTGTCAGTTACTGAAAGAGATGAGTTATAATGTCTTCTATTATAATAGTGTATTTATGTAATTCTATTGGTATTTGCTTTATATATTCTGGAGTTCGGCTGTTAGTTATACACAACTTTGGATTGTTATGTCTTCCTAGTGAATTGAACCTTTAATCATGTAGTGACCCTCTTTACCTTAGTAATACTTTTTGCGTGAAGGTTTATCTTGTTGGATAGTAGTACTGGTTGGTATTCTCAGGTGCAACTTTACTTATCCTTTTACTTTCAGTCTCTTTTCTTATATTTTATATGTCTTTTCGGAACACATGCAGTTGGCTTTTAATACTGAAAAATCTAGACTGATAGTCTTTTAAATTGTAAATGTGAGTCCATTTATACTTTCTTTTATTACTGATATAGCAGGTTTATTTCTACCATCTTTTGTGTTTTTTATTTTCGTACTTTTCCTGCATCTTGTTGTTTTTGTGGTTCTTTTCCTCTCTTCATCCTGCTTGTTTTCTTTTTCTTGTCCTTCTTTGGGATAGATACACAATATATTTCTTTTATGGTTATTCCAAAAATGTTAAGATGCATATTTAACCTAAACCCCAAAGTTTTTTTTTAAAAATTTTTATTGAAGTATAGTTGCTTTATAATGTTGTGATAGCAACATTACTGTGTAGCAAAATGAATCAGTCATAAATATACATATATCCCCTCCCTTTTGGACTTCCTTCCCACTCAGGTCACCACAGTGCATTAAGTAGCTTTTGTACAGCAAAAGAAACCATAAACAAGATGAAAAGACAACCCTCAGAATGGGAGAAAATATTTGTAAACAAAGCAACTGAGAAAGAATTAATCTCCAAAACATACAAGCAGCTCTTGCAGCTCAATATGAAAAAAACAACTCAATCAAAAAACAGGTGAAAGGGACTTGGTCCCAAGTCCAGTGGTTGGGAATCTACCTGCCAATGCAGGGGACACGGTGGTTCAATCCGTGATCTGGGAAGATCCCGCATGCTGCAGAGCAGCTAAGCCCATGTGCCACAGCTACTGAGCCAGCATGCTGCAGCTACGAAAGCCCGTCTGCTCTAGAGCCAGCTCTGCAGCAAGGGAAGCCACCATAATGAGAAGCTGGCACACTGCAACTAGAGTAGCCCCTGCTCACCCCAAGTAGAGAAATCTCAAGCAGCAACAAAGACCCAGCCCAGCCAAAAATCAATAAATAAAAAAAAAATTTTAATGGTGGAAGATCTAAATAGACATTTAAGTAGACATACAAATGGCTAACAAATACATGAAAAGATGCTCAACATACTAATTATTAGAGAAATGCAAATCAAAACTGCAGTGAGGTATCACCTCACACTGGTCAGAATGGCCATCATCAAAAAATTTACAAACTATAAATGCTGGAGAGGTGTGGAGAAAAGGGAACCCTCAGTACACTGTTGATACAGCCACTATCACAGTATGGCAGTTCCTTAGAAAACCAGAAACAGAACTACAGTATGACCCAGCAGGCCCACTACTGGGCATGTACTCAGAGAAAGCCATAATTCAAAGAGAGATATGCACCCTAAACCCAGTATTAAATTACATTTACCCACTTTCTTTATATGACAAGGACTTCTGACTGTTTAAACACTGATGCATCTTCCTCAAGGGTGATTATTTGTTGATATTTTAGATCTATTTTTTAAAAATTCTATAAAGTAGACTGACTAGACATCGTTATTTTGTAAATAAATGTTTGTTTAGATTTATTCGCGTTTATCTTTTTGTTGTTGTTAGAATTCCAGCATCTCAAGATAGACCTTTCTTCCAAATTACCTTCTTACTAAGGTACATAATTTAGAAATACATTTAAAGGTCTCTTAGTATTTAATGCCATCAGTTTTTGTTTGTTCGAAATGTCATTATTTGCTCTCACACTTTAAAGATTATTTTATGTATTTCAATTCCAGCTTGGTGGTTATTCTTTTAGCTAATTTTTAGTTAATTATTCCTCTGTCTTCTGAGTTTTATTGCTATTATTGAGAAATTGGTTGTCTGTCTGTCTATCAGGTATCTGTTTTCTCTTTCTTGTGACTTCTAAAATATTTTCTTTGTCTTTGGTTTTCCAGTTTCCCCCATACTCTATATAGGGTGGTTTTCTTTTTTCTTTTTTTTATCATCTTGTGATTTGCTGCTGCTGCTAAGTCACTTCAGTCGTGTCCGACTCTGTGCGACCCCATAGACGGCAGCCCACCAGGCTCCCTCGTCCCTGGGGTTCTCCAGGCAAGAACACTGGAGTGGGTTGCCATTTCCTTCTCCAATGCATGAAAGTGGAAAGTGAAAGTGAAGTCGCTCAGTCGTGTCCAGCCCTCAGCGAACCCCATGGACTGCAGCCTACCAGGCTCCTCCGTCCATGGGATTTTCTAGGCAAGAGTACTGGAGTGGGCTGCCATTGCCTTCTCCCTGAATATGACAATCTGTAGTTCAACAAGCTTGAACAATTCTTAGCCATTATTGTTTCAAATATTGCCTCATGTCTCTCTCTGTTCTTCTTCAGGAACTCTAATTAGATATATTGAACATTCTTCCTTTGTCCTCTTTGTCTCTTAATTTCATTTCTTTAATGTCTCAGTTTTGCATTTGAGTTAATTCTTTAGATCTCTCTTGAGTTCAAACTGAATTTTCACTTTAGGTTCATCTATCCTGCTGTTTAATTTGTCTACAAAGTTTTTAATTTTAATTATATATCCAGTTTCTAGAAACTCTATTAGGTTCCTTTTCAGATCTTCCTGCTCATTGAATAGAATTTGTTTCTTATTCATATTTTTATATCTTTTCTTGTTTCTTTAATTGTTATTCTACAGCTATTAATTTTTTCTATCTTTGTGGAGATGAGTCTCATGTTTATTATTTTTGCTGACCCTTAATCACAGTGGCTTGTTTCCTATGTTTTGTGTGTTGATTGTCAGTCTGTGTTCATTTATCTGAATATAGTTTTCATGGTTTAGCCAGCATTTTTAGGTAACTTACAATGTTTTTTTTAGGGTACATTAGTGTTCTGTTTGCCTGAAATGGAAGATACAAGATATTTTTAGTTAATTAGGAGAAATAGAAATAATGTATCTATAGCATCGTAAAATGGGACTCTGCCTTTTAAAACAGAAATTTTAGAATGTATTCTTTGCACTGTCACTTCTTTTGTATTAATTGTTGTCTTAAACTGTAGACATCTGTCTGTATATGAGAAGTCCTATTTTACTTGTCTCTGTAAGATATTACTAATTATTTTTTTTATAATTTATTTATTTTGTTTTTGGTTGCACTGGGTCTTCACTGCTGCAGACTTTCTCTTATTGAGAGTGGGGGCTACTTTCTAGTTGTGATACCCAGACATCTCACTGCAGTGGCTGCTTTTATTGTGGAACACAGACTCTAGGACATGGGCTTCAGTAGTTACAGCACGTGGGCTCAGTAGCTGCAGCTCGCAAGCTTTAGAGTGTGGGCTCAGGAGTTGGTGCACGGCTTAGGTGCTGCACCTACATGTGGAATCTTACCGGACCAGGGATCGAACCTATGTCCCCAGCATCGTGGATTCTTATCCACTGAGCCACCTACGAAGTCCAAGACGTTACTAATTATTGATTAGCAGGCATAAAGTGAAAAAATGTGTGCTGGTCCTCTAATACACATTTTCTTTATAAAGTTTATATGATCAGCTAGAGAAGAGAATACAATTCATGAAGAGAATACAATTTATGAAAAATGAAAATAATCTTTTAATTTTTGAGGCTTGTCTTAAGGACCAAATAATTCTGCCTGGTGTTTTTAGGGCAGTAGTTAAAATAATCTGTGATGTAATATTGAGATGAGAGAAATCTTTTGAACCACCAGCATTAAGTATAACATTCATTATTATTCTCAAGTTATTTCATATGTTTCATATGTGTTCTCCTCCAAAGAAAACCCAAGCTCTTCTGTGGTAGAGACTGTTTTCTGTTTTGTTTGTATATCTCTATTTTCTTCTAATCCTTAAAAAAAATTTTTTTAACTTTCTGTTTTCTGTTGGGTTATAGCTGATTAACAATGTCATGATAGTTTCAGGTGGACAACAGAGGAACTCAGCCATACATATACATGTATCCCTTCTCTGCCAGTCCCCTCTGCCATCCAGGCTGCCACATACACTGAGCAGAGTTCCCTTGTGCTATACACTAGGTCCTTGTTGGTTGTCCATTTAAAATTCTCTTTTCTTTTTCTAAGCATGGATATTTATTTACCTGTTTATTGGCTGTACTGGGTCTTTGTTGTTGCATGCAGGCTTTCTCTAGTTGCTTCAAGCAGAGGCTGCTCTCTCTAGTTTCAGTTCATGGGTTTCTCATTGTGGTGGTTTCTCTTGTTGCAGAGCATGGGCCCTCTAGGGTGCCTGAGCTTCAGTAGTTGGGGCATGCAAGGCTCAGTAGCTGTGGTGGACTGGTTTAGTTGCCCTGTGGCCTGGGGAATCTCCCCAGACCAGGGATCAAACCCGTGTCCCATGCATTGGCAGGTGGATTCTTTACTTGGACCACGAGAGAGGTCCTCTTATCTTCTTTATGTCAAACTTAAGGCCCATATAAATCTTAAGCTTATTCAAAATACTTTTGTCTTTCTTAGCTTGTACAATAGGATCTTTTTATCTTACTTCTCATGAAAATCTTATACCCTGGCATTTCTCTTACTATCTTAGAAAAACTGCATATAATGGAGAAAAGTCCAATTTCAGTCTACTCAGTGTGACTTCTGTATTTGTGGGAAAATTCCAAGATACCTTTCCAGGCCATTTGCTTTTTGATACATCCATATTGTTCCTTATCCCAGTGAAAACAGATATGAGAGACTACCATAATTAGGTGGTCCTACAGTTCTTGCCAGGGTAGTAAGGGTTGCTCATTGTGAACACGTTATGCTGCCAGCAGCTGAGTTAGAACACTGTGTTTATTTGTGAGAGGATCTGAGTATGAACAGTTTGGTTTAAAGATTAAATGAGGGAATAAATTCTATTGGTAAACCTGGTGAAATCATTAATTTTTTAAAGAAAATTACTAAATTATAGAGAGAAGTTCATATTTAAATCATTGAATATCACACTGAACATTGTAGAAATAGAAAATTC
Organism: Bubalus bubalis; assembly: GCF_019923935.1. Lineage (NCBI taxonomy): Eukaryota > Metazoa > Chordata > Mammalia > Artiodactyla > Bovidae > Bubalus > Bubalus bubalis. Next base: position 53,438,451 of record NC_059159.1, on the reverse strand, counting down.
TGTGTATATTTCGTTGAAAAGAGTTTTCTAGCTTTCCTCTTCCCTTTCCAAGCAGTGGACATATACACTGAAGGCATCCTTGCTTGATGTAATAAGCAACAAGTTGGAATATAGAGCAGAACTAGGTATACAATGTCAGGAGTTCAACTCAGTATATTTACTATGTATAAGAAACTTTGTTAGACACTGTAAGTAGTTAGGGAGGTTGTTGTGGTGGATGAATAAGAAATAGTCTTTTGTAAATGTAAAATACAGTAGGAGAAATCAGTAAATAATATAAAATAGAATTAAATGTTAAATAGAATTTGCAGTAATATGCTATAGGGGAACGTAAGAAAGAGAAATAAATGAAGATTGACTAAAGAATTGAGAAGGTATCACCAAGAATGTGGCATTTAAGTTGATTCTAGAAATGGAGTAGTATTTGGGTAAACAGCAAGTGTTGAGAATAGGAATGTGAGGATCTCATTTTGGAGGATCGGTAACTGTGAAGGCATGCATGGCTAAAGCCCTGATTTTATGGAAGGATAAAAGAGAATATAAGGCCGAACTATATGAGTACTTAGTTTTTACTCCATAATGTTAATAACAACTAACATTTCTCTAATATTTTCATGTACATATTTGACACTTATAAGAACTGCTATGGGAGGTATTATTACTAGTCCCAATTTATACATGGTCTTGTGTGATTTAGTGGAAGGATCTGGATTCGTTATTTATTTTTTTAATTGAAATGTAGTTCGTTTACAGTGTTGTGTTAGTTTCAAGTGTATGGCAAAGTGATTCAGATACATATATTTTTTCCTTTTCAGATTTTTTTCCATCATAGGTTATTACAAGATGCTGAATATACTCTCTGTGCTATACACTAGGTCCTTGTTTGTTGTTTTAGTTTGTTAATCCCGAACTCCTAATTTATCCCTCCCACCTTGCCCTTTGGTAACCTTAAATTTGTTTCCTATGTCTGTGAGTACTTCTGTTTTGTAAAAAAGTCCATTTGTATCATTTTTTTAAAATTCTATGTTATATGATACTTGTTTTTCTCTGTTTGACTTCACTTAGTATGATAATCTCTAGGTCCTTCCATGTTTCTGCAAATAGCATTATTTCATTCTTTTGGTAACTGAGTAACATTGTGTGTGTGTGTGTGTGTGTGTGTGTCTTTATCTGTTCATCTGTTGATAGACATTTAGGCTGCTTCCATGTCTGCTGTTGCTGCTGCTGCTAAGGCGCTTCAGTTGTGCCCGACATAGTGCTGCTATGAACATGGGGTGCCTGTATTTTTTCAAATTAGTTTTCTCTGGATATATGCCCAGGAGTGGGATTGCTGGGTGATATGTAGGTAAGTCTAGTTTTAGTGTTTTTAAGGAACCTCCATCCTGTTCTCCATAATGGCTACACCAATTTACATTCCCACCAACAGTGTACGAGGGTTCCTTCTCCACAGATTTATTATTTGTAGACTTTTTAATGTTAGCTGTTTGGTGTGAGGTGATACCTCATTGTAGTTTTGCTCTTCATTTCTCTAATATTAGCTTTTAAGTGACAGAATCAACTGGATTTGAAAGTTGACTTTATCACTTACAAGTTTTGTGACCTCACTTGTTTTTGTGGAGTATTAGTTTTCTTGTCTATCAGCTGTGGATACTTTCCTCAGTAGGTTGTTTCCAGGGCTGCTACGTAAGCTGTGCACCACATTATTGTAGGGTCAGCATTCACACAGACCAGACTGGCAGTATTTTTTTTCTGTAAAGGGCCAGATAGTAAATATTTTAGGCCTTGCAAGCCACAGGGTATCTGCCTCAACTGCTCAACCCTGCTGTTGTAGCACAAAATCAGCCATAAGAGAGTATGTGAAGATGTGGGTGTGGCTGTATTCCAATAACATTTCACTCACAAAAACAGGTGTTGGGCCAGTTTTGGCCCACAGCCCAAAGTTTGCTTACTCTTGACATAGACCAGGATATGAGTGCGGCACCCTTGAGCTGTGCAGTGATGTGGTATAGGTCGTTTTAAGGAATAAATTACATGAATTGTAAGAAATATTTATTTACAACGCAGAAATAGTTCAAACTTAGTACATGTGAATGTTCAATGGTAAAAGTCCATCCACTTTCCTCTCGTCCCTTTTAAAGGTATTGCCATTGAAATCTTGGGTAAACCACTTAAACCTTTGCCCTCAACTTCAGAATTCTCAGTTAGGAGCATAAGTTAGAGTGAAATCTCGAAAGATGTTTTGAATTCCTTAAAATGGGTAATAACTGGGAATCGTGGCTGAGACGTTGTTATAACCGAGTGCTGCTCTATACAGCAGTCCTAAACACAACACGATAGGGAGCTTGCAGTTCAAAATGATGCTGCTGTTCTTCAGTGTCTCCTGTGATTTGTGTTACCTTCTGTCAGCTAGGACTTTTACCTGGAGAGTGAATACTCTTCAGGCTCTCTTCAGAATAGTGTATGGAAGTAGTGTTGTCCTGATTTTGATCCCCTGCACATCAGACCACCACTGTATCATGCTTGAAATACAGTTAAACATGGGGAAAAAGCATATGTTATACTAGGGCTACCAGAAGGGGTGAGGTGAATATGGGCTTTCTCTTGACTTAGTTATAGCTTTGTTAATACTGTTCCTTTCAAGGCACATTTTTAATTTTTCTGTGCTTTTTTTCTCAATGCTGTGAAGAGGCTTCGTATCATATTATATAAATCAAATGGTGATTATCTACTAGGGCTGATTTTGACATTGCTTTTGAGTCTAGGTTTAGGAGTAACAGGTTAATTGCTCTTTTTAGGATGTTATATGTTATGAGAATATCTTGATGTTGAATTGCCATATATAATTCTGTTCTTTCACTGTCTACGTTAAAAGAAACTTTTTGTAGTTGCCATTTTAGCTGTGGAATAAATGATATTCTATTTCTACATTTAAAAATATTTCTCTTTATTCTATATGATGTATACATTCCTCTTGCATTTTGTTTTTTGAAACTTTTTTATTGTGGTAAGATATGAAGAGTGTGGCAAAGGATGAGACGGTTAGATAGCATCACTGACTCAGTGGACATGAATTTGAGCAAACTCTGGGAGATCGTGAAGGCCAGGGAAGCCTGGCGTGCTGCGATCCATGGGGTCACAAAGAATCAGACATGACTTAGTGACCGAACAACAAGGTATACATAACATTAAGCTTATTTTAATTATTTTTAATTGTACACTTGGGAAGCATTAAATATATTCACAGTATTGTGTTACTGTCTCTAGAACTTTTTCATCATCTCAGACCAGAAGCTCTGTACTCCCTGTGTGCTGTACTGAGTCGCTTCAGTTGTGTCCGACTCTTTGCAACTGCATGGGCTGTAGCCCACCAAGCTCCTCTGTCCATGGAATTCTCCAGGCAAGAATACTGGAGTGGGTAGCCGTTCCCTTCTCCAGGGGATCTTCCCGACCCAGGGATCGAACCGGGGTCACCTGCACTGTAGGCGAATTCTTAACCAGCTGAGCTACCAGGGAAGCCCCGTGTACTCATTAAATAGTAACTGTTCATTCACCTAGGAGTGATATTACTGGATCATATGATAATTCTATGTTTAATTTTGAGGAATTGCCAAAGTTTTTCAGTGATTGTGCCAGGCATTATGTTTAAAAAGATAGTTTTAGAAGGCTTTTTGATACCTTATTTTGAAAATATACTTTTCATTTTAACATATGAGATGTCTTAGAATTTTATAAATGTGTTATCATTTGGGGGTAATAACATTTCTAGATTTGCCTTTTTAGTACTTTTTTCCATTTCTCTAAATTTGAAGGAAGTATTAAATACCACTTTCTTTGATATACATTTACTGAGAAGCTAGAAAAATTCTTACATTCCAGCAAGTGAAATATGCTATAAATAAATCATGCCACTTCTCAAACTAGTTAACACTCAAGGTTTCCAAGCGTTCTGAAACTTGTATGATAATGAAACACTAAATTTTGCTTGTTTCCTAGAAAATACTCGAGTTTTCCCAAGAGGAATAAACTCTTTTTTCGAAAGTTAAATTTATACAGAATCTCATCCATTATCAGTACCTTAGATAAAAGGTAAATAATATTTAACAAAGGGGAAAAAAGAGACAGTGTTTTATAACAGATAAATTGTATTGAGTACTCAACTATTCTGAGAACTTTCATCACATTATCTTATTTAACCCCCACAGCAACCACCAAGTAGGAACTCTTATTATCTGTAGGTTACAGATGAGGAACTTGAGGCATACAGAGAGGTTAAATAAGTTGCCCAAGGTCACTCAAGCTGACAACTAGTAGATTCATATTTAATTCAGAACATCTTTATCAAAAAGCATTTTCAGTGACTGCTTATTGGCACTAACAAATAAATTTGTCTTTATTCCTATCTTAATAAATTTGTAATAAAGGTGAGCCCAAACCATTTTGTATTACTATTTTAAGGATTCAGGAAAAAAGATAGTTGATATTAATTATAGAAAGGTAACTTATTTCCATATACAGACTGTAATTAGTATAATCTTTTATTTAGTCCCCAAGTTCACTATCTTTTTGGTATCTCATTCATTAGCAATGATGCATATAGTATATAGTAGTAAAAGTTGCTCAGTAATGTTCTACTCTTTATGACCCCATGGGCTATATAGTCCATGGAATTCTCCAGGCCAGAATACTGGAATGGTTAGCCCTTCCCTTCTCCAGGGGATCTTCCCAACCCAGGGATTGAACCCAGGTCTCTTGCACTTCAGGTGGATTTTTACCAGCTGAGCCACGAGGGAAGCCCAAGAATACTGGAGTGGATAGCCTGTCTCATTTCCGGTGGATCTTCCTGACCCAGGAATCGAACTGGGGTCTCCTGCATTGCAGGCAGATTCTTTAACAACTAAGCTATCAGGGAATCTGATAGTGCTCAATAATCTTTGGTGAACAAATTTGTAAAAATCTTCTTTCTCTTTATAAATCCTTAAAAGATAAGATCGTGTACTATAAATGTTGTCATGGTTGTTGACTTTCCTGAGCCATGCTTGTAATTATATGTTTTTTCTTGAATACATGAGAAACAGTAAAACACAGTGATAAAGGGCATGGATTTTGTTGTCAGACAAACTTGGAATTAAATCTGGCTCCTCTTACTAATTATGTAACCTTGAGCAAGGCACTTAACCTCTCAAACCTCAAGTTTCTTATCAGGAAAATAGAAATCCTTACAGGATTGTTGGGATGATTAAATAATAGAACATGTGTGATGTGCTAAATGAGATCCAGGACCCATTTTAATGTGCAATAAATGTTATTTTTCTGTTTCAGATTGCTGTATAAGACATTAGTGTCTTAAAGGAATGTACCTCTTAAATAGAAAACACATATATACATAACTTAAAAACTTTATATATTGTATATAATTGTGATATATCTGATTTATATATATACACACACACACACATTATGAAATAATTTTCACAGTCAAACTTAACATATCCATCACCTTCCATAGTTACTATTTTGTAGTAAGAACACTTGAGATTTGCTCTCTTAACAAATTTCAAGTACAATACATTATCATTAACTATAGTCACCGGGCTGCAAATTTATTCATCTTATAACTGAAAGCTTATACCCTTTGATCAATATTTCCTGTTTTTCCGTACTAGTCTCTGTTAATTACCATTCTATTCTCTATCAGTATGAAATTGACTTTGTTTTTAGATTGCACATATAAGTGAAATAATGTGGTATTTGTCTTTCTATCTCTGGCTTGTTTCACTTAGCATAACACCCTCCAGGTTCATCCATGTTGTCATACATGGTAGGATTTCTTTCTTCATTAAGGCTAAATAATATGTAATTGTATATGTACACCTAGTTTCTTCATCTGGTGGTCAGTGTATGCACACTCAAGTTGTGTCCATTTCTTGGCTACTGTGAATAATGCAGTCAGTGAATGTGGGAGTGGAAGATTCTTCTTCAAGGCAGTGATTTTATTTCCTTTGGGTTTATACCCAGAAGTGGCATTGTTGGACCATGTGGTAGTTCTATTTTTAATTTTTTGGGGACTGCTATACTGTTTTCCATAATGGCTATAGCAATTTACATTCCCACCAGTAGTACAGAAGGTTTTCCTTTTCTCTTTATTGGAATACTTGTTACCTTTTGACTTTTTCATAATAGCCATTTTAACAAGCATGAGGTGATATCTCATTGTGATTTTGATTTGCATTACCCTAGTAAAAGAGGAGAGTGAAAAAGTTGGCTTAAAGCTCAACATTCAGAAAACTAAGATCATGGCATCCGGTCCCATCACTTCATGGGAAATAGATGGGGAAACAGTGGAAACAGTGTCAGACTTTATGTTTTGGGGCTCCAGAATCACTGCAGATGGTAATTGCAGCCATGAAATTAAAAGATGCTTACTCCTTGGAAGTAAAGTTATGACCAACCTAGATAGCATATTAAAAGCAGAGATATTACTTTGCCAACAAAGGTCCGTCTAGTCAAGGCTATGGTTTTTCCAGTGGTCATGTATGGATGTGAGAGTTGGACTGTGAAGAAGGCTGAGTGCCGAAGAATTGATGCTTTTGAACTGTGGTGTTGGAGAAGACTCTTGAGAGTCCCTTGGACTGCAAGGAGATCCAACCAGTCCATCCTAAAGGAGACTAGTCCTGGGTGTTCATTGGAAGGACTGATGCTGAAGCTGAAACTCCCAATACTTTGGCCACCTCATGTGAAGAGTTGACTCATTGGAAAAGACTGTGATGCTGGGAGGGATTGGGGGCAGGAGGAGAAGGGGACGACAGAGGATGAGATGGCTGGATGGCATCACAGACTCGATGGACCTGAGTTTGAGTGAACTCCGGAAGTTGGTGATGGACAGGGAGGCCTGGCGTGCTGCGATTCATGGGGTGGCAAAGAGTTGGACACAACTGAGCGACTGAACTGAACTGAATGATTAGTTATATTGAAGATCTTTTCATGTACCTTTTGGCCATCTGTTTGTCTTCTTTGGAAAAATGTCTATTCAGTTCTTTTGCTCATTTTTAATCAGGTTACTTTTTTTTCTTTTGCTGTTTAGATATTAAATATGACTTCCAAATATTTCCTCCTATTCTATAGGTTGCCTTTTCATTTTGTTGATAATTCCTATCCTGCAAAGAATCTTTTTAGTTTGAGGTAGTGCCACTTGTATTATTTTTGTTTTTATTGCCAGTTCTTTTGGTGTCAAGTCCAAAAAGATCATTGCCAAGACTAATATCCTTTTTTCTCCATATTTTCTTTTAGGAGCTTTACAGTTTCAAATCTTACGTTTAAGTCTTTACTCCATTTTGAGTTCCCATCAGTTATTTCATCATAGTTTCCAGATTGTGCTAAAAGCTCAACAGAATTAGTGTCTGTGTGCTAAGTTATTTCATTTAGGCATACAAAAGTATTTAAAAGTAAAAACATTTAAAGTATATCATGAGTAAAAGAAATTCCTTGTGCAAGGAAGTCATAATTAAGAGTAGCAATAGTCCTACTGATTTTAGTTAAACAGATTACTGTGCTGTATGAATATCAAACTTTGACACCAAATTTTGTGTACAATAAAACAAAACTTAATCTGAAATACTTAATTGTGTACTTAATTCTAATACCTTACTACTGTTTTACAAGTATAAAATTTTCGAGCGTAAATGCTAAGCAATCCCTGTGTTTATATTCTTTTATATATATGTATCTCATTTAAAAATTAATATTAATGTCGTTCAGCTTAACTTTGTGTTTTTATAGTCACCTGCTTGGGAGAAGGCAGTGACACCCCACTCCAGTACTCTTGTCTGGAAAATCCCATGGACGGAGGAGCCTGGTGGGCTGCAGTCCGTGAGGTCGCTAAGAGTCGGACACGACTGAGTGACTTAACTTTGACTTTTCACTTTCATGCATTGGAGAAGAAAATGGCAACCCACTCCAGTGTTCTTGCCTGGAGAATCCGAGGGACAGGGGAGCCTGGTGGGCTGCCATCTATGGGGTCACACAGAGTCGGACACGACTGAAGCGACTTAGCAGCAGTAGCAGCAGCAGATTAGAAGGAAGGAGTTCACTAGGAAAAGAAGAAGCAATTTCATTTTACTATGAAGAGCCCTACATTCAAGCCTCTTTTCCAGTGAGTGCCACTCAGAAGCCAGGATAATCATCCGTCTTTGTATACACACTTCAGGTATTTGATTTAACCTAGCTTAGAGCAGGTGGGTACTTTCCCAATATAATAGAAATGGACTGTCTTCATTGTAGAGCAAATATTAGGGCCTCAGGAAACTAGTAAGAGATGGAAATGGAATAATAACCAAAGTCTTCAACAATGAAGGGAACTTATTTTAAGAGATAATGGGATTTGTGAAAGGGTTTTCCTAGACTTACTAACTCCATTATTCTTTGCTGGAGGCAGGGATGGGAGTGGGCTGAATTGTGTGAAAATTGTTCTTTCCTAAATTTCTCTCTGCATTCTGTCTGTAATGATACCAGTTATTTAAGTTACACACCTTTTGGTACGAACTACTTTAATCAACTAGCTTTTCTAATAACTATGTCAGATACATCAAGGTAATGAGATTTTGAAAGATGATCAAGGAAAAAGTGAGATAATTTTAAAGCATGAGTTGGTGAAGGCAAAGCCTTGAGTGGGAGTTGAGGTGGCAGCATCCGGGAGGAATCTGGCAGACAGAAGGTAAAGACTGCCTAGATCGAGATCAGGATTACTAAAGAGAGAGATGGCAAGAAAGATATAATAATGGAGGTGGGCAAGTAACAAGAGGCTTCCCTAGTGGCTCAGTGGTAAAGAATCTGCCTGCCAATGCAGGAGACGTGGGTTTGATCCCTGGGTTGGGAAGATCCCCTGGATTAGGAAATGGCAAGTCATTCCAGTATTCTTGCTTGGGAAATCCTAGGCACAGAGAAGCCTGGTGGGCTACAGTCCAGGAGGTCATGAAGAATCAGACATGACATAATGACTAAACAATAAGTAATGAACGAATAAAAAAAAGCTGGAAAATAGATCAAAGAAAGGAGGCACTGAAACAGGGTACTGACAGAGGTTAGCAGACATGTGAACAGGCATTATAGAATATGAGCAGTGGTAGGCTGTTTATTTGGAAGGATAGTTTCACTCTCTCTCTGTCACCATTTTACCCCAGTCCCCACTCTCCCTCAAAGTAGGAGAGAAGATGAACCTGCCTCTGATTTTGTTATGGGTTTAACTAATAATTGGGCTTCCCTGGTGGCTCAGATGGTTAAGAATCTGCCTGCAATGTGGGAGACCAGGGTTGGGAAGATCCCCTGGAGAAGGGAATGGCAACCCACTCCAGTATTCTTGCCTGGAGAATCTCCATGGACAGAGGAGCCTGGAGGGCCATAGTCCATGGGGTCACAAAGACTGAGTGACTGCACTTGCACTTTAGCTGATAATTAGGGTTGGAACAACCTAAAAGTATGTGTGGGAATTCCCTGGTGATCCAGCGCTTAGCTGTCAGCGCTTTCACTGCCATAGGCCAGGTTGGATCCCTGGTCAGGAAACTAAGATCCTGAAAGCTGCACAGTGCAGCCAAAAATACGTGAATAAGTAAACAATTAAAAATATATATATATATATTAGTAAAGTAATGCTTACAATTCTCCAAGCCAGGCTTCAGCAATACGTGAACCGTGAACTTCCAGATGTTCAAGCTGGATTTAGAAAAGGCAGAGGAACCAGAGATCAAATTGCCAACATCCACTGAATCATTGAAAAAGCAAGAGAGTTCCAGAAAAACATCTATTTCTGCTTTATTGACTATGCCAAAGCCTTAGACTCTGTGGATCACAGTAAACTGTGGAAAATTCTGAAAGAGATGGGAATACCAGACCACCTGACCTGCCTCTTGAGAAACCTATACGCAGGTCAGGAAGCAACAGTTAGAACTAGACATGGAACAACAGACTGGTTCCAAATAGGAAAAGAAGTACGTCAAGGCTGTATATTGTCACCCTGCTTATTTAACTTACAGGCAGAGTACATCATGAAAAACTCCTGGTTGGGTGAAGCACAGGCTGGAATCAAGATTGCCGGGAAATATATCAATAACCTCAGATATGCAGATATCACCACCCTTATGGCAGAAAGTGAAGAGGAACTAAAAAGCCTCTTGATGAAAGTGAAAGAGGAGAGTGAAAAAGTTGGCTTAAAGCTCAACATTCAGAAAATGCAGATCATGGCATCCAGTCCCATCACTTCATGGGAAATAGATGGGGAAACAGTGGAAACAGTGTCAGACTTTATTTTTCTGGGCTCCAAAATCACTGCAGATGGTGACTGCAGCCATGAAATTAAAAGACACTTACTCCTTGGAAGGAAAGTTATGACCAACCTAGACAGCATATTAGAAAGCAGAGACATTACTTTGTCAACAAAGGTCCATCTAGTCAAGGCTATGGTTTTTCCAGTGGTCATGTATGGATGTGAGAGTAGGACTGTGAAGAAAGCTGAGCACTGAAGAATTGATGCTTTTGAACTGTGGTGTTGGAGAAGACTCTTGAGAGTCCCTTGGACTGCAAGGAGATCCAACCAGTCCATCCTAAAGGAGATCAGCCCTGGGTGTTCATTGGAAGGACTGATGTTGAAGCTGAAACTCCAATACTTTGGCCACCTGATGCGAAGAGCTGACTCACTTGAAAAGACCCTGATGCTGGGAAAGATTGAGGGCAGGAGGAGAAAGGGACGACAGAGGATGAGATGGTTGGATGGTATCACTGACTTGATGGACATGGGTTTGGATGGACTCCGGGAGTTGGTGATGGACAGGGAGGCCTGGTGTGCTGCGGTTCATGGGGTCGCAAAGAGTTGGACACGACTGAGCAACTGAACTGAAAAAGTATTTGCCATATTGTTAACTGGTAGGAAGAATGTCAGAGTTGGACATTCTTCTGTTTTCGTTTTCTATTTTATTCTGGCCTCATACTAGGATTTAAGTGAAGTCGCTCAGTCGTGTCCAGCTCTTTGTGACCCCATGGACTGTAGCTACCAGGCTCCTCAGTCCATGGGATTTTCCAGGCAAGAGTACTGGAATGGGTTGCCATTTCCTTCTCCAGGGGATCTTCCCAACCCAGGGGTCGAACCCGGGTCTCCTGCATTGCAAGCAGACGCTTTACTGTCTGAACCACCAGGGAAGTCTCAAAAGCCTACAGCACCCAGTATTCGTAGACAGTCTCCCATCCAAGTACTAACCATGCCCAACCCTGCTTTGCTTCCAAGATCAGAATGGGCGCGTTCAGGGTGGTTTGGATTTAAGTGTTTGCTAAAAATAGTGTATTCACATTCCTAAAGATATATCTCGTAGCCATTTGTAAACTTGCTGTTTGATTAAGATGATTCCTGTTTTAAACACTGATGGGCTGTATACAGAAAATGTGCAAGTTTGGGTCTGATAAGTGGTTCTTTTTTGGAATACAATGTGCTTTTTTTTTTTTTGTAAAGAAATTCTTACAAGCATAAGTTTAAACCTCTGGTTAATAAAGCTGTGATATCAGACAGGTCAACCATGGCTGTTAGGGAATATAGATTGTAATTGATTCTGTTGTTCAGGGTCTGTAACAACTGCAGGCTGCCAGAGTCAGTCACACCACTCTCTCCTCCTTGTCACTTAAAATTGGGAGGCAGCAAAATGTTGTGAAAAAGGTATGTCAGGAGAGCTGAGTTCTGATTATTCTTGCTCTTCTGGTTTGACCTAAGGCAAATGCTTCTAGCCTATTTTTTTTCTGATTTTCAAAATGAGAATAATAGCTCTCTTACCTATGTCAAAGCAGATAATATATGTGAGTACCTTTTAAACTATCAAGGCAAAGTATAAGAATAAAGTCTTATCCTCATTTTTGTCACCCAAGGAAAATTGTATGTAGTTGAAGAAAAACATAAGTGGGCATATTGCTGCCATATAAGCACTTTCAATAAATTGTTCAAGGAATCGAATGGCCAGGAAAGGAACTATAAAAGTATTGGAAAAATAATCATGTGGGTACTTTCATGAAAGGCAGACTTACTTGAAATTCCAGGCACAGGAATGGTTTCTTAGGATTTTAATTATGTGGTTCTCCAAAAGATCTAGGTGAAAGGGGAAAGGCCTCATTTAATAATTGGATATGTTTTATATCAAAATACAGCAAAAATGAATATAGGAGGATAGTTTTAATGCATCTATTGTTAATCTTTGAAATTTGGAATAACATTGCTACTGCTGTTTGGATTGCCCATTGTTTGGTTCTTAATTTTATTTCCTTAGGAAACTGTCTTTTGTACGTTCTTTAATTTTTGTAAAACTAAGTATAGATTATGTTAAATATAGACAATGTAGATATTTAATTTTCATACAAATTAAATATAAGATATATAAGATACTATATTTGTTTCAAAAACATACAAATCATAGTTGGAGAAAGGGTTAAAAAGGAGATGAGCACACAGAAAAAATTCCCAATCCAGGGTAGAAAAATATATGTAATAATATCAGTCAATGAATTTATTTATATGTAATTCAAAACAGTTTTTTCCCTGTGGGTAAAAATTGTAAGTTGTCCTAAATATCACAGTCTTAATCTGAGTGACCTACTGGGCCAACACTTGTGAGGCTATATAGCATGGGCCCTGTGTAAGAATTCTTAGCCTGTTTAAGAACTAATCAGCTGCTGCATGCTGCACAATAAACCTTTTATTTATTTTTTTGGCATTGTTTTATTATTTCTTAATTGGAGGATAATTGCTTTACAATGTTGTGTTTAAACTTTTATTTTTAAATCTTGTGTACTCAAATACTCCTATCAGAGAAGATAGGCATTTCTCCATTCTAAATATTATTAGTCATTTTAATAAAACCAATATAATCATTTTGAAAGAGAAAAGATTCACCTTTAAAATACTTATTCCATTTTTCTTAATTTAGTTTGCCCTACCTGCTGATAAATATTGTTTTATATAAATGCTAATTTTACTTCTTTGAGTATTGTATTGCATTTTTAAACTATGAAAAGAAGAAATACATTTAAAATAAGCATTTTTCAGTTCAGAAAATGGTTGACGATTTAGAAAGCTTAGGTGTTTATATTGATATTAGAAAACAGTGCTGACAGGCATTTTCTGACTTACTCTGCATATTATGTAGTACACTTCTATATTTAAAAATATGAAAATTTACTTTTAGCGGTCTCTGACATTTTCCTCAAGTTTCTTCAGAACAAATGAACACTTCTTTTGTATCTTGTAAAAGAAATTAGCTGGACAGATCCAGCTGTTGAATTTATAAATAGCTACAGATATCTACAGCAATAAAGGGTTTACTCAGGTTGTTATGGCAACTAAAATTCGCCAGAACCTCAAAGATAAGCTATATTGAAGGAGGAGAGTACATTAAAGGTACATTTAATCCAAATAAATGATAAAAATTATTGTTTACTATCATTTTAGATTGCAAGAGAGAAATTAGTTTTAACTTGCCAATATAAATTATTTTCCTTCATGTACAAAGATTCTTTTACTTACTGTCTATATGACTTTTTTAAGGAGGCTTTGGATTGTGGTGATGGATTATACTGACCCATTTAAACTCTTTTTTCTTAGTTCAGTTTTTAATGAGTTGCATGTTTATTTAAATCTGCTGTCTAGGGTTGAGGGTGCATTTTTGAGTCCATGAAATATGCTAAAGACTGCATTGGGCTTTAAGTCCACGATCTGACACAAATGCTTTATCCAACTAAACCAAAGTTTGAACATTTTAAAAATCTTTTAAGGTAATTGAAATATGTGGATCTATTCACATATTGTTACATAGTAGGTCTGGGAGTACAACATTGGAAACTGTAGATTTTTTAAATAATTTCATTTTTGTTCAGTGTAACATGTACAGTTTTTTAGGATAAAGTGAAATAGTATGCTGTAAATTTTATTATAAGAAAGAACAGTCTCTTACCCTTTTCTTCTCTACCCAATTCCTCATTGAGGCAACTTTTTTTTTTTTTTTCCTGGTTGTACATGTGGGATCTTGGTTCTCTAACAGAGATGGAACCTGTGCTCCCTGCAGTGGAAGCTCAGAGTCCTAACAACTGGACTGCCAGGGAATTTCCTGAGGCAACAATTTTTAATTCTTTAGTTTGTTTCTGGAATTTACTTCTGTGTCTCTAGAGAATGTTTCTATTTCTGTCTCATGCTTTTTCAATTTTAAAATCTTTGTTTCTTATTTTAGGAGGTAAAGATTTAATGATCTTATCCAACTCTTACATATCCAACTCTTGGGTATGGCATAAGCCCTCTTGGAGGAGGTCGCCATTAACCCCACCATAGAGCTGCCAGAACTTACACAGGACTGTAATAGACTCATGGAGGGCCCAAACAGAACCTTGTATGCACCAGGATCCAGGAGAAAGGAGCAGTGACCCCATAAGAGACTGATTCAGACTTAACCAGGAGTGTCCAGGAGTCTCCAGCGGAGGCATGGGTCAGTGGTGGCAGGGTTGGGAGCACTGAGTGTAGCAGTATATGCATTGGACCTTTTGAAGGAAGTCGCCATTATCTTTATTACCTCCACCATAGTTTGCCCCAGGTAAATTACAGGGGGGGGGACACAGCTCCACCCATCAACAGAGAACTGGATTAAACATTTACTGAGCATGGCCCCGCCCATCAGAACAAGACCCAGTTTCCCTCTCAGTCTCTCCCATCAGGAAGCTTCCATAAGCCTCTTACCCTTCTCCATCAGAGGGCAGACAAACTGAAAACCACAATCACAGAAAACTAAACCATTTGATCACATGGACCACAGCCTTGTCTAAACTCAATGAACCTATGAGCCATGCCGCATAGGGCCACCCAAGATGGACAGGTCATGGTGGAGAGTTCTGACAAGGTGTGGTCCACTGGAGAAGGGAACGGCAAACCACTTCAGTATTCTTACCTTGAGAACCCCATGAACAGTATGAAAGGGCAAAAAGATAGGACACTGAAAGATGAACTCCTCAGGTCAGTAGGTGCCCAATATGCTACTGGATATCAGTGGAGAAATAACTCCAGAAAGAATGAAGAGATGGAGCCAAAGCAAAAACAACACCCAGTTGTGGATGTGACTGGTGATGAAAGTAAAGTCTGATGCTGTAAAAAGCAGTATTGCATAGGAATCTGGAATGTTAGGTGCATGAATCAAGGAAAATTGGAAGTGGTCAAACAGGAGATGGCAAGACTGAATGTCGACATTTTAGGAATCAGCAAACTAAAATGGACTGGAATGGGTGAATTTACCTCCGATGACCACTATACCTACTACTGTGGGCAAGAATCCCTTAGAAGAAATGGAGTAGCCCTCATAGTCAACAAAAGAGTCCGAAATGCAGTACTTGGATGCAATCTCAAAAACAACAGAATGATCTCTGTTCGTTTCCAAGGCAAACCATTCAATATCACAGTAATCTAAGTCTGTGCCCTGACCAGTAATGCTGAAGAAACTGAAGTTGAATGGTTCTGTGAAGACCTATAAGACCTTTTAGAACTAACACCCCAAAAAGATGTCCTTTTCATTATAGGGGACTGGAATGCAAAAGTAGGAAGTCAAGAAACACCTGGAGTAACAGGCAAATTTGGCCTTGGAGTACAGAATGAAGCAGGGCAAAGGCTAATAGAGTTTTGCCAAGAGAATGCACTGGTCATAGCAAACACCCTCTTCCAACAACACAAGATAAGACTCTACACGTGGATATCATTAGATGGTCAACACCGAAATCAGATTGATTATATTCTTTGCAGCCAAAAATGGAGAGGCTCTATACAGTCAGCAAAAACAAGACTGGGAGCTGCCTGTGGCTTGGATCATGAACTCCTTATTGCCAAATTCAGACTTAAATTGAAGAAAGTAGGGAAAACCACTAGACCATTCAGGTGTGACCTAAATCAAATTCCTTATGATTATACAATGGAGGTGAAAAATAGATTCAAGGGATTAGATCCGATAGAGTGCCTGAAGAACTATGGACCGAGGTTCGTGACATTGTATGGGAGGCAGTGATCAAGACCATCCCCAAGAAAAAGAAATGCAAAAAGGCAAAATGGCTGACTGAGGAGGCCTTACAAATAGCTGAGAAAAGAAGAGAAGCTAAAGGCAAAGGAGAAAAGCAAAGATATACCCACTTGAATGCAGGGTTCCAAAGACTATCAAGGAGAGATAAGAAAGCCTTCCTCAGTGATCAGTGAAAAGAAATAGAGAAAAACAATAGAATGGGAAATAGTAGAGATCTCTTCAAGAAAATTAGAGATACCAAGGGAACATTTCATGCAAAGATGGGTGCAATAAAGGACAGAAATGGTATGCACCTAACAGAAGCAGAAGATATTAAGAAGAGTTGGCCACTGAAGACCTATACAAAAAAGATCATCATGACCCAGATAATCATGATGGTATGATCACTCACCTAGAGCAAGACATCCTAGAATGTGAAGTAGAGTGGGCCTTAGGAAGCATCACTACACACAAAGCTAGTGGAAGTGTTGAAGTTCCAGTTGAGCTGTTTCAAACCTAAAAGATGATGCTGTGAAAGTGCTGCACTTAATATACCAGCGAATTTGGAAAACTCAGCAGTGACACAGGACTGGAAAAGGTCAGTCTTCATTCCAATCCCAAAGAAAGGCAATGCCAAAGAATGCTCAAACTACCGCACAATTGCACTCATCTCACACACTAGCAAAGTAATGCTCAAAATTCTCCAAGTCAGACTTCAACAGTACGTGAACTGTGAAATTCCAGATGTTCAAGCTGGATTTAGGAAAAGCAGAGGAACCAGAGATCAGTTTGCCAACATCATTGGATGGATCATCAAAAAATCAAGAGAGTTCCAGAAAAACATCTATTTCTGCTTTATTGATTATTCCAAAGACTTTGTGTGGATCACAACAGACTGTGGAAAATTCTAAAAGAGGAATACCAGACCACCTGACCTGCCTCCTGGTAAATTTGTATGCAGGTCAGAAGGCAACAGTTAGAATTGGACATAACAGTTCCAGAATAACAGACTGGAATAAGAGTCTGGAATAACAGACTCGTTCCAAATCGAGAAAGGAGTACATCAAGGCTGTATATTGTCACCTTGCTTATTTAACTTATATGTAGAGTACATCATGAGAAACGCCTGGCTGGGTTAAGCACAAGCTGGAATCAAGATTGCCGGGAGATATATCAATAACCTCCTTCTCTGATATGCTGATGACACCACCTTTATGGCAGAAAGCGAAGAAGAACTAAAGAGCCTCTTGATGAAAGTGAGAGAGGAGAGTGAAAATGTTGGCTGAAAGTTCAACATTCAGAAAACTAAGATCATGGCATCTGGTCCCATCACTTCATGGCAAATAGATGGGGAAATAGTGGAAACAGTGTCAGACTTTGTGTTTTTGGGCTCAAAAATCACTTCAGATGGTGACTGCAGCCATGAAATTAAAAGATGCTTGTCCCTTGGAAGAAAAGTTATGACCAACCTAGACAGCATATTAAAAGGCAGAGACATTACTTTGCCAACAAAGGTCCATCTAGTGAAAGCTGTGGTTTTTCCTGTGGTCATGTATGGATGTGAGAGCAGTCTATAAAGAAAGCTGAGTGCCAAAGAATTGATGCTTTTGAACTGTGGTGTTAGAGAAGATTCTTGAGAGTCCCTTGGACAGCAAGGAGATCCAACCTGTCCATCTTAAAGGAAATCAGTTCTGAACAGTCAATGGAATGTCTGACGCTGAAGCTGAAACTCCGATACTTTGGCCACCTAATGTGAAGAACTGACTGATTTGAACAGACCCTGATGCTGGGAAAGATTGAAGGCAGGAGGAGAAGGGGACGACAGAGGATGAGATGGTTGGATGGCATCGCCGACTCAATGGACATGAGTTTGAGTAAACTCCAGGAGCTGGTCATGGACAGGGAGGCCTGGTGTGTTGCAGTACATGGGTTCACAAAGAGTCAGACAGGACTGAGCAACTGAACTGAACTGAACTCTTGCTACTACTTACTCCCATCGCCCAATATAATTATATCACAACTTTGAGTTATAGGTTAAGAGTTATAATAAAGTAAAAATAATTTAAGACTTTAAAAAAATAATAATTTTAAACACATATGAAAGTTGCAAAAACAATAGCGTTCATATGTATTCTTCACCCAGCTTCCCCCAGTAACAACAGCTGTTTCTGTATGACTGATTGGATATCATCAGAAAACTGTGGGGAAAAGGTGAGGCAAATCTGCTTTCTTTTCCAAGCCTCTGAAGCATACATTTACCAACAAATAAATGCAAATAACTGAAGCCGAAAGCCAAATTCATATATGAGTACAAATGGATGAAAATTTATTACTACCTGCATCTATGTGTATGTATTTTGTTAAGATACTGACAGAGAGTACTGTAGGTTAAACAATATAGTGACTTAAGTGACTTAGTGATGTATGACTCTTTGTGATCCCATGGACTGTAGTCCATCAGGGTCCTCTGCATGGAATTCTTCATGCAAGAATACTGGAGTAGGTAGCCATTCCTTTCTCCAGGGATCTTCCTGACCCAGAGATCAGACCTGCCTTACAGGCAGATGCTCCTGCATTGCAAGCAGATTGATTATCATCTGACCCACCAGGGAAGCTGCAAACTGTATAACCATAGTGTCAAAACTAGAAAATTAACATTAGTACAATACTGTTCATTAACTAAACTAGAGACTTGATTTGGATTTCACTACAATTTACATTAACTCTTAAAATTTTTTTTTTCTGCTGTTTAGGTCTATGAAATTTTATTGCATGTATAAATTCATATAGCTATCACCACAATTGGAATATAGAACTCCCAAAGAAGCTCTCCCTCATGTCCTCCCAGCCCTAACCTCTAGCAGCCACTGATCTATATCACTATAATTTTGTCATTTTGAGAATGTTATGTCAATCATATAATATGGGACCTTTTGAGATTTTCTTTTTTTCACTCAGCGTAACGCCCTTAAGATCCATCTAACTGTTACATTATTAATAGTTCATTCGTTTTTATTACTGAGTGGTAGTCCGTTGTATGGATATTCCACAGCTTATTTTTCCATTCATCCATTGAAAGATATATCTGTTGTTTCTGACTTTTGACTACTACAGATAAAGCTTATTATGAACATTCATGTGGAGATTTGTGTGTGAAAATGTTTTAATTCTCTTGGATAATACTCAGGAGTGTGATTATTGAGTTGTGTTGTGTTTAACTGTATGAGAAATTGCCAGTTTTCCAGGTGATGGTACCATTTTACATTCCCACCAGCCGTGTGTGAAAGATCCTATCGCTCCATATCCTTACTCGCACTTGGTATTTGTTTCCTAGGTCTGTGATAACAAATTAAATAAACGAGGTGGTAATTTATTCTCCCATAGTTATGTAGGCTAGAAGTTAGAAGTCAAGGTGATAGCAGGGCCGTGCTCTGAGGAAAAAACACTCCAAGTGTCTGTCCTGTCTTTGGTAGTTGCCAGCAGTCCTGGTGCTCCTTGTGTTGTGGCTGCATAACTCCAGACCCTGCCTCTGTCTTCATATGGCTGTCTTCCTCTATGCATATATCCACTCTGTATATGTTCACATGGTCTTCTTATAAAGATATCAGTCATTGAATTTCAGGCCTATTCTGATCCTGATAACCTCATTTTCATTAATTGCATCTGCAAAGACCCTTTTCCTAAGTAAGATCACATTCTGAGGTATCAAGTAGATATGAATTTCAGAATTTCAGTGGACAGTTAAACCCAGTACATTATTGTCAGTACTTTTAATTTTAGCCATTCTAATAAATGTATAGTGGTATCTCGTGGTGGTTTTAATTTGCATCCTGTGATGGGTAATAAGGTTGAACATCTTTTCATGTGCATATATTCCTTGCATTTACCTTACATTTATCTTTTTGGTTGTTTTTATCCATTTTCTAATTGGATTATTTACTGTTGGTTTTCAGTTCAGTTGCTCAGTCATGTCCAACTCTGCGACCCCATGAACTGCAGCACGCCAGGCCTCCCTGGCCATCACCAACTCCCAGAGTTAACCCAAACTCATCTCCATTGAGTTGGTGATGACATCCAACCATCTCATCCTCTGTCATCCCCTTCTCCTCCTGCTCTCAATCTTTCCCAGCATCAGGGTCTTTTCATATGAGTCTGCTCTTCGCATCAGGTGGCCAAAGTATTGGAGTTTCAGCTTCAACATCAGTCCTTCCAATGAACACCCAGGACTGATCTCCTTTAGGATGGACTGGTTGGATCTCCTTGCAGTCCAAGGGACTCTCAAGAGTCTTCTCCAACACCACAGTTCAAAAGCATGTATTCTTCAGCGCTCAGGTTTCTTTACAGTCCAACTCTCACATCCATACATGACTACTGGAAAAACCATAGCCTTGACTAGATGGACCTTAGTTGACAAAATAATGTCTCTGCTTTCTAATATGCTGTCTAGGTTGGTCATAACTTTCCTTCCAAGGAATAAGTGTCTTTTAATATCATGGCTGCAATCACCATCTGCAGTGATTTTGGAGCCCCAAAAAATAAAGTCTGACACTGCTTCCAGTATTTCCCCATCTATTTGCCGTGAAGCAATGGGTCTGGATACCATGATAATTTTCTGAATGTTGAGCTTTAAGCCAACTTTTTCACTCTCTTCTTTCACTTTCATCAAGAGGCTCTTTGATTCTTCTTCACTTTCTGCCATAAGGGTGGTATCATCTGCATATCTGAGGTTATTGATATTTCTCCCGGCAATCTTGATTCCAGCTTGTGCTTCATCTAGCCCAGCATTTCTTATGATGTACTCTGCCTATAAGTTAAATAAGCAAGGTGACAATATACAGCCTTGACGTACTCCTTTTCCTATCTGGAACTAGTCTGTTGTTCCATGTCCAGTTCTGACTGTTGTTTCCTGACCTGCATACAGGTTTCTGAAGAGGCAGGTCAGGTGGTCTGGAATTGCCATCTCTTTCAGAATTTTCCACAGTTTATTGTGATCCACACAATCAAAGGCTTTGGTATAGTCAATAAAGCAGAAATGTTTTTCTGGAACTCTCTTGCTTTTTTGATGATCCAGCGGATGTTGGCAATTTGATCTCTGGTTCCTCTGCCTTTTCTAAAACCAGCTTGAACATCTGGAAGTTCACGGTTCACGTATTGCTGAAGCCTGGCTTGGAGAATTGTGAGCATTACTTGACTAGCGTGTGCTGCTGCTGCTGCTAAGTCGCTTCAGTCGTGTCCGACTCTGTGCGACCCATAGACAGCAGCCCATCAGGCTTCCCGTCCCTGGGATTCCCCAGGCAAGAACATTGGAGTGGGTTGCCATTTCCTTCTCCAATGCTTGAAAGTGAAAAGTGAAAGTGAAGTTGCTCAGTCGTGTCCGATTCTAGCGACCCCATGGACTGCAGCCTACCAGGCTCCTCCGTCCATGGGATTTTCTAGGCAAAAGTACTGGAGTGGGGTGCCATTGCCTTCTCCATTACTAGCGTGTGAGATGAGTGCAATTGTGTGGTAGTTTGAGCATTCTTTGGCATTGCCCTTCTTTAGGACTGGAATGAAAACTGACCTTTTCCAGTCCTGTGGCCACTGCTGAGTTTTCCAAAGTTGCTGGCATATTGAGTGCAGTACTTTCACAGCATCATCTTTCAGGATTTGAAATAGCTCAACTGGAATTCCATCACTTCCACTAGCTTTGTTCGTAGTGATGCTTCCTAAGGCCCACTTGAGTTCACATTCCAGGATATCTGGCTCTATCTATCTGTCACACCATTGCGATCATCTGGGTTGTGAAGATCTTTCTTATACAGTTCTTCTGTGTATTCTTGCCACCTCTTCTTAATATCTTCTGCTTCTGTTAGGTCCATACCATTTCTGTTGGTTTTAGAGAGTTCTTTATATATTGTGGATATAATTACTATATGAAACATGTGATTCACTAATACTATTTTCTCCCAATTTGTCTCTTTATTCTTTCAACAATATCTTTCACAGGGGAAAAGTTTCTAATTTTGATAAAGTCTGACTTTTTTCTCTCATAGATTATACTTTTGGGGTCTTATCTGTTAACTTTTTATGTAAATTTAAGTCACAAAGGTTTCTCCTAAAAAATTTTTTTTTTTTTTTAATTTTATTTTATTTTTAAACTTTACATTGGCAAATCTCCTAAAAATTTTTATAGTATTGCATTTAGATCTATGATCTATTTGGAGTTAATTTTTGTGTATATTATAAGGTTTAGGTCAGAGTTAATATTTTTGAATATAGGTGACCATTTGTGAGAAAGACTGTTTTTTATTGATTGAATGGCTTTTATGCCTTGCCAAAAATTAGTTGTCTGTATGTGTGTGAATCTGTTTCTGGAGTCTTTATTTTATTTTATTGATCTCTGTGTCTATCTACTAATACCACTATCTTTATTATTTTTATCTACATGTGCTGTGCTTGCTTATTAGTCTCTCAGTCATGTCCAACTCTTTGTGACCCCATGGACTGTAGCCTGCCAGGCTCCTCTGTCCGTGGGGATTCTCCAGGCAAAAATACTGAAGTGGATGCCATGCTCTCTTCCAGGGGATCTTTTAACCCAGGAATTGAACCCAGGTCTCCTGCATTACAGGCAGATTCATTACCGCCTTCGGGCTTCCTGAGTAGCTCAGATAGTAAAGAATCTGCCTGCATTGCAGGAGACCCAGATTCGATCCCTGGGTTGGGAAGATCCCTTGGAGAAGGGAATGGCTGCCCACTCCAGTATTCTTGCCTGGAAAGTTGCATGGACAGAGGGGCCTGGCAGGTTCAACCCATGGGATTGCAAAGAGTCAGACATGCTGAGCGACTAACACTCTTTACTGTCTGAGCCACCACGGAAGCACAATACTGGAGTGGGTAGCCTATCCGTTCTCCAAAAGAACTTCCCAGTCCAGGAATTGAACCTGGGTCTTCTGCTTTGCAGGTGGATTCTTTACCAGCTGAGCTACCCGGGAAGCCCTTTATTTACATAGCAAGTCTTAAAAAGGATAGTGCAATTTCCCCATTTTCTTTTCTTTTCAAAATTAGCTATTCTACTTTTTTTGCCTTTCCATATAAATTTTAGAAACATATATCTATATGTTTATATATGTATATGTCTCTCTATATAGAATTCTCTATATCTGCTCTATATCTACAGAAATGTCCTGTTAAGATTTTATAGGAATTGATTAAACCAATTTCAGATAAATTTTGTGAGAACTGGTATCTTTACTATGTTAATCCAATTTCAGATAAATTTTGTGAGAACTGGTATCTTTACTATGTTAAATCTTCCAGTTCATGAACTTGCTATGTCTCTCTGGTTACTTAGGCCATCTTTTTTTCTTTCATCAACATTTTGTAGTTTTCAGTAAACATATCTATATTTTTTGTTAGAGGTATATGTAAGCATTTTTCTGGCTGAGAGAGCCAACCACTATCGTGGCCCCCCAGTGATCCCCACCTCCTGTGTTTATGCCTTTGTGTAGTCATCTTTCACATTTTATTATAGTTGGTCTGTATAACCAATAGAATATGATAGAAGCATATGACTTCTGAGGCTGCCCCATAAAAGACATGTGACTTTTCCTTGCTTTCTGCCTTAGATTACTTAGATCATGATCACTGTCAAGCAGCCCTGTGTAGTAGCCATCGTAGAGAGGATTTGAGGCCTCTATCAACAGAGGCTTCCTGTTAACACCTGTGTGAGTGAACCTTCTAGGAGGCAGATCCTCTTGAAAAAAATAATAAAATAATGAAAAGCAAACATGCTGCAAATACTTTAACAGCTGCACATCATAGGGAAGACAGTTTCTACAGATTTAATTCAGGCAACCACAACAACCTTCAGGGAAAAAAAAATTAGAATTCAGAATTGCTATATTATTTAAAATTTCCAGTTCTCAACAAAAGGTATGAGTCCTACTCAAAGGAAAGAGCAGCAAATATAAATTAACTCTGAATAGGCCTGGATGTTGGATTTAGCAGATAAAAGATTTTAAAACAGCTATTATAAACATGTTTAAGTAATTAACGTGTTAGTCACTCAGTCATATCCAACTCTTTGTGACCTCATGAACTGTAGCCCGACAGCCTCCTCTGTCCATGGAATTCTCCAGGCAAGAATACTGGAGTGGGTAGCCTTTCCCTTCTCCAGGGGATCGTCCCGACCTAGGAATCAAACTGGCGTCTCCTGTATTCCAGGCAGATTCTTTACCAACTGAGCTATTAGGGAAGCCCAATATTTTGCTAATAACTTTTTATTCAAATATTACCAGATACTATAATTTTTCATTAGATTACTGGGCTCACTTCTCATACAGACATAGTTCATTTTATTGTACGTGGCAGTTACTGCATTTTTTACAAATTGAGTATCTGTTGCAACTATACATTGTTAAGTCTATCAGCACCAATTTTCCAACAGCATATACTCACTTCATGTCTCTGTGGCACATTTTGGTAATTCTTAAAATATTTCAAACTTTTTCATTGTTACATTTTTGGGGTGCTCTCTGATCAGTAAATATTTGATGTTACTGTTGTAATTGTTTTGGGATGCCATGTGCCCATGTAAGACTGTGAACTTAATAAATGTGTGTATTCTGACTGCTCCATCAGCAGTCCATTCCACTACCTCCCCTCTCTTTCCTCAGGCCTCCCTATTCCTTGAGACAGTATTGAAATTCAGCCAACGATTAACCTGCCAGTGGCCTCTTAAGTGTTCTTGTGAAAGGAAGAGCTCTAACTTTAAATCAAAAGATAGAAATGATTAAGTTTAGGAAGGCACATCAAAAGCTGAAGTAGGCTGAAAGCTAGGCCTCTTATGACAGCTAGCTAGGTTGTGAATACACAGGAAAAGTTCTTGAAGGAAATTAAAAGTGCTGCTTCAAGGGCCACATGGATGATAAAACAACCTTGTTACTATATGGAGAAAATTATAGTGGTTTGGCTAGAAGATGAAACTAGACACAACATTCCCTCAAGCTAAAGCCTAATCTAGAGCAACACCCTAACTCTCTTCAATTCTGTGAAGGCTAAGAGACATGAGGAAGCTGCAGCAGAAAAGTTTGAAGCTAGCAAAGGTTGGTTTAAGAGGTTTAAGGAAAGAAGCCATCTCCATAACATAAAATGCAAGGTGAAATGGTAAGTGCTGATATAGAAGCTGCAGCAAGTTATCCAAAAAATCTTGTTGCTGTCAGTCACCAAATTGTGTCTGACTCTCCGCAGCCCCATGGACTGCAGCACACCAGGCTTCCCTGTCCCTCCTATCTCCTGAAATTTGCCCAAGTTCATGCCCATTGAATTGATGCCATCCAACCATCTCATCCTCTGTCACCCTCTTCTCCTCCTGTGTTCAGTCTTTCCCAGCTTCAGGGTCTTTCCCAATGAGTCAGTTCTTCGCATCAGGTAGCCAAAGTATTGGAGCTTCAGCTTCAACATCAGTCCTTCCAAAGAGTATTCAGGGTTGATTTCCTTTAAGATTGACTGGTTTGGTATTGCTTTCCAAGGAACTCTCAAGAGTCTTCTCCAGCACCATAGTTTGAAAGCATCGGTTTTTTGATGCTCTGTCTTCATTGTCCAACTGCACATCCATACATGACTACTGAAAGGACCATAGCCTTCACTATGTGGACCTTTGTCGGCAAAGTGGTGTCTTTGCTTTTTAACACACTGTCTAGATTTGTCATAGCTTTCCTGCAAGGAAGCAGTCATCTAATTTCATGGCTGCAGTCACATCCGCAGTGATTTTAGAGCCCAAGTGTCACTGCTTCCACCTTTTGCCTTGTACTTGCCATGGAGTGATAGGACCAGGTGCCATGAACTTAGCTTTTTAATACTGAGTTTTAAGCTAGCTTTGTCTAAGCTCAGATAATTAATGAAGGTGGCTATACTAAACAACAGATTTTCAGTATTTACAAAACAGCCTTCTATTGGAAGAAGATGCCATCTAGGACTTTCGTACTAGAGAGGAGAAGCTAACGCTTGGCTTCAGAGCTTCAAAGGACAGAGTCAGATCTCATTAGGGGCTAATACAGCTGGTATCTTGAAGTCGAAGCCATTGCTTATTTACCATTCTGAAAATCCTAGGAACCTTAAGAACTATGCTAAATCTGTCCTGCCTGTGCTCTAGAAATGGAACAACAAAGCCTGCATGGCAGCACATCTGTTTACAACATGGGCTACTATTTTAAGTCCACTATTGGGACCTACTGCTCAGAAAAAAAGATTCCTTCAAAATATTACAGCTTGTTGACAATGCACCTGGTCACCCAAAAACTGTAATGGAGATGAACCAGATTGTTTTCATGACTACTAACACAAATCCATTCTGCAGTCCATAGATCAAGGAGTAATTTTGGCTTTCAAAGTCTTACTGTTTAAGAAATACATTTCATAAGGTTATAACTGCTGTAAATAGTGATTCCTCTGATTGATCTGGGGGAAATAAATTGAAAACCTCTGGAAAAGATTCACTGTTCTAGATACCATTGTTACAGAGTCCAAGCTTGTACTGCTCGCTCCAGGACAGGTCAGTAAATTAAGAAACAAGTTATTGGGGTAAGGAATAGCAACTTTTTTCAGAAAGCCAGCAGCCTAAGAGGATGGCAGATTAATAGTGTCCCAAAGAAGCATCTTACATGAATTAAGAATTCAAGCTTTTTTTAGTACTAAAAGTTGGGTGTGTGTGGGGGGGGGCGGAATATGGATAGTAGTTACAAATTTCTTGGTGCTAGCTAGACCCCAGAGGAAATGTGATAATCCTTTGTTCTTGCAGCTGTTCATGAAGGTCTGGTCATGACATTACTATCAGTCTCCAACAAGACAAATGTTATTCTCTGTTCTGTAACTTTTTATCTTTGTATGAAAAGTGTTATATCTCTAGGACTTCCCTGGTGGTCCCATGTTTAGGAGTCGGCCTGACAGTGCAGGGGACATGGGTTCAATCCCTGGTTTGGGAAGATTCCACATGCTACAGGGAAGCTAAGCCCATGCACCACAACTACTGAGCCTGTGCAGCAATGAAGATCCAGCACAGCAAAAAAAAAAAAAAAAAAAAAAAAATTTAAGTAATAATAACATTTTGAAAAGGGAAAAGTGTTACACTTTTAAAAATCAAGTCTGGGAGGCAGAGCCTTGAGAAGGGGCCATTACATATATGTCAGACTATAGGTAACAATTCTTTACAAAGGTGCAGAGCCAGCAAGACTAAGCACAGGCAGTAGAACACAGTTTAATGTTAAAGGAATAGATCCAGTGTGGAGTCAGGTTTGTGTTTCTTCGTTACGCTATTAAGAATGTTGTTGATTCTTGAGGTCAGAATATCAACATTAACAGGATTTTGGAAGAATTTCATTACAACCCTTTGGGTGAGGTTCTAGAGGTTCATGACTTAAGTGTAGGAAGTCACTGCAATTGTGATGGAAATAGCAAGAGAACAAGAAACAGAGCTGGAAGATGTGAACTGAATTGCTGCACTCTCATGATAAAACTTTAACACATGAGGAGTTGCTTCTTATGGATGAACAATGAAAGTAGTTTCTTGAGATGGAATCTTTTCCTGATGAAGATGTTATGAAGACTGTTAAAATGACAGCAAAAGATTTAGAATATTACACAAACTTAGTTGATAAGGCAGTATCAGGGTTTGGGAGGATTGACCTGAGATTTGACAGAGATTCTACTGTGGGCAAAATGCTATCAAACCACATTGTATGCTACAGAGAAATCATTCATGAAAGGAAGAATCAGTCAATGCAGCAGACTTCATTGTCATCTTATTTTAAGAAATTTCCCACAGCCATCCCAACCTTCAGCAACCACCTCCTTGATCGGCCTGTAGCCATCAACATTGAGGCAAGACCCTCCATGAGCCAAAAGATTATAACTTGCTAAAGGCTCAGATGATGATTAGCATTTTTTAGCAATAAAGTATTTTTAAATTTAGGACTGTACATTTTTTAGATGTAATGCTATTGCATACTTAATAGATTATATAGTGTAAACATAACTTTCATATGCAATTGGAAACCAAACAACTTTTGGTTTTCAATTCTGATACTCATTTTATTGTAGTGGTCTAAAACCAAACCTGCAGTACCTCCAAGGTATTCCTGTACAGTTGATCCTTAAACAACACTTGCTTAGACTGCATAGGTCCATTTATACACAGATTTTTTTTTTTTTTTTTTCAAAAGTAAGCAGTACAGTATTATACGATCTGTGAGTTGGTTAAATCCTCGAATGTGGAACCTCAGATATGGAAAAACTGTGGATATGGATGGTAGACTGTAAGTTTAGTAGTGCACTCAAGAAATGAGGTGATCACTTTGCCCATTATAATACGGTATGCCTATGTAGGAATGCCCAGTCTGAATGTAGCCAGTCATTTAGAAGAATTGTATGACCAAATCTGAATATGCTGAAATTTTATGACATACTGTGTATCTGAATATTTTCTGGTAGTCATCATTAATTAGTATTTTCAGGAGGGAGCCAATGGTGGCATATAGCAACCTAGCAACTAGATTCCTTTACAGGTTTCAGTTCAGTTGCTCAGTCATGTCCGTCTCTTTGCAACCGGATGGACTGCAGCACACCAGGCTTCCCTGTCCCATGACCAACTCCCGGAGCTTGCTCAAACTCACGTCCATTGAGTTGGTGATGCCATCCAACCATCTCATCCTCCCCGAGCTTGCTCAAACTCACGTCCATCGAGTCAGTGATGCCATCCAACCATCTCATCCTCTGTTGTCCCCTTCTCCTCCTGCCTTCAATCTTTCCCAGCATCAGGGTCTTTTCCAATAAGTCAGTTCTTCACATCAGGTGGCCAAAGTATTGGAGTTTGTGCTTCAGCATCAGTCCTTCCAATGAATATTCAGGACTGATTTCCTTTAGGATTGACTAGTTTGATCTCCTTGCTGTTCAAGGGACTCTCAAGAATCTTCTCCAACACCACAGTTCAAAAGCATCAATTCTTTGGCACTCAACTTTCTTTATCGTCCAACTCTCATATCACTACATGACTACTGGAAAAACCATAGCTTTGACTAGATGGTCCTTTGTCGGCAAAGTAATATCTCTGCTTTTTAATATGCTGTCTACATTGATCATAGCTTTTCTTCTAAGGAGCAAGCGTCTTTTAATTTCATGGCTGCAGTCACCATATGCAGTGATTTTGGAGCTCAAGAAAATAAAGTCTGCCACTGTTTCTGTGTTTCCCCATCTATTTGCCATGAACTAATGGGACTGGATGCCATGATCTTGGTTTTCTGAATGTTGAGTTTTAAGCCAACTTTTTCACTCTCCTCTTTCACTTTCATCAAAAGACTCTTTAGTTCTTCTTTGCTTTCTGCCATAAGGGTGGTATCATCTGCATATCTGAGGTTATTGATATTTCTCCTGGAAATCTTGATTCCAGCTTGTGCTTTATCCAGCCCGACATTTCGCATGATGTACTCTGCATATAAATTAAATAAGCAGGGTGACAATATACAGCCTTGACATACTTCTTTCCTGGTTTGGAACCAGTCTGTTTTTCCATGTCTGGTTCTAAGTGTTGCTTCTTGACCTGCATACAGATTTCTCAGGAGGCAGGTAAAGTGGTTTTGGATTTCCATCTCTTGAAGAATTTTCCACAGTTTGCTGTGCTCTACACAGTCCATTCTAAAGGAGATCAGTCCTGGGTGTTCTTTGGAAGGAATGATCCTAAAGCTGAAACTCCAGTACTTTGGCCACCTCATGCAAAGAGTTGACTCATTGGAAAAGACTGTGATGCTGGGAGGGATTGGGGGCAGGAGGAGAAGGGGACGACAGAGGATGAGATGGCTGGATGGTATCACCGACTCGATGGACGTGAGTTTGAGTGAACTCTGGGAGTTGGTGATGGACAGGGAGGCCTGGCGTGCTGCAATTCATGGGGTCGCAAAGAATCAGACACGACTGAGCAACTGAACTGACTGACTGACACAGTCAAAGGCTTTGGCATAGTAAGTAAAGCCGAAGTAGATTTTTTTCTTGAACTCGCTTGCTTTTTTGATGATCCAACGGATGTTGGCAATTGAATCTCTGGTTCCTCACCTTTTCTAAATCCAGCTTGAACATCTGGAAGTTCACGGTTCGCGTACTGTTGAAGCCTGGCTTGGAGAATTTTGAGCAATACTTTGCTAGCGTGTACTTTGCTAGCATGTGAAATGAGTGCAATTGTGCGGTAGTTTGAGCACTCTTTGGCATTGCCTTTCTTTGGGACTGGAATGAAAACTGACCTTTTCCAGTCCTGTGGCCACTGCTGAGTTTTCCAAATTTGCTGGCATATTGAGTGCAGCACTTTCACAGCATCATCTTTCAGGATTTGAAATAGCTCAACTGGAATTCCATCACCTCTACTAGCTTTGTTCATAGTTCATAGCTATTTGTTCATAGGCGCACTTGACTTCGCATTCCAGAATGTCTTCCTCTAGGTGAGTGATCACACCTTTGTGGTTATCTAGTTCATGATGATCTTTTTTGTACAGTTCTTCTGTGTATTCTTGCCACCTCTTCTTAATATCTTCTGCTTCTGTTAGGTCCATACCATTTCTGTCCTTTATTGTGCCCATCTTTGCATGAAATGTTCCCTTGGTATCTCTAATTTTCTTGAAGAGATCTCTAGTCTTTTCCATTCTATTGTTTGTCTCTATTTCTTTTCATTGGTCATTGAGGAAGGCTTTCTTATCTCTCCTTGCTATTCTTTGGAACCCTGCATTCAAATGGGTGTATCTTTGCTTTTCTCCTTTGCCTTTAGCTTCTCTTTTCTCAGCTATTTGTAGGGCCTCCTCAGTCAGCCATTTTGCCTTTTTGCATTTCTTTTTCTTGGGGGTGGTCTTGATCACTGCCTCCTGTACAATGTCATAAACCTCAGTCCGTAGTTCTTTAGGCACTCTATCTATCGGATCTAATCCCTTGAATCTATTTTTCATTTCCACTGTATAATCATAAGGAATTTGATTTAGGTCATACCTGAATGGTCTAGTGGTTTTTCCTACTTCTTAAAATTTTATCCTGAATTTGGCAATAAGGATTCCATAATCTGAGCCACAGTCACCTCCCAGTCTTGTTTTTGTTGAGTGCATAGAGCTTCTCCATCATTGGCTGTAAAGAATATAATCAATCTGATTTTGTATTGACCATCTGGTGATGTCCATGTGTAGAGTCTTCTCTTATGTTGTTGGAAGAGGGTGTTTGCTGTGACCACTGCGTTCTCTTGGCAAAACTTTATTAGCCTTTGCCCTGCTTCATTCTGTACTCCAAGACCAAATTTTCCTGTTACTCTAGATATCTCTTCACTTTCTACTTTTGCATTCCAGTCCCCTGTGATGAAAAGGACATGTTTTTTTGGTGTTAGTTCTAGAAAGTCTTGTAGATCTTCATAGAACCATTCAACTTCAGGTTCTTCAGCATTGCTGGTTGTGGCATAGACTTGGATTACTGTGATATTGAATGGTTTGCTTTGGAAACAAACAGAGATCATTCTGTCGTTTTTGAGATTGCACCCAAGAACTGGATTTCATACTCTTTTCTTGACTATGATGGCTACTCCAATTCTTCTAAGGGATTCTTGCCCACAGTATTCTTGCCACACAGATATAATGTCATCTGAGTTAAATTCACCCATTGCAGTCCATTTTAGTTCACTGATTGCTAAAATGTCGATGTTCACTCTTGCCATTATCTCGAATCATGATAATTCAGATCATGGTTCACAATTTTCAATCAAATGGTATTAGTTCTTTGGAATGGTATATCACTGCATAAAATACAGAGATCATCTTCTTTTGGAATAACAATAACATTAACACTCCTTTTAAATGTGAACATTAAATCAGTGTTCTGTCTTCTAATTGGAGCCATTACTCCTAAAATTGGGCTTCCCTGGTGGCTCAGATGGTAAAAAAATCCACCTACAACTTGGGAGACCTGCATTCAATCCCTGGGTTGGGAAGATACTCTGGAGAAGGGCATGGCAGCCTGCTCCAGTATTCTTGCCTGGAAAATCCCCATGGACAGAGAAGCCTGGTGGACTACAGGAGCCGCAAAGAGTCAGCCACCACTGAGCAACTAAGCACAGCACGCAGCACTCCTAAGATTCAGGTTGTGGTCTTTTATTCAGTAATATTCAACACTTATATGATGCTATCAAGATAATGAATGCAACTGAGAGAAATGGGTTTGTCATATAAGGCAGTTAATTTTTGTAGAAATGTTCAGTATAAATGCATACTGAGATAGCTTTGCTCTTAGTTACTAATTGTATTTCAGGTGAACTTTTTTCCAGTGGGACTACTTATTTTTAATAATAATGGAATATTTTCTCAAAATAATGACCTTAAAATTAAAATTGTAAACTATGTAGGAGAATGCCCATTTTCCTTTGAAGCTCTTTAGTATACCTTCCTGGAATAGCACATAATAGATGTTTTTTAAAAAGATAAATAAAAATTGAAGTCAGTAAATTATTCAATTCTCTGACCTTTTTTTTTTTTAATTCAGTTGGTAAAACTTATGTTGTTCTAATAATTTGTGGAAGCTCCTTTTTCATAGCAAATAATTTATGGAGAAACTTCATCCAGTATGTTTAGTATAAACACTGCTTCCTACATTCCTTTAACAAATATTTTGATTTTTTTTTTCAGGTATATATTGTCACACAAAAAATTGAGAACTTTTTGGAGATTTTTTACTTCCTTAAGAAACTTCATTATTACCAAATCCAGAAGATGGGATTGAAAATAGAATGCTCTTGATTGCTCATTCTTAACCTTTTTCATATTAAAGCCATTAAAATTTCCATTCACATTGGTTATGCCATTTTAGGTCTAACTTACTGCAGATAAGTTTTTGTAACTCTTTGTAGATAGGTCTGATTTATAATTTCGTTATCAACAAAATTTAGGACTCACCCTCTGACATTTTCTGCAGATATATTCACATATTGATAGCAGATATTACTGCATTATTTAGTTCCGATTATACCATCAGCAATATTGTTTGTCTAAAATATAGCACAATCTTTGGGTACTGTTTCCAAATGGTCAAAGTTCTCAAGAAAGAAACTATACCAGTTTGAGTCTGAAATACCAAATATTGAAATGGAATGCAAGATTTGTCTCCCAAGTGTTGAAAAACCATTTATCTGTCAAATAGAAGTTAATTGTTTCTGGTGAGCTGGTTGGCCAACAGAACAATAGCTAACAGCTAGACTGAAGTATGATCTTAAATTTGATTAGAATAAAGTGCCCATAATGTTAGTTTTATTTTTATATGATTTTTGCAGTACTGTGGAAATAAAAACTATCCAAAATGAGAACAGACAGACTATGAATTCAAAGCTTGCTAGAAAGTTACCACCATCCCTTGCATTTGGCAGATTCAAATAGGAGTGGGCACGTTTTATGGTAAAAAAAGAGAAGACTTTAGTTATGCTTCTTGGAGACTGTTGGTGTGGGGAAGCTGAAATGGGCTAAGTAGAAACTGGGCATCTTAGGTAATTGATCTGGGGACCATATTTGTCTTCCTCTGGTCGTTGCTGAGTTTAAAGTGTGTGGTGGGCTGCAGACCAAAAAAAAAACAGTTTAAGTCTCTTCTGGGCTGATTGCTGCAGAGGCTGTGATTTTACTTTCCTGGCTAGTGGCCGAAGAAATTGTGGGTCACAGTCGTATATGGTCTTGTCATTGTCTACTTGTATTATCAATCTCTCACTACTGAAGGACAAGTAGACTTAGGTTTTATAATTTTATGACTGATTATATTCATGTAGCTTTGAGAGTTCTGTCAAGATTCTAATAATTATAGAAATCTCCCTAGATGAAAATAATATTCCTATCTAAGAGTATAAGAAGAATTATGCCAGAGTGTTTATACTGTAAGATGTCTATACAGAGATGTCATTACTCAGGTAGAAGTCGATTTTGGACCTCAGAGGTATCAGTTAACAATAATAATATGCATCTATCTAGGTCTTTTGAAAAATAAGTGAAAACCTGTTTTGGACTACTTCAGAGAGACTTTGGGTATATTTTCTCAGTGACTTTTTGGATAATTGGGACTTTAAAGATGTGGAGGTGAAAGTAACTGTCCTTTCTCATTGGAAGCTTTGCACATTGCGATTTCCTATACAGCCTATACAAATGAGATTGGCTGGCTGTGACAAGTAGTATATTTGAGTTCCTCTACAATTTTTAAATTAATTTTTTTATTTTGAGAAATTACAGTATTTAAATATTTTATATAAAAATTGTACATGACTAGATAAAACTAAAATAACCACTATGCTATCCCCACTCCATCTTTGTCTAATTTCTGTTTCTTTCTATTAGAGGCAATCTGTTATGAATTTGGTGTGCCTAATTTATAAAATGATTATTTCTAAAAACAATAGAACTTCTCTCTACTCACCTAATTGTAAATGTAAAAATAGAAGGTCTGAAAGATTGCTCTGCAGATTTCTTTTAGATTAAAAAGTAATATAGCCTGATGAACTTGAGACACAGAACATTTTCCACCAAGTAGCTGAATAACCAGGTAGCTCTATAGTGTATGTTACATAACATTTGCTTTTTGTATAAAATATCAGTTTGTTTAAATTAACAGCAGCCAGCTAGGAATGAAAAGACTTGGGGAAAAGAATCTTACAAAAGAAAGAAAGTAGGGTTTAAATTGATGCCTTGCGGAATGTATAAAAAAGTGAGTCAGAGAATTTCCTCTCTTGATCTTGGCTGAACCTGTAGTTAGGTCTCATAAGTTTACTTTGATTTTTCTTTTCTTGGCTCTTATAGAAGCAATTCATCTTTTCAGAATGAACAGACTCAATATACACAGTAGTTCCCCCTTATCCTCAGTTTTGCTTTCTGAGGTGAAGAAATTCATGCTAGTTTTATAGCCACAGTGCTTGATACAGTGCTTAGTTAAGATGGAAAAGGCATTACATTTGTACAGTGTTTTGAGAGAGAGAGAGACTATATTAACTTTTATTACAGTCTGTTGTTATAATTGCTCTTTTATTATTAGTTGTTGAATCTCTTACTGTGCTTAATTTATAAATTAAACTTTATCCTAGGTAAGTGTGTATAGGAAAAAGCATAGTACATCTAGGTTGGGTACTATTCATGGTGTTAGGCCTCCACTGGGGTTTACCTTGGAACATATCCCATGTAGATAAGGGGGACTCTGTACTGTATTTGTAAATCCCAGTGTTTCAGGTATTGCCATTGCGAGACCCATATGGCAGAACCAAGTCCATTTTGCTAAAATTATGATCAATTCTCCAAATGCAAGTTATCTTTAAATACCTATATAAAAAAAGCATTGGTCCCAGAATATAATTTAATAGACTCCTTTTCATCTTGTTTTTAAACACTCCTGTAATTTTCATGGGCAATCACATTTGACTGAACAAAGGACTATATTTAGTACCTTATTTGAAAGGCACTGTAATTAAGTCTGTTTTAGTTCCAATCTTACTAATCTTACTAACATCACAGATAATACAAAAGCGGGCAAATGCAGCTCGTCAAAAAAAGAGACCAACCGCCGAGGTGGGATGCGGTGAGTTTGAATCTTAGTAAAGCATCCCAAGGATGTCAGCACATCTGCACTGTCGTCAGTGAGAAGTATTTTACAAATGTCTCATCTGAAGAGAATGACTCCATGGAGTACACGTGACTTTGTTTCTTCAGTGCATAAAGAGTTTATGTTTTTCTGTTGTTGGGATGTTACATTTTGTTAAACTGACTGCATGATGACTCTGTGGTTTATGATTTAAATGTATTCTGGACATGAGATTTTGTTTTGCTTCAAGTTTTGTTTTTGCCCTTAGGAAGCACTCAAAATGCAACCAATTTTTTTTAATATTGATTTCTGTATCCTGTAACTTTACTGAATTTGTATATTAGTTCTAACAGGTTTTAAATTAAGTGTTTAGGATTTTCTGCATGTCATCTGTAAACAAATTTTACTGATACTTTTCTAGTTTGGATGCTTTTTATTTCTTTCTTGCTTAATTGTTCTGGCTGTAATTTTCAGTATTACGTGGAATGAAAGTACTGAAGTATGGCATACTTGTCTTTTTCCTGATCTTAAGGGGAAAGTTTTTCATCTTTCACTATGATATAATGTTAGCTGTGGGTTTCTTATATATGGCCTTTATTATGTTGAGTTTGTTTTTTTTTTAGTCAGAAATGAATATTTAATTTTGTCAAATGCTTTTTCTCTATCTACTGAGATGCTTATATGATTTTTATCCCTCATTTTGTTAATGTGGTGTATCATATTGATTGATTTGTAGTTGTTAAGCCATTTGTAAATCCTTGGATTAAATCCCATTTGACTTTGATGTTGTTCAGTTGCTAAGTAGTGCCTGACTGTTTTTGACCCTATGGATTGTAGCACACCAGACATCTCTGCCTTCCACTTTCTCCTGGAATTTGCTCAAATTCATGTTGATTTGGTGGTACTATCTAACCCATCTCATGATGTACGATCCTTTTAGTGTATTATTGAATTTGGTTTGCTAATATTTTGTTGAGGATTTTTGCAACCATGTTCATCAGGAATATTGGCCTGTAATTTTCTTTTCTTGTGGTGTCATTGTCTGATTTTGGTATTAGAGTAATACTGACTTCATAAAATTAGTTTGAAAGTATTCCTTCTTCTTTTTATGTTTCTTTTTAAATCAAATTTGTTTCAGGTATCTCTTGGAAATACTTTTTCCTTAAAATTTTCTTTGCATGATTTCATTCTTTGTATTATTTTATTGATTTTGGTCTCTATCATGCATATGCAGACTTCCTTTAGCTTCTCTTATTATCTCAGCTGTCTATTCTTAAGTAAGATTGGGAGGCCTAAACACAAGAATAGGACTTGTCAACTTTGGATTCATTCTAATATAACCGGTTGGGTCATTTGTTAGGGAACATTCTGACCCTAATTCAGATTAATGAAAGAAAGTTTTCTAAAAGTTTTCTGGCTCAATAAAATGAAGGAAGGGGACCACTAATCTTAAAATTCAGCATTCACTTCTGCATAAAGTCATTTAATCCCCTTGCTTTTCATTATGATACTTATACCCTTAACTACCTGCTGTCCCCTAATCAAGAGATCCCTGTTTTACCCTTTGCAGGGAATAAGTGGCAAATTTTTGCCAGGATTAGAGAAAGAGCAGAGAAGAAGATGGCACCCCACTCCAGTACTCTTGCCTGGAAGATCCAATGGATGGAGGAGGCTGGTGGGCTGTAGTCCATGGGGTCGCTAAGAGTCGGACACGACTGAGCGACTTCACTTTCACGCATTGGAGAAGGAAATGGCGACCCACTCCAGGCAAGTGTTCTTGCCTGGAGACTCCAGGGACGGGGGAGCCTGGTGGGCTGCCGTCTATGGGGTCGCACAGAGTCAGACATGACTGAAGCAACTTAGCAGCAGCAGCAGAGAGAGAGGGATCTAACAGCTTCTTAAAGAGTTTTCACCCAGTTTTTCTTAATTTATCTGTCTCATTCTCCACTTACCTTCAGTTCTACAGGTAACTGTTACCAGTTCTTAGAGGATTCTGTGGTATATATCGAGTTTGTGCTCAGCTTTCCTCACTGTTAGTTTAAGACTTAGTTTTCTCTCATCTGCTAAGTCAGTTACCACTCTATCATCTACTTTCTGATGTCCAAAAGTCTGTTGTCATTGTTTTTCTTTTTTCTCTTTTCTTCCTCACTGTTTGGGGTTACTTATTTTTAAAAATTCCCATTGCTGTTGTTTTAGTGGAGTTTCTGGAGGGAATAAATTGAATGTTCATGTTCAGTCTGCCATCTTAGCCTGGAAGTCTCGTAATAGTATTCTCGTAATATTATTCTTTGGTAGAGAGGCAGCAGCACATAGTTCTTGAGAATATGAGTTATGGCACCAGACGGCTTGGGTTTGAACTCTGGCTCTGATGCATGTGTGCTTAGGCGCTGCGTTGTGTCCAACTCTCTGCAACCCTATAAACATAGCCCACCAGGCTTTTCTGTCTATGGAATTTCCCATACTTAGTAGCTATTAGATTAACCTCTATATTCCTACTTTTCCTCATCTATAAAACGGGGTCAAAAATAATACCTGCTTCATAGGCTGACTGGAGAATTAACTAGTTAATTAAAATTAATTTACTTAAAGCACTTAGCTGCTGCTGCTGCTAAATCGCTTCAGTTGTGTCCAACTCTGTGCGACCCTATAGACAGCAGCCCCCAGGTTCCCCGGTCCCTGAGATTCTCCAGGCAAGAACACTGGAGTGGGTTGCCATTTCCTTCTCCAATGCAGGAAAGTGAAAAGTGAAGGTGAAGCCGCTCAGTCATGTCCAACTCTTAGCGACCCCATGGACTGCAGCCTTCCAGGCTCCTCCGTCCATGGGATTTTCCAGGCAAGAGTACTGGAGTGGGGTGCCATTGCCTTCCCCATAAAGCACTTAGAGCAGTACCTAGTACATGTACTCTGCACTTAATAAGTATTTGTGATTATTTTCTTCCCTCTCTTTTCTTTGTCCTCTATTCCTGGAACTCCTGTTAGTCAAAGGCTAATCTCCCTAGATTGGTTCTTTGACTATCTTTTCTTTCACTTTTCCATTTCATGTTTAGTTCTCTTTTCCTGAGGTTTTTCATAACCTCTATTTTATGCCTATTTCAGCAACCATATTTTAAATATCAAATAGCTCTTTTGATATCTGATTTTAAATCAGATTTCCTTACATGTATGATGACTGTTGGTGGTCTGTATATATTTCTTTTAAACTGATTAAAAGCATTTTAGAATAAGAAGATTTATTGTGAGTGGCCTTATTTGGGGATGTTAGGATGGAGACATGACCATACATCACTATGACGAGGACTTTTCTCTAGGACTGCTCAGTTCCTTCAGAAAAAGACTTAACAAATTTCTTGCCTGGGCAATAGAATGAAAGTGTTTGAGGATTGGGGATAAGGGGTAGTGTGGGGTGCGTAAAGGAATAGAGGAATTAAGATCCTGCCATTTTGTATTTCAATAAATCCCTTTTTTAAATTCTATCTCATTTCTACTCTCTACCCTGTCCAGTGTCTTCTAATCTATTAGAATACTCCTTTTCAGTTTCTCTAGAGAATAAACTTTGATTCTCTTATCAGAGCTAGAGTATGTCACTTAGCTACTGGTATTCTACATGTGGAAATGGGGAGGGCAGTCAATCATTCACATATATATGCTTTTTAAAAAAATTTTTATTGGAGTGTGGCTGATTTACAATGTTGTGTTAGTTTCAGGCACATAATGTACTCTTTTTGTTTGTTTTTATTTATATTTATTTAATTTATTTTTTAATATAAATTTATTTACATAATGTACTTTTATCCTGTTTCTTCCCTGTGTATTTCCCTCCACCCATTTGGCACTTCAGGGTCTGAGTCTTTCCCAGGTTCTTTGAGACTGAATTGACTCTCTTGTCACCAATGTCCCCGAGGTTATATTAATAGCTTCTTCCACCCTAATAAATCAAATCCCATTCCTCCATTTGTTCTCTGTTTTTCAAAAATGTATTGAAATATCTTGTCTACTGTTGCTTTCTGTTGCTTTTTTCCTTGTGGATTTAAATCTTTTAATTTACTTTGCTATCATTTTATAAGGAGAAGGGATAAATGCATATACTTAATCTGTCATTTTTTAACCAGACTTCATGAGATCAATGTTATTTTAAAAAATTTTATAACTGCTTTTGCTATACTGTTTCATTATATTATGGATTGGCAATCTCTGACACATCTGGAAAGAAAAGACCATATTCTTTTTATTGATGTAGAGGGTGGTTGCCATGACCCCACCCTTCTCCTTCTAAAAAGCAAGTAGTAGTGAATTAACTCAGGTCATAGGATTCAGTGGAAAGAGCTTAAATTCCTACAGCCAGGGAAGGTTCCTCTATCTACAGATAATTCACTGCAACTTGACTTTTCATCTCTTCTAGGAATAGATTTTACTCAACCACAATTCTGTTTCCTTTTCTTCCCCTACTTTGTCTTACCAATTCTACTCCCTGGCATTCATTGAGGACTCCTCTTTTCTGACACATAGGAAAGATAAGATCCCACCTTGGCAGTTCTAAACCGTATGTGGTATGTCCATATAATAGAATACTACTAAGCAATTAAAAGGAAGGTGGCATGTCCATACTTCAGTCACTTCAGTCGTGTCTGACTCTGTGCGACCCCATAGACGGCAGCCCAACAGGCTCCCCCATCCCTGGGATTCTCCAGGCAAGAACACTGGAGTGGGTTGCCATTTCCTTCTCCAATGCGTGAAAGTGAAAAGTGAAATTGAAGTCGCTCAGTCGTATCCGACTCTTAGCGACCCCATGGACTGCAGCCTACCAGGCTCCTCCATCCATGGGATTTTCCAGGCAAGAGTACTGGAGTACCATTGCCTTCTCCGGCATGTCCATACAATGTAATAAATCAGATCAGATCAGATCAGTCGCTCAGTCGTGTCCGACTCTTTGTGACCCCATGAATCCCAGCACGCCAGGCCTCCCTGTCCATCACTAACTCCTGGAGTTCACTCAGACTCACAATGTAATAAATACAATTTAGCAATAAAAAGGAACAAAGTATTGATACATGCTTCAATATGAAAGAATTTCAAAAATATTATTCTAGGTGAAAGAATCCAGATACAAAGGATAAATAATTGTGATTATGTTTATATTAAGTGGGTTTCCCTCATGGCTCAGTTGGTAAAGAATCCTCCTGCAATGCAGGAAACCCCAGTTCAATTCCTGGGTTGGGAATATCCCCTGGAGAAGGGATAGGCTACCCACTCCAGTATTCTTGGGCTTCCCTTGTTGCTCACCTGGTAAAGAATCCACCTGCAATACAGGAGACCTGGGTTTGATCCCTGGGTTGGGAAGATCCCCTGGAGAAGGGAAAGGCTACCCACTCTAGTATTCTTGGGCTTCTCTTGTGGCTCAGCTGGTAAAGAATCCGCCTGCAATGTGGGAGACCTGTGTTCAATCCCTGGGTTGGGAAGATCCCCTGGAGAAGGGGAAGGCTACCCATTCCAGTATTGCAGCCTGGAAAATTCCATGGACGGTATAGTCCATGAGGACACAAAGAGTCGGACATGACTGAGTGACTTTCACTTGTATTAAATGTCCAGAAAAGACAAATCTAGAGAGAATGGAATGACTGATGATGGGAAAGGTTGTACATGTATAAGGGCAAAGAATGTAAGGAAGCTCTTGTAGTTTCTACTGTGAGCCTAAATTACTCTAAAATATAGTGTATTAAAATTAAATTTAAAAGGTCTTAAAATAGGATTTTGTTGTTGTTTAGTTGCTAAGTTGTTTTCAATTCTTTTGCAACCACATGGGGTGAAGACCACCAGGCTTCTCTGTTCATGGGGTTTCCCAGTCAAGAATACTAGAGTGGATTGCCATTTCCTTCTCCAGAGGATCTTCCTGACCCAGGATCAAACCCACGTCTCCTGCATTGACAGGTGAATTCTTTACTGCTGAGCCACCAGGGAAGCCCCAAAATAGGTTTTACACTTTAAATTATAGAAAATGTAACCATTGCATATATAAAGCTGTTTGTATCCTAGCTAGCAAATTTAAACAAAATTATTAATAGTATTTGGGCTTCCTTGGTAGGTCAGATGGTAAAAAAAATCCACCTGCCGAATTAGGAGATGAGGGTTCAATCCCTGGGTTGGGAAGATCCCCTGGAAAAGGAAATGGCTACCCAGTCCAGTATTCTTGTCTGGTGACATCCAGGGACTGAGGAGTCAGGTGGGCTGTAGTCTACGGAGTTGCAGAGTCAGATACAACTGAGTGACTAACACTTTCACGTGAAGAAAAAAAGAAAGGCAAATTAAGGGATTAAAGAATGATGAGGTAGGGGTGCATTTGCACAGACTTTCTGGGTGCAGTGCATGGGCTTCTCACTGACATGACTTCTCTTGTTGCAGAGCGAGGTCTGTAGGCATGTGGGCAAAGTAGTTGTGGCTCCCAGGCTTAATTACTCTGCATCATGTTGAATCTTCCTGGACCAGAGATCAAACCCACGTTCCCTGCATTGGCAAGGGGATTCTTTATCCACTGTACCACCAGGAAGTCCCTGATTATTTTTATAGGGTAATCAAGGAAAGCCTCTCTGATAAGATTAGGTAGATATCTGAAATAAGGGAAGGAATGAGTGATATATAATAGATATCGGGGTGAAAAGCTTTCTAGGCAGAGGAATAAAAAAAATGCAGGGACAGTGAGGTGAGAGAATGCTTAGCAGGTCTGAGGAACAGCACAGAGATTTGTGTGACTTGGAGTGACATGAATGAAAAAGTTTGAGACAAGGTCAGAGAGGTGACAGGGATTTGAAAATAGGGTCTTATAAACCATGGTTATCATGATTTTGAATTTTTCCATCAATGAGATGGGAAAGCAATAGAGGATTTTGAGCAGGGTAAGGATATGATCTGATTTATGTTTTGACAGATCACTCTGGATGCTGTGTTTTGGAAACTAGGATTTGAAGAAAAAAGGTAGAAAAAGGGAGAGCAGTTTATAGGCTAACACAGTTGTCCAAGTGAGAAATGATATGGCTTAGATCAAGGAGATAATCTGGGAGGCAGTAAGAAGTGGTCAGGTTCTGTATATATTTTGAAAGAAGAAACAATATGATTTGTTTATGTGATATATGAGAAAGGAAATGAGTCAAGGGTAAATCCAAGGATTTTGGCTTTAGCAATTGGAAGAATGATGGAGAAGATGGAGAAGGCTTGTAGGAAGAGAAGGCTTAAGTGAAAATCAAGAGATGAGTTTTGAAAACATTAAGACGTGGCACGTCTCCAAGGGGAAATATTGAGTATATTTGGTTGGATATAAGAACCTGAAGTTCAGAAGAGAGGGATGACAGAAGATACAAATTTAAGCACTATCTATAAATGAGTGATATCCATGGAACTGGATTTTTACTATCTATACCACAAAGAAAACTTGTCTGTTTGTTTTTTTGCATTATGGAATATTAATTTCTTGTTCTCGTTTGACCTCTTCTCTTCAAACAATGATTTTCACCCTCACTGCTCCATATTTTTAAATAGAATTTGAAATTATCAGGAGACTTTTATCTGTTGGCATTGTCAACCTCATTAGCTTCTCAAAACTAGCTTCTCAAACTATAAATGAATATTTAAAATGTATAAGATATAGCTTTTAATTATTGGACTGTTGAATATAATTTAAAAGATTCAAGGCATTCACCAAAGGTGGAAAAAGTGACATTATAAACCTAAAATGTAACATTTCAGTCATATATGGATTTATGATATCATTATCAGTCGTGGCCTAAGTGTCTATGTGTTCTAGATTCATTCTGATTTTTCATTTTCTTTATTCTAATGAAAGGAAATGTGAATTTTTAAATTGTGTGTTTAAAAGCTATTGGAATAATTATTATAGGAAATGTAAATAATAAAAAGTCTTTATAAAATATTAAATAGTATGGCTTGGCTTGTTCTACTTTTCTGTCAAGATTAACCTTATAACAACATGACTGTTTAAGAGCATTACCCGCTTCTTTTTGATTATAATG
The DNA here is from genome assembly GCF_019923935.1 of Bubalus bubalis. Lineage (NCBI taxonomy): Eukaryota > Metazoa > Chordata > Mammalia > Artiodactyla > Bovidae > Bubalus > Bubalus bubalis. The sequence goes on along the minus strand of NC_059159.1, from coordinate 53,394,803 downwards.
AGCTAAAGAGCTAAAGAGTCGGACACGACTGAGCGACTAAACTGAACTGAACTGAAGTTGTGTGTGGGATCTCTGTTTTTTTGCTCACTGGGATCACTTTGGGAAAGTAGTAATTCAGTTCTGTTAACAGTTGAGGAAACTGTGAAAGATCATCTTAGGAATTTTCTACTGCATCATTTTCCCCATACTGTTTTTGCCGTTATTCACAATAATATCTTGTAGAAATAGCTAAATCAGTAAAAGTATGCCATATCTACTTCTGTAAAATTCTACTCCTTCTTTTTTAAGTGGTTGCAAGTATTTTAGCAATCTTTAAGCAAGATCTTTTTGTCCTCTACTAGAAACTACAACGGAGAAGGCAATGGCACCCCACTCCAGTACTCTTGCCTGGAAAATCCCATGGACGGAGGAGCCTGGTGGGCTGCAGTCCATGGGGTCACTAGGAGTTGGACACGACTGAGCGGCTTCACTTTCATTTTTCACTTTCATGCATTGGAGAAGGAAATGGCAACCCACTCCAGTGTTCTTGCCTGGAGAGTCCCAGGGATGGGGGGGCCTGTTGGGCTTCTTTCTCTGGGGTCGCACAGAGTCGGACACGACTGAAGCGACTTAGCAGCAGCAGCAGCAGAAACTACAAAATATCTTGTAATATCCATGCTATTTAAAGCCTTTAAAGACTGTAAGTATGCACAATAAGCCGTCAGTTATCTTTATTATAGTTAATTATTCATTACTTAATTCAGGACAAGGTAATATGCTATGTATATCTAATCAAAGTAGTCAGTGGTTCCTATAAATGTTACTCAAAGAAATATTTTGTTAACTAATGAATACATATAAATGCACACATACGCACAGTTGATTCTCGTTATTCACAGTAGTCATATTCTATAATGTCATCACAAACACTGAATTAGTGACAAACTATTTTTCCTAGGGGAAATATAGACTTAGGTTCCTATTAGCCTCTGGTCACATTTTTATCCACCAATCAATACAGCCTTGTTTTATGTGTGTCTCTACTTAAAACTTATTTAATATATACTGTTGATTCATTAACATTGAACTCACAGCCAGCAGCACTATAACTCATGCCTGAAAGATGGTTATCAACCGACTACATGTATTTTCTCCATAAGGCACAACACAACCTTCTTGTGCTTAGGACCAGTAGTTAGCACTTCAGCACTGTGCTTGAGGACCATTTTAAACGCAACATTACCAACACAAAGCACAAAAATGCAGGAAATGTAGTACTAAATAGCCCGTGAAAAGGACACTTCTTCTACAGTATGAAAGCCAAAACAAGAAAGTAGAGTGGTGAGTATTGCCTTGATTGACCTCAGCTTAGAAGGTGTGCTTCAGGCAACTCAAATTTATTGTCGCTCTGTGTATGTCCATAAATGACTGAAAAAGTTTTGACTTCAGGGTTACACATTTTAGTGAGTATGTAGGTGTATTTGCAAATATAGACTCTACGAATAATGTGGATCATGCATACATATTTTTCATCCCTGCCTGAAGCACACTTTCCTTTCTGTTTTATCTGTTGACCTTCTACTCATTATTCAAGTTTCATCTCAACCGTCGTCCTGTCTCTGAGATCTTTCCCAGTTCTGAGACAGAATTAGCCTGCCCATCAGTACTTATTGAATGATTTCATATTACTTTTTACATTTTTATAACATTTATTACATTTTATGTTAATATTTTTCAGGATTCTTTAGGCTCTGAGCTCCTTAAGAACAGGGATCCTTTCTCCTTCATTTCTGTATCCTTAGTCCTTAACATAGGGTCTTTCACATAGTTGAAATTAAATAAATTTTAAATTTTAATCAATTGACTCAGTCTCTCTGCAAATGTATGTGTCTTACTTCAGAATTACAGACTATTGAAGTAGAAATTGTTACACATTTGATTCCAGTGAGCATCTCTTGTTACCTTTTTTTTTATTGGTTCCTTTTTTCATTTAGATGAACTGCTTTGTTTTTAAAGGCATGAATAATGAACCAGTCCTTTTTTTTTTTTTTTTTTAATCTTTTAAGTTTTTTTTATGGGCTTTCCTTGTGGCTCAGCTGGTAAAGAATCCACCTGAAATGCGGGAGACCTGGGTTTGATTCCTGGCTTGGGAAGATCCCCTGGAGAAGGGAAAGGCTGCCTTCTCCAGTATTCTGGCCTACAGAATTCCAGGAACTGTATAGTTCATGGGGTCGCAAAGAGTCGGACACCACTGAGCGACTTTCACTCACTCACTCATGCAAATGTGGAGTTAGCACAGTAATGCGCTAGGCTCTGTATCAAACTATGCTGATTCTAAACTGCAGGGGAGAAAGTTTATACGCAGGAAAAAATTAGGATATGTGCTTATGCTAGATTTTGATTTTGAAATTTCCAGAGATAGACTAGTATTGAAAAAAATAACAAAGCAAATACCTACCCATAAACCCACAACCCATATTTAATATTTATTATGTTTATTTAAAGAGTTTTTTTTTAATCAAACACTGAAAGTCTAAGTTGAAGGTCTACTACATACCCCTCCTTAATCCTGTGCCTGCCCCTTCCCTCCCATTGAAGCCACTTCTCTAAATTTTATCTTCCCCAGCTAAGCCTTATATATGGGTAGATTTTAGGATGCTAGGGATCCTTCAGTGGTTTTTTGTTTGTTTGATTTTTAACAAAATATCATTCATTTAGTCTAACATGGGAGGAAAGGAGTCGTGTCATCAGTTTCTGCTATGTATAGGTCTTTCTAGGGAACACTTAATGAGATTGTTTTTTTTCCTCCGGCTTCTTCAGATGTTTTGTTTGTAACCCCTTAATCTAAATTATAAATTTATCTTTCAGTGTTATGCTTTTTATGATGATGAACTTTTTATTAACAGCCATAATTTTGCCAGTAAAGCTGTATTGTTTTGCTTCCAAAAAAGCTTTTTAGTCTTTTAAAACACAACCATTTCAATAAGTCTGCTATAGGGGTTGTGAAGCACATAAATATAAAAATGAACAGTGAAAAGTGTGTACTCAGTATATTAGAAGCATACAGATTTATATTGTCATGTTAGTTAGATAACTTATACCAAAGATTCTTATGTTCGAGAATGTAATTCTATTTTCTTTCTTTTTTTTTTATTGAAGGATAATTGCTTTACAGAATTTTGCTGTTTTCTGTCAAACCTCAACATGAATCACCCATAGGTATACATAAATTCCCTCCCTTTTGAACTTCCCTCCCATCTCCCTCCACATCCCACCCCTCTAGGTTGTTACAGAGATCCTGTTTGAGTTTCCTGAGCCATACAGCAAATTCCCATTGGCTATCTATTTTACATATGGTAATGTAAGTTTCCATGTTACTCTTTCCATACATCTCACACTCTCCTCATGTCAGTAAGTCTATTCTCTATGTCTGTTTCTCCATTGCTGCCCTTTAAATCAGTTCTTCAGTACCATTCCTCTAGATTACATATATATTAGAATACAATATTTATCTTTCTCTTTCTGACTCACTTCACTCTATATAACAGGTTCTAGATTCATCCACCTCATCAGAACTGACTCAAATGTGTTCTTATTTCTGGCTGAGTAGTACTCCATTGTGTATATGTACAACAAATTCTTTATCTGTTCATCTGTCAGTGGACATCTAGGTTGCTTCCATGTTCTAGCTATTGTAAATAGCGCTGCAATGAACAATGGGATACATGTGTCTTTTTCAATTTTGGTTTCCTCAGGGTATATGCCTAGGAGTGGGATTGCTGGGTCATATGGTGGGTGCTTTTATTTCTTGCTTCTAAAGGAATCTCCGTGCTGTCTTCCATAGTGGCTGTATCAATTTACATTCCCACCAGCAGTGCAAGAGCATTCCCTTTTCTCCACACCCTCTCCAGCATTTATTGTTTGTAGACGTTTTGATGATGGCCATTTTAACTGCTGTGAGGTGATATCTCATTGTAGTTTTGATTTGCATTTCTAAAATAATGAGCGATGTTGAGCACCTTTTCAAGTGTTCGTTAGCCATCTGTAGGTTGTCTTTGAAGAAATGTCTGTTTAGGTCTTTTCCCCACTTTTTGATTGGGTTGTTTGTTTTTCTGGGATTGAGTTGTATGAGCTGTTTGTATATTTTGGAAATTAACCCTTTGTCAGTTTCATTTGCTATTATTTTCTCCCATTCTGAGGGTTGTCTTTTCACCTTGCTTATAGTTTACTTTGCTCTGCAAAAGCTTTTAAGTTTAATCAGGTCCCACTTGTTTACTTTTGTTTTTATTTCCGTTACTCTAGGAGTTGGGTCATAGAGAATCTGGCTTTGATTATGTCATCGAATGTTCTGCCTGTGTTTTCCTCTAAGAAGAAACTGTGAAACTAGTTTCTGGTCTTACATTTAGGTCTTTAATCCATTTTGAGCTTATCTTTGTGTATGGTGTTAGGAAGTGTTCTGATTTCGGTTTTTTACATGTAGCTGTCCAGTTTTCTCAGCACCATTTAGTGAAGAGGCTTTCTTTGCCCCATTTTATATTCTTGCCTACTTTGTCAAAAAGAAGGTACCCATAGGTGCATAGGTTTATTTCTGGGCTTTCTATCTTGTTCCATTGGTCTGTATTTCTGTTCTGAAGTCAGGAAGGTTGATTCCTTCAGCTCCAATCTTCTTTATCAAGACTGCTTTGGCTGTTCGGGGATTTTATTGTGTTTCCATATGAATTGTGAAATTTTTTGTTCTAGTTCTATGCAAAGTGCCATTGGTAATTTGATAGGGATAGCACTGAATCTGTAGATTGCTTTTGATAGTAATTTTCACAATATTGATTCTTCCTGCCTAGGAACGTAGAATATCTCTCCATCTGTTTATGTCATCTTTGATTTCTTTCATCAGTGTCTTATAATTTTCTGTGTACAGTTCTTTCATCTCCTTAGGTAAGTTTATTCCTAGATATTTAATTCTTTTTGTTTCAATGGTGAATGTAATTGATTCCTTAATTTCTCTTTCTGAATTTTCATTGTTAGTATATAGATATGCAACTGATTTCTGTGTATTGATTTTGTATCCTGTGACATTGATAAATTCACTGATTAGCTCTAGTAATTTTCTGATACTATTTTTAGGGTTTTCTCTGTAACGGTATCATGTCATCTCCAAACAGTGAGAGCTTTACTTTTTTTCCAATCTGGATTCCTTTTATTTCTTTTTCTTCTCTGATTGTTGTAGCTAGGACTTCTGAAACTATGTTGAGTAATAGTGGTGAAAGTGGACACTTGTCTTGTTTCTGATCTTTGGGGGAATGCTTTCAGTTTTTCACTATTGACAATGTTTGCTGTAGGCTTATCATATATGGCCTTTACTATGTTGAGGTAGGTTCCTTCTGTTTCCATTTTTTGAAGAGTTTTAATCATAAATGGTTGCTGAATATTGTCAAAGACTTTTTCTGCATCTATTGAGATGATCATATGGTTTTTTTCTGCATCTATTGAGATGATTATATGGTTTTTATCTTTCAGTTTGTTAATATGGTGTATCACATTGATTGATTTGTGAATATTGAAGAATCATTACATCCCTGGAATAATCCCAACTTGATCATGGTGTATGAGCTTTTGATGTGTTGCTGAATTCTGTTTGCTAAAATTTTGTTGAGGATTTTTGCATCTATTTTCATCAGTGATATTGGCCTGTAGTCTTCTTTTTGTGTGTTGTCTTTGTCTGGTTTTGGTATCAGAGTGATGGTGGCCTCATAGAATGAGTTTGGAAGTGTTCCTTCCACTACTGCAGTATTTTGAAAGAGTTTTAGAAGATAGGCATTAGCTCTTCTCTGAATGTTTGATAGAATTTTCCTGTGAAGCCATCTGGTCCTGGGCTTTGTTTTTTGGGAGATTTTTGATCACAGCTTCAATTTCAATGTTTGTAATTGAGTTGTTTATAACTTCTGTTTCTTCCTGGTTAAGGCTTTGAAGATTGAACTTTTCTAAGAATCTGTCCCTTTCTTCCAGGTTATCCATTTTATTGCCATATAGTCATTCATAATAGTCTCTTATAATCCTTTGTATTTCTGTATTGTCTGTTGTAACCTCCCCTTTTTCATTTCTAATTTTGTTGATTTGATTCTTCTCTCTTTTTTTTCTTGATGGGTCTGGCTAAAGGATGTAATTTTGTTTATCTTGTCAGAGAACCAGCTTTTGGTTTTATTAATCTTTACTATTGTTTCTTTCATTTCTTTTTCATTTATTTATGCTTGGATCTTTATGATTTCTTTCCTTCTACTAATTTTGGGGTTTTTTTTTTGTTCTTTTTCCAGTTGTTTTAGGTGTAAAGTTAGGTTGCCTATTTGATGTTTTTCTTGTTTCCAGAGGTAGGATTGTATTGCTATAAACTTCCCTCTTAGAACTGCTTTTGCTGTATCCCATAGGATTAGAGTTGTCATGTTTTCATTGTCATTTGTTTCTAGAAATGTTTTTATTTCCCTTTTGATTTCATCAGTAACTTGTTATTTAGAAACGTGTTGTTTAATCTCCCTGTGTTTGTGTTTTTTACAGTTTTTTTCTTGTTATTGATATCTAGTCTCATAGTGTTGTGGTCAGAGATGATGCTTGATACAATATCAATTGTCTTAAATTTACTGAGGTTTGATTTGTGACCCAAGATGTGGTCTATCCTGGAGAATGTTCCATGTGCACTTGAGAAGAAGGTGTATTCTTCTGCATTTGGATGGAATGGCCTGAAGATATCAGTGAGATCCATCTCATCTAATGTATCATTTAAGACTTGTGTTTCCTTTTTAATTTTCTGTTTTGATGATCTGTCCATTGGTATGAGTGGGGTGTTAAAGTCTCCTACTGTTATTGTGTTACTGTCAATTTCTCCTTTTATGTCTCTCAGTGTTTTTCTTATGTATTGAGGTGCTTTTATGTTGGGTCCATAGATATTTACAGTTGTTATGTCTTCCTCTTGGATTGATCCCTTGATCATTATGTAGTGTCCTTCCTTATCTCTTGTAATCTCCTTTATTTTAAGATCTGTTTTGTCTGATAGGAGGATTGCTACTCCAGCTTTACTTTGCTTCCCACTTGCATGGAATATATTTTTCCATCCTCTCACTTTCAGTCTAAATGTGTCTTTAGGTCTGAAGTGGGTTTCTTGTAGACAGCATATATATAGGTCCTGTTTTTGTATCCATTCAGCCAGTCTTTGTCTTTTGGGTGGTGCATTTAATCCATTTACATTTAAAGTGATTATTGATATATATGTTCCTATTGCCATTTTCTTAATTGTTTGGGGTTGATTTTGTAAATCTTTTTTCTTCTTCTGTATTTCTTGACTACATAAGTCCCTTTAACATTTGTTGTAAAGCTGGTACTGAATTCTCTTAACTTTTGCTTTTCTGAAAAGCTTTTTATTTCTCCATCAATTTTGAATGAGATACTTGCTGGGTACAGTAATCTTGGTTGTAGATTTTTCCCTTTCTGTACTTTAAATATATCCTGCCATTCTCTTCTGGCCTGCAGAGTTCCTGCTGAAGGATCAGCAGTTAAGTGTATGGGGTTTCCCTGATATGTTACTTGTTGCTTCTCCCTCACTGCTTTTAATATTCCTTGTGTTTAGTCTTTGTTAGTCTGATTAGTATGTATGTGTCTTGGTGTGTTTCTCCTTGGGTTTATCCTGTATGGGACTTGTTGTGCCTCTTGGACTTCATTGACTCCTTTTTCATGTTGGGGAAACTTTCAACTATAATCTCTTCAAAAATTTTCTCACATCCTTTCTTTTTCTGTTCTTCTTCTGGGACTTCTATAATTCGAAAGTTGGAGTGTTTGATATTTTTCCAGAGGTCTCTGAGACTATCCGCAGATCTTTTCATTCTTTTTACTTTATTCTGCTCTTTGTTAAGTTATTTCTGCTATTTTATCTTGCAGCTCACTGATTCGTTCTTCTGCTTTGGATATTCTGCTATTGATTCCTTCTAGAGTATTTTTCGGAGAAGGCAATGGCAACCCACTCCAGTACTCTTGCCTGGAAAATCCCATGGATGGAGGGGCCTGGTAGGCTGCAGTCCATGGGGTCGCTAGGAGTCGGACACAACTGAGCGACTTCAATTTCACTTTTCACTTTCCTGCATTGGAGAAGGAAATGGCAACCCACTCCAGTGTTCTTGCCTGGAGAATCCCAGGGATGGGGGAGCCTGGTGGGCTGCCGTCTATGGGGTCACACAGAGTTGGACACTACTGAAGGGACTTAGCAGCAGCAGCAGAGTATTTTTAATTTCAGTAATTGTGTTGTTTGTCTCTGTATGTTTATTCTTTAATTCTTCTAGGTCTTTGTTAATTGATTCTTGCATTTTCTCCATTTTCTTTTTAAGGTTTTTGATTATCTTTACTATCATTATTCTCAATTCTTTTTCAGGTAGCTTGCCCATTTCCCCTTTATTTATTTGAACTTCTGTGTTTCTAGTTTGTTCCTTCATTTGTGTAGTATTTCTCTGTCTTTTCATTATTTTAACCTACTGTGTTTGAGGTCTTTTTTTCTCAGACTTCAGGGTTGAGTTCTTTCTTCCTTTTGGTTTCCGCCCTCCTAAGGTTGGTTCAATGGTTTGTGTAAGCTTCATATAGGCTGAGGTTTGTGCTGAGTTTTTGTTTGTTTTTCCTCTGATGGGCAAGGCTGAGTGAGGTTATAATCCTGTCTGCTGATAAGTGGGTTTGTATTTTTGTTTTGTTTGTTGTTTAGATGAAGCGTCCTGCACGGGATGCTACTGGTGGTTGGGCAATGCTGGGTCTTGTGATCAAGTGGCTTCCTTTGTGTGAGTCCTCACTATCTGATACTCTCTAGGGTTAGTTCTCTGGAGGTCTAGGGTCTTGGAGTCAGTGCTCCCACTCCAAAGGCTCAGGGCTTGATCTCTGGTCAGGAACAAAGATTCCCCAAGTTGTTTGTTATGGCATTAAGTGATATTAAAACAAATATCCAAAAACAAGAAAGCAAAGATGAACTCCAGACAAACGGCAGTTACAAAATCAGGCAAATAATAATTAAAATAATGGAATATACACATATACATACATACGCATGAGCAGAGTCAAGACAGTCCAACAAAAATAAAGTATAGTAGATTGACATGGTGAACAAAGGAAATCAAAAATTATATTTACCAGTTAAGAACAAAACTAACTAAAGCACAAACTGGAAAATTGTCAAGTGAGGAATAAAGCAATGAAGATAAAACTAACAAATGTGTTGAGAGGAAAGGAAAGAAAGAATAGATATGCAAAGTTAAGTAGAGATAGATGATGAAATATTTATATACATTTAAGATTAACTGCAATGGGAAAAGAATAGTAGGAAAGGCAAACAAAGGAATAAATGTAGAAAAAAATACATCAGGTTTTAAAAAATTAAAATTACAAAAAGGAGAAAAGAGAAAAGAAAAAATGGAAAAAAGAAAAACAAAACTCCACAAAACTGCAAAAGCCCAAAGTAGAGGCAGAGGTTTTTATCAACAATAAAAAGTGTGACTGAATATAGGCCTCTTGCAGATTCCACGAACTGCAGCCTGCCAGACTCCTTTGTTCATGGGATTCTCCAGGCAAGAATACTGGAGTAGGTTGCCATTTCCTTCTCCAATATGCATGTATACCCATCAGATCAGATCAGTCGCTCAGTCGTGTCCGACTCTTTGCGACCCCATGAATCGCAGCACGCCAGGCCTCCCTGTCCATCACCAACTCCCAGAGTTCACTCAGACTCAGGTCCATCGAGTCAGTCATGCCATCCAGCCATCTCATCCTCTGTCGTCCCCTTCTCCTCCTGCCCCCAATCCCTCCCAGCATCACAGTCTTTTCCAATGAGTCAACTCTTCGCATGAGGTGGCCAAAGTACTGGAGTTTCAGCTTTAGCATCATTCCTTCCAAAGAAATCCCAGGGCTGATCTCCTTCAGAATGGACTGGTTGGATCTCCTTGCAGTCCAAGGGACTCTCAAGAGTCTTCTCCAACACCACAGTTCAAAAGCATCAATTCTTCGGCACTCAGCCTTCTTCACAGTCCAACTCTCACATCCATACATGACCACAGGAAAAACCATAGCCTTGACTAGATGAACCTTTGTTGGCAAAGTAATGTCTCTACTTTGGAATATGCTGTCTATGTTGGTCATAACTTTCCTTCCAAGGAGTAAGCGTCTTTTAATTTCATGGCTGCAGTCACCATCTGTAGTGATTTTGGAGCCCATAAAAATAAAGTCTGACACTGTTTCCACTGTTTCCCCATCTATTTCCCATGAAGTGGTGGGACCGGATGCCATGATGTTCGTTTTCTGAATGTTGAGCTTTAAGCCAACTTTTTCACTCTCCACTTTCACTTTCATCAAAAGGCTTTTGAGTTCCTCTTCTCTTTCTGCCATAAGGGTGGTGTCATCTGCATATCTGAGGTTATTGATATAAGCAAAATAGTCCAGCAAAAATAAAGTACAATAGATTTCCCTAGTGAACAAAGGAATCCAAAAATTATAACTACCAGAACAAAACTAACTAAAGGACAAACTGGAAGACAAAACTAAAGCAAGGTGCCAATTGGTGAATACAGCTATGAAAATAAAACTAACAAATATGTTAAGAGGAAAGGAAAGAAAGAATAGACATGCACAGTTAAATAGAGGTAGATAAAGATTTATATACATTACAGATTGACTCCAAGGGGAAAAGAACAGTAGGAAAAGCAAACAAAGCAATAAATGTAGAAAAATAATAATAGGTTTAAAAATTTTTTAAAAGAAAAAAAAAAAGGAAAACTCCACAGAACTGCAAAAGCTCAACGTAGAGGCAGAGGTTTATAACAAGTATAAAAAATTGTGACTGAGGGAAAAAAAGCTCAAAAGCTTAATTAGATTTCATAGTGCAAATAAAATCAACAACTTCAACAGAGGGGTGAGGAAGGGAAAAAAAAAAATCCAAAAGATTCTATAGAACAAGTCAAAACATAAGAATCATAAATTTTTTCTTGAGTCACTGCTGTCAGAGTCCTTTTCCTCGCTGGGAGTCACAGTCCACCTCACCTCCCTAGGATGCCCTCCAACACTGCTGATCTCTGGACCTGCTGTGGGGTCAGCTCAGATTCTAATCTGGTCCTTTTTCTGTGTATTCTTGCCTCCAATGTCCACAGCTATCAGAACTAGTGCATTTTCTTTTGTGAGAGCTCTCAAAGACCTTTTATATATTCCATAGACACAGTCTGCCTAGTTGATTGTGTGGATTTGATCTGCAGCTTGTACAGCCGGTGGGAGGGTTTTGGGTCTTCTTCCTTAGCCACACTGCCCCTGGGTTTCAACTGTCGTTTTATTTCCACCTCTGCATGTGGGTCGTCCACTGGGGTTTACTTCTGAGGGCTGCTCTGGAAGACTTGGGTTTGCCCGTGTGAGGGCCAGGTGTGGAGGTGGTACAGCTGCTTATGTTACAGGGGTTCTGGCAGCACCAGGTACTCAGGGGAGTTTGTGACTGGAACACCAGGAAATACAGTGCTCTAGAAGAGTATGGCAACCAGTATTGGCCCATACCGCTCCAGTGTTCTTGCCTGGAGAACCCCCCTTACTGACAGAGAAGCCTGGCAGGCCAGTCTACAGGGTCGCAAAAAGTCAGACACTACCAAAGCAACCCTGCGTGCATAGATGCAAGACATTTTTGCCCTGTGGCAGCTCTGCCCCAGTGATAGTTGAGCATGAAGGTGGTGCAGCTGCTTAGCTTGTGGGGACCCTGGCGGTGCCAAGTGTGCAGGGACATGGACTGCCTCCCCTGCAGGAGTTGTGGCTCTATCAGAGTCTTTTTTCGAGCCTTTTGTAGCTGGCAATCAGAAGACCTCTTTGTCCTGTCTTTCTCCATAGCTCTGCCCGTTAGAGGCACTTAGAGGGCTCCCTTGCTTGGGGTCCTTCTCTGTTGTTCCATGGGTCAGGCACACAGGGGGGCTGCCCTGGCAGGGGTCCTACTCTGTAGCTCGGCACATCAGGCACTAAAGGGGCACCCTGGGTGGGGTCCTTCTCTGTAATTCAGTGCATCAGGCGATTGGGCCAGTCTCTCTATTGTTCAGCTGTGGATGCTGGCCTTTGGGGAGAGAGAGACTATGGTAATGGCTCCACCCCCTACGCGTGACTCAGCAATATCGCCTTGCTTCCATGACTCCCTGGCTTTCCTCCACAGGCATTTCCTACCACAGTCTCCTCCCACACAGCCCCTCGATTTATCTCTCCTCAGTCAACAGCAGCCCTTGCCCTGGGATTGCACCACAATCCCTAAACTCCAGCCCCCAGCTGCTGCACCTTCCAGGAGACCTGCATCCCTTTCTGGGGTATGTCTATATGGCCGTGGCAAGGACTGTCTGATTCTCATTCCATTTAGGCTGCCACAGATCAGCTGTTTCACTTACTGCCTTAAATGTTCCTCCTCTGATTCAGACAATTGCCCCGATGTGGGGATTGGACCCTTGCTTCAGTTCCCCCACCGCCTAGGGCAGGTCCAGTCCTACTAACACTCCTGTTTTTTCTCCTAGTTCCTTGGTGCTGTGTAGTTCTATATATTTTCTTCCACTGGTCAGGTGCTCCTGTCTGCTCTCAGCTGGTGTTCTGAATGCACCTCTGTGTCTGAAGGTGTACTCCTGATGCATCCGTGGAGAGAGATGTACTCCACGTCCACCTGCTCCTCCACCATCTTGTTCTCCACTATTTTACTTCTGATAAATTAAATCTGACTTTCAATTGCCCAACCTGGTAAGATGGGGATTCACATAAGTCATTATGGGAGCCCATGGAGAAGAATGAAGCTCCCTCTCTTTTCTTCCTTTTTCCTCCCCAGTCCAAAAATCTTAAGAGCCTTTTAAAGAAAACAAACTGGGGAGGGCTCACTTGTAAGCAGTTTATCATGATCATAACTGATACTATTATTTTAAAAGGCTGTATATTTTTTAAAGTAAAAAGACATTATAATTTTTTGGCCAAGTTTGTGCATGAAAGTCTCAGCTTATCTTGAGTCCCCAGGAAATACAGTGTAGCTTCCTAAGGTGCTCCATGTAGACATTCTCCTCAGTGGACTTTTCATTTCGTTGAAGTACTGCTATGCAGTAAGATTCAGATATTTACTATCCCAGTATTGCTGAACCCTGGCCATTCCGGGGAAATTGCATTTGGGAGGCTCTTTCCCAGTCTCCCTGACAGCCTCAAAAGTTATGCCTTTAAATCAAGCTCCTAAAAGTAAAAGCTAGAAGGCACATTATTCATGAGTGACTCTATTTTTCATTCAGTAAAGACTTTCCATTAAAAATGGAACCCAGAGACCTGGTTCAATTTAGTCACTCAGTTGTGTCCGACTCTTTGTGACCCCATGGACTGGAACACCCCAGGTTTCCCTGTCCATCACCAACTCCCAGAGCTTGCTCAAACTCATTTCTATCAAATCATTGATGTCATCCAACCATCTCATCCTCTGTTGTCCCCTTCTCTTCCTGCTTTCAATCTTTCCCAGCATCAGGGTCTTTTCCAATGAGTCAGTTCTTCGCATCAGGTGGCCAAAGTATTGGAGTTTCAGCTTCAGCATCGGTCCTTCCAATGAATATCCAGGACTTATTTTCTTTAACATGGACTGGTTTGATCTCCTTGCAGTCCAAGGGACTCTCAAGAGTCTTCTCCAACACCACAGTTCAAAAGCATCAATTCTTCAGCACTCAGCTTTTTTTATAGTCCAACTCTCACATCCATACATGACTACTAGAACTAGTAGCTGTGACTAGACAGACGGGCCTTTGTCGGCAAAGGAATGTCTCTGCTGTTTAATATGCTGTCTAGGTTTGTCATAGCTTTTCTTCCAAGGAGCAAGCATCTTTTAATTTCATGGCTGCAGTCACCATCTGCAGTGATTTTGGAGCCCCCAAAAATAAAGTCTGCCACTGTTTCCATTGTTTCCCCATCTATTTTCCATGAATTGATGGGACTGGATGCTATGATCTTAGCTTTTTGAATGTTGAGTTTTAAGCCAGCTTTTTCACTCTCCTCTTTCACTTTCATCAAGAGGCTCTTTAGTTTTTCTTCGCTTTCTGCCATAAGGGTGTGTCATCTGCGTACCTGAGGTTATTGATATTTCTCCAGCAGTCTTGATTCCAGCTTGTGCTTCATCCAGCTTAGCATTTTGCATGATGTACTCTGCGCATAAGTTAAGTAAGCAGTGACAGTATACAGCCTTGATGTACTCCTTTTCCTATTTGGAACCAGTCTGTTGTTCCATGTCCAGTTCTAACTGTTGCTTCTTGACCTGAATACAGATTTCTCAGGAGGCAGGTAAGGTGGTCTGGTATTCCACAGTTTGTTGTGATCTGCACAGTCAAAGACTTTGGGATAGTTAGTAAAGCAGAAGTAGATGTTTTTCTGGAACTCTCTTGCTTCTTCAGTGATCCAAATGGATGTTGGCAATTTGATCTCTGGTTCCTTTGCCTTTTCTAAATCCAGTTTGAACATCTGGAAGTTCACGGTTCACACACTGTTGAAGCCTGACTTGGAGATTTTTGAGCATCCCTTTGCTAGCGTGGGAGATGACTGCAATTGTGCGGTAGTTTGAACATTCATTGGCATTGCCTTTCTTTAGGATTAGAATGAAAACTGACCCTTCTAGTCCTGTGGCTGGAAGACTTGGTTTTCTCTTTAGAATGTGGAAGAGAGAAATAAATGGAGAACAAAATTCAAATTAAAATCTTAATAAATAGCTCTGAAACTCTTACATGTACACCTATAGATGTACAAGTGCCATGCTATCTTTTTGCTTAGGGCTGTTTCTGAGTTGTTGTGTTTTTATTGAGCACTTATGAATAATGGAACCATGACATAAAAATGTGCTAGTTGTGTATTATATTTCTCTTGCTTGCTGTAAAAATCAGAGTAAAGCATCCTATTACTTAGACTTTTCCCCTCAATTATTTAAAAGGCAATATATCTCCCAAATAAAATATATCATTATTGTATATTTTAATACACATTAAGGAATGATAAAGTACCACATTATCTATTGTGTAATGAGTCCCTAAAACCCAGATCTGCTGTGTATCATTATGACTTTTACTTGAGCTTGAAATAATTTCAAGAACACTCAATAATCATTATTGAGGCCTATATAATTTTAAGAGCTGAGACAGAATACATTTGAGCATAGTATGTCTTTACCCTTAAGAATTTTGCAGACTAGTGAACAATATACATAAGAAAATAAATATTTATAGAGTAATAAATGAAAAACATGCTATGAAGGCATACAAGTAGAAGGAAAGGAGTCAAAAAATTTTCCTGAAGTTAATGCTTTAAATGAATTTTAAAAAAGGGTTGTTGACTAAGTGTAGAAAAGAAAGGTGATTCAAGCTGAGGAAGTGGCATCTGTGAGTTTGTGTTAACGTAAAAAACAACCTATGGCAGTTATGACTGTTTCTACCATGTAACTAGTTCCATGTGACTGGAGCAATGGGTGCATGGGTTGAAGGCAGAAGAGAGTCAGCATGGGCCAGATATGGTAAGGTAAGGTGTTTGGGGACCTTTTACCTACTGCTTCTATAATCTTCCCACTGAAGACCTCCTTAGAGAAGTAAAACTGGAGGAAATTTATTAAACTGCCTCCCTTTACTGTTTTGTTAAGTTTACCTTAACTCTTACGTGGCTACCCGTAAGTTTCTAATTAAGTGCTATCCCATGGACGAGCTATCTCTTAGTACCATTATGACATACAAGTGAGAGCTACTTTGATCTTTTATTATCTTATTGCTAATTACTTATTATTTTTCACTATACATAGTTTAGTCTATCGAACCACTGCTGGCAAATATGTTACTAAGTATTTGAAGTAATGGTGTTATTACTCAATAGACTGGAATAATAGGGGAAAATTTAAGAAAAACAGTTAAAAGAATGATTTTTATTAAACAGCAAGATCAGGTAATAAACCTACACTATGAAGTGAAAGAAGAGTGGGAAAAAGCTGACTTAAAACTCAACATTCAAAAAACTAAGATCTTGGCATTTGGTCCCATCACTTCATGGCAAATAGTAGGGAAACAATGGAAACAGTGACAGACTTTATTTTTGGGGGGCTCCAAAATCACTGCAGATGGTGACTGCAGCCATGAAATTAAAAGACCCTTGCTCCTTGGAAGAAAAGCTATGATAGATCTAGACAGCATATTAAAAAGCAGAGACATTATTTTGCCGACAAAGGTCCATCTAGTCACAGCTATGGTTTTCCAGTAGTCATGTATGGATGTGAGAGTTGGACCATAAAGAAGGCTGAGTGCTGAAGAATTGATGCTTTTAACTGTGATATTGGAGAAGATTGTTGAGAGTCCCTTGGACTGCAAGGAGATCCAACCAGTCTGTCCTAAAGGAAATCAATCCTGAATATTCATTGGAAGGACTAATGCTGAAGCTGAAGCTCCAATACTTTGACCATCTGATGTGAAGAACTGACTCATTGGAAAAGACCCGGATGGATTGAAGGCCAGAGAAGGGGACCACAGAGGATGAGATGGTTGGATAGCATCAATGACAGTGGACATGAGTTTGAGCAGGCTCCAGGAGTTGGTGATGGACAGGGAGCCCTGGCGTGCTGCAGTCAATGGGGGTCGCAAAGAGTTGGACATGACTGAGCAACTGAACAGAACTGATGAAAGTGACATTTATATGAATACTTGAGGATAATTTTGAATAATCAGTCTGCCTTAACCATTTGTTAAAAGTTTTCTCTAGTTAGCTATTAAGTACAGTTTCTTTTCAGTTTACCATTTGATCATGTAGCATTCTACAACTAAACAAAATGTGTCTTCGGTACTATAGAATATTTTGAAACATGTAAATATAGAGAAAGTTGTGAGTTTTGATATTCAGGAGCAATTTTTAAAATAAAACTCAGGATAGTAAAAATTATTTTGTATTAGATTTTTCAGTAAATTTCAGTGAAAACTAAAAATGAACTTCTTTCATAGTTAATGCTATTATTAGGAAACGGTCAAATTATTTTAACTTTCCAGATTAACTGAGTAACAAGTTGAAAGAAATCAACAGTGTTCTTTTTACCTTCTTAGAGTGTCTTTAGGTAGTTGTTAATCAACAGAGAAACTTATTTTAAAAATAATAAATTGAATTATTTTGCTTTCTACACCAGTGGAAAGCAGCAGTAGCACAGAAAACCTCAGAGAAAACTGAACAGAAGGGGAATCCTGCACCATCTATGTTAGCGGGTCAGGGGAAATTGTGTTACACATACCTCTCTAATGTTTTGAAACTGCTTCTACTTTTACCATCTCCCACTTATCTCCAGATGACAGTCTTTAATTATAGTCTCTACTTGACTCTCCATTATCTATTTTCTTCTAAATATGCCTTTACCCCTAGATCTGGCTGCTTATTCTAAAGGTAGCCCTAGTAATCAGGTACATCCAAATGTCATACAGTACAAATTAGTTGTACATCTATGAAGTATTTAAAAATTTCATATTCACATGTTTCCTCTGGTTGTACTTAGGAAGCACCAGACAATCCAAATGAGTTTTCAAGAAGAAAATGACAGTGTAAGTTCCCAGTGCACAGTCAGTCAGGCCCCCGAGCTGGGAATAGCTGCACGTCCTGGGCAACACTGTGAATCACCAGGACAGTGGAGCCCACGGAATTTGGAGGAGTCTGGGGACGTTACCGGTCAGTATTTCTTAGGGATATCTAGTTGAAGGAACATGTGAATTGCATTTAGCACAATCAACCCAATTGTCAAGTTCAGTCATCATGCTAATTTTTAAAAATTATATATTTTTGATATACAGTATGTATACCCCAAATTAGAAAAAGTATATGTGTGTTGTTTGCAAATAATTATAAAGCAGCCATATGTGTAACCAACACCCAGGTCAAGATGAAAGCTCTGCCAGACATTGCTGAGCCTCCTCATCCTAGCTGCTCATCAAGCATCCCTGCCCGCCTCTGGTTAGCTCCTGTGCACGTGTCCTATGCCCTCTGCTTTGGGTTTCAGTCAGTCAGTCAGTCAGTTCAGTCGCTCAGTCATGTCCGACTCTTCGCGACCCCATGAATCGCAGCATGCCAGGCCTCCCTGTCCATTACCAATCCAGAAGTTGACCCAAACTCATGTCCATTGAGTCGGTGATGCCATCCAGCCATCTCATCCTCTGTCATCCCCTTCTCCTGCCCCCAATCCCTCCCAGCATCAGAGTCTTTTCCAATGAGTCAACTCTTTGCATGAGGTGACCAAAGTATTGGAGTTTCAGCGTCAGCATCAGTCCTTCCAATGAACACCCAGGACTGAGCTCCTTTAGGATGGACTGGTTGGATCTCCTTGCAGTCCAGGGGACTCTCAAGAGTCTTCTCCAACACCACAGTTCAAAAGCATCAATTCTTCGGCACTCAGCTTTCTTCACAGTCCAACTCTCACATCCATACATGACCACTGGAAAAACCATAGCCTTGACTAGATGGACCTTTGTTGGCAAAGTAATGTCTCTGCTTTTGAATATACTATCTAGGTTGGTCATAACTTTCTTTCCAAGGAGTAAGCATCTTTTAATTTCGTGGCTGCAGTCACCATCTGCAGTGATTTTGGAGCCCCCAAAAATAAAGTCTGACACTGTTTCCACTGTTTCCCCATCTATTTCCCATGAAGTGATGGGACCAGATGCCATGATCTTAGTTTTCTGAATGTTGAGCTTTAAGCCAACTTTTTCACTCTCCTCTTTCACTTTCCTCAAGAGGCTTTTTAGTTCTTCTTCACTTTCTGCCATAGGGGTGGTATCATCTGCATATCTGAGGTTATTGATATTTCTCCCGGCAATCTTGATTCCAGCTTGTGCTTCTTCCAGCCCAGTGTTTCTCATGATGTACTCTGCATATAAGTTAAATATGCAGGGTGACAATATATAGCCTTGACAAACTCCTTTTCCTATTTGGAACCAGTCTGTTGTTCCATGTCCAGTTCTAACTGTTGGCTTCCTGACCTGCATATAGGTTCCTCGAGAGGCAGGTCAGGTGGTCTGGTGTTCCTATCTCTTTCAGAATTTTCCACAGTTTATTGTGATCCACACAGTCAAAGGCTTTGGCATAGTCAATAAAGCAGAAATAGATGTTTTCCTGGAACTCTCTTGCTTTTTCGATGATCCAGCGGATGTTGGCAATTTGATCTCTGGTTCCTCTGCCTTTTCTAAAACCAGCTTGAACATCTGGAAGTTCACGGTTCATGTATTGCTGAAGCCTCGCTTGGAGAATTGTAAGCATTACTTGACTAGCGTGTGAGATGAGTGCAATTGTGCGGTAGTTTGAGCATTCTTTGGCATTGCCTTTCTTTGGGATTGGAATGAAAACGGACCTTTTCCAGTCCTGTGGCCACTGCTGAGTTTTCAAAATATGCTGGCATATTGAGTGCAGCACTTTCACAGCATCATCTTTCAGGATTTGGAATAGCTCAACTGCTTTGCGTTTGCTGTCATTGTAATTCTTGTATCAATACATGGAAGCATGGCTTGCATTGTTTTGTCATTTGACACTCAAAAGCATCCACTTCTTTCGTTCAGTTGGCAGACACATGGCTCATTTCCACTTTGGGGCTGTCACAGTTAATGCTGCTGGGAACTTTTTCATACATGCATGTATCCTGGCATGTGAGCATGAGGGTTTTTAGGTATGGAGTTTCTGTATCTTTTGTATCTTCAGCTTGATTGTAGGTGATAAAACTGTTCAGAATTGATTCTGCCAGTTTATATCTCCATCAGCAGGATATGAGCTCTCTCTGCTCCACATTCTTGACTATACTAGATGCCTTCTTTTAAAAGTTTTTGCCATTCTGATGAGTATAATATGTCATTGTGATTTTAACTACTGTAATTAGTAATAAGCATGGTTTTTTTTTTTTGTTGATCTTTTGGTTTATTAATCATCTGGTTTATTGACCTTTTGGATTTCCTGTGTCGTGAAGTTGTTCAGTTTTTTTCTTTACTTATGTTTTCTGTCTTTTTTATTGATTCATAGGAATTTTTCTATATTCAGGTTATAAATTCTTTGTTCATTCATCAAAAGAAATTTCAGCCACTGGAAAAGCCAGTATAATTGTAACTATTGGTCTGCCAACAAGTCTACTAATTAGCCTCTGCCCTTGTTGAAAGCAAGCAAGATTAATGTCTTTGGCTTCATTAATTAGTGTTTATAAATGGTGTGCCTACTTTTCTGATTGTAACTTGTGAGAAGGTAAGAAGACTTTAGCTCTGATGTTGCTTAGGTAAAGTGGTTAACAATTTAGGTAAGTTGAGAAACTATTAAAACTCTTAGGAAGCTGAATAAAGCTTGATACTCATCCAAATTTTAAGAAAATGTGATTATGTCTGGCATTTTACGCTTTATGTCTTATCTATGTTTTATTGTTGTGTAGTCACTCAGTTATGTCTGACTCTTTGCAACCCCACGGAGTGCAGCACACCAAGCTTCCCTGTCTTTCACCATCTCCTGGAGCTTGCTCAAACGCATGTCCGTTGAGTCAGTGATGCCATCCAACCATCTTGTTGGTTGGAAAATATATGTGTATTTTATTATATAGAACACCAGCGGGTAGAGTTTTGATTCTTATTTTTACTGTGATTTTTATAATGAGCACATTAATACTTTTGTAATAAAAAGCAAGATATTTACACTTTGAAAAAAAGGTGACAGTTTAAAGTGAAAGGAGGGGAACTTCCCTGGTCTTGTAGTTAAGACTCCACCTTTCCGACACAGGGCCCTGGATTTGATCCCTAGTCAGGGAACTAGATGCCACATGCCACAACTAAATACTAAGACCTGGTGCAGCCAAATAAATAAATACTTAAACTGAGAGGAAACTTTTCAGTTTGCTATATAAATCAAAACTTTAAAATTTTGTTGAAATTTGGGGATAAGATAAGATAACTTGGGGATGTTTCTCACTTGTTCAAGTAAAGATATAAAATTTGCATTGCCAAAAATCCTAGTTGTCTTTGTTTTTATATTATTATTTTTTTATTTATAGTGTTGTATTATTCTCATGTATAGCAGTGATTCAGATATATGTCCTGAAGTGATATATATCCTGAAGTGATATCATGTGTTTTCCTCTGACTGACTTCACTTAGTGTGATAATATATAGGTCCATCCATGTTGCTGCAAATGGCATTATTTTGTTCTTTTTCTGTGGCTGAATAGTGCTCCACTGTGTATATATACGACATCTTCTTTACCCATCCATCTAGCAATGAACATTTAGGTTTCTTCCATGTCTTGGCTACTGTGAATAGTGCTGCAGTGAACGTTGGGGTGCATGTATCTTTTCAAATCATGGTTTTCTGCAGATGTATGTCCAGGAGTGGGGTTGCTGGATCATACGGCAGCTCTATTTTTAATTTTTTGAGGACTCTCCGTACTGTTTTCCATAGTAGCTGTGTAAGAGGGTTCCCTTTTCGCCACACCCTCTCCAGCATTTGTTATTTGTGGATTTTTTTTTTAACGATGGCCATTCTGACTTGTGTGAGGTAGTACCTCATTGTAATTCTGATCTGTGTTTCTCTAAAAATTGGTCCTATTGAGCATCTTTTCCTGTTACTATTGGCCATATCTTTTGTCTTTGTATTTAGGTCTTCTGCCCATTTTTTGATTGGACTGTTTATTTCTTGATAGTGAGCTGTTTTGAGCTATTTGTATATTTTGGAAATTAATCCCTTGTTTTTAAATGGCATTTGTTGCAATGACTTGTTAGCCAGCAAATGCCCTTTCCACATAGTGGGGAGCAAATAGTAATGATTACTTAAGCTTATAGTACTTGAGATATGCCAGATATAACTTAGTTTGTTTTTATTGTTATATATCCAAACTGGAAGAGGGTGATTATCAACTTTTAATGATTGAGAAAAGAGATGGGAGTTAAATTCAAATACAACTGAATGACTTTATTTTCCCTTTTTGTATCAGCCTACTGTTACATGTGCATCTTATTAACTGGTCTGGTATATATTTATAGATCTACTTGAATTTGCTTCTGTTGGATGTAATTGCTTAACTATGCTTAATATGGATTTAGTTTCCTCTAGGCAGTCATGTGAGAAACAGTAGCTTAACTAATTGCTAATAAGCAAAGATCATCTTAGCCCTAGTTCTAGCATTTTCTGCTTCTCTGCTGCCAAAATGTTACTTCTGTCCAAAGATCTTGTAATTACTCAAAATTCTCCCATTTCTAAAATTAATTCAGACATCCCATTCATCAGCCACATCTTCCTGTTCTCCAAATTCATTTGATTTCATTAGCACCTTCATTCCATTGAAGTGAAGTGAAGTCGCTCAGTTGTGTCTGACTCTTTGCAACCCCATGGACTGTAGCCTACCAGGCTCCTCCCTCCATGGGATTTTCCAGGCAATACTGGAGTGGGTTGCCATTTCCTTCTCCAGGGGATCTTCCCGACCCAGGGGTCCAACCCGGGTCTCTTGCATTCCAGGCAAACGCTTAACCTCTGAGCCACCAGGGAAGCCCATTCCATTAGTTCCCTTTTATTTTTACTCTCAGATTTATTCTGCCTAGATTTTACCTTTCTTCATTATAATCCTCTGGTATATATGATCAGGCCCTTTGCCCTTCTCTCTTTGTTTACCTTCCTCCTAACAAAACTCCAGCCCCCACTTTCTCTGTTACTACTTACAAACAACTGAGCGTTGCTCAAGAAAGATCCATAACCAGGTTTGAGGGTTCCCTGAAAATCATGATAAACAACCTCAACAGAGTAGTTATTAACTCATTTTTTTCTAGTATGTTCACTCTTCTACAGTCTTTATTTTCTATTTCATACATTTTTGTCCATGTAGACTTCCTGATGTCCTCTCCTTCCTTACTGCAACTTGCCTCAATAATTCATAGAGAAAATAGGAGCAATTGAATGAAAATTTCCTCTCCTTGCAAATGCCAGTTCTACAGGCTCATCTGCATCTATCTTTTCCTCCCATCCTCCTGTCAAAGACTGACCCCTCTACATGTGACCTAAATTACATCTCTTTCTGCTTTCTTAGAGATGTAGTTCCATAGATTATTGTCTTTTCTACATCTTTAGCTTTTCCATTTTTTTTTTTTTACTGATCTTTATTATCAGTAGTCAAAAATATCCCTTTAGTCTCTCTCATCTTAAAAAGCCCTTCTTCTAATTACTATTTGTAACACTTTTCTCTTCTTTGAAAAGATTTGTTTGCATGTCCTTACTTCTCACTCTTAAAAAAAATATTTTTTAGTTTATTTTTGAAATTACTTTGGCTGCGCTGGGTCTTTGTTGCTGCATGCAGGCTTTCTCTAGTTGCAGCAAGTGGGGCTAATCTTTGTTGTGGCGCACGGCTCAGTAGTTGTGGCACATGGGCTTAGTTGCCCCACAGCATATGGGATTCTCCTGGACCTGGGATTGAACCTGTGTCCCCTGGCAGGAGGATTCTTAACCATTGGGCCACTGTAATATAGTCAGATGTGTCAGATCTTAAAAGTTAGAGTTTTGTGTGTCCTGTTGAAGAAAATTTTGTCCATACCAAAGTCATGAAGATTGATTTTCTCGTTTTAAACTGAATATTATTTTCTAGAATAATTTTTAACTTAACTATGATGTATTATCTAGTTTGCTAATATTTCCTTTTGGCCTTTTACATCTAGAATAATTAGGACATTAGACTGTATTTTCTTTTCTTTAAATGTCTTCTAATTTTTTTAGATTTTTGCTAAGTTATGATTGCTTTATAAAGAGAATTGAGATTTGTTTCCTCTTTTTCTGTTCTCTAGAATATGTTGTATAAGATTGGTGTTATTTTTTTTCTGTAAATGTTAGATTTAATTGTTGAAGCCACCTGGACTAGACTGTCATGGGAAAAGTCTTAATTATGAATTCAAATTCTTTAAGAAATAAAGGTCTATTCAGAATTTTTATTCTGTTTCTTCTTTTTTGTTCTATTTTATTTTTTAACTTTACAATATTGTATTGATTTTGCCATATATCAAAATGAATCCGCTGGGAAACACATGAATACCTGTGGCAGATTCATTTTGATATATGTTTCTTCTTAATAAGAATTTGGATAGTTTGTATTTTTCTAAGAGTTTATTTTAAATTTTAAAATTCATTAGCACAGGTTTTTCTTAAAATCCTTCTGGTTCTTTGTATTTATTTACTTATTTTGGCTGCGCTGGGTCTTCGTCTCGGCGTGCAGGCTTTTTTCTCGTTGCGGCGAGCCGCGGCTACCCTATAGTGCCTGTGTGCTTGTCACTGTCATGGCTTCTCTTGTTGCAGAGCACCGACTCTAGGAGCACGGGCTCAGCAGTTGTGGTGCACGGGCTTAGTTGCTCTGCTGCATGTGGATCTTACTGGATCGGGGCCTGAACCCATGTCCCCTGCATTGGCAGGCAGATTCTTAACCACTGGACCACCAGGGTAGTCCCCCTTTTGGTTATTTTTGAATCCATATGATTTATAACTATACTATTTTCATTGCTTATAGTAATTTATGATTTCTCTTTTCCACACCAGGGTTGATTAATTTTATTAGTCTTTTTTTTTTTAAACTAGGCATTTCATTAGCTTAGTTGATTTTCATTGTTGTATGTTTATTTTTTCATTCATTAGTTTCTTCTCATTATTTTCTTCCTTCTTTTTTGATTCAGTTTTCTGTTCTTTATCTTACTCTCTGAGATAAATGCTTAAAACATTGATTTTTAAAGACGTTTTTTCTTTTCTAATGTATCCATTTAGAGATAAAAATGTCTTCTAAGCATGGCTTTAACTGTGTCCCACAAATTTTTGATATGTAGTGTTTTCCTTATCATTAGTTCAAAATAGTCTCTCTTTTCCACTCTGATGACATTTAGATCCATGGATCTTATGGAAGCAAATTATATAATTTTCAAACAAATGGTGACTTTCTAGTTATCTCTTAAATATTGAATTTTAGCTTAAGTTCACAACGATCTGAGAACATACTCTGTGTCATTTCCAACAGATTGTTGGAGCCTAGAGATGATACTATCCATGTAAAAAGAGCACTTTAATGTCAGATATTGAGGGTATGTGTATCGGTGGGGGGATATCCATGTAGAGAGGTGATCCAAATGGAGTAAGGAGAACATCTATGTGTGAGGGTAGCCTAGAATAGGGAAAAAGATGTTTTCATGAGGTCATGGAAGCAGTAGCTCTGTCCCATTGTGGAATGTCAAAGCCAAACAAGATGAGGAAGGTGTCCATATTGCAGGCATCTTGGCACAAGTTGTGAGAGCTTGAATCAAGTCAAGATGGTATCTACATGAGAGGGCATCCTGATACTGATCATCAGAGCCCAAGTGAGGTAAGGAGAGGGTATCCATAAGCAGGGGAAGGGGTCGGTGGTGGGTGGTATGGTGGGGGATATAAGAGCCTGAAAAGAGTGAGCAGGGATTCCATGTAGAAAGGTAATAGTGTCATCACATTATGGGTAATAGAGACTGAACTCAGGTAGGAGGGTATTTGCAAAGAGTAGAGGTAGCTCTGACCAAGTGAGGGGCATTGGTGTTCAAGCATGGCAAGGAGAGCATAGTGGGGGTGGGATGATGGGGAATTGATTACGAATGGAAGACTGTTCATGTTCAGGGTATATTAACGATAATAGGAAATAAATACATTAAGGATAACAGGAACCAAGTTTCTTATTATTGGAATAGGGTTACATGTATAGAAAGGAAGAAACCTAGAATGGGCTTGTGGTATTAAGTTGAAATTAGAGATTATCATTGTGAACACATGGTTTTCTGTATCTGTGGAGATACACACACACATAGAAACAGAGATGAAATGTGTGTATGTGTATATGTTTTACCACAAATATACATACTTTCGTACATACATTCTCTAGCTATGTCTATTGAGAATGCCTCAAGATAATTTAATATCAGTGAGCATAGCTAGTACCAAAATAGAAGCTTCCAAATACTGTTATCCCCTAAAAGGAACTAGAGTTGCTGATTTCAAGCTGGGGAAAGGATATAAAAGATGATCCTAGACCATCTTGTACCTGAAAGTAAGAAGGTGCTTAAAGAATGATGAAAAGATGTAAAAAAGAATTTAAAAATGAATAAAACTTTTTAAAAAGATGTAAAAAGGCAGAAATAACCAATTTGAAAAAAGATAAAGCAGTTTCTTATAAAGTAATCATATATATACTGAACCAATACTCATTCTTTAATCTTCAAATAGTGCACCTTTATCCTTTTTTCCTCTCCTCTTCGAGAAGTCTAATTAAATGTTAGACCTGTTCTTTTTATCTTTCATGTCTCTTAACTCTCATATTTTTTAAAGTGAAATGCAGTTGATGTACAATATTGTGTTAGTTTTAGGTATGTCATCTAGTGATTTGACATTTGCACGCATTATGGAGGGATTACCACAATAAGTCTAGTAACCATCTGTCCCCATACAAAGTTATTACAGTATTATTGACCATATCCCTTATGCTGTAAATTACATCCCCATGACTTATGCATTTTGTAATTAAATGTTTGTACTTCCTAACCTATTCATCTAATCCCCTACCCCCGCCTTGCTAATCTACCACTCCTCTGGCAACCACCTATTTCTTTCTCTGTATCTGTGAGTCTGTTTTCATTTTTCTTTGTTTATTTTGTTTTTTAGATTTCACATATAAATTAGATCATATGGTATCTGCCTTTCTGTGACTAATTTACTTCACTTAACATAATACCCTCTAGATCCACCCATGTTGTCACATATGGCAAGGTTTCATTTTTTTATGGCAGAGTAGTATTCCATTGTATGTATGTATGTGGGGCTTCCCAGGTGGCTCAGTGGGTAAAGAATCCACCAGCAATGCAGGAGATGCAAGAGACGTGCGTTTGATCCCTAGGTTGGAAAGATTCCCTGGGGAAGGAAGTGGCAACCTATTCCAGTATTCTTACCTGAAGAATCCCATGGACAGAGGAGCCTGGCAGGCTACAGTCCATGGGGTCACAAAGAGTTGGACACGATTGAAGCCACTGAGCATGTACACACATGTATGTATGTACCTATATAAACTACAGCTGCTTTATCCATTTATCTGTTGATGGACATTTAGGTTGCTTCTGTGTTTTAGTTATTGTAAATAATGCTTCAGTGAACACTAAGGTGCATATATATTTTTTTGAATTAGTTTTTATTTTCTTAGGGTGACTACCCAGAAGTGAAATTGCGGCAGTTCTATTTTTTAATTTTTGGGGGAAGCTCCATACTGTTTCCATAGTGGCTATACCATTTTACAACCCCAGACAATACAAGAAGATTCCCTTTCTCCACATTCTTGTGAACACTTTTCATTTATGACCTTTTTGATAACAGCCATCCTGACAGGTGTGAGGTGGTATCTCTCTGTGGTTTGATTTGCATTTCCTTGTGTATTAGTGATGTTGAGCATCTTTTCATGTGCCTTTCGACCATCAGTATGCCGCCTTTGGAAAAATGTCTATTCATGTTCATTGTCTAATCAAGATTTTTTTTTTGAATGTTGAGTTGTATGAGTTCTTTGTATTTTGAATATTAACCCCTTATTGGATATATCATTTGCAAATATCTTTTCCCCTTCAGTAGGCTGCCTTTTCATTTTATTGATGATGTCCTTCACTGTGCAAAAACTTTTTAGTTTGATTTCATCTCATTTGTTTATTTTTGCTTTTGCTTCCCTTGCCTAAAGAGACAGTTCCAAAAAAAATATTGTTGAGACCAGTGTCACAGAGTACGCTGCCTGTGTTTTCTTCTGGGAGTTTTTTTTTGTTTCAGGTCTATATTTTAAATCTTGAATCCATATTTGAGTTTATTTTTTATATGGTATGAGAAAGTTATTTGGTTTGATTCTTTTGCATGTGGCTATCTAGCTTTCCCAGCATCATTTATTGAAGAGGCTGCCTTTACTCCGCTGTATATTCTTGCCTTTTTTGTAATACATTAACTATATAAGTTAATGTATTACATTATATAGTTAATGTACATTAACTATAATGTACATTATGTAATACATTATAATTATGTAATATAATTATGTAATTAGAATATAATTACATTATATAGTTAATGTAATACATTATATATATATTTCTGAGCTCTCTATTGTGTCCCATTGCTCTATATGTCTGTTTCTTTGCCAGTATCATACTGTTCTGATGAGTCTAGTTTTGTAGTATAGTTTGAAATCAAGAAGCGTGATGCCTCCAACTTTTTTTCTGCCATTGCTTTGGCTGTTCAGGACCTTTTGCATTTCCATACAAGTGTTAGGATTCTTTGTTCTAGTTCTATGAAAAATGCCCTTGGTATTTGGTAGGGATTGCATTGAATCTGTAGGTTGTCTTGAGTAATACAGTGATTTTAACAACTTTAATCCTTCCAATCCATGAGCACAGTCAATTTTTTCACTTGTTTGTGTTGTCTTCAATTTCTTTCATCAACGTCTTACAGTTTTCAGAGTCCAAGTCTCAGATTTATTCTTAGGTAATTTATTCTTTTTGATGCAATTGTAAATGGAATTATCTTCTTGATTTTTTTTCCTGATAATTTATTATTAGTGTATAGAAATGCAACATATTTCTGTGTATTAATATTGTATCCTGCAACTTTATGGAATTCATTTATTGCAATAGTATTTTGGTGGCATCTTTTGAATTTTCTACATATAGTGTAGAGGCATCTGCAGACAGTCACAGTTTTGCTTCTTTTCTTCCAATTGGATTCCTTTTATTTCTTATCTGATTGCTGTGGCTAGGAATGCTCTTATGTTTTTCATCTCTAGCTTCTCTGTGTTGCATTATGGAAAATTCTTTTCACGTTTATATTGTAATTTACTAGTATGAATTTCCCCTGAATTTATTCTGTTAATAGTCTGATCCATTGAGTTTATATTTTTAATTTCTAGATGTTTGGTTTGATTTTATTTGGATCTGCTTTTTTTTTCTTTTGCTTAAATTTTCAGGTCTTTTATTTCTTAGTAAACAAACTGATTTTATAGCCTGAACATAGGTAGTTCACTTACCTGATTTTGTAGTTCTGTTATCTTTTGTTTCCACTGACTATTGCTTGTGGTGTCTTCTTTCTTTGTATACTTTATAATTTTGACTATGAGCTATAATTACCCTTGAAATTTTTTTGTGGAAAATTATTTGAAGCCTAAAATAAGGCTTGGATTTATCCAGAAAGCATTTTGAATCTGCTTCTCTTGGGTGTCCTAAGAGTATTAACCAGACTAAAATAACTTTCAACTAAATTCTTAGCATGGACTTTACAGATTGTATGAATATGGGTTGCAATCTTTTGTGTGAGCCACACTGAGGTTGTGAACCCCTGGGGGGATTTTTTTCCCCATCTCCATTGTGATTTAAAGCCAGTGATTTTTCTAGCATTTGAAGTTTGGAGGGTGACATTTCCAGTTTACGTTTACTGTGAGGTGTTGGTTTGAAAAGTCCCTGCTTTATCAAGGTATCATTAACTAGATTCCTACTTGGGAATACTCAACACTTTGTCTCCTGATCTCCAAATCAGCCAGGGCAGTTAGCAAATGCCCTCAAGGCAAAAGTTAGCTTCAGTATTCACTTTACTTCTGGGGGCTTCTGCCTTGACTTAGTTTCTTTGATGTGAATATTGCATAATTTTTCCTAACTTCTGGATATGTTAAAGAAGATTTTAAAATAATATTCTAAATTATTTTCAGTGAAAGAGCTAATCTTAAGTACTTATTTCATGCCAGAAGTTGAAGTTTACATACAATGTTTATAAAAATTATGCTTAATATTACACCTGATCTTCCACAGTTTGTTGTGATCCACACAGTCTACGGCTTTGGCATAGTCAATAAAACAGAAGTAGATGTTTTTCTGGAACTCTCTTGCTTTTTCGATGATCCAACGGATGTTGGCAATTTGATCTCTGGTTTCTCTGCCTTTTCTAAATCCAGTTGGAACATCTGGAAGTTCATGGTTCACTTACTGTTGAAGCCTGGCTTGGAGAATTTTGAGCATTGCCCTGCTAGAATGTGCTGCTGCTGCTGCTGCTAAGTCGCTTCAGTCGTGTCTGACTCTGCAACCCCACAGACGGCCTCCTACCAGGCTCCCCCGTCCCTGGGATTCTCCAGGCAAGAACAGTGGAGTGGGTGCTAGCATGTGAGATGAGTGCAATCGTGCGGTAGTTTAAACAGTCTTTGGCATTGCCTTTCTTAGAGATTGGAATGAAAACTGACTTTTTCCAGTCCTGTGGCCACTGCTGAGTTTTCTAAAGCCTTTGACTATGTGGATCACAAAAAACTGTGGACAATTCTTAAAGAGATGGGAATACCAGACCACCTGATCTGCCTCCTGAGAAATCTGTATGCAGGTCAAAAAACAACAGTTAGAAATGGACATGGAACAACAGACTGGAACAATAGGGAAAGGAGTACGTTAAGGCTGTATATTGTCACCCTGATTGTTTAACTTATATGCAGAGTTTAACATCATGCGAAATGCCGGGCTAGATGAAGCACAAGCTGGAATCAAGATTGCGGGGAGAAATACCAATAACCTCAGATATGCAGATGACACCACCCTTATGGCAGAAAGCAAAGAAGAACTAAAGAGTCTCTTAATGAAAGAGGAGGGTGAAAAAGTTGACTTAACACTCAGCATTCAGAAAACTAAGATCATGGCATCTGGTCCCATCACTTCGTGGCAAATAGATGGGGAAACAATGGAAACAGTGAGAGACTTTATTTTCTTGGGCTCCAAAATCCCTGAAGATGGTGACTGCAGCCATGAAATTAAAAGATCTTGCTTCTTGGAATAAAAGCTATGACCAACCTAGACAGCATATTAAAAAGCAGAGACTTACTTTGTTCACAAAGGTCCTTCTAATCAAAGCTTTGGTTTTTCCAGTAGTCATGTCCGGATGTGAGAGTTGGACTATAAAGATAGCTGAGTGCCAAGGAATTGATGCTTTTGAACTGTGTTGGAGAAGACTCTTGCGAGTCCCTTGGATTGCAAGGAGATCCAACCAGTCCATCCTAAAGGAAATCAGTCCTGAATATTCATTGGAAGGACTGATGCTGAAGCTGAAACTCCAATACTTTGGCTACCTAATGCGAAGAGCTGACTCACTGGAAAAAACCCTGATGGTGAGAAAGATTGAAGGCAGGAGGAGAAGGGGATGACAGAGGATGAGATGGTTGGAGGGCATCACCGACTCGATAGACATGAGTTTGAGTAAGCTCTGGGAGTTGGTGACGGACAGAGAAGCCTGGCATGCTGCAGTCGGTGGGGTCATAAAGAGTCAGCCACGACTGAATGACTGAACTGAACTGATTACATGTGATACAAAGTCAAAAGATACAAATTGGTATACAGTAAAAAGTATGTCTTTCTCTAATCTTTGTCGTTCAGCCTCTTCAGTTCTCATAGGAAGCCACTGTTAGTTTTTTTATAGGTGGATTAAATATGCTTATTTTATAATTCTGAATCAGTTGGTTATTTTACTCCACAATTGCCCAAGTTAGGTTGTTATTTTGAAATTTTATTTTTCAGGATCATAAATTTTTACTCTAGTTTTCTAAGCTATAAATTTTTTGTATAAAAGTGATCTTTTATACATGAAATAACCATGAATGTTTCAATATGAGTTTCAGTTTATGAACCTAACTCTGAGAATTTTTATTTTTCATCATGAAAACTGCTAATGCATGAAAAGCATAAGGGTGGAGATAATGGATTTATTTGTAAGGAAAAGTATGTGGTTTCCTCTATCTCCAGTTTTTCACTGGAGATTTTATAATATAGTTCTCTTCATGGATGTTCATTTAAATCAATAATAAAAAACGATTTATGCTGCCCCTTTTTTGATATTCATTTTTTCCCTTCATGTAGCAAATATTAGTTATTTCGCTACTCTGTGCTAGGTATTGTCCTTTGTACTGGGGGTAGCAGTGAACAGTCCTGACCTTCATGGAGAGGCGCCACTTTGGGGGACTAGCCAGTGAACAAAAGCAGACAAATATATAATATATAAGGTAGGATAAATTTATGGGGAAAAATAAAGGAAAGTAAGGGTCATAGAAAGCACAAAGGATTGAAGAAGAGACTGCTGCATAATATAGGGTTAAGGTGAGTGGTGTCTCACATGGAGTGAGAGTGTGTATACTTCCTTCAAATGGAGAAGTGCCTGGTACGTTTGAGAAACAGGTGTAAAGGAGTGAGTAGTGGAGAGAGTTAGGGCTAAGAGTTGTGGTTGGGGGACAGACCCAAATTACTCAGGGCATAGTAGACCATTGTGAGAACTTTGACTTGACTTTGAATATAATAGGAAGCCATAGGGTTTTGAGTGAGACATAATTTGACTTGAAATATTTTTCTTCCCGAATTAAAAAATGTATTTTGTTTATTCACTTTTGGCTGTGCTGGGTCTTTGTTGCTGAGCAGGTGTTTCTCTAGTCGAGGAGAGCGGAGGCTCCTCTCTAGTGGTGATGCGGGCTTCTTATTGCGGTACCTTCTTTTGTCACAGAGTACCGGCTCTAGGGCTTCAGTAGCTGCAATTCCTGGGCTCTAGAGCACAGGCTCAATAGTTGTGGTGCACGGGCTTAGCTGCTCTGTGGCATGTGGGATTTCCCTGGATCCAGGGATCCAACGCATGTCTCCTGCATTGGCAGGTGGATTCTTTACCACTGAGCCACCAGGGAAGCCTCTTCCCAAATTTTTAATGAAATTTTCCAAACATTCAAAACAGTTGAAAAAAATAGTATGAGTATCCATTTGCCCACCTGTTGGTTTCAGCAGCTGTTAACCTTTTGCCTTTATTGTTTTATCTATGCCTGTCCATCAATCTGTTTTTGCTGAGCCATTTGAAAGTTGCATATACAACACTTCATCCTTGAAAATAAGCATATTTACTTATATAATCACAATGCTATAATATTATTTATTGATGCAGATATCCATTAATGATTCTTGCCTGAATTCATTTCTTTGGGGTGTTACTTTGGTTTGAAGTTTGATCTGTTTGGTTACAGTGTGGGAAATAGACTGTAAGTTTGAGTGGATGCAGATTCCAGCTA
The DNA here is from genome assembly GCF_019923935.1 of Bubalus bubalis. Lineage (NCBI taxonomy): Eukaryota > Metazoa > Chordata > Mammalia > Artiodactyla > Bovidae > Bubalus > Bubalus bubalis. Next base: position 53,361,727 of record NC_059159.1, on the reverse strand, counting down.
TTCAGCTATCGCAGAAGATGGACTAGAGTGATAGATGTTGTGATGGTGAGAAATGGTCACAATATGGATATATTTTGAAGAAAAGTCACCTGTATCTGCTCATGTTAGGACTGAGAAAGAGAAGTCAAAAGTGACTTGAAGGCTTTTATCAATAAATGGAGTTGCAGTTTGCAGAAATTGGGAAGATCATGGGAGGATCAGGTTTGGGGACTGGGGGTCAGGAATTTGACTTCAGTCATTCTAAGTTCAGAACATCTATTAGACTTCCAAGTTGAGTTATTGAGTAAACAAGAGGAAATAGAGGCCTGGGTTTAGATGTTTGGGCTAGAAGTAAATATTAGGGAGTCATGAAGAAATAGTGGTGTTTAAAGGTACAAGTTGAGATACGGTAGATAATACAAGTTGAGGTAAATGTAGACAATAGTAGAGGTTCAAGGACTGACCCCTGAGGTACTACAGTGTTTAGAATCAGAAACAGGAGGAGGAATCAGAAATTGAGACTGAGTATGTACTAGAAATTCCATTTACATAATATTTAAAATAAGCTTTCCTCTTTAGAGACTATATTGAGATAAAGAAATAATATGGAAAATTTGAATTGCAGAATTATTACAGAGTGAAAACAGCACTGGGTAAGAAAGAACTTACCATTTTTCAGAAAATGAGTGGCCTATAGCTAGGTACTTTGGTTATCTTCCCACTCTGTATACCTTTTACTTTCTTTTCTTACCTTGTTGCTTTAACAAGGACTTCCAGGGAGATATTGAAGAGGAGTGGTGAGAGGAAACATCCTTGCTTGTACCTGATCTAAAGTCTGATGTTAGAGGTGTAGGTTTTTCACAATTATTCTATATCAAATTGAGGAATTTTCCCTCTATTCCTAGTTTACAAGAGCTTTTATTATGAATGGATATTGGATTTTGTTAAATGCTTTTTCTGCATCTGTTGATATGATCATGTGATCATGTTGGTGTGATAGATTACATTGATCTTCAAATGTTAAATGAACCTCACATACCTGAGATAAATCCTAGTTTGTCTTTGTGTGTAATTCTTTTTATGCTTTTTAAAATAAAATTTGTTAATATTTTATTGAGGAGTTAGGTTAATTAACCTAATTAATTAACAGTATTAATTCATTCCTTACAGAAGAAAAATCTCCTTATAAAACTACTTTTATGTTCTTCCATTAAAAATGTATTTCCGTTGATTTTGAGAGACAATTTATTGAAGTGATAAAAAGAAAACTGCCCAGTTTTGAATCATGTGACTTTTGACAAGTTACTTCTATATCTGTGCTTCAGTTTCTTGAGCTATTGTAGTATCTATCTCATAGAATTGTTTTGAAGTTTAAATGAGTTATTAAATGGAAAGCACTAAAAACAGTGCCTGTTGTTATTAGTCGCTAAGTCATGTCTGACTCTTTTGCAATCCCATGAGCTGTAGGCCACCAGGCTCTATCCATGGGATATCCCAGGCAAGAAAGCTGGAGTGGGTTTCCATTTCCTTTTCCAAGGGATCAAAACCACGCCTCCTGCATTAGCACGCAGACTCTTTACCACTGAGCCACCAGGGAAGTGCCCAAAATAGTGCCTAGAACATTATAAATTTTGAATAAATATAGTTGGCACTTTTGGGTTTTTTTGGACTTTGTTGGGGTTTTTTTCCCTGAGGAAAAGAACAAGCTGAACTTAAGAAATGAAACAAAATATGTTTTAAAAAGCTAAGAGGTGTCACCTCCAACAGGAAACTGTCCTAGCCATCTTTCAGATTTCTATTGCATCTAACATGCAAGTCTGTCTTAATTTTCTATTAAGATTATCTAACTAGGGTATCCTCCCTAGAAGTCTCTAACATTCTCAAGAGAAGAGACCAAGTCCTATTCATTTATTCATCCAGTCAACAAATATTTCAGTTCTTCCAGATGTACAAGCTGGATTTAGAAAAGGCAGAGGAACCAGAGATCAACTTGCCAACATCTGTTGGATCATAGAAAAAGGAAGAGAATTCTAGAAAAACTTCTGCTTCACTGACTATGCTAAAGCCTTTGATTGTGTGGATCACAACAAACTGTGGGAAATCTTGAAAGAGATGAGAATACCAGACCACCTTACCTGCCTCCTGAGAAATCTGTATACAGGTCAAGAAGCAGCAGTTAGAACCAGACGTGGAACAACGGACTGGTTCAAAATTTGGAAGAGTACGTCAAGGCTGTATATTGTAATCCTGCTTATTTAACTTATATTCAGAATACATCATGCGAAATGCTGGGCTAGATGAAGCTCAGGCTGGAATCGAGATTGCCAGAAGAAATATCAATAATAACCTCAGATATGCAGATGATACCACCCTTATGGCAGAAAGTGAAGAACTAAAGAGCCTCTTGATGAAAGTGAAAGAGGAGGGTGAAAAAACTGGCTTAAAACTCAGCATTCAGAAAACCAAGATTACGGCATCTGGTCCCATTACTTTGTGGCAAATAGATGGGGGAAAAATAGAAACAGTGACAGACTTTATTTTCTTGGGCTCCAAAATCCCTGCCGACAGTGATTGCAGCCATGAAATTAAAGGACTTTTGCTCCTTGGAAGAAAAGTTATGACCAACCTAGACAGCATATTACAAAGCAGAGACATCACTTTGCCAACAAAAGTCCATATAGTCAAAGCTGTGGTTTTTCCAGTGGTCATATATGGATGTGAGAGTTGGACCATAAAGAAGGCTGAGTGCCGAAGAATTGATGCCTTTGAACTGAACTGTGGTGTTGAAGAAGACTCTTGAGAGTCCCTTGGACTGCAAGGAGATCCAACCAGTCAGTCGTAAAGGAAATCAACCCTGAATATTCATTGGAGGGAGATGCTGAAGCTGAAGCTCCAATACTTTGGCCACCTGATGCAAGGAGCCAACTCATTGGAAAAGACCCTGATGCTGGAAAAGATTGAAGGCAGGAGGAGAAGGGGATGAGAGAGGACGAGATGGTTGGATGGCATCACCGACTTAATGGACATGAGTTTGAGCAAAGTCCAGGAGATATGAAGGGCAGGGAAGCCTAGTGTGCTGCAGTCCATGGGTTCGCAAAGAGTCAGACATAGCTGAGTGATGGAACAACAACAACAACAATGGATAGGCAGTGAATATAAAAGATAATGCTTTCACTGACTTTCCATTCTAAAGGAGGAAGCTAGACAATAAACCAAAACAAGTAAGATGATTACATCTATTGATAAAAGCTATGATGGCGTGTCCAGAAGAAGAGGTTTGATTGATGGAGTGGCAGAGCACAGAACATCTTCAATACCTTTCTTGACCTAGTCATCAACTAAGTGTAGAGGATGAGAAAGGATGAATTAATAGTTGATAGTAAAATCTCACACAATTGCCACTGTATAAACCCCGGAAATGAAATAATGTTATCATTCTTAAATTTTTACTCTAATCCAGGCATTGTACTAAATAGTATAGCTCTGTAATAACAAGTACTATGTGTCAGTTATGCCCTTTAATTCTCACAGCTGCCCTGAATGCTAAGTAATGTGCCCATTTTACAGAAAAATAAAAAGCTTAGGAGTTTAAGTGGCTTGTTTAAGGTTACATAGGTAGTAAGTACCAGAACACAGATTTTATTCCAGATGCCAAGCCAATGCTTTTAATCTTGTTCTATGAGCTGGCAATTTCTTCTAAAAAGCTAGCTAATTTGGGAGAAGGGTAATGGTGTATGTTTGGGGGCACAATTAAGTGTTGAAGATTAAGCCTGTAAATCAGATTGAAAGTGTAAAACTACACCAGTCAGTAAGAAAAAAGATTAGTACCCTTGCTAGAAGTAATTTCCACCTCCTCTGATCTCCTATAGGTCTCCTATAGGTTATGATTATACCATCCTATTACTTGCCCTTTGCCAGATTCTTAACCACTTCCAACTGAATTTTTTTCTTCTGGCAAATGGAGATGATAATACCTGCCAAGCCTGTACAAGTACTGTATAGGAAAGACATGTAAAGTGGAATAAAGTTTTAATTATTAGAATGGACTATAAACTACTGAAGGGTGGTCTCTGGGTTATATATTTTTCTATGTCCCAGAGGACAAAAAGGGATCATTCTATGATGTTTTGCAGGCACTTAGTAAATATTAGCTGAATAAATGAATGATTCCTCACTCATTAAAGCTTTTCTCATATTAATAACTTAAAACAGAAATATGTGTGCTGGCAGAGCTTTATTAGTAATTCCAGCTATCTTGATACCTTGAGTTAGTCTGAGCTGTACTGCATCTTGGACTTTAATTGTAATAAAATAGGTTTTGTTTCTGAGAACCATTTTAGTTCATTTTTAGAAACCTAGCCTGATGCATAAACAGTTTGGCAGAGAGGAGGAACGTGATATAGTGGAGGCAGTTGGCTTGCTGACGCAAGAACACTTTGAGTTTGTGATGCTTAGCTGTAGGTGCCGATGAGATGCCGTGGCAGATGCTGCACAATGTTCGTTAGAAACAGGTAGATTTTTGATATGAACGTCTGAACTAAAACTAGCTCTTAGGCTTTGGTCATCCAAATTGAAATCTGAAATTAAAGATTTAATTTTAGTATAATTAAAGACATTTCAGAATATAATAAAATCTGGCACCATGTCGAATAACATGCTCCTAACAAATCTGAGAAATTAGTTTTAGTTATGAGCCCTTCTTCATATTTAAAAATATCACTGTTTCAAACTTGTTTATTTAAGGGTATCCTCTTCGTACTGTTCATATTCAGAAAGGTAGCTTTAATTTCCTGTTTTGGCTCTGATCCTATTAATTTAAAGAAGTCTCTTTACATTTCTTCCCTCAATTTTCATTGTAATACAAGAACAGGGGATAACCTTTAGCCACTCCTTATGTGCTAAAGAATAGTGTGAGCCTTAGAACTAGTCCAAGGGGTATTTTGAAGACTGTTCTACTTTTAAATACTTCTACTCGTTTATAATGATATCTAAAATTATAACACAAGAGGTTCATTCCTTTGATTTAAGGTTTTGTTCCTGTTAAGATGCAGATATCCCTGAAGGATTTTAAAAGTTGCTTTTAGGTACTGTTCTTCTAAGTGATGGAGATAAAAGCAGTGAACAAAACTGACTGTGCCCCTGTGGACAGACGATATATTCACAAATAAGTAATAAAAACAGTAAGGAACTGTTTTTTCATACAAAGTGGGTTAGAAAATCCTCTATAATAGTGTTACATTTGACAGAGACTTAAAGAAAGTCAGGGTATGAGCCATATGAATATCTGAAAGGTCATTCCAAGCAGAAAAAATGATGCAAAGAACAAAGGGCCTGAAACGAGCACATGATTGGTATGTTTAAGAAGTAGCAAGGAGGCTGCTATGGCTGGGATGGACCGAAGAAAGAGTAGAAATGAGAAATGGTCAGTGAGGAAATGAATGTGTGTATAAGTATGTAACCTTGGGCAGATTTTTTTAAAAAATAAACTTGTTTGTTCTGAGTAATTTTAGATTTACAAGAAGCTGTTAGGATAATATTTCCATCTACCTCTTAACCAGTTTCTCCTAATGTTTACATCTTATGTTACCATAGCCTTGTACCAAACTAAGAAACCAGCATTGGTACATTGTTATTAACTAAGCTTCAGATTTAATTTGGATGTCATAGTTTTTCTGCTAGTGTCCCTTTTTTATTCTAGGCCCCTTTCCAAGATATCTTATTGCATTTAATCTTCATGGCTCCTTGGTCTCTCCTGGTATACAACAGTTGTTAAGTCTTTCCTTGTTTCCTATGACCTTGACCGTCTTAAGGAATTCTGGCCAGATGTTTTATGGAATGTTCTTCAATTGAATTAATCTGATTAATGTTTTCTAAATGACTCCACTGGGGTTATAGATATTTTTTAGAAGAATACACAGAAGTGAAGTCGTCTTTTCCAAGAAGTGAGACTATGAGAGTTTACTGTCCCTGACTTCAGGGCTGACTCACTTCCAAATTATACTGGGGAAACCTGCAAACACTGTCTTAACCAAGGGGTCAAGGTTAATATTACCAGTGATAAGTTATATTAATTTGATGTGGTGAGTTGAACAGATTTTGATATAACATGTGAACAAAACCTGATTTTTGAGAAAGTTTTGTGAACAAAGTATGATTTTTTGAGAAAGCTGTGATTTTTACATAGACTCAGCACATAATCTGTGGCAAGGTTAATTTAAATATAGATTTTTGACATTTCTTCTTATCTTCCATGGATATCACTACTTAGCATTTTAGGCTGTTGTCATTTTGTGGTGTGTGTATATGAGAGAGAGAGGAGAGGACAGAGGGAAAGAGAAAGAACAGTGAGGCAGGCTTTTCTGTTTGTGTCTGATTTTGTTGTAAGCCACAAGTGTATCGTATCAATAGTTGCAGTGACCAAAGACTACATTGATCATGTATGGTCACTAGTTTGTTAATTTGAAAAGTCCTGATCTTTATATCCTTATAACTCTCTCTAAACTAAGAGTTGGCTGTATTAAACACTATTATTACCCCAAATAGTTTTATCTCTGTTGTAAATTCAAGGGATTTTTAAAATGTTTATCTCTATTAAAATGCATTGTAGTTGACTTACTTTGCATTAGGAAACAATTAATATTGGACTAGTGGATTAAAGATTTGTATTCTAGTTTCTGCCCCCATTACTTTTCTGACTGATTCACTTAACTCATTTTTCTTATCTATAAAATGGGAATAATCATATCTTCAGCTATGCCTACTATTCAACATGCATTCTCTGACATGTTCTATTTAAACAGATTTTTAAAGGCCATTAAATAGCTTGGGAAAAAATAGTTTCTAGCAAAATATTCTATTTAGGCAGTTAATAGCTGATCCTTAAATCACTGCAGATGGTGACTGCAGCCATGAAATTAAAAGACGCTTACTCCTTGGAAGGAAAGTTATGACCAACCTAGATAACATATTGAAAAGCAGAGACATTACTTTGCCAACAAAGGTCTGTCTAGTCAAGGCTATGGTTTTTCCTGTGGTCATGTATGGATGTGAGAGTTGGACTGTGAAGAAGGCTGAGCGCCAAAGAATTGATGCTTTTGAACTGTGGTGTTGGAGAAGACTCTTGAGAGTCCCTTGGACTGCAAGGATATCCAACCAGTCCATTCTGAAGGAGATCAGCCCTGGGATTTCTTTGGAAGGAATGATGCTAAGGCTGAAACTCCAGTACTTTGGCCACCTCATGCGAAGAGTTGACTCATTGGAAAAGACTCTGATGCTGGGAGGGATTGGGGGCAGGAGGAGAAGGGGACGACAGAGGATGAGATGGCTGGATGGCATGACTGACTCAATGGACATGAGTCTGGGTGAACTCCGGGAGTTGGTGATGGACAGGGAGGCCTGGCGTGCTGCAATTCATGGGGTCGCAAAGAGTTGGATACGACTGAGCGACTGAACTGAACTGAGCTGCTCCTTACAGACTGTTTGAGGGATTGTTTTTGTTCAGTCGCTGAGTCGTGTCTGACTGCAACCCCCTGGACTGTAGCATGCCAGACTTCTCCTTCATTCTCTCCCGGAGTTGCTGAAATTAGTGTCCATTTAGTCGGTGATGCTATCTGACCATCTCATCCCCTGCTGCCCTCTTCTTTTGCTTTCAATCGTTCATTCCCAGCCTCAGGGTCTTTTCCAGTGAGTCAGCTTTTCACATCAATTAGGGATTAAATGAGATCATATACATAAAGACAATGCCTGGCACATAATAAATTATCAATAAACAGAAAGTAACTGATAAAGGCAGAATTTTCTATTCCCCATTTTCCTGATCCTGTTTAAGGAAATACTCAGTTAAGCCGTGTTCGGTCTTCCTAAGTCTTTGATGATTCTCAGTGACTAAATAAATTATGCTACTGGATATGCTACTGGAGATCAGTGGAGAAATAACTCCAGAAAGAATGAAGGGATGGAGCCAAAGCAAAAACAATACACAGTTGTGGATGTGACTGGTGATAGAAGCAAGGTCCGATGCTGTAAAGAGCAGTATTGCATAGGAACCTGGAATGTTAGGTCCATGAATCAAGGTAAATTAGAAGTGGTCAAACAGGAGATGGCAAGAGTGAAAGCCAACATTCTAGGAATCAGCTAACTAAAATGGTCTGGAATGGGTGAATTCAACTCAGATGACCATCATATCTACTACTGCAGGCAGGAATCCCTTAGAAGAAATGGGGTAGCCATCATGGTCAACAAAAGAGTCGGAAATGCAGTACCTGGATACAGTCTCAAAAACGACAGAATGATCTCTGTTCGTTTCCAAGGCAAACCATTCAATATCACAGTAATCCAAGTCTGTGCCCCAACCAGTAACGCTGAAGAAGCTGAAGTTGAACGGTTCTATGAAGACCTACAAGACCTTTTAGAACTAAAACCCCAAAAAGATGTCCTTTTCATTATAGGGGACTGGAATGCAAAAGTAGGAAGTCAAGAAACACCTGGAGTAACAGGCAAATTTGGCCTTGGAATATGGAATTAAGCAGGGCAAAGGCTAATAGAGTTTTGCCAAGAGAACGCACTGGTCATAGCAAACACCCTCTTCCAACAACATAAGAGAAGACTCTACACATGGACATCACCAGATGGTCAACACCGAAATCAGATTGATTATATTTGCAGCCAAAGATGGAGCAGCTCTACACAGTCAGCAAAAACAAGACTGGGAGCTGCCTGTGGCTCAGATCATGAACTTCTTATTACCAAATTCAGACTTAAATTGAAGAAAGTAGGGAAAACCACTAGACCATTCAGGTATGACCTAAATCAAATCCCATATGATTATACAGTGGAAGTGAGAAATAGATTTAAGGGACTAGATCTGATAGATAGAGTGCCTAATGAACTATGGACTGAGGTTCATGACATTGTATAGGAGACAGGGATCAAGACCATCCCCATGGAAAAGAAATGCAAAAAAGCAAAATGGCTGTCTGGGGAGGCCTTAGAAATAGCTGTGAAAAGAAGAGAAGTGAAAAGCAAAGGAGAAAAGGAAAGATATAAGCATCTGAATGCAGAGTTTCAAAGAATAGCAAGAAGAGATAAGAAAGCCTTCCTCAGCGATCAATGCAAAGAAATAGAGGAAAACAACAGAATGGAAAAGACTAGAGATCTCTTCAAGAAAATTAGAGATACCAAGGGGACATTTCATGCAAATATGGGCTCAATAAAGGACAGAAGTGGTATGGACCTAACAGAAGCAGAAGATACTAAGAGGTGGCAAGAATACACAGAAGAACTGTACAAAAAAGATCTTCACGACCCGGATAAACACAATGGTGTGATCACTGACCTAGAGCCAGACATCCTGGAATGTGAAGTCAAGTGGGCCTTAGAAAGCATCACTATGAACAAAGCTAGTGGAGGTGATGGAATTCCAGTTGAGCTATTCCAAATCCTGAAAGATGATGCTGTGAAAGTGCTGCACTCAATATGCCAGCCAATTTGGAAAACTCAGCAGTGGCCACAGGACTGGAAAAGGTCCGTTTTCATTCCAATCCCAAAGAAAGGCAATGCCAAAGAATGCTCAAACTACCACACAATTGCACTCATCTCACACGCTAGTAAGGTAATGCTTACAATTCTCCAAGCCAGGCTTCAGCAGTACGTGAACCGTGAACCTCCTGATGTTCAAGCTGGTTTTAGAAAAGGCAGAGGAACCAGAGATCAAATTGCCAACATCCGCTGGATCATGGAAAAAGCAAGAGAGTTCCAGAAAAGCATCTATTTCTGCTTTATTGACTATGCCAAAGCCTTTGACTGTGTGGATCACAATAAACTGTGGAAAATTCTGAAAGAGATGGGAATCCCAGACCACCTGACCTGCCTCTTGAGAAACCTGTATGCAGGTCAGGAAGCAACAGTTAGAACTGGACATGGAACAACAGACTGGTTCCAAATAGGAAAAGGAGTACATCAAGGCTGTATATTGTCACCCTGCTTATTTAACTTATGTGCAGAGTACATCATGAGAAACGCTGGGCTGGAAGAGGCACAAGCTGGAATCAAGATTGCCGGGAGAAATGTCAATAACCTCAGATATGCAGATGACACCACACTTACGGCAGAAAGGGAAGAGGAATTAAAAAGCCTCTTGATGAAGGTAAAAGTGGAGAGTGAAAAAGTTGGCTTAAAGCTCAACATTCAGAAAACGAAGATCTTGGCATCCGGTCCCATCACTTCATGGCAAATAGATGGGGAAACAGTGGAAACAGTGTCAGGCTTTGTTTTTTGGGGGCTCCAAAATCACTGCAGATGGTGACTGCAGCCATGAAATTAAAAGACGCTTACTCCTTGGAAGGAAAGTTATGACCAACCTAGATAGCATATTGAAAAACAAAGACATTACTTTGCCAACAAAGGTCTGTCTAGTCAAGGCTATGGTTTTTTCCAGTAGTCATGTATGGATATGAGAGTTGGACTGTGAAGAAAGCTGAGCGCCAAAAAATTGATGCTTTTGAACTGTGGTGATGGAAAAGACTCTTCACAGTCCCTTGGACTGCAAGGAGATCCAACCAGTCCATTGTGAAGGAGATCAGTCCTGGGTGTTCTTTGGAAGGAATGATGCTAAAGCTGAAACTCCAGTACTCATGCGAAGTACTAACTCATGCGAAGAGTTGACTCATCGGAAAACACTCTGATGCTGGGAGGGATTGGGGGCAGGAGGAGAAGGGGACAACAGAGGATGAGATGGCTGGATGGCATCACCAACTCAATGGACATGAGTTTGAGTGAACTCCGGGAGTTGGTGATGGACAGGGAGGCCTGGCGTGCTGCAATTCATGGGGTCAAAAAGAGTTGGACACAACTGAGTGACTGAACTGAACTGAACTGAAATAAATTATAGCAGAATCTAACTAATCAGATGTTATAGAACTATAGAAAGAAGTCCTACTTGTAAATTGAAATTTGACTACATAATCTGTGCTTCCTTCCAATTTTATGATTGTATGCTTTAATATCTATTGTGCATACGCCATAGGATTTGATAAGGATAACCAAGATAATATATGTGAAAACCTAAAGTACCAAATATATGATATGATATCATCTTTAATTAGTTAACAGAGATTCCTTATAGTAAGAACTATCTGTATTCACTGGAAATAAAAGTTTACCCTTGATAAGATTTTTTTTCTGGTGAAACCTAGAGTTCATTCTTATTGCTGTAATTGTTGCCATTGTTGTTGTCTATTTGTTGATACTAGTTTTTCTAGCTAGAGAATTATAGCATTTTTTAAATATAACACCTGTTCTCTTATTTCTTTCAGTCCATTACTTCTATGATAATTTTTTCTGAGGTGTTGCTTTGGTTAAGGTTATAATTCAGCATTTCCATTAAGGAGACATTTTTTCCAAAAACCATTGTAAAACAGACAGTAGCTCTCTGCAGTCAGATTCGTTCAGCTTGATGCCACTACTCTTGGTTTAACTTAAACAGCACAGAACCAATTTTATGGTGACTTCAGAAGGGAAGTTATAGCTGAAAAGCAAAATGAATTTAACCTCTGCTCCAGTGTCTACTGCCAATTATTTCTTATTCTCATTATGAAAATAACACATGCTTTGTGCTAGTATAGGTTCTTCTGCCAAAAAAAAAGTTTTAAGACCGTCTTTTTTTTTTTTTTTTTTTTTAGTTTTCATTTATTGAGCTTATCAGATAATTTCAAATTTAAATTGTGCCACTATGAACAAAGGTATTTTCCTAGATGTTTTTCATATAATTCCTGAAAATGATTTCTCAGGTCTTTCTCAGTATCAAAAGCCTGGCTGAGATTTTCATTTTGTCCCTGGTTGCTGTATTTTGTTACTTCCCCCATGAGCATTCCTATTTTTTTTCTTTTTTTATTCTTCCCTAGTTTATTTTCTGAATTTAACAGTGGGGAATCCATTTGACTGTGCTCACAGCAGGTAATAAGTACTGTGATAGTCACTGGATTGGTTTCTTTGGATGGTTAAGAGAATAAGGGTAATTAAGCTTTTCTGAAGCTGCCAACTGTGTTGGGGTTTTGGTGTATATTTAAGCCTTATTTAAAAATAGTTCCTTCAGAAATTGAACTATTTAACTGGTAGAATTCCTAAGGGCATATTCCTTTATCAGGTAGAGATTATTTAGATGAGTGGAATTTGTGTCAAGTAGAAAGAAATCCTCTTTCATGTAAAGCTGGATTTAATGCTATACTATCTCATTATGTCTTATATTTAATTTATAATTTTAGTTTGGTGCTTTTTACCTACCATAAATTTCCTAAAATGACCTTTTACAAATAAAACACACTTTTAAAATGCAGCCTTCTGAAAAACTAAGAAACATTTCTTTAGATACTTTCAAAGATTTGGATTCAGGTATGATCTTTGCTTCTCAAATTCAAAATCTAAATCTAGATAAAATAGAAAAGACATTGTTTTTTATAAGCTATAGTCCTGGGATCAAAAGTTTATCTAAGTAGACTGAGATGTTGGTATCTTTAAGACCCCAAGCATTCTAACTGAGCCATAAAATAAGAGCAGAGCTATCGCTGTCTAATCAAAACAGTGCTTCTCACTGTCACTACTTCTCTTCAGCATAGTACTCAGTGTTCTAGTCAGAGCAATTAGACAAGAAAAAGAAAGGGCATTCAGATTGGAAATGTAGAAGTAAAACGATCTGTTTGTAGATGATATGAGCTTATATGTAGAAAACCCTAAAGGTTACAACACACACGCACAAAACACATCAACTTACTAAATGAATTCTGCAGAGTAGCAGGATACTAAGTCAATACATAAAAATCAGTTGTGTTTCTATATGTAAACAATATGAAAAGGAAATTACAAAAGCTATTCTGTCCTCAATAGGATCAAAAAGAATAAAGTACAAGGAATTAATTTAACTAAAGGGGTTAAAGACTTTTACAACAAACTACAAAACATTGTTGAAAGAAATTAAAGAAAACATGCACATGGGAAGAAATTCCATGTTTGTGGATTAGAATATATAATACTGTTAAGATTTCTACCCAAAGTGAAATAGATTCAATGCAATTCCTATCAAAATCCCAATTATGTGTTTTGCAGAAATAGAAAAACCTATCCTAAAACTCATGTGGAATCTAAAGGGTTCCCAAATAGCTAAAACAATCTTGGAGGCAGAAAGAGCAAAATCAAACTCACAATTCCTGATTGTAAACACACTGTAATGCTTCAATAATCAAAACTGTGTGTATACTTGCCTAAGACAGGTATAAAGAACAATGGAATAGTATAGAGAGCCAAGAGATAAACCTTCACATATATGGTGGAATTATTTCTGGAAAGGGTGCCATGACCATTCAATAGGCAAAGGACAGTCTTTGCAACAAATAATGTTGGGAAAACTGGCTGCTGCTGCTGCTAAGTCCCTTCAGTCGTGTCCGACTCTGTGTGACCCTATAGACGGCAGCCCAACAGGCTCCCTTGTCCCTGGGATTCTCCAGGCAAGAACACTGGAGTGGATTGCCATTTCCTTCTCTAATGCATGAAAGTGAAAAGTGAAAGTGAAGTCACTCAGTCGTGTCCAACTCTTAGCAACCCCATGGACTACAGCCTACCAGGCTCCTCCGTCCATGGGATTTTCCAGGCAAGAGTACTGGAGTGGGTTACCATTGCCTTCTCCAATCTACATACAAAAGAATGAAGTTGGACCCCTACCTAACACCATATGCAAAGGTTTAATCGAAATGAATCAAAGACTAAAATGTGAGACCTAAAACAGTAAAACTCCTAGAAGAAAATCTAGGGTGAAAGCTTTATAGCATTGGATTTTACAGTGATATGTTGGATATTACCATATGATCCAGCAGTCCCACTCCTGGGCATATATTTAGAGAAAAACATGGTTCAAAAACATATACGCACTCCAGTGAGCACTGTTTACAATAGCCAAGGCATGTGAAATGAAAGTCGCTCAGTCGTGTCTGACTCTTTGTGACCCCATGGACTATACAGGCCACAATACTGGAGTGGGTAGCCCCGTTCCCTTCTCCAGGGGATCTTCCCAACCCAGGGATCAAACCCAGGTCTCCTGCATTGCAGGCGGATTCTTTACCAGCTGAGCCACCAGTAAGCAACCTAATTGTCCATCAACATGTATGGATAAAGAAGATGTCGTACAGGTACACAGTGGACTACTACTCAGCCGTAAAAAGAATGAAATAATGACATTTGCAGCAGCATGGGTGGACCTGGAGATTATCATAACTAAGTAAGGTAAGACAGAGAAAGATAAATATCATAGGAGGGATAGATTGGGAGTTTGAGATTGACATGTACATATTACTATATTTTAAAATAGATAACCAACAAGTACTTACTGTATAGCACAGGAAACTCTGCTCAATATTTTATAATAACCTAAATGGGAAAAGAATTTGAAAAAGGATGGGGTATTTGTATAATGGAATCACTTTGCTGTACACCTGAAAATAACAGAACAATGTTAATCAGTGATGCTCCAATATAAAATAAAAATTGTAAAAAGCAGTTAAAGCAACCCACAGAGGAGAAGAAAATATTTATAATCATGTATGTGATCAGGGCTTAATATCCAGAATATATAAAGAACACCTAAAACACAACATCAAAAAAACAAATCCAATTAACAAAGGAACAAAGGCTTTGAATAGACATTTCTTCAGAGGAGATATGCAAATAATCAATAAGCACGTGAGAAGATGCTCAACATCACTAATTGCTGTTATTCAGTTTCTCAGTTATGTCCGACTATCAGCAACCCCATGAACTGTAGCATGCCAGACCAGACCTCCCTGTCATTCACTATCTCCTGGAGTTTGCTTAAACTCATGTCCATTGAGTGGATGATGCCATCCAACCATCTCATCCTCTGTCGTCCCCTTCTCCTCCTGCCCTCAATCTTTCACAGTATCAAGGTCATTTCCAATGAATTGGCTCTTTGCATCAGGTGGTCAAAGTATTGGAGCTTCAGCATCAGTCCTTCCAATGAATGGTCAAGGTTGATTTCCTTTAGGATTGACTGGTTGGATCTCCTTGCTTTCCAAGGAATCTCAAAGAGTCTTCTCTAGTATCAGAGTTCAAAAGCATCAATTCTTTGGCACTCAGCTTTCTTTATGGTCCAACTCTCACATCCATACAAGTGAAGTGAAGTTGCTAAGTCATGTCTGACTCTTTGTGACCCCATGGACTATAGCCTAACAGACTTCTCCATCCATGGGATTTTCCAGGGAAGAGTACCAGAGTGGCTTGCCATTTCCTTCTCCAGGGGATCTTCCCAATGCAGGGATTGAACCCAGGTCTCCCACATTGCAGGCAGATGCTTTACCCTCTGAGCCACCAGGAAAGATACATCCATACAGGACTACAGGAAAACCATAGCTTTGAATAGATGGACCTTTGTCAGCAAAGTGATGTCTCTGCTTTTTAATATGCTATCTAGGTTTGTCATAGCTTTTCTTCCAAGGAGCAAATATCTTTTAATTTCATGGCTGCAGTCACCTTCCGCAGTGATTTTGGAGCCCTAAGAAAATTGTCTGTCACTGTTTCTATTGTTTCCCCATCTATTTGCCATGAAGCCATGAGACCAGATACCATGATCTTCGTTTTCTGAATGTTGAGTTTTAAGCCAGCTTTTTCACTCTCCTTTTTCACCTTCATCAAGAGGCTCTTTAGTTCCTCTTCACTTCACTTCACTTTAGTTCACTTCACTTCACCATTAGGGTGGTGTCATCTGCATTTGTTGTTGTTCAGTTGCCCAGTTGTATCTGACTCTTTTTGACCCCATAGACTGCAGCACACCAGGCTTCCTTGTCCATCACCATCTCCCGGAGCTTGCTTAAACTCATGTCCATTGAGTCGGTGATGCCATCCAGCCATCTTGTCGTCTGTCATTCCCTTCTCCTGCCTTCAGTCTTTCCCAGCATCAGGGTCTTTTCTAATGAGTTGGTGGTCTTCGAATCAGGTGACCAAAATAGTGGAGGTTCAGCTCTAGCATCAGTCCTTCCGCTGTATATTCAGGATTGATTTTCTTTAGTATTAACTGGTTTGATCTCGTTGCAGTCCAAAGGACTCTTGAGCGTCTTCTCCAACACCACAATTCAGAAGAATCAGTTCTTCAGTGCCCAGCTTTCTTTATGGTCCAACTCTCACATCCATACATGACTACTGGAAAAACCAAAGCTTAGGGTATATGGACCTTTGTTGGCAAAGTAATGTCTCTGCTTTTTAATATGCTAGGTTGGTCATAGCTTTTCTTCCAAGGAGCAAGCGTCTTTTTAATTTCATGGCTGCAGTCACCATCTGCAGGGATTTTGGAGCCAAATAAAATAGTCTCTCACTGTTTCCATTGTTTCCCCATCTATTGCCACAAAGTGATGGGACCAGATGCCATGATCTTAGTTTTTTGATGTTGAGTTTTAAGCCAGCTTTTTCACCCTCTTCTCTCACTTTCATCAAGAGTCTCTTTAGTTCCTCTTCACTTTCTTCCATAAGGGTGGTGTCATCTGCATATCTGAGGTTATTGATATTTCTTCTGGCAATCCTGATTCTGGCTTGTGCTTCATCCCGTCTGGCATTTCACATGATGTATTCTGCATGCAAGTTAAATAAGCCAAGTGACAGTATATAGCCTTGACCTACTCCTTTCCCAATTTTGAACCAGTCCATTGTTCCATGTCCAGTTCTAACTGTTGCTTCTTAACTTGTATATAGGCTTTTCAGGAGGCAGGTAAGGTGGTCTGCTATTCCCATGTCTTGAAGAATTTTCCAGTTTGTTGTGATCCACACAGTCAAAGGGTTTAGCATTGTCAATGAAGCAGTAGATGTTTTGCTGGAATTTCCTTGCTTTTTTTATGATTCAGCAGATGTTGGCAATTTGATCTCTGATTCCTCTGCCTTTTCTAAATCCAGCTTGAACATCTGAAAGTCCTTCGTTGATGTACTGTTGAAACCTAGTTTGAAGGATATTGAACTAATATTACCTTGGTAGCTTGTGAAATGAGTGCAACTGTATGGTAGTTTGAACGTTCTTTGGTATTGCCTTTCTTTGGGATTAGAATGAAAACTGAACCTTTTCCAGTCCTGTGGCCACTGCTTAGTTTTCCAAATTTGCTGGCATATTGAGTGCAGTACTTTGTCAGCGTCATCTTTTAGAATTTGAAATAGCTCAGCTGGAATTCCATCATCTCCACTAGCTTTGTTGGTAGTAATGCTTCCTAAGGCCCACTTGACTTCACACTCCAGGATGTCTGGCTGTAGGTGAGTGATCACGCCATTGTGGTTATCTGGTTCATTAACATCTTTTTTTTCAATAAATTATGTGTATTCTTGCCATCTCTTCTTATTATCTTCTGCTTCTTTTAGGTCCATACCATTTCTGTCCTTTATTGTGCCTGTCTTTGCATGAAATATTGCCTTCGTATCTCTTATTTTCTTGAAGAGACCTCTAATCTTTCTCGTTCTGTTGTTTTCCTCTATTTCTTTGCATTATTCACTTAAGGCTTTATTATCTTTTCTTGCAAATTGGAACTATAATGAGATACAACCTCACACTCATTAGGATGGCTCCTCTATCAAAGAAAACAGAAAATGATAGGTATTGGTGAGAATATGGAGAAATTGGAACCCTTGTACATTGCTCATAGGAATATAAAATGGTACAACTGCTGTGAAAACAGTATGATAATTCTTCAAAAAATTAAAAATAGAATTACCAGGTTAGAATTACCTGAGAGAATTGAGAGCAAAGTCTCAAAGAGATATTTATACACCTATGTTTATAGCTGCATTGCACAATAATTAAAATGGAAATACCCAAAGTGTCCATAAACAGAGTTCAGTCGCTTAGTCGTGTCTGACTCTTTGTGACCCCATGGACTGCAGCACTCCAGACCTCCCATCCATCACCAACTTGCTGAGATTATTCAAACTCATGTCCATTGAGTCAGTGATGCCATCCAACCATCTCATTCTCTGTCGTCCCCTTCTCCTCCCACCTTCAATCTTTCCCAGCATCAGGGTCTTTTCATATGAGTCAGTTCTTCACATCACGTGGCCAAAGTATTGGAGTTTCAGCTTTCGCATCAGTCCTTCCAATGAATATTCAGGAATGATTTCCTTTAGGATGGACTGGTTAGATCTCCTTACAGCTCAAGGGACTCTCAAGAGTCTTCTCCAACCCCACAGTTCAAAAGCATCAATTCTTTGGTGCTCAGCTTTCTTTATAGTCCCAACTCTCACATCCATACATGACTACTGGAAAAACCAAAGCTGTGACTGCTGCTGCTAAGTCGCTTCAGTCGTGTCCGACTCTGTGTGACCCCATAGACGGCGGCCCACCAGGCTCCCCTGTCCCTGGGATTCTCCAGGCAAGAACAGTGGAGTGGGTTGCCATTTCCTTCTCCAAAATAGCTGTGACTAGATGGACCTTTGTTGGCAAAGTAATGTCTCTGCTTTTTAATAACGCTGTCTAAGTTGTTCATAACTTTTCTTCTAAGGAGCAAGCATCTTTTAATTTTATGGCTGTAGTCATCATCTGCAGTGATTTTGGAGCCCCCCCAAAGTAAAGTCTCTCACTGTTTCCATTGTTTCCCCATCTATTTGCCAGGAAGTGATGGGACCACATGCCATGATCTTAGTTTTCTGAATGTTGAGTTTTAAGCCAACTTTTTCACTCTCTTCTTTCACTTTCATCAAGAGGCTCTTTCGTTCCTCTTCACTTTCTTCCATAAGGGTGGTGTCATCTGCAGATCTGAGGTTATTGATATTTCTCCCTGCAATCTTGATTCCAGCTTGTGCTTCATCTAGCCCAGCGTTTGACATGATGTACTCTGCATAGAAGTTAAATAAGCAGGGTGACAATATACAGCCTTGACGTACTCCTTTCCCTATTTGCAACCAGCCTGTTCTATGTCCAGTTCTAACTGTTGCTTCCTGACCTGCATACGGATTTCTCAGGAGGCAGGTCAGGAGGTCTGGTATTCCCATATCTTAAAGAATTTTCCGCAGTTTCTTGTGATCCACAGAGTAAAAGACCTTGGCTTCCCCAACAGATGAATGGAGAAGCAAAATATGATGTACAATGGAATATTGTTCAGCCTCAAAAAGGAATGAAATTGTAATATGCCACAGCATGGATGAATCTTGAGGACATTATGCTAAGTGAAATGTCAAGCACAAAAAGGCAAATACTGTATGATTTCCTTTATATGAAGTACTTAGTATAGTCAAAATTACAGAGAGTGAAAGTGGAATAGTGGTTGCCAAAGGCTGGGGGAGGAGGGAATGGGGAGATAGGAGATTTGTTGTGGGTAGCTGTATGAATGTAGAGTTTCAGTTTTACGAGGAGAGAAGAGCTCTGGAGATGGATGGTGGTGATGATCGCACAACATTGTGAATATATTTAATACCACTGAACCATACACTTAAAAAGGTAAATTTTGTGCTATGTATTTTAACACAATTAAATGTTTCTTAAGAGACAGTGGGATTAGAGAAAGCGGCAGCAAGTAGAGATTGCTCTTTCAAATTTGGTTTTAACAGGCAGAAGAGAAATGGGACATTGGGAAGGTGACATGCTGGTCAAGAAACTTGTACTTTAACATTGGAGGTACTTTATACTTTGAGGACTGACTTATAGAGAGGGAAAAGTTTGGTAACGTGAGAGAGAAGACAGTTGCAGGTGTAATATCCTTGGTGGTTTATATGGATGGAATCTGGTAGATAAGTGGAAGAGATGGCCTCTTATAGGAGCATGTATAGTTTTATCATTGTAATAAGGAGAAAGAGCTTATGACTACAGGTGTGTATATATAGGTTGGCATCTTTAGTGATGGGAACCTATGCAAGTTCTAATTGTTTTTGTTTTCTCAATGAGAATGAGGAGAGGGAAGGAAGAGAATGTAAGCTGATTTAGAAAATATATAGTAAGTTGATAAGCAGCATTAAGTGCTTTCTTAAAATTAGTGGTCATGAATTAAAGGAAGACGAGTCAGTATGTTTGACTTTTACTTTTGTCACATTCAGCTGGAATAAGAAGAGAGTTGGTGTTAACTAGGAATTTACAAAGTGAGTTTGGCAGTGGGATAAGTGATTTGAGAATATATGCAAGGGGGTTATTATAATGATGGACCAAAAAAGGAGGGTAGTGAGGATTGTAGGGAGCATTGGTTAAAGGTCCTGGTGGAGTTTAAATTATTGAAGTCCATATTCAATGGGAGTGAGTTGAAAAGATAGGAGCTGGTAGGTGAAGAGTGAGATGCTTGAAATGAATATTATGAAGGTTATTAGTAGTGACATGGCCTTAGGAGATGATCGTGGGACTGATTTGAAATGGAGGACAAGACTGTTGGAGGTGACAAGGTCCATCACCTCTGAATGTTGGGAAGATCATCTGTGTAGACACTGAAATCACTAAAACTTTGTATGAGTTGTGGTGGAAGGACAGTAAGGTAGATGCTAAATATTTGAATAATGAGACCATATGATGTGTAGGTCTGCTGAAGACTCTTAATGGTAGTGGGTAGTGAATGAAATAGTCCAACAGCATAGTTTTAAAGGGTTTTAGGGAGAAGGTAGGTGGCAGTGAGGAGCAAGACAGACATCTAATCTGTCTCTACGCCCATGAAGTGAGGAATGAAAGAAAACACTGACACTACTTGGGAAGGCTCAAGGAAAACAGTATCTCCAAGGGAGTCAAGTATCGGTAACGTAACTCGGCAAAGAGCCTGCAGATGGAGATTTGTAGATGGTAGATATTTAGCTCCAGAGAGAGCACAGTGGAAGAGTTGGGGAGGTTGAAGAGGAAGGATATGAGTCTGGGTTATTTTAAGGGACATACAGAATTTAATGGAGATGAGAGACTGTGATATAAGGGATTACCTGGGAAACGTTGGCTTGTGCAGTGACTGAGATATAAAGCATGATTGGATTGATTCTTCAAGCAGACGATTTGCAAACCCTAGCCACTATGTTACCTAGGACTTCTAAATAGCACATACAATGGAAACTGTCAGGCTTCTTGTTCATTACGCCATTGATTTATTAATTTTATTTCTAAAAGAAATGCTATGTTGTGATTACAAATTCAGATAATACAGAAAAATGAAACTGCATTTCCTACTAATACTATGAGTGTGTGTGTCATCATCTAAATGCCTTTTTGAAATCCTAATACTGTTCTCTTACTTGCTGCTTTTCCTTAACAGTGTATCTTGGACATCTCTCCAGCAGAATATATGGATTTACCTTATTCTTTTTAATAGCTTTTTTTTTTTTGGGGGGCCATGCCATGCAGCTTTTAATGGTTGTATTTAACCAGTTCCCTGTTGATGGGACATTTGGATTATATTTAGGATGTCTCTGGTGAATAAAACTAAAAGAGAAGGGAAAAACACTGCTACTTTTTATTATGTCCTTTTATATTTTTGATTTTTGTATACTTTAAAAATATATTTATATATGCTTGTATATATTTTTTGGTTTTTATATGTGCTATATAAAAGTTATAATCAGATCAGATCAGTCGCTCAGTCGTGTCCGACTCTTTGCGACCCCATGAATCACAGCACGCAAGGCCTCCCTGTCCATCACCAACTCCCAGAGTTCACCGAGACTCATGTCCAT
The DNA here is from genome assembly GCF_019923935.1 of Bubalus bubalis. Lineage (NCBI taxonomy): Eukaryota > Metazoa > Chordata > Mammalia > Artiodactyla > Bovidae > Bubalus > Bubalus bubalis. The sequence goes on along the minus strand of NC_059159.1, from coordinate 53,340,094 downwards.
CGAGTCAGTGATGCCATCCAGCCATCTCATCCTCTGTTGTCCCCTTCTCCTCCTGCCCCCAATCCCTCCAACATACATATTAATACCCTTAGAGACTACAACCAATGAATTGTGCTGCCAGATTACTTTGTGCTTGTGTTTGTCTCCTGCTGAACTTTGTCATTTCTATTTAAATGAAGAGTAGGAGAAGCCCATTAAAAAAAAAAAAAAAAACCCTGTTACCATTTATGTGGCATTTGTTGAAATTGGATTGTCTTCAGTACAACATAAAAAAAAAATAGAAAAAGCTAGATATCAAGGTTGATGGAACTTTGCAACAATAGCTACAACTTCAGATTTAATGTGTTTGCATTAATTAAAACAACCTCATTTTCTAATGGAATTGACTTTATAATTTGTAAATGTTATAAGTTCAAATGTATAAAATAAATGTGTACTTAAAACAAGTTATTCAAATTATAACATGAAAAATAAATAATTGATTTTTTTTTAATTTTGGCTAACACTGAATCAGAGATTTTGTGTTTTCTCTTTAATGTATTAAGCCACAATTTAGTTTTTTTAACCTGATCTAGATTTGTCAGAATATATGGCCTTGTGATAAATAGCTTTGCTTTAAAATATACTCTTTTTTATACCCTAAAGATTAATTACTGACTTTTAAACTAGTTATATACTATGTGTGATACACATACATATTGTTAGTTTTTTGGCTTTTTATAGCTACCTTTACAAATATAATGGAGTCTTTGAATTGCAGTTGCTTCACTGTTCTCAAGTTTTCCAAAATAGGTACATTAGGTGCCTTTGTTACTATGATGGTCACCTCAGATAGATTCATTTAATTCTTTAACACTGAGTAATACTTTTTTCTCTATTTTTAGAAGTCTCTCACCTATCTCATCTATCAGGGTTATACTGTGAGGGATTATTGTATAGTTTGACAGTAAATAACTAAGATTAAAGCTATGTAACACAGATATGTAGACAGTAGACAGGAATGGTGAGGGTACCATAATTCCACACTTGATGGATGTATGAAGTTCTATATGATTTAGATTTATTCCCTTGAGTCCTAGGTCAGTACTCTTTCTAATCTGAATAGTTCCTACTTTCATACATTGCTTTCCTGCTAGAGCTGCCATTAAAGTTAGAAAATGCTAGAGTCTTAAACAAATTAGTCTAGAACTGAAAGAAAAAAGTTTGGTGAATACCAGTTTTAATATGAAAGTATCCTACACCATTAGTATTATACTGTATCTGTTTTTTCAGGCTACTATAACAGCGTGTCACAGACTTGGTGACTTAACACATATATTTTCTCACATTTCTGCAGGCTAAAAGTCTAAGATCAAGCTATCAGCAGGGTTGGTTTCTTTTGAGACCATTCTTGGCTTACAGATGGTCATTTCCCTGTGACTTCAAACAGTGTTCCCTCTGTATCTGTATGCATCCATGTTTCCTCTTCTTATAGGGACACAAGTCATATTGGGTTAGGCTCATCTTTAATGGCCTCACTTTGACTTAATAACCTCTTTAAACACCCTGTCTCCAAAAATGGTCACATTATAAGGTACTGGAGGTTAGGTGTTCAACATGTAAATTTTGGGATGATACAATTGAGCTCATAACAGTTACTAATACTAATTCTTTAGGTAGGTAAAATGTGGAGGCCCAAGTTTTTCTTTCATTTTTATGCTATTATTTAGTGCTTGCTGTGCTAAGAGAACTAGAAGTGAACATTCCTAAAGGTGTATTGGGGTTTCTTCCCTTGCCTTACTGTGATATATAACTTTATAGAAAGCATTTTTAGGAATAGTATGTTGCTGCTGCTGCTAAGTTGCTTCAGTATGTCCGACTCTGTATGACCCCATAGACGGCAGCCCATCAGGCTCTTCCGTCCCTGGGATTCTCCAGGCAAGAACACTGGAGTGGGTTGCCATTTCCTCCTCCAATGCATGAAAGTGAAAAGTGAAAGTGAAGTCACTCAGTTGTGTCTGACACTTAGCGACCCCATGGACTGCAGCCCACCAGGCTCCTCCATCCATGGGATTTGCCAGGCAAGAGTACTGGAGTAGGGTGCCATTGCCTTCTCCAAGGAATAGTCTATATTTGTTTAAAAAAAGAAAAAAGGTCACCTTTTACTGGAAGGTCTTACAAAATATGTTATCTTTATAAGACTATTGATGCAAATAGTATCCTTTTGTTGACGGCTTCCCTGGTGGCTCAGATGGTGAAGCGTCTGCCTGCAGTGCGGGAGACCTGGGTTCGATCCCTGGGTTGGGAAGATCCCCTGGAGAAGGCAGTGGCACCCCACTCCAGTACTCTTGCCTGGAAAATACCGTGGACTGAGAGGCTCCTCAGAGCCTGGTAGGCTACAGTCCATGGGGTCGCAAAGAGTCAGACACGACTGAGTGACTTCACTTTACTTTGTTGGAACCAGTTTTAGGTCTACATAATTTTAAATTTCACCTACCCTCAGTAACTTTTCCTTTACTGCATCCATAGTTCTCTGATAATGAATCTTCTATTTTAATAGTTTTATATAGATTTGCAATTCTATAACATTTCTTGACACACACTGCTGCTGCTAAGGTCCATGGTCAAGTATTTTCCTTCTTTGTGTCATGCTGCTGCTGCTGCTAAGTCACTTCAGTCGTGTCCGACTCTGTGAGACCCCATAGACGGCAGCCCACCAGGCTCCCCCGTCCCTGGGATTCTCCAGGCAAGAACACTGGAGTGGGGTGCCATCGCCTTCTCCGTCTTTGTGTCATAATTCCCCCTAATATGACCACCTGAAGCAATTTGTTTTCATGAAATGACATCTTCAGTTCTGTTTTGTATCACTTTAGAATTCATTGATGACATAAATGGCTAGTTTTGCTTTAAACCTAAGATTATTAGGGTATTGACTCTCAAGGTATTATCAGGGTTATCAGATGTTAATGTTAATGTGTGACATTTGTTTCTCTGATTGCTTGAAAATATAAAATTTGTAGGTTCTCATTCATTAATTCTTTTAATAAAAGATTTACTTAACAGTATGTTTCTTTTAAAGTGTAATTGCTTTGTCTGACAAATGTAACCAGAAACAAAAAGTTTCTTAGTATGGAAAAATTTACTGTTCAGATAAAAATCATTCTGAGACTCTTAGAAATTGTTATATATTACTATTATTTTATTATCTCAACTTTTTAAAAAAGGATTTGATTGCAAGTTAAAATTACAAGATATACTACCATTCACCCACCACAATTGCTAAAATAAGAAGACTGACCACACCAAATGCTAATGAGTGTGGTCATATAAAAATGCTACAGTCACTTTGGGGAAAGGTCTACAGTTTCTTAAAAAAGCAAACATGTACCTACCTTATGACTCAACAATTCCTCTTCAAGAGAAATGATAACATTTGTCTATAAAATGACTCATATAGGAATGTTTATGGCAACTTGATCACAGCCAAAACTGGATACAGCCCACATGCCCACAGACAGGAGAATAAATAAACTATAGTATACATGTTAATTGTTTATTTGTTTTTTGTACATTTTTCCTGTTTTATTAAGGATAGTTGATGTACAATATTATAGTTACAGATGTGCCACATATGATTCACAATTTTTAAAGGTTATACTTCACTTATACTTTTCATAAAGTGTCAGCTGTATTATCCAAATTGTACAATATATCTGTGTAGCCTATTTGTTTTTAGAATTTGTATTTATTTATTTACTTTTTGGCTCTGATGGATTTTCGTTGCTGCCTGCGGGCTTGCTTTAGTTGCAGTGACCGGGGGCTACTCTCCAGTTGCAGTGCGCTGGCTTCTCATTACAGTGGCTTCTTTTGTTGCAGAACACAGGATGCAGGGTGCGGCAGGCTTTAGTAGTTGTGGCACATAGGCTTAGGTGCCCCACAGCATGTGGAATCCTCTCAGCTGCTGTTGCTGCTGCCCTTTGATTGCTAAGTCACGTCCAACTCTTTGCAACCCCATGGAGTGTTGCCCACCAGGTGCCTCTGTCCATGGCATTTCCCATGGAAAGAATACTGGAGTAGGCTGCCATTTCCTTCTCTGGGGGATCTTCTTGACCCAGAAATCAAACCTATGTCTCCTGTTTGGGTTCTTCACCACTCAGCCACCTGGGAAGCCCAGTCTCCTCAGACCAGGGATCAAATCCATGTTCCGTGCATTGGCAGGTGGATTCTTAAGTACTGGACCACCAGGGAAGTCCAGCCTATTTATTTTATTTTATTTTTGGCTATGCCGTATCTTTATTGCAGCATGTGGCTTTCTCTTGTGGTGAGGGGTCTGGGGTGTGTGGGTTCAGTGGTTATGGCCTGCTGGCTTCTCTAGTTATAGCACTCAGGCTTAGTTGCCCTGGAGCATGTGGCGTCTTGGTTCCCCAAACAGGAATCAAACCCTCCATGGGAAGGCAGATTCTTCCCTACTGAACCACTAGGGAAGTCCCTAACCTATGTCTTCTATCCATAGTAGTTTGTACTTCTTAATCCCCTATCCCTAATTTGCCCCTTCCCCTTTCTTCTCTCCATTGGTAACCATTAGTTTGTTCTCTGTATTTGTGAGCCTGTTCTCCATTTTGTTGTATTGATTCATTTTTTTATATTCCACATGTAAGTGATAACATACAGTATTTGTCTTTCTCTGTCTGACTTAACTTCACTTAGCATAATACCCTCCAAGTCCATCCATGTTGTTGCAAATGGCAAAATTTCATTTTTGATGGCTGAGTAATAATATTCCATATATATTCCATGTATAATATTTGCATTCATATCTTGGCTATTGTAAACAATGCACCTATAAACACTGGAGTGCATGTATCTTTTCAAATTAGTGTTTTTGTTTTTTTCAGATATGTACCCGAGAGTGGAATTGCTGCATCATACGGTGGTTTTAGTTTTAGTTTTCTGAGAAGCCTCTGTACTGTTTCCCACAATGGCTGCACTAAATACACTTCCACCAGCAGTGTACAAGGATTCCGTTTTCTTCAAGTCCTTGCCAGTACTTGTTATTTATGTTCTTTCTGATGATAGCCATTCTGGTAGGTGTGACGTGATATCTCTTGTGCATCTAATTTGCTTTTCTCTGATTATTGTTGAACACATGAAAACAATCTTTTCATGTGCCTGTTGGCCATCTGTATGTTTTCTTTGGAAAAATTCCATTCAGGTCTTCTGCCCAGTTTTTAATCAGGTTTGGTTTTTTTTTTATGTTGACTTATATGAAATGTTTATGTATTTTGGATATTAACCCCTTATCAGCCACATCATTTGCACATATTTTCTCCTGTTCAGTAAGTTGTCTTCATTTTGTCAGTTGTTTCCTTTGCTGTGCAAAAGTTTTTAAGTTTAATTACGTACCATTGGTTTATTTTTGCTTTTATTTCCTTTTCTTTAGAACCCAGATTCAAAAAAAATATCAGTATGATTTATGTCAGTGAGTGTTCTGCCTGTGTTTTCTTCTAGGAATTTTACAGTTTCTGGTCTTACATTCAGGTCTTTATTTTGATTTTATTTTTTTATATGGTGTTAGAAAATACTCTAATTTTAGTTTGTTCAGTTTTCTCAGCACCACTTATTGGAGACTGTCTTTTCTCCATTGTGTAGTCTTGCCTCCTTTGTCATAGATTAATTACCCATTAGTGTGTGGGGTTATTTTTGGTCTCTCTGCTGTGTTCCATTGATCCACATGTCTGTTTGTGCCAGCACAATACTGTTTTGATGACTGTAGCTTTGTAGTATAGTCTGAAGTCAGATATCATGATTCTTCCAGCTCTGTTCTTCTTTCTCAAGATTGTTTTTACTCCTCACAGTCTTTTGTATTTTCATACAAATTTTAAAATTATTTGTTCTAGTTCTGTGAAAAATGCCCTGGGTGTTTCTCATAGGAATTACATTGAATTTGTGGATTCTTATGAGTAAGATAGTCCCATTTGAATGCAGAGTTCCAAATAATAGCAAGGAGAGATAAGAAAGCCTTCCTCAGTGATCAATGCAAAGAAATAGAGGAAAACAACAGAATGCGAAGGACTAGAGATCTCTTCAAGAAATTAGAGATACCAAGGGGACATTTCATGCAAAGATGGGCTCGATAAAGGGCAAAAATGGTATGGACCTAACAAGCAGAAGATATTAAGAAGAGGTGGCAAGAATACACAGAAGAACTGTACAAAAAAGATCTTCATGACCCAGATAATCATGATGGTGTGATCACTCATCTAGAGCCAGACATCCTGGAATGTGAAGTCAAGTGGGCCTTAGAAAGCATCACTACTAACAAAGATAGTGGAGGTGATGGAGTTGCAGTTGAGCTGTTTCAAATCCTAAAAGATGATGCTGTGAAAGTGCTGCACTCAATATGCCAGCCAATTTGGAAAACTCAGCAGTGGCCACAAGACTGGAAAATGGCAGTTTTCATTCCAATCCCAAAGAAAGGCAATGCCAAAGAATGCTCAAACAGCCGCACAGTTGCACTCATCTTACACGCTAGTCAAGTCATGCTCAAAATGCTCCAAGCCAGGCTTTAGCAATACATGAACCATGAACTTCCAGATGTTCAAGCTGGTTTTAGAAAAGGCAGAGGAACCAGAGGTCAAATTGCCAACATCCGCTGAATCATGGAAAAAGGAAGAGAGTCCCAGAAAAACATCTATTTCTGCTTTATTGACTATGCCAAAGCCTTTGACTGTGTGGATCACAATAAACTGTGGAGAATTCTGAAAGAGATGGGAATCCCAGACCACCTGACCGGCCTCTTGAGAAACCTATATGCAGGTCAGGCAACAACAGTTAGAACTGGACATGGAACAACAGACTGGTTCCAAATAGGAAAAGGAGTACGTCAAGGCTGTATATTGTCACCCTGCATATTTAACTTATATGCAGAGTACATCATGAGAAACTCTGGGCTGGAAGAAGCACAAGCTAGAATCAAGATTGCCGGGAGAAATACCAATAACCTCAGATGTGCAGATGACACCACCCTTATGGCAGAAAGTGAAGAAGAACTAAAAAGCTTCTTGATGAAAGTGAAAGAGGAGAGTGAAAAAGTTGGCTTCATGCTCAACATTCAGAAAACGAAGATCATGGCATGTGGTCCCATCACTTCATGGGAAATAGATGGGGAAACAGTGGAAACCGTGTCAGACTTTATTTTTGGGGGCTCCAAAATCACTGCAGATGGTGATTGCAGCCATGAAATCAAAAGACACTTACTCCTTGGAAGGAAAGTTATGACCAACCTAGATAGCATATTCAAAAGCAGAGACATTACTTTGCTAACAAAGGTCCAGTCTAGTCAAGGCTATGGTTTTTCCAGTGGTCATGTATGGATGTGAGAGTTGGACTGTGAAGAAAGCTGAGCACCAAAGAATTGATGCTTTTGAACTGTGGTGTTGGACTGCAAGGAGATCAACCAGTCCATCCTAAAGGAGACCAGTCCTGGGTGTTTATTGGAAGGACTGATGCTGAGGCTGAAATGCCAATACTTTGGCCACCTCATGTGAAGAGTTGACTCATTGGAAAAGACCCTGATGCTGGGAGGGATTGGGGGCAAGAGGAGAAGGGGACGACAGAGGATGAGATGGCTGGATGGCATCACCGACTTGATACACATGAGTTTGGGTGAACTCCGGGAGTTGGTGATGGACAGGGAGGCCTGGCGTGCTGTGATTCATGGGGTTACAAAGAGTCGGACACGATTGAGCAACTGAACTGAACTGATGAGTAGCGTAGTCATTTTAGTAGTCTTAATTCTTCTAACCCATGCTGCTGCTGCTGCTAAGTCATTTTAGTCATGTCCGACTCTGTGCGACCCCATAGACTGCAGCCCACCAGGCTCCGCCGTCCCTGGGATTCTCCAAGCAAGAATACTGGAGTGGGTTTCATTTCCTTCTCCAGTGCATGAAAGTGAAAGGTGAAAGTGAAGTTGCTCAGTCAAGTCTGACTCTTCGGGACCCCATGGACTCTAGCCTACCAGGCTCCTCCATCCATGGGATTTTGCAGGCAAGAGTACTGCGGTGGGTTGCCATTGCCTTCTCCAGTTTAACCCATGAGCATAGTATATCTTTCCATCTATTTATGGCATCTTCAATTTCTTTCATAAACTGTAGTATATTAACACAGTGGAAAACGATTCAGCAATAAAAAGGAATGGGCTAATGATATACAGTAATATAGGTGAATCTCAAAAACATTTTGCTTGAGTGAAAGAGGTTTTATGAGTATATATTAAGTTAAGGAAGAGGTGCAACTAATCTGTGGTGGGAAAAGTGAGAACAGTGGGCAGCTGGGAGTGGGGACTCACTGAAAAAGAGCCTGAAGGAACTTACCTTGAGTATTGATGATGTCCTATAGTAGGAATTAGAATTGCATAGATACATGCTCTTGTTGAAATTCAGTGAAAATACATGTAAGATTTGTATCTTCTATTGTATGAAAATTTTGCTAAAACCTGTAAACAGATATTGAATTCTTGTTAGTAATATGCATATTAAAGTATTTCAGGGGAAGTTTACTGATATCTGCATGTTGCTTTAAAACAGATAAAAAAATAAGATTGATCAATGAATAAATAGGTAGCGAAATATTAATGGAAGAATCTAAGTAATGAATATCTGAATGGTTACTGTAACATTCTTTCAACTTTTCTGTACGTTTGAAATCTTCCATTATAGAATACTAAGAAGGCAAAAAGGATTTAATATCCTTAAAAGCAAATTACTTCCTTATTTACTCCACAGAGGGAGGCAACATAAGCAGTAACCCCTGAAAGTTAAGTTACTTATTATGTTTCTGGCTGGATATAAGTTTTCACAAAACTAATATGAAACACTACTGAATTTCTTTATGTTACAGTGTTATTTTATTTATATATGTCACTGAGAAATTATTTATCTAATCTTACCTCATCATTTCAGAGTCTGGTAGGTTTATAAGGTCTTAATGGGATAATTTCAGTATTGGAAAAATTTTTTCCTACTTCTGTCCCAAGAATTTATTTGAGGTTCTATCACAATTTATAAGAAGCAAGTGTATGAAAGAATATTTGTTGAAATTTCTGTATAATCATGTGGATTAAAATAAAGTAGGAAAGTAAATTACAGCTTTTTCTCCTCAGTAATTTATTTAAATTCTGGTGAATGCAGTTGGTTTTGCACATATGTTAGCTGTACAGATTAGAAAGGAGGAATCTATAACCTACTGTAGATTTTGCTTGGCTTCAGTTTTCCTTGAGTTTATTGGAATAATTTTGAGGGTAAGATGGAGAATAAAATGTGATTATAAACACTTCATTAATTTTGGTTGATTTAATGTTAACTCTCAATATTACTCAGTTGCTACAGATATATATATATATATTTTATTTATTTATATAAACAAGATCTCTACATTCCATTCAAAATACATGTAACAAATAATTCAAGATTTTAAGTTTACAGAAAAGAATCTGATGGCAAATTGCCTAATACAGGGTCACAGCATAAATTAAATAGCATAGAGTCAGAGTTTAGAATTACATATTTCTCACACATCAATTTTCCTTTTGGAATAACTTCTTTTGCTAATTTATTATGCTTCATAGTTGAATGTATTTGATTCAACTCATTGAATATGCACTCCTTCAAAACAGTATTATATTGTCGTTTGCAGTATTCAAGAAATAAGATAGACTTAATGTATGTGCCTCAGTATTACGAGAGTAATTATCAGTCTCTCTGAAAAGCAGTTCAATCCTTTGTTTTAAAAGGTTGGGAGGGGAGAGTCTCATTACAGATTTTAAGCTAGTAGAATAACAGTGATATTGTCTGCTTCTCTCAGAAATCACCAGGAAAAAAATTAGAGGATGAACGAGAAAGAAAAATGCAGACTCCTTCTTCAGTAAGAGTAGAAAATCAACAGTAGTAATAACAAATCACAATTTAAGGGTTACCAAATGCAACAAAACTTGAATGTTTGAGGCAAATGATGAGACAGAATGCCATGTTTGAAGATCTCAGTGACAGCCAGTCTGATTCACCTTCCCTGCGTTCTAGACGTGGTGTTATCACAGACTGTAGCTTTCATATTCACACATATTCACATTTGCCTTACATATTGAACCATTGTGGTGCACATTTGTTAAAACAAAAAAGGAAAAACCAGTCTCATGGCCTGTGGGTTGTTTTCATCTTGTAAAGATCCATTTCTTTACATTTAAAAACTGATTTTAAAATATAGTTGTATATCAGAATTAATGTATTCAATTATTCTCAAAATCATGTATGTCCAGATTGTTCGTGTAAGTTTCAGAGAAGAAGTATCGCCATGTAATATTACTTAGCCTAGAAAGTAAAGTAGGTGTGATTAAACTACATTAATCTCTTAATAACAAGCTAGGAAAAACTTATAACCTTGGTTTTCTTCTTGATCATGGTACTGACATTGAGAAAATATTGCTTCTGTGTTTTCAACCAAAATGTACTTTGAATGATAGTTCTGCTTAATTTTAAGTGAGCCGGGTCAATAATAAAGAGACAGCAACTTCTTTGTATTCAAAAATAAATAAGTAAATAAATGGCAATTGAAAAATATTTCTGATTAATGGAAAAAAGCTGATGAAACTTGTAATAAAATGTAGTGTCTTGAATGATAATTTCTAAAACTTAATCCTGCAAGTGCTTTGATCGAACTAGAACTCAAAGCAGAGATAGGTCAAGGAAGGGTTAGTGCAAAACGTGAAGTTTAGCTAAAGGAACTCGGAAATTAAGTGGAAGAGAAAAGTTGTCAATGAAGGGTGTATTGGAAGCAGGAAAAAGAAGAGACCCTTTTGGAAAACACAGTAAGGTACGTTATGGATGGGAAAAGAGGGAAAATGGACAAAATGAAATGGAAATTAACCACATGTCTAAAAGGAATAGAGAGCCAGTGTTAGGTGTGGCACATGGATAAAGGGGAATAATTCTCCTTGAAAAATAAAACTCAGATAAAGCAATATAATGTTTACTTTTCAAAGAAACTACTCAGAAACAAATGCAGATTTGAATCTGTAGATTGACAGGGCACATCATGAGCCAGAAAGAATTTACACAGAACAGTTAACATTGAGGTACAATCTAAGTAGCACGATTGAACTGCAAAATATTTTAAAATAACTGCAGAATAAAGGAATAAATATGATGGGGAAAAAGATTCAAATTGGCTCCCAAATTCTTCTCTGAAAAGTTCAGTGTCAGGAGACAGTAGAGCAAGGTCTGTTAAGTCCTCAAGGACAAAAAATGTGATGCAAGAATGTTGTATCTAGTCAAACTGTTCAGGTGAAAAGGCAACAGATGTTTTTAAACATGCAAAAACTCAGAAAATATAATTTCTGTAATGTCTTTTTGAGAAGTTACTGGAGGACACACTGTAGCTAACCAAGTGTTGAAAATAAATGAAAGACCTGATATGAACATTGAATCCATAGGATTTATGGGGGGCTTACTATCCGCCAGACCACCTGATCTGCCTCTTGAGAAATCTGTATGCAGGTCAGGAAGCAACAGTTAGAACCAGACATGGAACAACAAACTGGTTCCAAATAGGAAAAGGAGTACGTCAAGGCTGTATACTCTCACCCTGCTTATTTAACTTATATGCAGAGTACATCATGAGAAATGCTGGGCTGGAAGAAACACAAGCTGGAATCAAGATTGCCGGGAGAAATGTCAATAACCTCAGATATGCAGATGACACCACCTTTATGGCAGAAAGTGAAGAGGAACTAAAAAGCCTCTTGATGAAAGTGAAAGTGGAGAGTGAAAAAGTTGGCTTCAAGCTCAACATTCAGAAAACGAAGATCATGGCATCCGGTCCCATCACTTCATGGGAAATAGATGGGGAAACAGTGGAAACTGTGTCAGACTTTATTTTTCTGGGCTCCAAAATCACTGCAGATGGTGACTGCAGCCATGAAATTAAAAGACACTCCTTGGAAGGAAAGTTATAACCAACCTAGATAGCATATTCAAAAGCAGAGACATTACTTTGCCAACAAAGGTTCGTCTAGTCAAGGCTATGGTTTTTCCTGTGGTCATGTATGGATGTGAGAGTTGGACTGTGAAGAAGGCTGAGCGCTGAAGAATTGATGCTTTTGAACTGTGGTGTTGGAGAAGACTCTTGAGAGTCCCTTGGACTGCAAGGAGATCCAAGCAGTCCATTCTGAAGATCAGCCCTGGGTGTTCATTGGAAGGAATGATGCTAAAGCTGAAACTCCAGTACTTTGGCCACGTCATGCGAAGAGTTGACTCATTGGAAAAGACTGTGATGCTGGGAGGGATTGGGGGGCAGGAGGAGAAGGGGATGACAGAGGATGAGATGGCTGGATGGTATCACCGACTCGATGGACATGAGTTTGGGTGAACTCCGGGAGTTGGTGATGGACAGGGAGGCCTGGCGTGCTGCGATTCATGGGGTCGCAAAGAGTCGGACACGACTGAGCGACTGAACTGAACTGAACTGAACTATCCTAGGACAGAGTTTATGTATTATAATCACTGATACTGTAGATATTATATGGCTCAAAAGAACTGGCAGGATGCTCGAGGGAGTTGAAAGTGATAAAACTACAGAGAATGTCCTCTCACATAATCTAAAAACCAAGTTAATAAGAAAAGAAGATGAGGGATCTAAACAGTGGGAAGCTGAACATAGAAGAGCACCATAAGAAAATCCCAGGGTGCCGTTTGTACAAGACTATAGTGCCCAGGGTGTTTTCCAGGAAAGAAAAACAGGAGCTGGTTTGCTTGAACATATGGAAAATATCATTGAATCATGTGCCAGAGTGGTGTTGGAGCATTTGGGAAAAAAATACTATTGGTAGGTATGTTGAAAAGAAAGCAAATGGGAAAAAAAATGAAGCAGTTATCAACTCTAGAGTGAAAAAGTTGTACAAGAAAGGAGTTATGGTCTTAGTATATGCTTCAGAAATTCACACTATTTGTATATCTGAAATTTTAAAAAACTTACTGATTTAACCAAATATGGGGGAAAGGGGAGTTATGTGTCTGAGGAGAAAAAGTAAATCTTCATTATGAAGAAAAGATATAGATAATTGATAAGTCAAGAACTAATACCTCTTCTACCATGGGAAGAATATATCTGCTATCTAGTATTGATAAATTAAGAAATATCAGTATAAACATTTTTTAGAAATATGGAAACAGGAGAATGACTAGGCTGGTAGTCCTGTAGCATAGAAGACAATGGGTAAGGGTTTTCTGTCTTTCATCTTGACTCTTTTTAGTTCAATTTTACTTTAAAAAGTTTATATGTGATTACAATATTTTATTTAAAATTAAAGTAATTGAGACTTCCCCGGTGGCTCAGATGGTAAAGCATGTGCCTGCAATGCAGGAGACCTGGGTTCGATCCCTGGGTTGGGAAGATCTCCTGGAGAAGGAAATGGCAACCCACTCCAGTGTCCTTGCCTGGAAAATCTCATGGACAGAGGAGCCTGGTATGCTACAATCCATGGGGTCGCAAAGAGTCAGACATGACTGAGCAACTTCACTTCACTTCACTTCTAAAGTAATTTAACAAATAATGGATCATATATCTTTGCACAGTATACACAAAAAGGGATGTAATAATATTCTTTGAAGCATTGTTTATGGTATTAAAAATTATAAATAATCCTCGATACAGACAGTCTGTAGCAGCTTAAAATAATTTTTCTATTTGTGTGTGTTCACTGGCATGGAAAATTCTGTAAAACATATTGCTAAGGGAAAAATACATTTTGTAATAGTACATATATAGTTTCATTTATATTACAATAAATTCAAAACAAAGCTATATTTTTCTATTTGTCTGTCAACACTTAGAAAAAAATCTAGAAGGATATAGCAAACTGATTACTTTTACCTTTAATTTTTACTTTAAATACGTAAGTATTCTTTAATTTTTTTTTTAAACAAGAATGTGGTATGTGTTACATTTTAATTAAATGAATAAAGACATAAGCTATGTTCATGAAAAAATTAGATTAAGGGACTGGAATTCAGAAAATATGTTTATTATAGTCACCATGTTGTTGATAAGCTATATAACCTTTAGCAAATTATCTTATATCTCTATTTTATTTATTTATTTATGGCTGTGCTAGGTCTTCATTGCTGTGTGGGCTTTTTTCTAGTAGCAGAGAGCAGAGGCTACCCTCTAGTTGGGGTGAGTGGGTTTCTCATTGCGGTGGCTTCTCTTGTTGTGGAGCACGGGTTCTGGGGCTTGTGGGCTTCAGTAGTTGAAGTCCATGGGCTCAGGAGTCGTGGCCCCCGGGCTCTAGAGTTCAGGCTTGTTAGTTGTGATGCGTGGGCTTAGCTGCTCTGTGGCATGTGGACTCTGTCCAGATCAGGGATTCAACCTGTGTCTCCTGCATTGGCAAGAGTCACCAGGGAAGCTATCTCTGTTTTCTTAATAGAATCTTTCTATTATCATGTGTTCCTGGGATAAACAGTTAACTATTAGAGGTTTATAATATAGCTTTCAAGACTTTACAACTGGATTTAAAATGTGGCTCTACTATTAAGCTCTCTAATCATCAGTTTCTTCAGTTAGGAATTTCAGAAACACCTTGTTTCACAGTGTTATGGTGAGAATTAAACAAAGTAAAAGATGTAAAGAATTTAGTACATTAGCTGGTAAGTAGTAAGAGCTCAAAAGATTGTACCTACTTTTATCATTTTTTTGTGAAAAATAGATATTTTGTTATGTCAATATTGCATTCAAAATGTAGATGTCATAGCTTATGACCTAAAGTAATATCTAGAAATAGTGATGTGTAATGTTAAAATCATTAAATAGGGTTCTATTTCTGGTTATGTTTCAGAGAATAATTGTGTTTCATTTTAGTAAAGTCCCTGGTCTTTAATAAAACGAAGATCATGGCATCTGGTGCCATCACTTCATGGCCAATGGATGGGGAAAAAGTGGAAACAGTGACAGATTTTATTTTCTTTAGCTCCAAAATCTCTGCAGACAGTGACTGAAGCCATGAAATTAAAAGATGCTTGCTCCTTAGAAGAAAAGCTTTGGCAAACCTAGACACCATATTATAAAGAAGAGACATCACTTTGCCAACAAAGGTCCATATAGTCAAAGCTATGGTTTTTCCAATAGTCATGTACAGATGTGAGAGTTGGACCATAAGGGAGGCTGAGTGCCGAAGAACTGATACTTTCAAACAATGGTTCTGGAGAAGACTCTTGAGAATCCCTTGGACTGCATGGAGATAGAACCAGTCAGTCCTAAAGAAAATCACTGGAAAGACTGATGCTGAAGCTGAAGCTCCAATACTTTGGCCACCTGATACCAAGAGCCAACTCATTGGAAAAAGACCCTGATACTGGGAAAGGTTGAGGGCAGGAGGAGAGGGGGGTTGGCGACAGAAGATGAGATGGTTGGATGGCATCATGGACATGAATCTGAGTAAACTCTGAGAGATAGTGGAAGACAGGGAAGCCTGGCGTGCTGCAGTTCATGTGGTCTCAAAGAGTCAGACACAATTTAGCTATTGAACAACAGCTCAAATTTTCTTTAATTTGAGCAAACTCTGGGAGGTAGTGGAGGACAGAGGAGCCTGGCATGCTGTGTGCAGTCCATGAGGTCACAAAGAGTAGGATGTGATTGAACAACTGAACAACAATAAATATATATAGTTGGATATATAATATTTTTTTAGTTTCAGGTATACTACAGAGATTTGACATTTGCATGCCTTATGAAATGATCATCACATTAAGTGTAGTACCTTAATCTGTCCCTATACAAAGTTATTATGATACTGTTGAACCATATTCCTTATTTTTGTATTGCATCACCATGGCTTATTTATAACTGAAGGATTTTTTTTTTACCCCTTTATCCCCTCCATCTATCTTTTTACCCAGCCCCAACCTTCTCCTCCCCTCTGGCAACCACCTGTTTGTTCTCTGTATCAATGAATCTGTTTTCTTTTTTTTAGATTGCACGTATAAGTGAAATCATACAGTATTCCTGTTTGACTTCTTTCCTTAGCATAATACCCTCTACATCCATTTATGTTGCAGAGGCAAAATTTTATTTTTTTATGGCTATTCCATTGTATTAATACACTACATCTTCTTTATCTGTTCATCTTTTGACTGACTCTTGGGTTGTTTCCATGTCTTGGCTACTGTAAAAAATGCTGCAGTGAATTTTGGAGTGTATGTGTCTCTTCAGATTAGTACTTTTTAAAGCTATGTACCAAGAAGTGAAATTGTTGGGTCGTATGGCAGTTCTATATTTAACTTTTTGAGGAACCATCATACAGTATTCCATAGTGGGTGTACCATTTTACAGTCCCACCAATAGTACACAAGGATTTCCTTTTCTCCACATCCTCACCAACACTTGTCATTTGTGGTCTTTTTGATGATAGCTATTCTGACAGGTGTGAGATGGTATCTTTTTGTGGTTTTGATGTATATATCCTTGATTACTGGTGATGTTGAACATCTTTCCATGTGTCTATTGGCTATCAATCTGTCTTTTTTGGGGAAATGTTGATTCAGGCCCTTTGCCCATTATAATGTCTAGTCACGTGGTTTGGTTTTTTTTTGATGTTGAGTTGTTTGGGTGCTTTGTGTACAGTAAGTCCCCTTCATGCAGACCTTTGGGTTATGAACTTTCCAAGACTGGAACGTGGTCATCAGCAACTTAGTGATCCTCAGTGAGAAGCTGGAGCTAAATCTGCAAAAGCTGGATCTTCAAAGACTCATTGAACTCCTTGCTGTGCATCCTAAGGAGCTTACTAATGAAGACCTGACTGAATTGGAGGCCCAGAGAAAGGATGAAGAGAGACAAGAAGAAGAAGTAGCTGAAAAACTGAAGAGACTTCACAATGCAGGAAATGACAAGGGGTTTTTCTTTATATGAGGAGGCACTGTTAGTTTTGGGGGCACAGGACCCAAACGTAGGATGGTACACGAAGTAGCAGCCATTCAGAATGCAGTCCAGTGCTACTGTGTCATCTGTGACAAGAAAAAAGGAGCTTCTATCCAGACATTACTGGACCATTTTTTCAAGAGGGTAGATAAAGTTGAATCCAGCGAGGAACCAGAACCTGTGCCATCAGCATCAGGCATAAGTGAGCTTGCAGCTTGCCCTCTATCTCCTCTATGTTGACAGTCCTTAAGCTCTGCTATCTCCCACCTCCTCTCCCTCCTCCAGTCAGTAACTCTTCTTTCCTGTTCACTTGATGCCAGCCCCTGTATGCTGGTTGTTGTACTGTATTACTGTACTTTTTGAGATACTGTAAGATTAAAAATGTTTATTTTGTGTGTTTATTTTTATGTATTATTTGTGTGAAAAATATTATAAGCCTATTATAGTAAGTTGTTATATAATCAGTTGTGTTGGTTGGATAGCTTGGTTGGATTTAGGAACAAATTTGACTTACAAACATCCTCTCAGAATGGAACTTGTTTGTTTGTAGGGGACTTAACTATATTTTGGATATTAACCCTTTATTGAATATATCATTAGCAAATATCTTTTCCCATTCAGAAGGCTGCCTTTTCATTTTGCATCCTTCACTGTACAGAAACTTTTTAGTTTGATATGATCCCATTTGTTTAATTTTGTTTTTGCTTCCCTTGCCTGAAGACATATCCAGAAATCTATTGTTGAGACCAATGTCAAAGAGTGTACTGTCTATGTTTTCTTCTAGGAGTTTTTTGGTTTCAGATCTTATATTTATGTCTTTAATCCATTTTGAGTTTATATTTGTATATGTTTGAGGAAGTTGTTTGATTTAATTCTTTTTCATGTAGCTGTCCAATTTTCCCAGCATCATTTGTTGAACAGGCTGCTTCTCCCCCATTGTATATTCTTGCCTTTTTTGTCATAGATTAACTGATTATATAAGTATAGGTTTATTTCTGGGCTCTTTATTCTGTCCTGTTGATCTGTGTGTCTGCTTATGTTAGCACCAAACTGTTTTGATTACTGTAGCTTTGTAGTACAGCTTGAAATCAGGATATGAGATGCCTCCAGTTCTCTTCTGCTTTCTTAAGATTGCTTTGACTACTCAGGATCTTTTGTGTTTTCATACAAATACTAGGATTCTTTGTTCTAGTTCTGTGAAGAATGCCCTTAATAATTTCATAGGGTTATCATTTAATCTATAGATTGCCTTGGGTGTTATGGTCATTTCAACAATATTAATCCTTCCAATCCATGAGCACAGTGTATCTTTCTATTGGTTGGTATTGTCTTCCATTTCTTTTATCAATATCTTATAGTTCTCAGAGTACAAGTCTTTCTCCTCCTTGGTCAGATTTGGTCTCAGGTATTTTATTATTTTTGATGTGAGTCTGGCTTAAGGTTTATCAGTTTGTTTTTTTTTTTATCTTTTTAAAGAACCAGCTCTTAGTTTCATCAGTCTTTTCTTAGTCTCTGTTTACTACTGCTCTGATTTTATTATTTTTTAATGTAATTGTATTCCTTATGGCCGTGCTGGGTCTTTGGTGCTGCACGGGCTTTTCTCTAATTGTCATGAGCGGAGTCTACTCTCTAGTTGTACAGGCTTCTCTTTGCAGTGGCTTCTCTTGTTGTAGGGCATGGGCTTCAGGTGTGAGGGCTTCCATAGTTGCAGCACATGGGCTTGGCAGTTGTGAGTCCCAGGCTCTAGAACACAGACTCAGTAGTTGTGGTACATGGGCTTAGTTGCTTCACGGCATGTGGGATCTTCCCGGACCAGGGGATCAATTCCGTGTCTCCTGCACTGGCAGGTGGATTCTTTACTGCTGAGCCGCCAGGGAAGCTCGCGCTGATATTTATTATTTGTTTACTTTACTAACTTTGATTTTTCTTTGTTTTTCTTGTAGTTTCTTTAGATGTAAGTTTAGATGGCTTTTTTTGAGATTTTTTTATTTCCTGAGGTAGGCTTGTATCACTAGACTTCCTCCTTAGAACTGCTTTTGCTGCATCCTGTAGATTTTGAATCGCTGTGTGTCCATTTTCTTTTGTTTCCAGGTATTTAGTAGCATGTTGTTTAGATTCTACATACTTGTTTTTTTGCAGTTTTTTTCCTTATAGTTGATTTCTAGTTTCCTAGTTTGGTCATAAAAGAAACTTGATATGATTTCACTTTTCTTAAATTTATTGAGATGTTTTATGGCCTACAATGTGGTCTGTTCTGGAGAATATTTCATGTACTTTTGAAAATAATAGGTATTCTGCCCATTTTGTCCTGTGTATATCTACTCCTAATAGGTATATTAGATCTGATGTGTCATTTAAGGCCAGTGTTTCTTTATTGATTTTCTGTCTGTATGATCTGTCCATTGATATAAGTGGGGTATTAAAGTTATTTACTATTGTTGTATTGTTCTCAGTTTCTCCCTAGATTTTGTTAATATTTGCTTATGTATTTAGGTGCTTCTATGTTGGATGCATATATATTTACAGTTGCTATATTGTCTTGTTGGATTGATTACCTTATCATTATGTAATGTTTTTTGTCTTTGTGACAGCTTTCTTTTAAAGTCTACTTTTTTAATATTGATTTTGCTATTCCAGCTTTCTTTTTGTTTTCATTCATGTGGAATAACTTTTTTTTCCCCTTACCTACATTCTTTGTGTGTGGTTTTATTTATTTTAAAGAAATTATTATTAATGTTCAAAATGAATTTAACTTAAAGGATGTTCATTAGAACATAAATGAAAAATCTTCCCATGATTTTTAGTCTCCCATAATTTTTCTAATAGTTTACTGTATCTATTTTATTTTACATTTAGATGCTAATTCATTAGGATTTTATGTGAGATATGTAATACAAAGGGATTTCCCCTGTTGAATAGTTCTGCTTTCCCAGCTGATGTAGAATGTCTTCTGTCTCAGCCCTGGAGAGAGTGAGGTAAGCTCACCAACCTGGGCTCTTCTTCTGCAAGGTACAGCTACCGTCATAGCCTGTGCAGAGAGAGCAGGGAGCATGCAACACCCAGAAATGCTCAGAGGCCATCAGTGCGTAGCAGGAACCGCGCCTCATAATAACCAGGCAGTGTGGGAGCCTCGAGGCACGGATACTGACCACAGGGTGAGGGCTGAGGACAGCAGCCTGCTCAGGGAGGAGAAGCCTACTGCCTTCAACTGGTCCAGATTCTCCTGCCGCTTGCACACCTGGCTGGCTGAGTAGCTGTTCTCTGTCACAGGGTTTTTAGCTTGCTGTTCTTCTCTGCCTGCTCCCACAGGCAGTACCCTTTGTTTCTGTTCTGCCAGGATGAGAAGTAGGAGTACAGCAAAGTGAATGCTGCCAGGATCACCTCCTTGGTAAACAGGGGACTGGTGTCACTGTGTTCACTTAGTGCAGCTTCCACGCCTGGCTTCAGGGAGACATCTGTTGGAGAGGGAGAGGCCCGCTGGGAGGGCTTCTGAGGCTTTGCTGGGAGTGATAAACTTACGGGGCTCTGTGCCCAGCCCTTGTCGGACCCCCAGGCTAACTGCGCTTCAGCCAGGCGCCACATCTCTCTCCAGCCTCTCTCAGTTAACAGGCTCTCAGGGGACAGACAGCCTCTTTCCACTGTGCTTAGAGGAGAAACTATAAGAAAGAAGTGAGCCAATAAATTTGCATGCCCCAGATCCTGGGGGGTGTAAAATCATCCGTGGAAATGCCACTCTTATCTACCAGGCCTGTCAGGGGACATGGTGTTCTCATCGCCAGCATCTGCAGCAGACGTGTTTGCTTCTCCCTCACTGACTAACGCTTTGATGGCCAGACTGCCTTCTGGAGTACTTCCAGTTTCTGACTGGTGGCTTCTGGGCTGGCCCTGGGTACAGTTTACCCTACAAGGCCGCCCAGTTCAACTTGCAGGACTCTGGCTTGGCCATTGGGTTTTCACTTGAGGTTGTTGATGACCGTGCAGCTTCTTTCCTGTCTGCTTTACTCACGTGTGCCCTCAACCCCCCTGAGGCCTTTCTGGTATCCTTTCTCCTGGTGCAGCTATGGCTGACCAGCCTCCCTCTTCTCAGTGAGGTGGGAGATGGAAGGCATGACCGTCAGCTTGAGTAGTCCATGCCGATCCCCCAGCCTTGTGGAGCTTTCTTTGGTGAATTGTTCACCACTGGGGAAAGACTATTTAGTGGGGGATCCAGATATACTTCTGAACAGTTTTTAATAACTGGATCAGACATTTTGAGTCCTTGCTCTGCCCTTGGAATAATTCACAGCCACATAACAAATCACCATCTTGGGCATCCGACTCTGGCCCTTGCCTCACTGATCCCATAGCAGGGCAGGACTGCCCTAAGCGGAGGGTGCAAGGCTGCATGGCTGCAGGACGCGGGCGATGGGCACACGGCTCCCACGGTATGGCAAGGTGGCAGCACCCAGCTGCCCGCTGCCAGGGCATCCAGCCCTAGACCTGTCTATGTGTGTCTTTAGAAATGAGTCTCTTGTAAGCAGCACATATATATGAGTCTTGTTTTGTTATCCATTCATCCACCCTGTGTCTTTTGATTGGAGCATGTATTTATACTTAAAATAATTCTTGATAGGTATGTACTTACACTTACTGCCATTTCATTGATTGTTTTCTTGTTTTTGTAGTTCTTTGTTCCTTTCTTCTTTGCTCTCTTCTGCGATTTGATGGCTATCTTTAGTGTTTTGTTTGGATTCCTTTTTATTTTTTGTATATGTGTCTTTTGTAGGTTTTTGGTTTGTGGTTACTAGGAAGTTCATATATAACAGTGTATGTCTGTGTTTATAAAGATCAACTTAAAATAATCAATTGTAATATATATATACACTTACATATATATATCAATTTAAAGTAATCATTCATTTTTTGAATGTGATGAGGGGAGTAAAAATGTAGGGTGGTTAGACTGCATTTGAACTTGAGATCATCACCTTAAAATAGTCATTCATATTTATGAATGATTTTTACTCCCCTCACCACATTTAATGCTTTTAATGTCATATTTCACATCTTATTGTTTTGTATATCCCTTAACTACTTGTAGATATAGCTGGTTTTATACTTCTGTCTTTTAACCTTCCTACTAGCTATATAAGTGACTGATCTTCTACCTTTACTGTATGTTTGCCTTTACCAGTGAGATTTTTCTCTTCATAATTTTGATATATCTAGTTGTGACCTTTTCTTTCCTGCTTACAGAAGTCTCTCAAACATTTCTTTTAAAGCTGGTTTAATGGTGCTAAACTCTTTTAGCTTTTGTTTGTAAAACTTTTTTATCTCTGCTTCAAATCTGAATGATAACCTTGTCAGGTGTAGAGTATTCTAGGTTGTTATATTTTCTCTTTTATCACTTTGAGTATATCATGTCATTGCCTTCTGGCCTGCAAAGTGTCATTTAAAAAGTCAGCTGATAGTCTTATGGGAATTCCTTATATCTCACTAGTTGCTTTTCTCTCTAATTTTTGCTATTTTCATTATAATGTGTCTTAGTATAAATCTCTTTGGGTTCATCTTGTTTGAACCTGGATATCTTTTTCCTGTCCCAGGTTAGGGACGTTTTCAGCTCTTATTTCTCCAAATAATTTCTCTGCCCCTCTTTCTTTTCCTTCTGGGACCTTTGTAATATGAATGTTAGTATGCTGAACGTTTTATCAGAGGTCTCTTATAGACTATCCTGCCTTTTTTAAAATTACTTTTTCTTTTTTTTTAATTTTATTTTATTTTTAAACTTTACAAAATTGTATTAGTTTTGCCAAATATCAAAATGAATCCGCCACAGATGGGTGATTTCTATAATCTGTTTTCCAGATTGCTGATCCATTCCTCTGTATAATCTAATCTACCATTGATTACTTACAGTGTATTTTAAAATTTCAGTTACTGTGTTCTTTAGCTCTGTTTAGCCCTTCTAACTGTTTAAATTCTCACTGTTTTCATTCTTCCACATTTGGTGCGTATCCTTATGGTCATTCCCTTGAACTCTTTATTGGATAGATTGCTTATCTCCACATTTAAATCTTTTTCTGAGGTTTTTGTCTTATTCCATTGTTTAAAACATATTCCTCTGTCTCCTCATATTGCCCAAATATCTGTTTATTTCTTTCTGTTAGATTGGTCGATGATGTTTCCTGATCTCGGAAAAATGGCATTTTTTAGGAGACCCCACGGTACACTCTCCTCTGGCTACTAGAGTTATATGCTGTAGCTGTGCTCCCTGTGTGGGCTGCATGGGCCCTTATGCTGGGATGAGCTGACTGCTGTGGGGCACTAGCAGGAAGGGCTGGCCTCTAGCCCGGTTGGTGTGAGGCTGTGCCTTGTGCAGTGGCTGTGGGCCAGGCCCACTGGGAGGGTAGGTTGCCTGTTCAACCCAGGAGGTGCCATGGGGCTGCTGCTGACCTCCTGATTGGTGAGCCTGGGGCCCTCCTTGGCTGTTTGCATAGCCTGAGGGGTTTGGGAGTACCTGCTTTCTTGGTGGTTCAGTGGTAAATAATCCACCTGCCAGTGCAGGAGACATGGGTTCACTCCCTCATCCAGGAAGATCCCAAATGCTGTGGAGCAACTAAGCATGTGCACCACAGCTACTGAACTTGTGCCCTAGAGCCCATGCTTGACAACAAGAGAAGCCATGCAATGAGAAGCCCACACACCCACAACAAGAGAGTAGCCCCTGCTTGCCACAACTAGAGAAAAGCCTGTGCAGCAACTAAGACACAGCACAGCCAAAAATAAATAAAATTATATTTTTAAAAAATGCAGCAAGCCAGTCTGAGAGTGACAAACTTAGAAAATAAAAATACTGGTTCAATTTTCAGTCAGTTCAGTTCAATCACTCAGTCACGTCCAACTCTTTGCAACCCCATGAACTGCAGCACACCAGGCCTCCCTGTCCATCACCAACTCCCGGAGTTCACTCAGACTCACGTCCATCGAGTCAGTGATGCCATCCAGCCATCTCATCCTCTGTCATCCCCTTCTCCTCCTGACCCCAATCCCTCCCAGCATCAGAGTCTTTTCCAATGAGTCAACTCTTCGCATGAGGTGGCCAAAGTACTGGAGTTTCAGCTTTAGCATCACTCCTTCCAAAGAAATCCCAGGGCTGATCTCCTTCAGAATAGACTGGTTGGATCTCCTTGCAGTCCAAGGGACTCTCAAGAGTCTTCTCCAACACCACAGTTCAAAAGCATCAATTCTTCTGTGCTCAGCCTTCTTCACAGTCCAACTCTCACATCCATACGTGACCACTGGAAAAACCATAGCCTTGACTAGACGGACCTTTCTTGGCAAAGTAATGTCTCTGCTTTTGAATATGCTATCTAGGTTGGTCATAACTTTCCTTCCAAGGAGTAAGCATTTTTTAATTTCATGGCTGCAGTCTTTAGCTCCTATTAAAAAGCCATACATGTTTTAAATTTTTGAATATATTATCTTTTAGTGAAAGGGGGCTAAAGACAGCTATAAATGAAGTGTCAGCATAAACCAGTTATTTGAGTTGACAGCAAAAGTGTAAATATGACCATAGTTCCTCTTTGCCAATAGTTATCACCTGCTCACTAATACTAGCCCAAGTTTCATAGCCTACATGTAAGAATTCAACATCATGTTTTGTGGAATACTCGTGTAAAATGTATTGATTTTCTCCATTCTTGGAACATTCATTATGAGAAGTTAGGGAATGGCTTAAACATATATAAATCAGGAAGACAGAAGCTTATTTATTCAGTATTTATTCAGCAAATAGTGTTGATCACTGTGTGCCAGGCACAGATGTGGGCATTAGATGTCAATGACAAAAAGTAGACCAAAACATCTGTGGTCTGCTCAGTGCTCTGTGGTGATCTAAATGGGGAGGAAATCCAAAAAAGAGTGGATGTATGTATACATATTCACTTTGCTATATAGTAGAAACTAACACAACATTGTAAAGCAGTTACACTCCAACAAAAATAAATTGCAAAATCTGCAGTCTAGTGGGAAGAAGAATAAAGTCTAAAATAAATGATAAACATAATAAATAACATATATATATGGTATACTAAAAATTGATAAAGTCTATGCAAAAAGAAGAAAAGACGTACAACATGGTAAAAGGAATTCCAAATGCAGGAAGAAGACAAAGAACCATCAAATAGATTGAGAAGACAGAATCCTGTGAGTAACATGTAGGAGCGTGTGATGTTCTGGAAACCTAGAAAAGGAAGTGTATCAAAGCAGAGGGAATAGTCAGCAGTCAGATACTTCTAAAGTGTGTCAGACCCGAGACTAGACTGTAGGAGTTAGCCTCTAGAAGGTACACTGGTGATGTGGACAAGTTTCAGTAACTTGTACAATGTAATTCCTTTTGGTCGAGGAAGAGTAGTGACAGAAGAGTTACTGTAGGCCGTCTTCTCTTTGTGGTCCTATGACACTCGTGCTAGTTTGATCTTCGGTGATTGTGTAACACCTGGACTGCTACGCACAGAAAGCGTAGGGTACTCTCGGCTTTGCTTGAATATCAACCTGTTCAGAGTGAACAAATGGTTGTTAGAACTATAACACTGATAGCAACAGTGGGGAATGAAATTTCTGTTGTAAGAACCTCAAACCCAGAACTTCAGGAGCTAGTCATTTGGTAGTTAACATTATTTATATTCAGAAAAGCTCACTAAGAGAATCTGTGATGTGTGGGCATTATAATCAGCTGACTCCAGGTGGTATTCCTAGAGGTTGTTATAGAAAGGAAGAAAATAGCTTAAAGAGGAAAAAATTCAATCCTGATTTTAACTCCATTTGGGCCACTAAGAAAAAGAATACCAAGTCTGGTAGAGAATTTGCCTTCTTTATTTTAATTTAATGTTTTATTCTAGATTTAGAATACATATGATTAACCTGGGGGAGGGGAATGATCAGAAATTTAACGTTTACCTGTTATCACCCTAGCAAGGGCCTATTGAGTAGACAGCATCATGATATGTGGGCTGAGATGAGGCTGCTCTAGACAAGTCTCTCTTAGAGTTAACTGATGGAAACTTGCACCTTCCAGAATTTTCAGTACCTTAGGAACGCTCTGCCAAGACTGCTGAAACACAGCTGTGGGTGCTTTGCCGACGCCCACGTTGCCAATGTCAGGAAGGATGTACTTTTAAACCTCTAATTTATCTAATAATGTCTTTAGTGATTTGTGTAGGTTTGGCATTGTGAGGAAAATGCTTCCTGACTTGGTTTGTAGCAAGAATTCAGAGTGCAGTCTTAAAATGTGTATTGTCTTATCATGCAAGTAGAAGATACTAACAAGACAACTCGGGGAAAAGATCCGACTAAAATACTATCCTGTCCATCTAACAAAACTTATCCACCCAAATATTTGAAAATAAATGAAAATTAAATATTTTATGCTAGAATAATCTTCTTTGGCTATTGGTTCATGCTTTATACCAAGATGGCAATATACAGTCCTAAAAGAGAGCCAGCTTTCATATTCAGTTCCAATCTGACTCCTTTCCTTTTCTCTAGTGAAAAAATTGGACTGGATTCATGTCAGCCTATAAAGTGGAGAAAGAATAATAAGCTCTTGTAAATAAACATTTTTAAAGAGGTAGGAAAAGTACTCTTTTGTTTTCAATATAAAGCTAGCCGCAACTACTGAGCTTGTGCGTGGTAACTACTGCAGCCCGCACACCCTAGAGCCCACGCTCTGCCACAAGAGAAGCCGCGCAGTGCGAAGCTGGCACGCTGCAGCTGGAGAAAGCCCTTGTGCAACCACGAAGGCCCGAGGCAGCGAGATATAAAACTTCATAACCAGGTGGTAACTATTATTTCATATGATGTTTATGGAATAGGCATGTCTCTTTAAGAAAACAATATGTAAAATCTTAGGGATTCTTCCCTTAACTGGTAGATTCACTGCAAGGATTGATTGCATTTATCAAAATAAATATACATTCAGCTTTTACCAAGACACCTGGTACATAAAGGAGAGTATCCCCATATTGCTTACAAAAGGAATACATAGAATTTATTTCCATTCTGCTTGGTGTATGTATGTAAAAACATTTGTTTGGATCTGAAGTGTGTTGATTTATACCTTTAAATTGTCTTTGTTTTATCTTTGAAGTTCAAAACCTTATTGGAATAGAATTATAGAATTAGAATTTTAAACCTGGAAGAGACTTCACAGTCATTTTATTTCAGTGTCTTAATTTTTCTATTGAGGAGCTAAAATCCAGAGAATTTAAGCATCTTTTCTCAGGTTACCCAGCTAGAACTAGAACCAAGCTTTCTAACTCCTCATATTTCTGCTAAAACCTCTCTCCAACAAATGAAAGTGAAAGTTGCTCAGTCATGTCTGACTCTTTGCGACCCCACGGACTATACGGTCCTTGGAATTCTCCAGTCCAGAATACTGAGTGAATAGCAATTAAAGGACAAATTGACAGAAATTTTAGGTCTTGCTTGTGTGCAACTGTTTATGTCCAGGCTTCAAAGTCAGTAGTGATCCCTAATTATTCTTCATCTTTTAAAAAAATTCCTGCAAGCACTTTAGGTGAAAGGAATGCTCTGGATTCTTCTGTGACTTGGTCCTGCAATGAAATCTAAGGAAATCATTGCTCATCTAGAGCATAAGAAACTACTCAGAACAGACGTTTTGCTTCTCTGTGCTCCACTGATTATGATAGTGATTTGAGTAGTTCCCATAATGATTGTCTTGCTTCTCAGGTGGCTCAGTGGTAAAGAATCTGCCTACCAATACAGGAGACACAGGAGATGCGTGTTTGATTCCCTGGGTCGGGAAGATCCCCTGCAGAAGGAAATGGCGACCCACTTTGATATTCTTGCCTAAAAATCCCGTGGACAGAGGAGCCTGGTGGGCTATAATCCATAGCGTCACAAAGAGTCAGACACGACTGAGCTACTGAGCATGCGCACATGATGGTTATCCTCATCTATTTGGGCTGCTTTAACAAATTACTGTAGACTGGAGGGCTTATACGCAACAAAAATTTATTTCTTACATTTCTGGAGGCTGGGAAATTCAGGATCAAAGCATGGGCAGATTCAGTGTCTAGTGAGGGCATGCTTTCTGGCGTAGAGATAACTGTATTTTCCTGTGTCCTCACCTGGTGGAAGGGACAAGGGAGCTCTCTAGGATTTCTTTTTCATAAGGGCACTAATCTTATTTACAAGGGATCCATCCTCATCACTTAATTCCTTCCCAAAGGTTCCACCTCCAAATATCATTACTTTGGGAATTAGAATTTCAGCATATGAATTTAGGGTGGGGAGACGAACTTTTAGTCCATAACAATACTTAACATCTGCCTCATCCATAAATACTGCTCCCAGATATTCTGTATAGCTTTTTAAAAGACCAATTTGGGGAAAGGCTGATTAAAATAAAATAGTATAAACACTGATAAGTACTGAACTGTTGAAGGTCAGTAAATACAGTTGTATTTTTATAGTTCAAAGTCTTATACCAAGCATGTCTGGGGCTGTGGTTATTTCTGAAATCGAATTGAGGCATTAACGTTGACCTACTCAGATAAATAGTCTGAGGATAAAGATGATACTAGCCAATATGAGCAACAGGGAAAACTGTGAATCTGTGTTTTATTTTTGTGTGTCTGAAGAAAGTGAAAGTGAGAGAGAACAGCACTGAAACATGTATATTATCACATGTGAAACAGATCGCCAGTCCAGGTTCGATGCATGAGACAAGGTGCTCAGGGCTGGTGCACTGGGATGACCCTGAGGGATGGGATGGGGAGGGAGGTGGGAGGGGGGTTCAGGATAGGGAACACATGTACACCTGTGGCAGATTCATGTCAATGTACGGCAACACCCACTACAATATTGTAAAGTAATTAGCCTCCAATTAAAATAAATATTAAAAAATATTATCATCTTTAAAAAAAAAAAAAGAAAGTGAAAGTGGGTAGCCTTTCCCTTCTCCAGGGGATCTTCCCAATCCAGGGATTGAACCCAAGTCTCCCGCATTGCAGGCAGATTCTTTACCAGCTGAGCCACAAGGGAAGCCCAAGAATACTGGAGTGAGTAGCCTATCCCTTCTCCATTGGATCTATCTTCTCGACCCAGGAATGGAACTGGGGTCTCCTGAATTGCAGGTGGATTCTTTACCAACTGAGCTATTTAAAGCAAGACCCTGTGCTTTGTTTACAGAGTTCAGTTTATTAAACTTAATAGAGCTGGATTTCTGCTTCACAATATATAGTGTTGAAAAAGTCAGTATACAGAGAAATCCAAATATGAATTCATGTATTGATTGACAGATAACTTCAATGAAGTGAAACTTTTTCCTTCTTTTTCTTTTTTTTGCCTATCCACATGATCTGCAGATCCTAGTTCCCTGACCAGGGATTGAAACCAGGCCCTCAACTTTGCCCTTAACAGTGAGAGCACGAGGTCCCCTGGACCTCTAGGGAATTCCCATGAACTGGAATTACGTATGTGATTAAGCTTAAAAATTAACCAGACCCCTAATTAATGATATTTCAACATTGTTCAAAAAGTGATTATGCATATATCTTGTATATGATTTAGACATAAAACAGAAAAGATTTTATTTTTATCTATGAATATATAAAGTTTGTACTTTGATTCTCAGAACAAGAAAGTAACAAATTGAAATGTATAAAACATATTTCCTTTGTTTGCAGGATGTGAATTGAGATAGAAATTGTAAGCACTTCAGAAATATCTGTTAATATAAGTAGATAGCAAAAGAGAGGACTTCCCTGGTGGTCCAGTGGTTAAGAATCCACCTTGAGATGCAAGGGACACAGGTTCAATCCCTGGTTGGAGAACTAAGAGCCCACGTGCTATGGAGCAGCTAAGCCCATGCACCACAACTAGAGAGTCCACACACCACAGTGAAAGATCCTGCAAGCTGAAACCAAGACCCGACACACTCAAATTAATTAATTTTTTAAATAGCAAAAGAATGTTCTTTGACTGGATCTGAAGGGCCTTAAGATTAATTTGATTTTAAAAGAGCCAGTCCCCCAAAATGACACACACTGCAAAAATTAAAAATTTTGTAACCATACTCTTCTTCAGCAATGTTCTTAACATAACATTTGAAACCCCAGTTCCCCAGATTGCCTTGATTATTGACCTTCCTCTGTTGTTTGTTATATAATACATTTGCCAAACTTTCAAATTCTAAAGCCTTCTGTGTTGGGGTCTTTCAAATATTGTATGAGGAAACGTTGGTTTGCTATGTTATTATCATATTAGTTGCTCTTGGTAGTTCTCTTAAAGATGACAGACTTTAATGATAAAGAGTTGATCAAATTTTCTCTGATGTGACTATGTTTTAAAATATATTTGCAATTCTGATTTTTCAGAAATAATCACTTTCATTTCAGAATCAAAACCATAAGAACTTATTCATGCTAAGTGTTACAGCTTTTTGACATGTTGGAATAGCTGATGTGGGTGAGGTGTCTAGCTTGATGTTTTATGTCTAGGTATTAGTCAGCTAATCTTCTTCCCTACTTCACTGAAAATATTTTCATTCTGTCTGACAAAAAGTAAAAAATTGCATTAACTGTGTCTAAAAATGTATTGCAGGTGACACATAAATGAGACTAATGGTTCTTGCCTTATTCTGTGAAGTTTTCACATTCTTAGCTTTAGTGAACCAAGATCCAGATAGTTTAATAACTATAAAAAAAAGATATCCTTTTAGGGTGAACTCTAGGAAGTGATTGCAAGCAAGATTTTCAGATTTTTTTAAAACATAAATTTTAAAATAGCCAAGGGACCAAGTAAGTGTTATAAATATCTAAGAGTCCATTTAGGCAAAATATCTAAATGTGTCCAGTTAATCAAACTAAAGCATGATGAAAGGTAAAGACAAGCAATGCTGACAAAAGAGTTTAGATCTATGAAGGAAGATTTTGACTCATCAAGAAAAATCAGATAAGCATGAAAGGATAATTGGTAATAATGTTTATAAAGTATGTGTGTTTCAGGGAAAGTCATCAATTTATTTCATGATTGTTAAAACGTAGTAACTTTCAATTTTTTTCATCATAATCAGGATTTGGTATATACTTCCCTAATATATATCTGGAATACTTAGCCTTACCTCCTGTACCTTATTCTATTTCCTTTTTTTAAAAAAAATGTGGCTCACAATTCATAAGTTGATATAATTACCCACTAATGGATCATAATCTACAATTTGAAAAATACTGATGAATGATAAACAAAATTTTCAAAGTTTTCTTGGAGACTTAGGATGTGAACTTTGCCATATTGTTTATTTCTAAGCCACTCACTTTCTTGGTCCCACCTAAACCTTGTTATAAAAATTGCACCAGCTCCAAAATCATACATGCAAGTATCTTGTTCTCAGACTACAGCATTCTTTCCTTTTAGATTATGTGTCCAAGTATTCCCACTACAGTTCTTTAATTGCATTTGGACCACATTGATCTACAACTCATATCTGTTCTTTCTTTCTTAGCCAACTTAGAGTCCATGGTCTAACATTGTAATCATATCCTTTAAAAGTTGCTCAACTTCCATATCTCTGCTTAATAGTACTCACCTTGCAAAACTTCAAATCTTGATGAACTAGAGTTGTTTTTACCCACAAATGTTATATATGGCACATGAACACAGGTAGAGAAATTACCTATTCTATGATTATAGAAGCAGAAGGACTGATTTAATTTTAAAAAGTGTCTCAAACTTCAAACAGTCTCTTAGCACTGTTGAATGATATTTCACATTTACTTTCTCTTCATCCCTTTTCCCCACATGCTTTCTGCGGTCACCACTCAGTTGATGATCTAACCTAGTGGTTCTCAGAATGTGGTTTCCAGACTAGCAGCATAAGCATCAGCTGGGAACATGCCGCTGCTGTTTAGTCACGAAGTCGCGCCCGACTCTGTGACCCCATAAACAGCAGCACACTGGGCTTCCCTGTCTGTCACCATCTCCCAGAGCTTGCTCAAACTCATGTCCATTGAGTCGGTGATGCCATCCAACCACCTCATCCTCTGTTCTCCCTTTCTCCTCCTGCCTTCAGTCTTTCCCAGCATCAGGATCTTTCCCAATGAGTCGGCTCTTCTCATCTGTGGCCAAGTATTGGAGCTTTAGCATCAGTCCTTCTGGGTGAATAATCAGGGTTGATTTCCTTTAGGATTGACTGCTTTGATCTCCTTGCTGTCCTAGGGACTCTCAAAGAGTCTTCTCCAGCACCACAACATGTTAGAAAAGAAAATCCTCAAGCCCTGCTCCAGGCCTCCTGAGTCAGAAACGGAGGATGGGGCCCAAAAAATCTGTATTTTAACAAGCCCTGGAGGTGATTCTGATCCATGCAACAATTGGAGAACTACCAGTCTAGCCTCATACTTTGTTGAGAAACCATCCTCTAGAATGTAAGCTCCAAAGTTAGGGAGTTCTGTCTTTTTTGGTTGTGTATACCTGAGCACGAACAGTGCCTTCCACACTGTAAGCATAAATAAGTTATGGTGGAATCAAGCCATTAGATGGGGATTCTCTTATTTTCCTACTAAGAAATCTGGAAACCTACCTACATCTGTATCCATTTTCTTCTTTCGTTTTCCAACTAAGGAAATGTGCCACATCCTATCAGGTCAGGATTTCCATGTCTGGATTGCACTTCATCCATTCTTGCCTTCTTGAGAGCTTTGCTCCTTTGGTCACGCCCTCTCTCCCACAGTATCTGTCTTTCATTTTGGATGATTTCATTTAGTATGCAGTCATCTTCCAAAGCATTCTAAAACAGCAGACTTCCCCTGGCCCAGGTCCCCTTTAAGTTACCACCCCATTCCCTCCATTGTCACACCTCCTTGCCTCTCCTTTACGAACCCGTTCTAATCTGATTTTCACTTCCACTGTTCAGTGGTTGTTAACAAAGTCAGTGATTTTTCCAAATGTCTTTACTGAGCTGTAATTCACATACCATGAAAGTTATTCATTTAAAGTATATGATTCAGTGGTTTTAGTATATTCGGAATGGTTTAACCATCACTCTAAGATTTTGAATATTAAGACTGTATTTATGTATTTGAATAAATATTTTTTCATATGTTCTAAACCATAGATTAGAGTGACGGTTAAACCATTCTGAATATACTGAAACCACCATTTGGCTGCTTTGAGTCGATCTTGGTTGCGGTGCGCCGGGTCTCTAGTGCGCTCGGTCGGGCTCAGTAGTTGCAACACACAGACTTAAGTGCACTGCAGCATGTGTATCGTAGTTCCCTGACTCGGGATTGAATCTTAGTTCTGCATTGGAAGGCTACCATTCTTAACCACTGGACCACGAGGGAAGTCCCTAGAACATTTTTATCACCCCCAAAAGAAACCCCCTACCCATTAGCAATAGCTCCCATCTCACCTCGTCCTCAGCCCTAGGCTGCTGCTGCTGCTAAGTTGCTTCAGTTGTGTCTGAATCTGTGTGACCTCATAGACGGCAGCCCATCAGGTTCCCCCGTCCCTGGGATGCTCCAGGCAAGAACACTGGAGTGGGTTGCCATTTCCTTATCCAGTGCATGAAAGTGAAAAGTGAAGGTGGAGTCGCTCAGTCGTGTCCGACCCTCAGCGACCCCATGGACTGCAGCCTTCCAAGCTCCTCCATCCATGGGATTTTCCAGGCAAGAGTACACCACCACTCTACTATTTTTATAGATTCATCATTTCTAAACTTTTCATATAATGGAATATTATAGTATGTGGTTTTGTGACCAGGTTCTGTCATTTCCTGTAATGTTTTCAAGTTTCATCTACATTGTATTAATACTATGCATACATTAATACTTCATTCTTTTCTGGCTGATGAATATACTACCTATTTTATTTATCCATAATCAGTTGATGAACATTTGGTTGTTTATGCTTTTGGGCTATTATGAATAATACTGTTATGAGCATTCATGTACAAGTTTTTGTGTGGATGTGTATTTTCATTTCTTTTGGGGTATTTTTTGGGGGGTAATATTTATTTATTTGGCTGCACTGGTGGGTTTTAGTTGGAGCACATGGGATCTCTGTTCTTCGTTATGGTGTGCAGAATCTTTAGTATGGCATGTGAGATCTAGTTCCCTAACCAGGTATCATGGAGAAGGCAATGGCACCCCACTCCAGTACTCTTGCCTGGAAAATCCCATGGGCGGAGGAGCCTGGTGGGCTGCAATCCGTGGGGTTGCAAAGAGTCGGACACGACTGAGTGACTTCACTTTCACTTTTCACTTTCATGCATTGGAGAAGGAAATGGCAACCCACTCCAGCGTTCTTGCCTGGAGAATCCCAGGGACAGGGGAGCCTGGTGGGCTGCTGTCTGTGGGGTCGCACAGAGTCGGACACGACCGAAGTGACTTAGCAGCAACCAGGTATCAAACCCGGGCCCCCTGCACTGGGAGCATGGAATCTTAGCCACTGGACCACCAGGGAAGGCCTTATTTTCATTCCTTTCGAATATATTCCTATGAATGGAATTGCTGGTCCATTTAGTAACTTTATGTTTAACATTTTAAGGACTGACAAAAGCACCTGCATCATTTTACATTCCTACCAGAAATATATGAGAGTTCCCGATTTTTCCACATAGTTGTCAATACTTGTTTCATTACCTGCCTTTTTAATGATAGTCATCATGTGGGTTTGAAATGGTATCTCATTGTTGTTATTTTTCTGTGTTTATTAACCTTTAGTGATAGGTTTTATTTTTAAGCTTTTTATTTTGTATTGGGGTATAGGAGAGTGAAAACCTTGGCTTAAAGCTCAACATTCAGAAAACTAAGATCATGGCATCTGATCCCATCACTTCATGGGAAATAGATGAGGAAACAGTGTCAGACTTTATATTTTTGGGCTCCGAAATCACTGCAGATGGTGACTGCAGCCATGAAATTAAAAGACGCTTACTCCTTGGAAGAAAAGTTATGACCAACCTAGATAGCATATTCAAAAGCAGAGACATTATTACTTTGCCAACAAAGGTCCGTCTAGTCAAGGCTATGGTTTTTCCTGTGGTCATGTATGGATGTGAGAGTTGGACTGTGAAGAAAGCTGGGTGCAGAAGAATTGATGCTTTTGAACTGCGGTGTTGGAGAAGACTCTTGAGAGTCCCTTGGACTGCAAGGAGATCCAACCAGTCCATCCTAAAGGAGATCAGTCCTGGGTGTTCTTTGGAAGGAATGATGCTAAAGCTGAAACTCCAGTACTTTGGCCACCTCATGCGAAGAGTTGACTTATTGGAAGAGACTCTGATGCTGGGAGGGACTGGGGGCAGGAGGAGAAGGGGACGACAGAGGATGAGATGGCTGGATGGCATCACCGACTCGATGGACATGAGTCTGAGTGAACTCCGGGAGTTGGTGATGGACAGGGAGGCCTGGCATACTGCACTTTATCGGGTCGCAAAGAGTCAGACACAACTGAGCGACTGAACTGAACTGATAGCCGATTAACAATGTTGTGATAGTTTCAGGTGAACAGTGAAGGGACTCAGTCACACATATACATGTATCCATTCTCCCCCAAGCCCCTCTCCCATCCAGGCTGGCACATAACATTGAGCAGAGTCCTATACAACAGGTTTTTGTTGGTTCTCCATTGTAATATAGCAGTGTGTACATGACCTTTCTAAAGTCCCTAACTATCCCTTCCCCTTGGCAACCATAAGTTTGTTTTCTAAGTCTGTAAGTCTCTTTCTGCTTTGTACGTAAGCTCATTTTTATATTTTCTTTTCAGATTCCACCTATAAGGGATGTCATATGATATTTCTCCTTCTCTGATTTACTTTGCCTCAGTATGGCACTTTCTGAGTCCATCCATGTTGCTGCAGATGGCATTATTTCATTCTTTTTAATGGCTGAGTAATATTCCATTGTACCACATCTTTATCCATTCCTCTGTCGATGGACATTTAGTTTTCTTCTATGTCTTGGCTATTGTAAACAATATTGCAGTGAATCCAGTGTTCATTGTGGTTTTGATTAGCATTTCCCTAACAACTAATGAAGGTGAGCATCTTTTCATGTGTTTATTGGCCATTTGTATATCTTCTTTGGAGAAGTACTATTCAGGTCCTTTGCCCATTTTAAAACAGCATTGTCTTTTTTATTGTTAAGTTAAAAGAGTTCTTTATATATTTTGAATGCCAGCTCCTCTTCAGATATGTGATTCACAGATATTTCTACTGTTGTGTGAGTTGTCTTTTCACTTTCTTGATTTGTGGCATGAAAGTTTTAAATTTTGATACAGTTCAGTTTAACTCATTTTTTTCTTTTGTTGCTTGTAATTTTGGTGTCATATTTAGGGAAGCCATTGCCTGATCCAAGGTCATGAAGTTTCACTCCTATGCTTTTTATTTTTAATAATTTTATTTCTGGTTGCACTGGATCTTTGTTGCTGTGCAAGGGCTTTCTCTAGTTGTGGTGAGTGGGGGCTGCTCTCCAGTTGTGGCGCTCAGGCTCCTCTTGTTGCCGATCTCAGGCTCTGAAGCATGGGCTCAGTGGTTGTGGCACCCGGTCTTAGTTGCTCCGAGGCATGTGGGATCTTCCCGGACCAGGAATCGAACCTGTGTCCCTTGCATTGGCAGGCAGGTTCTTTTCCATTGTGCTACCAGGGAAGGCCCCTATGCTTTCTTTTAAGATTTTAATAGTTTAACACTTACATTTAGGTCGTGATCCATTTTGAATAAATTTTTGTATATGGTGTAAGGAAAGAGGCTAAATTGATTATTTGGTGTGTGAATATCACAATTGTTCCAGCACCGTTTGTAGAAAGGACTATTTTTCCCCCATTGAATTGTCTTGGCACCCAGTCAGTGATGATCTATTTACATGTTATTAAATTCAGTATCTAATGTCCCCTTGTCAGACTTCTCGGTAGTATTGATGCAATTGACCATTTCTTCACTCAGATATTCTACTCCTTTGGTTTGCCTTTTACTTATCTTGCTATTTCTTTTCAGTGTTTATAGGTTCCTTATCTTCCACTAAGCTTCTAAATGTTGGGTTTTCAGTTATTATGGCCATGTAACAAATTAGCACAGAAATTAACGTCATGAAACAATCATTAATTATGCTCATAGTTTCTTTGAGCATAAGACTGGACAAAGCAGGGTCAGCTTTCTCTGTTCCATAATGTCTGGGGCCTCAGCTGGAAGATTCAGGCTGGTACTGATATCTTCTGAAGGTCTGTGCTATTACCATGTCAAGCAATTGATAATAATAGCTCTTGACTGGAAGCCTCAGCTAACACCCACATGAACCTGTCTGTGTCCCAGGGGGAAGGGAAGGAGGAGGAGGGGGAGGAAAAGGAGAAAGTGAAGGAAGAGAGACGAGAAAGCCAGGGGAAAGTCATGCAGCCTTTAATGACCAAACCTCAGAAGCCACACAGCATCACTTTTGCCACTTCTTTTTTCATCAAAGGCTCATTCACTTTCATGTGTAATGGTAAGGTTCTTAAAGAGCACGTAGCACCAGAAATATTGCTGTGATCTCTTTTAGAAAAACAATTTGCCAGTCTGTTCTGGCCACACAATTCGCATCCCTACCACATGCAAAAAACCTTCACCCCTCCCCTCAGAGTCTCCCAAAATTTCATCCTTTA
Source organism: Bubalus bubalis (assembly GCF_019923935.1). NCBI lineage: Eukaryota > Metazoa > Chordata > Mammalia > Artiodactyla > Bovidae > Bubalus > Bubalus bubalis. The sequence continues at coordinate 53,302,522 of NC_059159.1, read as the reverse complement.
ATGGCATCAGACTCAGGCTTGAGGTTCAGGATCTCAGTGAAGTCAGGTCCAGATGAGATTCCTTGGGTATAATTTCTTGATGACAGCTCCCTGAGTATAGTTCCATTTGATTTGGATACCTAGGGACTGTAGAGGCATATTATCTACCCCTTCCCTGCCACTACCCAGCATACAGTGGGTATATTGCGGAGGTACTTACTATTTCCAAAGGGGGGAAACAGAGGCACACAGAGGTCACTGGTCCATAGCAGTTCTCTCTTTTTGTTTTCTCTATGTGATCTATTCTATTTCCATAGTTGAATTTTTATTTTTTTTTAAGCTACACTGCACAGCTTGTGAGATCTTTAGTTCCCCACCCAGGAAAGGAACCTCTGCCCCCTGCAGTGGAAGTGTGGAGTCCTAACTACTGGACCACCAGGGAATTCCCCTTTATCTCTCTAGTTTTAAATACCATTCATACATTCATGACTTCCAAATTTCCTTGCATCTCTTAGCTCCACACTAAAATATATAATTAACCATTTGACACCTTCACTAGGATATTGCAGAAATTTTTTCCAAGTTAACATGGCTAAAATGAATTCTCATTTTCTCCTTTAACCTTTTCCTCCACATATCTGTCTTTTCCTGTTTTCTCCATCTAGGTGAATGATGCCACCATTTACCTGTGGCACAGGCCAAAACCTAAAACTCAGGCTGATTCTTTTCTCTCTCTCTCACCTCTGCATACAATAATAATCACATTCTATATTTTCTTTCTCTAAAATACAATCACTTTTTAAAGAATCTCATCTGGATTACAACAATCTCCTTATTGATCGCTCTCCTTCATTCCTGCTCCCTGCCGGTTCCCTGTGACAGCAGGCAACATATTTTATTTAACATATCTGATTATGACCCTCTCTTGCTTACAATCATCAGTGACTTCCCCCTGCACTTCAAGTAAAATCCAAATTCCTTACCATCCAAGAGATCCATATAACTGGCCTGTTCCCACTCCTCTGACCTTACTCCTCACCACTCTCCCCCTTACCTGCTATACTTCATCTTTCTGGGCTTCTTCCGGTTCCTCAGACATACCTTGCTCTCAGAAAGGGTCTGCACACGTGCTGCTTTCTCTGCCTGGAATACTGTCCCCAAGTCCCACCCCCATATAACCGAGTCTTTCTTGTCCTTTAAGGCAAGGCATTCCTGACTATTCTAAGTAGATACTTCTCTTTAATGCGCTCTATCCTATTTGTTTCCCTTATAAAAGTTATCCTAACTGAAAAGTATATCCTATTTGTTTACTTAGTTGTCATCTGTCTCCCTAACCAGATTGTAAGCCCCACCAGGTCAGGGGCCATGTCTGTGTTAATTCACCAGTATATACCCAGTGCCTTGGCAAAGTGCGTAGCATATGATATCTTCTCAAGAAATGTGCATCGAATGTTGTTTAAAGGTATAATTTTGTTTTGAAACAATATGTTAATAATAAAGTAATGAGTAATAATTTTAGATGGGATGTTTCTAATTCTTGCTGAATAGCCGTTTATTGTTTTCTTTCAGTAACTGCCCTTCCTTTTTGGCTGCCGCTTTAGCCAGAGCCACATCAGACGAAGTCCTTCAGAGTGATCTTTCTGCACATTATATCCCAAAGGAGACGGATGGCACAGAAGGGACTGTGGGCAAGTACCTTTCTACAATATTTGTTTTAAAATATTAAAATTTTCTGTTGAACGATCCACATAAATTATCTACAGAATACTGTATCTAATTATGTTTACCCACTGGTTGATATTTTATAGTGGTAGCAAGAGAAAAACTTTAGAAACATGTTTTTTCAAACTAATCAGTAAAAGTAGAAGGGGAAAATGCAGGCATATTTTGAAGCCATGTGCAGGTAACTGGAGCAGAAGATTATGATAACAATATGTTATCATAAATAATATCTAGGTAAATGAAGAGAAGGGAGAAATGTGAAGACACAACAGAAAAGATGAATAAGTGAAGGGAAAGGTGGTTTGAGAAAAATATACTTTAAAGTTTTAATTCATCTAAAAAACTCAGATATACAAATTCAGGAGATCGGTTGTTACAAAACTTCTCATTAATCCTATTAAATTTTATGTCTGCCGGGCTTCCCTGGTGGCTTCAAAACAGGAGAAGCCAGCCCAGCGAGCAGCCCATGCACCGCAACTAGAGAGCAGCCCTGCTCGCCACAGCTAGCAGAGAGCCCGTGCAGCAAGGGGGGCCCAGCAGGGCCAGAGGTAAAATAAATACGTAAGACAATTATTTACAATTTTCTTACATCCACCAATAAATAGAGCTCTTTATGGCAATTATGTGATTTAATTGCACGGGCATCTTTTTTTTCAGTTAAATTATGAGAATGTTTATTAATGAAGGCATGTTTATTAATATATTAGGCTTATACATATTTAACATATTAAAAATACCAATTTTTGTAAAAAGCAGGGAATTAGGAATTGTTGAGGAATTTTAATATTTCATTCTATTTGTTCTATTTTAAGCATTTGGCTTTAAACATGGGACAGAGGGAGCAAAACATATATTAATGAATTAGGGCAGCTAGTTTCCAGAGAATGTGAGGCAGATATAAAAATAAACATTCCTGTTCTTCCTTCATCTCTCTAGAGAATTTTTGGTAGAAAATTGGCAAGGAAGGAATTCCTCTTGTTTTTACTGAGAGTAATTGATTCACTTGGAACCAAATTGTTCCAGAGTCAAGCTGGATGGAATTCCTGCTGCAAAGCATTGGTCTTTCCTCTTGTACTGATGTATGAAGTAAAAGCCCTGTAATGAAAAGATGAGGGAGATAAATTCTGCTTCACTGCAGCCAGGGTGATGGCTGACTCAGCTCCAGATCAGTACACTGACATTAACGACTGATGAGTAATTTACAGCTGTGAGGGGGTGGACTGCTACCTTGGACAATTTTCTTTTTTTTGCATCCTTTTTTATTTGATTTTATTTTTCCATTTCAAGCAGCAATTATTTATATATGATGTTCTTATACCACTTCCTATACAAGGAGAATACTTAAGACTGAAGTGTTGCCCTACGTACCTAGGTTGAAAGAATTTTCTGAACCCCTGTAAGATAGCAAATGTGAAAGGAAGGGATTTTCTTCTGGTGGATACCATTAGTCATCCTGATTTTATATTTTTCCAAGAGATTACCCAGTAATGTCTCCATGCCACTGCTGTGATTCAGAATGGTCTATTATAGTTCCAGACTATTTGCATGTCCTTAATCTGTTTAACCCAAATCACTAAGTGGAGAATCTCTACAGGGCATATTGTGTTTATCCATACCGAAGAGTGGGAATGAACATACTGAGTAATGCCTGCTGTCGTTGCCTTAAAGGCACGGAAGTCCCCACCGAAATGCTGTGTGACTCTCCTCCTAGGTGTTTCCAAAAACAGACTTAAAGAAACTTTACCTTAAAGTTCTTTTTATGTTTATGCCATCCCTAACAGAATGTTTGTTAAACACCCTTGCATTTCTGTTGACAGATTATAACTCCTGTCCAGACAACCTAAAATCAATGTAAAATATCCTAATGTAAAAATTAAAAATAAGAAGGTGAAAATGATGACTAATATAGAGGATATTAAAAGAATTATGAAAATTTTATATTAATAAATTTGAAAACCTGGGTATTATCTAGAAATATACAAATTAATAAAGCTTTATCTAAGCAGAAAGAGATTGAGAAGATTGGCAAAAAGGACAGAAAGAGTAGGTGATTCTATAGCTGAATGTTTTCAAACAATCAAAGACAATAATTCCATTGCTTTTTTAAATGAATTATCCAGTTATATGGGGAAAGAGGAAAATTTGCATAGCATAACACTCATACTTAAACTTGGCTGAGACAGAACCAAGAAATGAGAGATGAGTCTTAATCATTGTGAAAAATCTTAAGTGAAATATTTGTATACTTAGTACAACAATTTGATGAGTATTTTATTGAGGGCCTACTATAAGCTTAGCACTATGCTGCTGAGGAAACAGCAGTGAAAAAATAATACTGGGACATTGATTAGCATAATTTTTATATTAATAGGTCAAAAGAAAAAAACAGAATAATCTCTAAGGATGCCCAAAGAAGCATTTGGTAAAATTTAATATTTATTTCTAATTTTTAAAATATACTTAATAAAATAGCACTGGACATTGTAGGACAAAATTTGGCTTAAACCAAAAACCTAGTATGCATGTTTAGAGTATATACTCAAGAATTTTTTAGTTGCAAGTAACCACTGGCTTCAGCAAAACAATTCATTGGCTATCCTTCAAGATAAGGGCTACACAACTAGATTCAAGGCTTCACATGATGTCATAAAGACCTGGCATTTCTCCAGCTCTCAGCTCTACTCTCTCCTTTGGATTTTATTTTCAGGCTCCATGGGATGGCAAAACGACTGCTAGGAACATCAGATCTTCATCTGCCCAGGTTCAAATCAAGCAGGAAAATAAGAGTAACTTTACTCAGTGGCTCTTACATAAGTCACAGGACTCACTCTAATCAGTCCATCTTGGGTTATTTCCCTTTCCTGAACCAATAACTATGGCCAGAGGAATGTGGTCTCTAAATGGTTAGACCTGAATCAGATTTTACCCCTAGACACACATGGACTGAGAGTAGAAAAGAAAGTATTCCTGGGAGAAAGAGGAATGTTTGCTAGGTGCCAAGTAACACATTAAAACAAAATTCTGACTCAAAATAGCAAATAAAATAACTAGGAATAAATTCAGTAAGAAATAGGACATATGTTAAGACTCTCTTGAGCAAGATAAAATGGATTTCAATTAATGAAACAGTATAACTTGTTCCTGAACAAGACTTAATATGAAAAAGAAGTCAATTTTTTCCACATAACTCTGTAAATTCAGTGTGATCCCAAACATAATGGCAACATATTTCCCCCACAAACTTGGCAAAGTAGTTCCTCTGGAAGAATAAACATGTTGAACTACCCAGGTGCCATCTCTAAAGTTAATAATAGAAAAGCCAGTCCTCCTTATATTAAAGCATGGTTTAGAATTACAGTAATTTTTAAAGAATGGCATCATTGCAGAAACAGTTGGAGAGATCAAGGAAGCAGAATTAACAACCAAGAAGCATACAAACACTTTATTAGTGGTTATTTAATTTTATAAGTTTGCATATTCATTTATTTAGTCAACATCTTTAAAGCTTCTGCTATCTGCTAGGTACTATACTATGAGTAATCAGGGACAGTTAAAATACAGTGGCCATGTGCAATCTAACTTGGGAAAAGTAGAGCATGGTGTGAGTCAGATGGACCTGGGGTGGAGAGTGGTATTACCTGTTAGTGAAATGTTCCAGAGACATAGAATGTAGCAGGTACTCAGTAAATGTTATCTTTTGTTTAAAAATGTGATAAGAGTTGTAGTAGATGGTGTGAACAAAGACAAATCTAGCGGGTTACTAAATAATAGAGGAAGCTGGTATTGTTTCCCTTGACCAGTTTAATCTGTCTACACCAGGGCTGTGCAGTAGACATGATGGAAATGTTCTCTATCTGCATGTTGTCCAGTGTGGTATCCACTGGCCATATATAGTTGCTGAGTACTTGAAATATACCTAATGTGACCAAAAACTGAGTTTTAAATTTTATGTCATTTTAATTAAAGTTAACTAGCCACATGTAGCTAGTAAGCTACTCTGTTGGACAGTAGAGGTCTATATAGTAAGATAAAAAGTAATAAACCAAAATATGATATGTTTTATATTATTATCTGAGAATCTGGAAACTATCCTGATAATTAATATCAGTCATTTGTTTCATCTCACCCCATGCTCCCTAAACGTTTCTGAACTCACTTATTATTTTGCAATCCCTTGTGTTTGAGTCAAATGCAGACCCAAATAAACAGTCTGGATTTGGGGCAATATATTGTTGCAGAGACCAGATGGGTTGAAAGTGATAGAAATAGGTAATTGCTGGCTGAAAGAGACAGTCTCTGGCAACTGGTGTTTTAAACAAACAAAAAGATTGGAGTTGCTAAAAATAATCAAAATGTTAGGTTGTCTACTGGCCTCAGTTTTTCCCTCTTATACATACCTCTTTTGCTCTTTGAACTTTTTTTCTCTTCCAAATGTACTCTTGATTTTCAGTTATATAAAAATGGCAAAGGGGACAAAGTCACATACATGGTTTGCCACCCTGTACTGTGTCAATGAGGAAAATAAAAGCAGCAAAAACCTTGAGACCAGCTTTCTGAATACAGTCATTTAAAAAAGAATTTTGAATAAGAAATCAGTTAAAGTTACAGATTAAGGCAGCAGGGTAGAGAATGAGGAAAAAAAAAAAAAAAAGGGAATCTCAGTTCCCAGGCCATTCTAGAACACACAGTCGCTCTTCTTTGAGATTTGTGCTCTAGATCCGAAGAGGCGTGTGCAACCATTGCCCATCTGGTACACATCTTCTCAGCCTGTCAAGCTGTATCTGACTTAGTAAAGTGAAAAACAGTTGTTTTGAGAATTCTAAATTACTAGTAGCTCAGACAGTAAAGAATCTGCCTGTAATACAGGAGACACAGGTTCAATTCCCTGGGTTGGGAGGGTCCCCTGGAGAAGGGAATGGCAACCCACTCCAGTGCTCTTGCCTGGAGAATCCCATGGACAGAGGAGCCTGGTGGGCCACAGTTCATGGGGTCGCAAAGAGTTGGACACAGCTGAGTGACTTTCACTTCACTTCACTGGGATATAGAGGGAGCTTCTAAAATACTGGCCTGGGAAAACCTAATCTTCCCTTGGTTATTTCAACTGCTGCAACTTGAGTAGAGGACAGCTTAAGTGGAGATGATGTGAGATACAGTCTCCTGAGTACTCGTCAGTGTTCCTTGGAAGCTTACACATCTGTCCATCCACTGAGGGATGCAGGGAGACTCAGAAGTAAGCTAGTCTACTCCATTGAATGGGCAAAGTAGGAGACTCAGTAGTATAGGGTGAAGAATGCTCTGTTGGCGTCTGCTTTGTTCAGTCTAGGGTTACACACATAGACGAATGTAAAGTACATTTTCCTTAGAGAAATATCGAACTTTTAAGATTCATTTGTTAACCTTTTGGTAAAACTATATAAGCTACTGCCCAAAACTTTAATTAAAAAATACATCAAAGAACAAAAAAATGTATATTTCAACTCTGAATTACGATCAGTTACAGGAAAGAAAGGAAACTGGAGTAAGATAAAGGAAGAGATGAGGAAAGAAAGAGACTAAGATAAACAGTAGTCAAAGTAAACCCTTCTTATTCCTGTACTTTGTAAATAAACAATATTTTCATAAGCCTTTCATATTCTAATTCGTTGGATAATCGTTGTTCATATTTCAGTCATTTTCCTATGCACAGGGGGCATGGGTCTTCAGATGATAACCTTGGCAGCCAAACAAAAGTGCTCTGAAGTAGATAGCATGGCCAGAGCACCTCACAGGCTGGAAGGACTCCAGCCTAGGAATAGATCCAGCCCTGCTCAGAGGTTTTCTCCTCATGACATAAGGGTGTCTTAGTGGCAGCTGCTGGCTGATGATTTTCTATCAGACAGGTTGTCATTTTCTCTCTTCAGAAGCAATGTTTCATTTCTCTTGAGAAGGAAGGATTTCTTCTCCTAAGGAGGAACTTGACTAAGGTGACCTACTTCTGTCTCTCCTAGGCAGGCGAGTGAAAATCAGTTTTACCAGGCGCTTCATCGGGGGTTTCTGTTTCTTTCACAGAGATTGAGACAGTGAAATTGGCCCGTTCTGTCTTCAGCAAACTACACGAGATTTGCTGCAGCTGGGTGAAAGACTTCCCTCTCCGCAGGAGACCCCAGCTTTATTATGAGACATCAATCCATGCCATCAAAAACATGCGCAGGAAAATGGAGGACAAGCATGTCTGCATCCCGGACTTTAACATGCTCTTCAACCTAGAGGTAAAAGGCACTTCTGAAATGTCACGAAATTTGAAAACTAAAACCCCGTCACAGACCTGTTTTCTAATAAGAGAAGTTGTAATAAACTGTAATAATATCTCTGATGGCTTGGAATAGGACTAAGGGCAAAGTGGCACAGATTTGCTTCTTCCATTACCAAAGGAAAAGAACTATTTATTTCATGCTTTTTGAATAGGTAATGCATCACATGGTTTAGAATTGGAAAATAAAAATCCCAGTCTTATCCTTGTCTCTCAGACACTTCACATCCCTTCTGCGGAGGCAAATTACCAGCCCTTGTGTAACCTTCCAAAGACATTCTATAAACATACAGACCAAAAAGAAAACTGTTACATCTCAATAAAGCTGTTTTTTAAAGGAAACTATTTCTATAGTATAATCAAACATTGTCTATTGAGTTCCCACATTACTATTTTGGTGAAGCAACACAAACTACAAACTTAAAAGAATGAATTTGAAACTAAGATAGTTTTCTGATTTCATGTGACTGTTTTTAAAATCTTGGTTTCTGAGATAGGAAAGTAGCCGGAATTACTTTTCCTGAATCTCTGCGACTGACAAATTGGATCATATGAGCCTTGTCAGCTTAATAACCATTTTCTTGTTATCTTCCTCTTCTTTTTCTATTATGTTAATGCAAACAGAGGTAGGTTTGTTTCCTGTGCCTGTCACTTGCCTCTTCACTGAAGTCCATAACTTTAAAATTACAATGTAGGGATTTATACAAAGCACACTATTTCCTTCACTTAGCAGCTAAAGTTAAATTTTAGCTGACTGTCAAGCAGTGACGGTGGGCTGGTGACTGGTGCCTGTTTCACAGTGTAGATCAGCTGACACCACTCCCGTGCAAACACAATGCCTAAAGGCCACAGTGTGATGCACAGCCGTTAAACCACTGCGCTCTTGAAGGCTGTGCTCAGGTTCGAGGGCATCATTACTCTTTGTTAACCCGGTTGGTTTTCATTTTGCCTCAAAAATCAACCCAAAGGCCTAACTCAGCAAGGAGCTCTTGGCTATAAGGAAACAGACTTTGAGGGCAGTTGGGCAACATGTATTTAGAACTGTATAAATTTTCACACACTTTGTTAATTTCAGTTTTGATTTTATATTATAAGGAAGCAGAAGATGCTTACATATTTTGTTTGTCATAAATGTTTTACACAACATTATCAATAATAAAAAATCGGAAATGATCTAAGTCTTATATAGGAAATGATAGCTATGATATGCTTGTAAGATGCATAGTACATATCCATTTAAAATAATGTCTTTGAGTAATATACTTAATGACATGGGGGAAATGCTAATGATATGGTAAGTGACAAAAGCAAGGTAAAAAATTTATGTGCATTATAATTCTCATTTTATTTTATTAAATTTATATGTATAGAAAAAAGACTGGTTATCTGTGGATGGTTGTATTAGATATATTTATTTCCTTCTATACACTTAAAGTGCCTGATGCTGGGAAAGATTGAGGGCAGAAGGAGAAGAGGGCATCCAGAGGATGAGATGGCTGGATGGCATCACCGATGCAGTGGACATGACCTTGAGCAATGGACGTGACCTTGGGCAAACTTTGGGAGATATTGAGGGACAGGGAGGCCTGGTGTGCTGCAGTCCATGGGGTCACAGAGTCAGACGTGACTGGGTGACTGAACAACAGCATACACTTCTTTATTAGTCCAAATAAACATACATTATCTAATTGAAATACAGTTGATTTACAATGTTGTGTTAGTTTCTGGCCTACAGCAAGGCGATTCATTTATATATATATAACTATCCTGAAGAATATATATATATATTACTTTTCCGATTTTTGCATTGTGGTTTATTATAGAATGTTGAATATAGTTCCCTGTGCTATACAGTAGGACTTTGTTGTTTATCAGTTTTATATATTACAGTTTATAGTTTGTATTTGCTAATCCCAAACTCCTAATTTATTCTTCTCCCACACCTTTGGTAACCACAAATTTGTTTTCTATGTCTGTGAGAATGTTTTATGTTCTGTAAATAAGTTCATTTGTGTCACGTTTTAGATTCTACATATAAGCGATACTACATGGTGTTTGTCTTTCTGACTTACTTGTCTTAGTATGATAATCTCTAGGTCCATCATTGTTGCTGCAAATTACGTCATTTCACTCTTTTTTATGGCTAAGTAGTATTCCCCACACACGTGCACTCCCCCCCACACACGTGCACTCCCCCCGCCACATCTGCTTTATCTATTCATCTGTTGATGGACATTTAGGTTTCTTCCATAGACCCATTATCTTTATAACAGGGAAGATGCCAGTATTTTTTTTAAAGAAGAGATCCTGTTGGCTCCTTTGTTTCTTCTGATGTTATATTGTTTAAGAATCTCTTTACCAATCTCATGTTGTTTAAAGTATATTTTCCTGCCCACATGAAACTATTATTGCTCCCTTCTTCTTTGTGATGATCCCATATCAGCTCACTCATCATTTAAAAACTGCTTACATATGCTATTTTAAATTTTACCCTTACCCTGCCAATTGAGCTGTTTATAAATGAGTACATTTTAAAAAATTACTGCTGTTGGGGACTTTCCTGCTGGTCCAGTGGCTAAGACACCTCGCTTCGAAAGCAGGGGGCCTGGGTTTGGGAACTGGACCCCACGTGCTACAACTAGGAGTCCAGACCCCTCAACTAAAGATCCTGCATGCTGCGATGAAGATCAAAGATCCTGTGTGCCGCAGCTAATACCTGGGGTAGCCGACTAGATAAAGATATTTTTTTAATTTACTGTCATTTTTTTAAATAAAAATGTTTGTTGAGATATGTTGATTTATAGTATTAGTTTTAGGTATACAACATAGTGATTTGAAATTTTTATAGATTAAAGCTCATTTAAAGTTATTATAAAATATTGGCTGTATTCCCTGCATTATATACTATATCCTTGTAGTTTATTTACTTTATACATAGTTGTTTGTGTCTCTTAATCCCCTACCCTTACCTTGCTTCTCCCCACTTCCCTCTCCCCATTGGTAACCACTAGTTTGTTCTCTGTATCTGTGAACCTGTTTTCACTTTGTAATACTCATTTGTTTTATCTTTTAGATTCCTCATATAAGTGATAATATACAGTACAGTATTTGTCTTTCCCTGACTTATTTTACTAAGCATAATACCCTCCAAGTCTGTCCATGTTGTTGCAGTTGGCAACATTTTATTCTTATTTATGGCTGATACTATGCCATTGTGTGTGTATACATACATACATACCATATCTATTTATCCATTTATTAAAAATTAAAATATAATTGATTTACAATACTATATTAGTTTCAAGTGTCCAGCACAGTGATTCAGTGTTTGGACAGATTATATTCCATTAGAAGTTACTACAAGATAATGGCTATAATTCCCTGTGTTATATAATATATCTTTGTTGCTTAATTTATTTTATACATAGTAGTTTATATCTCTCTCCCCATATCCCTATCTCATCCCTCCCCACTGGTTACCACTAATTTGTTCTCTATATCTGTGAGTCTGTGTCTTATTTTGTTATATACATTTGTTTGGTTTATTTTTTAGATTCCACATATAAATGATTACATAAAGTATTTGCCTCTCCACATTTCACTAAGCAAAATATTTTCTAGGTCCATCCATATTGCTGCAAATGGCAGAATTTCATTCTTTTTTATGGCTGAGTAATATTCAGTTGTGTGTGTGTGTGTGTGTGTGTGTGTGTTTGTGTGTGTACAGATTTCCTTTATTCACTCACCTATTGATGAATACTTGCCTTGTTTTCATGTCTTGCTTTACTTGGTATATTTTATTTACTTTGAATGACAGGGTCTGGACTCAGCTGAACTCTCCAAGCGCCCAAAGAAGTCAAAACTTCCAAATGAAAATCCTTACATAGTGTTGCCTAAAAGAATCACAGGGCTCAGTGCGAGTTCAGTGAGTTACAGATCTTCTCTAAGTGAGCCAGAGCTGAGATTTAAACACTGGAGTTGAAGAGAAAGAAAAAATAAGTTCTTACTGAGTTAAACGTAATCTTGTGATTAGGCGTCCTGTGTCAAGGTAAATCACAGGTTTGGAAGACCCTCCTCTGGCAGTTGCCCTACAGCTTCGAGCACTGAGTGGGCAAGGGAATGTGAAGCGACATCTTGATTAGGGGACAAGGCTACAGGGCATGTAGACATCTAATGTGGTTCAAGTTTGTGTAGCCTGTTTAGAGACTGTGTTATTTATGGTGAGAATACAATGTGATCATGAATGATTTATGAAGCCAATATTATAGTTTAGAAGTATGTGTATGCTTTCATTATCTGTGTATTTTAAATAATCAAACATAATTGGCCTTGTGCTTGGAAGGCCAATTATTTCCTGTTGTCCTGAGTTTCTAATTTATTATTTAAATATTTTCATTTTGACAAACATCTTCAATCCAGAACAGCCTTTGCTCAACTCCTCCCCCTCCCTTCTCTTTCCTCCCCCTCCTCACAACTTGTAACAGCAACTTCGCAGCAAATGGATGTGGGTGGTTTCCATGGTACAAGACAACAGCTTTCACAGTGAGAGAGGGCACTTCAGCCTGAGCTAATTGGGCATCATGTGTTCCAGTGTTCTGGTGTGTAAACACAGATGCCCTGATATTGCAGGTATTTTAGCTGTGGATCAGGCACGTCAGAGAAGGGAAACATTGAGTCTCATTATCCGGGTAACCAGGCGGTGGCGGAGGATGGGCAGCAGTGCAGGGGACTGGCTCATCTGAGGCGCGCCATACCCTAACTCCCTGAACTGCTCTCTGTTTCCATGGACAGGACCAGGAAGAACAAGCCTACTTTGCAGTGTTTGACGGCCACGGGGGAGTGGATGCTGCCATCTACGCCTCCATCCACCTGCACGTTAACTTAGTGCGCCAGGAGATGTTCCCCCACGACCCTGCCGAGGCCCTGTGCCGAGCCTTCCGCGTCACCGACGAGCGCTTTGTCCAGAAGGCCGCCAGGGAGGTATGCTGCTTTCACAGGAGGCCAGCCGTGATACGCTAGCTGAGCTCACTTGTTGTGTGGCTAAAGGGCTATTTTGGATTTTCTCTTTTGTGATAGACATTATTTAAAGCTCTCTTCCAGACTACGTTCTTGACACACAGTATTGGATTCTGTTGTAGGCCTAATTCCCTCTTTAGGGATAGATTTAGTGGGGTGCTATGATGTACTGTAGAGAATCTCCAAGCTATAATTTTCTAAAAAGCCAGGAAGCTGCTGGATTTGGCAGGTGAGTTTTATCTTATTCACCATTGCCTGTCAGTTTCACACCAGGACCAGCTCTCTAAGCAGACTTTTGCTGACAAAATCTGAATATGGTGATTAAAACAATGGTCTAAAAAGGAAACAGAAGCTGGGATTTCTCCGTGCATTTGGTTCTGAATGGGTTGGCAGTGTTCGTTGTGTATCTCTTGAGGAAAACTTTTGCCTGGAGAGAGTGAATCCTTGGATGCTCCTTGAACTGGTTTTCTCTTAACGGGAAGAAAAGTCAGAGCTCACGTCCCAATTTCTTAAGGTTAATCAGACCTAGGGTTTTACTCTGAATGAATGACAGGGGCTATATTAAGATCTAAAAGTAAAGATTTTAATCTAATTATCATTCTGGGCATTGGTACATAATTAACTACAGGACTTTATACTCATTTCCAACTAGGGACCAACAGAAAGAGAATATTTTTTTTAATTTTAAAAAGCAATTGCTGAATTATATACATACAGAAAAATAAGACCCCTGCCCTGTGACTTAGCATTAACTCTTTCTGAAATGGACTTGGACAGAACAGGGTAATCCTTTAATACATTTCTTTGATCTCATGTTACGCTATAAGGCAATCATGGGGCTTGGAATTGACCAAGCAGTAATTCAGCTCTGCTCGGTGTTAAGCAAGGGCAGTGTTCCGTGTCCCCGCCTGCCCCCCAGGTTTAGACTAATACACAAACCCAACAACAGTAACCACTGGGCTCTGCAGATAGAGGTGGGCTAGAAAACAAAACACAGTTGTTGCCCTCAGACTCGGCCAGTCTTGGGGGGAGACCAGCTGCCGGCTGTCTTCACTGGGACTGAGGCCGTGACCTGACCCTGCGAGCTGGCCTGTCACCGTCAACCCTTGTCGTCTTCATCCTCTGTTGTATCCCTTTCCTTCTGTGTCCTCAGAATCATGGCTTTCTTCCTGACCATGTTCACTTCGTTTGCTTTGCCAGTGATTCTAGCTGTCTCTCGGTCTTGCCAACAGTTCTCTTGAATAATTTAGGTTCGTCTCAGCAGTTCCTTCGCTCCTCCTTGTGCTTCCATGTGCTGCTAACTGCTGGGCAGAAAGCAGCAGCTATTCCTGTTGCGCGGCGGCCCTGCCTCCTGTTCCCTCTGGGGCATATGCACTCAAGTGTCTTTATCATGTGTTCCAGGGGCTGAGGTGTTGAACATTCTATGTGGGAAGACATTTTATTGGTGGGTGAGGATTTATAACAAACCTTCCCTGTATAGGGAAAATGAGAAGTTGTGTTTTCTCACTGGATGCGAGAGGCCTGCTACCACCCTTGATGCACTGGTTCTAATTTAGGCCAAGTCCTTAGTAACAAAAAGTCATGCTTATTTGGTGGTGACTCATGTCAAATGGAGGGCTTCCCTGGTGGCTCAGACGGTAAAGAATCTGCCTGCAATGCAGGAGACCAGGGTTGGATCCCTGGGGCAGGAAGATCCCTTGGAGAAAGGAATGGCTCCCCACTTCAGTATTCCTGCCTGGAGAATTCCATGGACAGAGGAGCCTGGTGGGCTACGGTCAGTCCATGGGGTCACAGAGTCGGACAAGACTGAGTGACTATAACTTTCACTTCTTTTTTTCATGTGAAATGGAGATGTCATTTTAGGATAGTAGTATCAAGAGCATTAAGTACAGTGGTACTGAGCTATGAAATTCCAGGCTGGTGTTAGGTTTTCATGCAATGTTCCAAAAGCAAAGGTCCCTAAAATTATTGTAGATTTTGGTTTTGTTTTTTAAAGGTAGAAGCATCTTAGCACTCCAGGGAATGTATGTTCTCTCTTGGCTCCTATTTTAATATCCAGAGTATGGAAGCATTTGTTGTGTACCAACCAAATGCTTGTATGCTATTTCGTAAAGCTAGGACTCTCCCCCTGAACATACAGTAGGTCAGTAACACGACAGAGACCAGAATATGGAGATCTTTAAGGGTTGATATTGTGGTTTAGCACTGGACCGGGAGGGAAAAATTTCAGTTTGGTACTGATCTGTACCTGCCCTTGCGCAAGTCACATAACCCGCCATAGTTTTCTTCCCTGTGTATGAAATGGAATAGAGGACTTCCCTGGTGGTCCAGTGGTTAAGACTCTGTACTCCCAACACAGGGGTACAGTTTCCATCCCTGGTCAGGAAAGATCCTGCATGCTGCATGCATGGTCAAAAAAAATAAATAAATAAAGTGAACTGATAATTGTCTCTGCCTAGCATGTCACAGATAAAATCTTTATGTGTGTGTGCACATATAAATACATCAAGCATGTAAAAATGCACTGAGAAATGGGAATTGCTATTTGTGAAATCAAGTTATTGGTAGTTTTGCTTCCATCTGAAAAGTCTGTATTATCTGTAAATTGCTTCTCAATGAGAATTTGATGTCTGCTAATTTTTACTGACTTATTTTATTGATATTACTTTCAGAGCTTAAGATGTGGGACCACAGGAGTGGTTACTTTTATCAGAGGCAACATGTTACACGTGGCCTGGGTGGGTGATTCCCAGGTTATGCTTGTGCGGAAGGGTCAAGCTGTTGAACTAATGAAGCCACACAAACCGGACAGAGAGGTAGGTGCACTCTGTTCCGTGAGGGCACGTGCTGTAGGCAGTTTTCTAGTTATTACTTTTCAGTTATTATTATGATTATCACCATTATCTCAGCAACCAAGCCCACCTTTCAAAGGAAGAGTAAAGAGAACCCTTTCCGGGAAGCCAATGAATATTATATCTGTTGTTTACTGTTAAGGTAGCTGAATAAATCTTGAACCCAATTATTTGCTTCTTTCTGTTGCATTGCTGTGCAGGATGAAAAGCAGCGGATTGAGGCCCTTGGAGGTTGTGTAGTCTGGTTTGGTGCCTGGAGGGTGAATGGAAGTCTGTCTGTCTCCAGAGCTATTGGTAGGAAAAACCAATTAATTATTTTTTCTCCAAACTGTCCTCTTCCAGAACACTGTTCTTAATGTTAATCTGATACAAGGGAACCTGAGATAATAACTTAGATTTTCAGAGTGCTTGTTATTGTCTAATGCCTCTTTTAATTAATTATTTAACCTACACATTTATATAAATTCCATTTTTAAAAGGGAACTATATTAAGAGATGCAGAACTTACTAGTTTCTTTTTTTTAAAGGGAAGTCTTTAATCTCTGGAATACAAATCTGCTTAAAACCCAGTGATCCTCATTTTCCATTCCATTTTGAGTCAAATTTAGCTTAAATCAGTATTTTCCAGAAAATGGAAGTCCCTATATTTTATTTTGCTTATATCTTTCATTTTTTCATTGAATTATAAAATGACACAAACAACATGCTTTTTGGGTGAAAATAATTTTTACTATATTAAAATTAGAAAACTAATTCTACTCTGTGTGGAGTGTAGTTGTTAGATTACCCTGGGGTTTCAGAAAATCTACTTCCCTGGAACCTAAATTCTTTAAAAGAAGGGTAAAGTCCATGAAACTCTTTGTTGAAGATTCAGAGTAAAGAGCTGAGCTGGTTGGACAGAATGAGAGGGTGCAGTTCAAAGAGCAGGCTACGGCCGTTTCTGTCTCACTTTTGCACCTGGGTCTGTTGCGTTGGGTTTCATGGCTTAGCTTCACTTTGTTTTTTTCTTTTTTTTTTAAAGAACAGATGAATGTGTGTGTCTCTATGGGTAATATGCTACAGTTCTGTCACTGCCTGCTAAAGAAATGAAGTGATTTGACATAGGATAACATGGATAAATGGAGTTGATGTCTGATCCCCAGATTTTGCTTATCATTACCAAAAAATTCCAGAACATTAATAAAATCTCAAAGGACTGATTCCATTTCACCATTGATGTGATTTCCCTCCCACTCTTTGGGAAGGTGCTGGCAAGCTGTGAAGTGGCCCAAATGTGAGCAGCAGAAGGCTGAGAAAGAGGAAGCTCAAAGATTCTGCAAATACCTCTTGAAAAATTGAGAGTTGGCTTCACCTTAGACCAAGGGAGTCATTAGGAAATCTGGAATAAGGCCAAAAGGGGGAAATTTCTGATTTCTAAAACACACCTTCAAATAGGATTATTTTTGACAACTCCACAGACCTCTTCTCTTGATCTTACTGTCTTTGTCAGAGTATTGCGAGGTGACTTTAATGCTTGTTATAGAAGCAACTTTACTAGAGGATCCTTGTCATTTCTTGCTTCTAAAAATATGACACAAGGGGAAAAAGCAATGTCCTTGAATAAGTGACAGTCGAAGAGCACACAGGGCTGACTGCAGAGAGGAAGTGACTTCTGAGGTGGACCGGAGGACAGAACCTAGAGAAGGCCCCCGGGAGTGAGGAGTGCAAACACACGGGCGCCTCCGAGGGCACGTCCTGTTTCCGGAACAGGGACGGGTGCAGGAGGCTGGGCCGGGGGACCGGGTGGGGAGAGGGAATGCTGGTGCCGGGGTGTGGAGGGGCTTGAATGCCAGCCTCAGTGCCTGGGCTTCGCTGGGTGAGGTTTGTGTTTACAAATATTTGTAATGATTACGGAAGATGAATTAGAGTGAAAAACCTAGATGAGAGATCATTCAGAGATGTGGACAGCTAAAAAAAGGAATACAGAAGAGGGTATAAATTGATGAGACAGAAATGACAGTTTTGGGGGGGAAAGAGGAAAGTTAACTTCTAGGTTTCTGACTTGTGTCACTAAGAAGATGATAAAGCAGCAGCAGTTGGGGAGGGGGGAGGAGGGCAGATAATGAGTTCATTTTGGACATATTTGCATGCTAGGTGCATGTGGGACGTCTCGGAAGAGGTAATTTATATGCAGGTAATTCTGATTATATGCAGTTGGAAATACAGATCTGGAGCTTAGCAGAGTTGTGAGTTGGAGACAGATTTGGGAATTCATCCCATTTTGGAAATAATATTAGCAACCTGTGAAGTGATTTTATATATATATATATATATATATATATATATATATATATATATATATGCTGCTAAGTCACTTGAGTCGTGTCCGACTCTGTGCGACCCCATAGACAGCAGCCCACCAGGCTCCCCCGTCCCTGGGATTCTCCAGGCAAGAACACTGGAGTGGGTTGCCGTTTCCTTCTCCAATGCATGAAAGTGAAAAGTGAAAGTGAATATACAGTAGTTGAAACCACAGGAATGGATGACATTGCCCAGGAGTATGTAGTGTGAAGCAGACCAAGGCTGAGGCTCATTCCTTACGGTAGAAGACTATGATGTCATACTCTCCGGGTTTGTGTCTTGGCTCTGCCACTTTACCAGCTGTGGGCCTAGGTGAATTTACGGAACTTCTCATCTGTTTGTTCCCTTGTAAAGCAGGAATAGTAATAGTACCTGACTCATTGTTTTTGTATTAGATAGTATAATACACACACACATACACTTAGAACCCTGCCTGGCACAGTCTTAGCATACAATGATTTGGGTTGCTATTAAGCGAAGGAGCCAGTAAAGAAAATCAGGAAGAGACAGAGACACAGGGTATCAGATGCTGGGGAACGGGGTTTTTCTGGGCGTATGTAGTCAACAGAGTCAAATGCTACAGAGATCAAGTGAGTTGAAAAAGTCACAGAATTTTGAAAACAGAAAATGGTTGTGGATATAGGTAAATTGCTAGAGATTGTTTTTTAAGTCAGGAGGAGGAATTGAGGGAATTCAGGCCTGGTAAACTTAATTTTCTTTGAAGTAGGAAATTAATGCCATCTACCAAAATCCAATAACTGAATTGGAAAGAGTTGAAGAATGTAAGATTTGGAAAGCTCATGGAGTAAATCAGGGGGCTAAATAAAGACAAGAAAAAGGACTCCTAAGCAGAGTTCAACTCTACTCAGAAAATAAATGACACTAATACTTTTAAAATGAAACGCATTTCAACTGTGTCTCCCCCTGAGCCCTTTGGACTGATGATCCAGAGTTGACATGGTATGTTTTCTGGCATATGGAGAGAGGGGGTAGAAGACAAAAGGATGGTGCCATTTCCGCCGTGAAATGGGCGACCATGCCCTCCTACCAAATTTGGGGGCGAAATGTCATGAATTTGACATCTAACAGTAGAGCAGGTGAAAAGCCAGAATTCTGGCAGCATTATCTCTTGTACAAATCTTTGTATGTTCTGTTCCAAACTAACAGTTGCAGTAGCCTTTTAATTGAAGCACTAAAGCAAGATTTTTGGGAACAGTATGACTCAGATCACATTTATTTTTAGAGCTGGAATTCAGAAAATAATGATAATAATACAGTCAGGTGGAGTAGGGGATGGGGACATTTGGTAAGGTGGTTGGTGGAGGACACTGAATCCCCATGACTGGAAGCTTTCATCAGCTGTAACGGGTCACTGAAGGCTGCACGGTATAGAACTAAAGCTGACAAGATCAAAACCATACTTGAGGAAGATGGGTCTTGCTACTGTATGAAAAAGAATAGGTTCTTGTCTTGCAGATAAACTAACCCAGGTAATTAAATATTAAGTTATCTGTTGTTTAGGGTATCCCATCATGTGGTCTGCTGGGTGGGGCACGTAGCCCACAGTGGTTCTAACAGAGTTGTCCGTAATGTTCCTGTTGAGCTTTCTGGGCCTATCTGAAGATTAAACAGAGATGTGAAATATTGGAGAGAACTTTACTAGGGTAAGAGAGAACTGATAACAGATCCCACAGACAGTGACAATATGGCCACAGCATTTAAGTAAATATACTATCTTCATTTTATCTTCCCCTCGTCAGAAGGCTCAGTTTTAGTGCAATAGAGAGGATAGTAACTGAAGAGTCTTTAAAGTGCTATGACCTGGATCCAGGCATCCTGACTCTGCTGCCTGCATCCATGACCACTAAGCTATATGCTACTACTTTAAGAATGATAAAGCACTTTGTAAGCAAACAAACAAAAAACTACCAACAAATTATAATATCCTAATCTAGGAACTATTGCTCAGTACTCGTTTTTCATGCAGAGAAGCCAGTGAGTATCCCTTGTGGTGATGGTATTTGGTTACCTGACAGGCAAAGGACCCATTTGCTGAGGCTCTCCCCAAGTACTAAAGGAGCACAGCGAATATAAACAAGGGATCTGGAAGTGCTCTGGACCTGGAAGTGCTAAAATGCGTCGCAGATGATCCATTACCGCAGTAATCTGGTGGCACAAACCTAGCTTAGTTGGGCCCGAGTTCTCCAGTCTGTTGCTGCACCAAATATTCAACTACAAATTACTCCCTAGCAGTTGCCTCTGTGTCTCTGGTAATACTGTTCCCTCAACAGAGGGCCCTTCTCTGCTCAGGACATTAGAGCTGGCCATAAACATTCTGACCTGCGAGATAAACCAAAATGACCTGTTTGCTAATTCCCGCAGGAGATGCTGAACATAAGCCATATATCTGTGGGGATGCCGATTCTGCCTCTACTGTTCTGGATGGAACTGAAGACTACCTCATTCTGGCCTGCGACGGCTTCTATGACACCGTGAACCCTGACGAGGCAGTGAAAGTCGTGTCCGACCACTTGAAGGAGAATAATGGAGACAGCAGCATGGTTGCCCACAAGTTGGTGGCATCAGCTCGTGATGCAGGGTCAAGTGATAACATCACTGTTATTGTGGTTTTCCTGAGGGACATGAACAAAGCTGTAAATGTTAGTGAGGACTCAGATTGGACAGAGAACTCTTTCCAAGGAGGGCCTGAAACTGGTGGGGATGACAAGGAGAGTCACGGGGAGTGCAAGCGGCCCTGGCCCCAGCACCAGTGCTCCGCCCCGGCCGATCTGGGCTACGAGGGGCGTGTGGATTCTTTCACGGATAGAACCAGCCTGAGCCCAGGGTCCCAAGGCAACGTGCTGGAAGACCCGGGCTACCTAGATCTCACACAGATAGAAACAAGCAAGCCTCACGGTGCCCAGTTTTTGCCACCAGTTGAGATGTTTGGTCCTGGTGCACCAAAGAGAGCAAATCTTATTAATGAGCTAGTAATGGAGAAAAAATCAGTTCCATCATCATTGCCTGAATGGAGTGGTGCTGGAGAGGTTCTCTCTTCTTTTAATGTGGGTTCAACAGGGCAGCAGGTATGCAGCATGGAGAGCTTGCCTCCTGTTTGTTCTAGGCTGGAAAATGAACAGTTGAAGTTCCTGGGAAAGAGAGTTTCTAGGTTATCTCATTTACATTACCACTACTCAAAGAGGCGGCATGGATTCAGGTTTAATCCAAAGTTTTATTCTTTTCTCTCTGCTCAAGAGCCTTCCCACGAAACAGGCAGTAGCCTGTCCTCACTTATTCGAAATGGGAAGAGAAATAGGATGTTAAGAAGTTCTCTGCCATGGAGGCAAAATAGCTGGAAAGGATACAGTGAAAACGTGATGAGGAAGCCCAAAAAGAGTAACGACCCTCCACACCCAGAGCTTCCCTGGAGCTTTAAAATATAATCTTTCTCTCTAAAGTAGACTAGCTAGCTCTCCCCCAGTACAGATACCACTATCAGAGTAGAAACAAGGTAGGTATTTCTGAAATAATGTGTGCTTCATTATAATGAGCCATGGATGGCTCAACTCTTAAATGTAAATAGATCTCTAGGAAACTCAATACAGTGTTTTCAATCTAATAAAAACCAGTACTGGCGGTTTCACTAGCAAAAGTATACCACTGGTCCCTGTGATGTGTCTTTACCTACATACACCCCCCAAGACCCCGTCACGTCACTGGTGGAGGCTGGCGAGCTGTTGCAGTCAGGATATGTAGTGCTGAAACCTTGATGCAGCTGAAATTCGGTCTGATGTGCCTAATATATCTCTGGAAAACTTAATGCAGAATTAGATCTACTTGAGGATGTTCCTCAGAAGACTGGGGACGATGAGGGAAAACCTCTCCCCTTTTTTTGGTAGGTAAAAGACTAAAAGCCATAGGGGTTTTAACTGGAAAAAATGAAAGTAGAAAACTAGTGTAAAAATGTCATATTCTCAGACTTGTGAGGTGGTATATAGTCAAACAGATTCACTAATTTTTTTCCTGTAACATAAAAGACCAACAATGAAAATTTTTTGAATTAAGTATTTCCTAGGGCTGTAGCTATTTGGGAGTTTCATAACCTGTTATGGTGCTTTTGATGGAATTGTTTTTTAGAAGACCGCTGTCAACTGGTTTTAACCTATGATGCTAATGTGTTTTTCATTGTACCTTCATCTCAGGAATAAAAAATTGTTTAATGGAGATGATTTCAGGTACAAATATACTAGAATCAAGTTGCCATTTTAAAAGAAAATCAAATAGTATTTCTATTTTTTCTGCCTTTTTTCTTTTTTTTTAAAGTTCACAGACAGTAAAGGCATATACTACAATAAAATAAAAAGTGGTTTTGGAGAATGAAAAATACTAGTTTTAACTTCTCTAAAATTGTTTCCCCTGAGGGAATGGAATAATTGGTATGGAAGAGGCTGAAAGTAACTGCCTAAAGTGAGCCCAGAGGCCACGTACAAGGGAGAATGTGGATGACTGCAGCTGAGGTCTGTTTAGTTGTAAATTTGAGTCCTGCAGCTTCAGACCAGAGAGCCAGGACACGTGTTGCTCATCTCAGTATTTATTTACATTTGATATTTTGAAATTGTCTGCTTTTTGCCATTTCTGCAGTTTCAAGTTGGAACCATATCTGCAACTAGAGGCAGCAAATAAACTAATAATCAGGTTAATTGAGTGCAGCAGCCTGGTTCTGAGAATCATGAAATGTCTCCGCAGGACATTCTGCCCTCTCCCAGTCAGGCGTGGAGCCACTGGCTCCCTCTTGCTGTCGGGAGACACTGAATGCTCCTGCTGAGAGGCTCACACAGCACAATACAACTACTTTATGCTCCCCAGACTCAGAATGGAGGACTAAGATTCCTGGACTTTAAAAACAGGGGAGGACTGTAGCATATTTTGGGGTGCCAGGGTAGCTATAGCAAATAAATAAAAGATGCATTTCAGCAACAGATTGTTAATCTACAGATTTTATTTTTAAAAATTTGGATGTAAGTAGAGATTTTCAGTATTTTTCTTTTCTGAAGTCATTTCTTCTTTTCTCAAGTCTTGTGACACATGGCTGAAAAGGAGGGGGTACACATGAATCTAGCCATAGCACCAGTCTTTTCACCATCCCGAGGCTTTACCCCCATCCATGGGCCTCACCCACATCGGTCATTTTCTGAAGCCTAGATCATGTTAACAACCCATCAGGTGCAGTGTCAGTTTCAAAGCAGATTATCTAGGGAAACAAGAAAACAGGCAGCAGAACATTGGTATATACAATAGTCCAAAGCACTGAGCCAAGCAAAACATTTTTTAAAAGATTCTTCTATAGTTGTCTATTGCTGATGATTTTGATCAGAATAAAGAAGGTGAAAGAAGGTACAAGTCAAGTGATAGGTTTTGTTCAGTGGGAAAAATGGTTGGAAACTGGGAGTAACAGGCATCTTTAAGGGTCTGAACTTTGTAGGTGTAACTACATAAGCAGTGTTAACTCCATTTCTCATACCAGTAGCCCTCTAGAAAATAAAAGTAGTTCTAGTGTGGTCACGTTATAAGCCAATAATGTACAAACTAGCACCTATTCATTTGTTCACAACATGCATATTTATAGAGTAGTTAGGTACCACTTGTAAGTCCTTTAAAATTCTATAATACATATTAAAGTAGTGGTTATTGGTCTGACATATGCTGCTCTTGGGTCTGTCTATCAACTAGATAAAAAGCAGTGCTTTGTGAAATGCAGTGTTATATCTTAATGCCACTGGTGATAGAAAGTAGTTCCCTTCAGTTCAAATCCTGTGCCCTTATTTGCTGCTTGCTGACGTAAGCAATAAGTACCCCTCTAACTAATGGTATCTACACATTTCTGTAACTTGTATTTAATGATGGTGTATCTGGTGACTGTAAAAATATTAGACAGATATAAAAGCATATAATATATATTAACTGTTAATGCTGAGGTATATAGTCTGTGAATTACGTGTTTTGTACTTCTATTCATTGTGTAATTTAGTGATGGTGGAGAAGATCTACACCCAATCCTTAAGAGTGGCAGTATCCCTTTTACGATTTAACATGATCTGCATCAATTTGTTTGCTTGCTGAAGTTTTATTAGAATAGGAAATAGCAAAACAAATATTAAAAAGAGAGTGTAGTACTGGTTAGGGAAACAGACTTCAAGTCACTGACTGAAGTCACACGAACTCCTTGTACATTCACTGTGAGTTTCAAAGGGCATCGGTCCCTAATTTCCTTTGTTCACTTTCCGGTTGTGGACTTTTAAGAGCGATCTGAGGCTAAGTGACATTACAACACCCAACACTGGGGCTGTTAATCCTGTTTAGGTCTGTACTGAAAAGGAAGGTGGAAATACATGTATATATCTTTTCTTTACCTAGAAGTGCCATCCATTGTCCTTGAATTAATATAAAGTTACTGTTGCATTTAATTTAACCAGGAGGATCCTCGAAAGTAACACCTTTACCAAGGACAATGTCAACAATGTCAGTGTCAACCCTGAGTCTGGTTCTGACCACATTCGTAGTGGCCACGGCCAGCATGGTGGCATAGTGCACTGCATCTCCCGACAGCAGCACTCCTTTGTTGGAGCACTGTGCCAGGAAGACGCGCAACGTCCAGTGGGCAGATGATGCGTAAAGAAGTTAAGTGTTCACAGATAAAACTGCTGTGGTTCAGGTACTTCCTTTCCCAGCAAAGGCTTGCTGAGGCTTTGTGAGAAAGTGATCTAAATTATTATTTTAATGTTTAAACATAATTTGTTCACTCAGTGATCATTCTCATGGAAGCAAGGCCATAAAAAGGAATACTGCAGCTTTGACCCTACAATTTAGGAGAATTACTCTTTGGATTGTCAGCTAGCTAAAGAACATACTTTTTTTTCACCTTTTAAAATCACGTGATGTTAAAGGACAAGTACCCACTCTTCCCTTCTGACCTGAGAATAACTTAAATGGTTTCCCCCCAAAAAAAAAACAAAGTACTGCCAGTATTATGACTATTTTCTGAGACAAATGGTACTGTGTTAAAAAAATTTGTTACTTCCTCTATTATCTTCTATTGTAAAGACTATTTGTTGTACTAATTAGAAAATACGAAATAAGATAGGGAACTCCAGACTGACACAGCAATTGTTCTGGAAAAGGAAAATACTCTAATAAACTTTGATGTAGTAACTAAGCTATAGATACATCATTGCTAACTCTTACTCTAGGTGCTCTTTGGTGAGAGACATGCTTTGTTCTCTTGTTCATGATATTTCTCTGCAAAGAATTCTCTATGGAGTCGAGCAAGTGAAGTGAATCATTTCTTACCAAGCAAATTTATCAATTTATAAACCTTCTCTAAAGCTCACTTTTGAGTTCAGTTGTAATCATGAGTGATCCTTCATATTTTATTTAAAACTGTTCATTCAGGTACGAAGTATGTTGAAATTTTGCCAATATCTTAATAAAACCCAGCAATTTAAAAACATTGGTCATCTGTCTTTTTGTTCAAAGGAAGATTACTTAGTTCTAGGATTTAAGTTGGTTTTCTCAGAACTGAAAACAAAATCCTGAGGTGGCGGTTTTCTAAACTTTAAAGTGGGGACATGGAAAAGTTTGCTAAGTGCTGCTACAATTGTTAGTCCCTCCCCAGAAAAACCAGAAGAGATCTTTCTCATCTTACACACATCTCCCCCATCAGTTTAATGTTGGGGGTTCACCCTAAAACAGATGAATGAGGAACAGGACCTGCAAACGGCTAAGTGCTGACTCCTCAAATCTCCCCATTACTTTATTCTTCAAACTCTGCGTCCAGCCAGAGTTCTTCCCTCTCCCTTGGTCTTTCTCCTTTTAGTTTCAAACTGGAAGGAAGGAAATAATCAGCTGGATTGTGGTTGAAAGTCTGTCCAGAGGAATGGTTTGAGAGAGTAACAGGAGACAGAACAACGCAGGCGTCCTAATGCAGTCAGGACACTGCATTCGTACCCACCTCTTACCACCATTAAGTCCTAGAAAATTGATTTCAACCTTTAACTCCTAATCACTTAAATTCATCCAGTACTTAGTGTAATTTTATATAAACTCAAATAAGAATTGAGAAAAAAAATGAAGGTCTGAAAGAACCTTATTTGCAAGAGTTTGCTACAGTGGGGAATGAAAGAAAAGCAATATTTTGGTAAATATTATTTATACTTGGAAAAAATCCCCTACTGGTATTCTAGGTTCGAAAGGAACATCTCTTTCTGAAGCAGCACACACACACACACACACACACACACACGGCTTTTTCAGTTTTCTATTTCCTAGGTTTTTTATATTCTCATCACTTTTATAATTAAAAACATTTTTGGATAGAAAACTAAAAATGGCCCATTACTTTCTAGACTCTGAATCTGAATTACTTATGTTTTTAATTAAAAAATTATAAGAACCACTGTACTTCCAGCTTCCAATTCTAAAATGTAGAGCTAAAGGGAATACTGCTTCCATTCTTCTAAATAAAAGCCAGATTTACTTCAAATTATGACTTTTTTCACACTCATCAGAGTTGAGGTCGCAACTGGCCCAAGTTTAAGAGGGGCCGGCGCCTCCGGGCGAGCGGCGCCCTCAGCACTGGTTTAGAGTAGGGCAGCTCTGGAAGCCGGCCATTCAGCGAGAGAGTGCTGACCGATACAGGCAGAGTGGGGGCCGTCCGGGGAGCTGCAGAACCCGGTGGAGTCCGCCCTCTCTTGCAAACCCTACCAGGACTCAGAGGAAAGGTCCGGGGCGGAGCAGGTCCAGCAGTGGGATGTGGGGGGCCACGGGGGCCCATCACCCTTCCCTCAGCTCGCTCACACGAGCGTCGTTCTGTGGAGGAGAGGGCCACGGACGCTGCCCCGAGGGCACCTGTGACAAGCTGATGGAAGGGAACAGGGGAGGGAGCAAAACCCTACTCCTGGGGAGGAGGAGTATCACCAGGCCTGTAAATAGCTGTAAATACACATTAAGTAACGCGGCACCTTAATCCAAGAATGCCAGTCCCAACCCACATGCAGTCGAGCTTCAAAGAACAGAACAGTTCTGGGCAGACAGCAGAGCAACAAAAGTCTGCAGAGACATAACTTGGAGGCACAGTACAAAATTCAGGGTCAGAAGAGATACTGCATTTCTGCCGGGGAGGGAATTACCAGAGCAATGTACTGCTCTAGAACGCAACGCCACGAAGGTTGATCACAGCAGTGATGAACCTCAAACCAAACGCAACTCCTAACCAGATTGATTCAAACTCTTGTGGTACAGATCTAAGCAGGCCTGCCCATTTTTAGGCATAAAAACCATTCACCAAACTACTGTTCTACATAAAATGTGTTGCTTTCAGCGAAATACAGAGAGGCATCTGAAAGCAAGAAAAAATGTATTCTTCTGAGTGAAGTAACCAGGGTGGTGGGTGCCGGCAGGGAGCCTGCCTCTCCCAGGTTCTGTCCAGGTGGCCTCCCCTCCCAGGGCCCCCGCGGGGACCTTTGTAATTTGAGCCTGTTGAGCTGGAGCCGTTGTGATTTGAGTCACTGTGGGTGGGACTGTAAACTGGTACAACCATTGTGGAGAACAGTATGGAAGTTCCTTAAAAAACTCAATATACAACTACCATTATGATCTAGCTATCTCACTCCTGGGCATATATCTGGAGAAAAACATAATTTGAAAACACACAGTGCACCCCAATGCTCACTGCAGCACTGTTTACAAAAGCCAGGACGTGAAATCTAAATGTCCACCGACAAAGGAGCGGATACAGAAGACGCGGTACACAGATCCAATGGAATACTACTCAGTCACAAAAAGATCAAATAATGCCATCTGCAGCAACAGGAATGCATCTAGAGACTGTCATAGTGAGTAAAAGAGGAAGACAAATGTGTCGCTTACATGTCGAATCTAAAAAAATGGTACAAATGAATTTAATACAAAAATAGTACAGATGTAGAAAACAAAGTTACAAGATAAACTGGGAGACTGGGATTGATATACACACTGAAATATATAAAGTTGATGACTAATAAGGCTCTATTATACACACAGGGAACTCTCAATAACTTCAGACTGACTTGACAAGGATTTTGGAACTGACAGAAATTAAAATAACTATGGCTTCCCAGGTGGCACACTGGAAAGAATCTGCCTGCCAACGCAGAAGATCCCCTGGAGAAGGAAATGGCAACCCACTCCAGTATTCCTGCCTGGAAAATTCCATGGACAGAGGAGCCTGGTGGGCCACAGGCCATGGGGTCACAAAGAGCTGGAGATGACTGAGCGTGCACATACCCTTGGTTAATATGTTGTGGAAATAATGGGCAAATATGCAAGATCATATGGGTGATTTCAGCAAAGAGAAACTATAATAAACAGAAATGCCAGAAATTAAAAATACTGCAGCAAAGATGATGGGTGTCTTTGACTGCCTAATCAATAGATCTACCACCGCTGAGAAGAGAAAAAGTAAATTTAAAGAAAAGTCCATAAAAATTACCCTAACTGATGGGATTTCTGTGGTGGTCCAGTGGTTAAGAATCCACCTTCCAGTGCAGGGCATCCCTGGTGGGTTAGATCCCTGGTGGGAGAACTAAGACCCCACATGCGATGGGGCAACTAAACCCAAGTGCTGCACCTGCTGAGCTGGCATGCTCTAGAGCTCCCCGCCACCCGCCTCTACTAGAGAGCCCCTGCACCACAACTAGAGAAGCCCGTGCTGCAACGGAGACCCAATGCAGCCAGATCAATTTTTAAAATAAAAAAGAACGAAAATGTAGTGAGTGGCCACAAAGGAAACAAAACGCTTTAAAAAAAACCTAACTGAAACACAAGAGAAGAAAAAAAATAAAGGAAAAATGAAAGCAAATTAAATCCAGAACAGAACAAGTAAGAGCTGTGGAACTATATCAGCCTAACATATGCATAACTGGAAACCCTTGTATGTTGCTGGTGGGAATGCAATGGCACAGTGCCTTCTGGAAGTTTGGCACTTTTCTTACAAAGTTAAGCAGAAACCTACTACATGACTGACTGCAATGAGTTCTGACACCAGTTATCTGGGGTTAGGCCCAACTTCACAGGTTAAGGGCAAAGTCCTCCACAGGACTGCTCTCACTTCAAATACCAAGTTTAGGGCCCCCACTATCCTTCCCCTCGCTTTGACAATTCACTAGAATAACTCATAAACCCAGGAAAATACTTACAATTCCAGTTTTATTATAGCCAAAGGATACCAATCAGGCAAAAGGACAGACACGGGGTGAGGTGGAAGAGGGCCCGAATGTGGGGCTTTCTTGTGATCAGGAGCACACCCTCCCAAAACAGCCAGGTGTGAAGGATGCTGCCAACAAGGCAAGTTCAGCTGAGCTTCAGTGTCCAGAGTCCTTACTGTGGTTTCATTATGTAAGTGTGACTAACTCACTGGCAACAAGGCTGAACTATTTAAGCTAATACGATGTGACTCAGAGGCCCAATCCTCTAGTCACAAGGTTGTTAGTCTTTCTGGCAAGGCCAGTCCCCGTCTTGAGTTATCTCATGAAGCTACCAGAATCCACCATAAGTAACAACAAAGACCCCAATCACTCGGGAAATTCCAAGGACTTAAGAGGCTGTACCCCAGGAACTAGGGACAAAGGCCAAACTCTTTATTACATATCCCACTCCAAGGCAAACACTACCCTAGAGACAGACAACTTATGTTCACACAAAAATCTACACACAAAATGTTTGTAAAGTTTCATAATCATGCAAAACTAGGAAAAATCCAAAATGTCCTACAATGGATAAATGAATAAATTGCATACATCCACACAGTGAAATACTACTCAGCAGTTAAAAAGGAATAAAGTTCTGATTCACACAACTAGGTAGGTGACGCGTACCATTTTGCTACGTGACAGGCTACGTCTGGTGAGATTCTATTCATATGGCACTCTGGGAAAGGGAACACTGAAAGGACAGTTGCCAAGGGTGAGGGGGCAGAGGGGGACCTACCTCCAAAGAGCCGGCACAGGAATCCGGAGGGCGACTGCACTGTTTTCCAAACAACTGCATACACCACAAAGATTAAACTGTAATGTATGTAAATTTTAAAATCAACTAGGATGTGTGGAGGAGGACAGAATACAGACTGTAACAGATGAATCTGACTGTATTACAAATGAATCATGCAATCAGCCTGAAGAGAACGGCAAAGAAAGGAACCAATGCATTAGGGTTAGATTCCCCTAATTTCTTTGACATTTATTATTAGAATTCCGTTTGACAAATTGTCCTTTCTTCTCCCTTTAGTTTATTCAGCTGTTCATGTATATCTGTGTGGACTCATGGATATTTATTTTGTTCTTTGAGTTATGATCCTGTACGGCCACTGTGTCACAGTTCAGGATCTAAACTGGATCTAAATAACTCTGGAAAAGTGCTTTCATGGGACTCATGGTTTTTCTCCTTAAAACACATTGTTTACATACACATACATGATGCATTCAAGTATGTGCTTTAGGAGTGAATACGTTTCCTCTTCTACCCAACAACACTCTAGTAAGAGGAAGCAAATCAGCACTCAGAGCTGTGTTTCCAAGTATCACTGTCCCTCCAAAAGGCAAGGAAAATTCAAGAGGAGCCTGGAGCATCTTGTTGAGAGGAAGGATGGAAAGGGAAGGAGGGGGAAGGATGGAAAGGGAAGGAGGGAGAAGGACACAAAATCAAGATCAAAAGAGTAAAGGAGCCAAGCAGGAAGAGCTTTGAACAGCCAAAACTAGAAAACTGAACTGTAAAACAATGGCAATACTGGATCATAACTCGAATAAAATTAATATCCACACAGATACAAACAGCTGAATAAACTAAATGGAGAAGAAAGGACAACTTGTCAAACAGAATTCTAATAATAAATGTCAAAGAAACTAGGGGACTAGAAAACTACCGTAAGACCACTGCAGTGATAACTGCTGTAGGCAAGACCCACCAGACCTAGCGCTGGCCGGCGCTGGAATGAGCGGGCATGAGTTTAAGCAGAAACAGGATACTTGCATATCCTTAAAGTATTCGCCCTAAATATTACGTAATTCAAAGGGAAAAAGTAGTAAATAGTGGGGAATCCTGGCAGATACCACCTTAACCAAGTAATTAAGGTTAACAATACCAATCAAACATCTGCAGCATACAGGCCCTGATACAATGCATTCTGTAGAAGCCTTCTAATAATGCAGAATTCCAACTTAAGATGAAAAAACATCAGATGAGCCCAAGCAGAAGAACACTATAAAATAACTAGGGGCTTTTCCGGTGGTCCAGTGGTTAAGAATCTGCCTGCCAATACCAGGGACGTGGGTTCAATCCCTGGTCCAGGATGAGTCCGTATGCTGCCGGGCAACCAAGCCCATGTGCAGCAAGCGCGGAGCCAATGCGCGGCAAATACTGAAGCCCGTGCTGCACACGAGAAGCCACCGCCGCGGGAGGCCCGAGCACTACAGCTAGAGAGCGGCCCCTGCTACGAAGACCCCGTGGAGCCATAAATAAATAAGCAACACTTAGAAATAACCGGTCCACTTCAAAAATGTCAAGGTCGTGAGAGACAGGGAAGACTGGGGAAAGCGCCTGAACTGGGGGACGCTAGGACATGACAACTCACTGCGCTGTGGACCCCGGGAAGGGAAGAGGGCGCGCGGGAAGTGACTGGTACTCACTGCGCTGTGGACCCCGGGAAGGGAAGAGGGCGTGCGGGAAGTGACTGGTACTCACTGCGCTGCGGACCCCGGGAAGGGAAGAGGACGCGCGGGAAGTGACTGGTACTCACTGCGCTGCAGACCCCGGGAAGGGAAGAGGACGTGCGCGAAGTGACTGGTACTCACTGTGCTGTGGACCCCGGGAAGGTAAGAGGGCGTGCGGGAAGTGACTGGTAAAATCTGAACGAAAGCTGACAGTGGTCTGGGCACTAGTTTGTACGTAAGACCGACGCCTTCGTTTTGGTTACTCTTCTATGGTTGCGTACTCTGTTCACCAAAGAGAAGCTGTTTTGGTTTTGGAAGGTTACCTTTTCTAAGAATTCACCCATTTCTTCCAAGCTGTCCACTTTACTGTCATACAGTTGCTGATAGTCTTTGATGACTTTCTGTGTTGTCTGTTGTGATTTCTCCATTTTCATTTCTAATTTTGTTGATTCTTCTCCCTTTTTTTCTTGATGAGTCTGGCTAATGGTTTGTCTATTTTATTTATCTTCTCAAAGAACCAGCTTTTACTTTTGTTGGTTTTGGCTGTAGTCTCCTGTTTCTTTTTCATTTATTTCTGCCCTAATTTTTATGATTTCTTTCCTTCTACCGACCCTGGGGTTCTTCATTTCTTCTTTTTCTAGTTGCTTTAGGTGTAAAGTTAGATCACCAGTCCAAGTTTGATGCATGAAACGGGGCACTCAAAGCCGGGGCACTGGGACGACCCTGAGGGATGGGATGGGATGGGAGGTGGGAGGGGGTTCAGGATGGGGGACACGTGTACACCCGTGGCTGATCCATGTCAGTGTGTAGCAAAAACCACTACAGTACTGTAAAGCAATTAGCCTCCAGTTAAAATAAATTTTTTTTAAAAAGAAAAGCTGGGTGTACAGGAACACTCTCAAGATTTCTGCACCTCTATTATAAATCTAAAATTATCTCAAAATAAAAAGTTTTTTTTAAAAAAAGACAATATTTAGGTTTAATTATTAGGTATCAAAATGCTGGATTCGGCCCAACTGTGACAAACTGGAAGAAGTACTCAACCAGTATAGCTCACCGCATCCCTGCCAGCGGTGCTGAGCAACCTCCCTGGGTCTCCTATTTCTCTGCCACATGGGCACGACACACAGTCCATCCACTCAAAGGTTACTTACAGATTCAATGACACGGTCGGTCCAAGTTGTACAGAAACAATACGCCTGGGCACAACGCATGCATTACACTTACATCTCTAAGTCTAGGAGAAAATACTCTTCTGGACAATCTTCCAGGACCAAACTTGAGACTGAAAATACCAAATGATGCGACTTCCCTGGTAGCCCAGTGGCTAAGACTCTGCGCTTCCAGTGCAGGGGGCCCAGGTTCAATCCCTGGTCAGGGAACTAAATCCCACGTGCAACAGCTAAGAGCTCACGTGCAGCAACTGAAGACCCCCCATGTTGCAATGAAGATCCCATGTGCCGCAACTAAGGCCCGGAGCAACCCAAGAAATAAATATTTTTAAAAAACAAACTAAACTAAATAATGACACCAAGAAAAACTATGCCCTTCAACAAAAGGAGGGGAAAAAAATTTTTTTTAAGTTGGGATTCTGTTAAGGAATGGAAAGTACC
This sequence comes from Bubalus bubalis, assembly GCF_019923935.1. NCBI lineage: Eukaryota > Metazoa > Chordata > Mammalia > Artiodactyla > Bovidae > Bubalus > Bubalus bubalis. The sequence continues at coordinate 53,268,972 of NC_059159.1, read as the reverse complement.
AGAGAGCAGGACAAGTAGAGTGACTGACTGGAAATCTGGGTCGACTATCATGACTTTCGGAGACTGTGGGTGATGACGGTCAAAAGTGGGAAGACGGGGGAAGAAGCTCTTTTATCAGAGCTCTTGCAGACTAGCTCAGGAAGGACCAATGGGGAGAGGGGGAAGAACTGCTGTCTTCTTCTGTGCCTCTCCCCTCCCTCACTGCTTCCTAACATCTAGCAGAGGCGAGACTGGTGTGAGACGACCGCAGGGAAGACGGAGGAGGGCTCCCGGCAGCACCGTGGAGTCGGGTGCAGACTGACAGCCGGGTGCAGGTGACACGGCTGGGAATCGGGGAAGGAACTGTTTTTCCAAAGATCCCACTACTAAAAGCTAATAGGTCCTTCCATTTTTTGAGGAAATCTTTAGGTCTTTCAGTCTTATCAGGATCCCAGAATGAATCAGATAGCAGATGCCCAACACCCCATATCACAAAAACTAAGCATAAAGCAACAAATCAAATGTTTGATCTTTTTGAGTTAAAAATAATGCCCTTTCTCAAACCTCCCTCCCTCAAAGTGAACCAAAATATCAATGACAAAGTAGAACTTGGCAAATTTTATCTGCAAAGGGTAAGAGTGTAAATAGTTTAGGCTCAAGGGCCATTAGGTTGCTTAAGCAGCTACTCAACTCTGCCTTTGCAGGGCAAAAGCATCTGTGGACAATCTCTAAGTGAATGGATGTGACTATGTTCCAACAAAACTTTATTTACAACAGATAGCGGAAGGGATTTGGCTCAAGGCTGGAAGTTTGTTTCACCCCTAGAGGAAATGCCAGATAGACACTTGTTAATTTATGCCCCAGAAGTTTTCCTCAATGGATGGTGTTGAATTCATATACGCTACATATTTCTTACTATTTTTAAATTCACAAACAACAATACTGGAAGTGAGCTATAACCAACAAAACAGACATGACATGATCTTCATCACAGGAGAACTGTTTTCGAGTACATCCTTTAGATACCTGTAAGTTTGTTGGTTTTTGTTTTTTTTTCCATGAAACCCTCTGTCAAATTTAATTATAAAAATAGAGAATTTCATGCCAGGAGGGCAGTTACAAATCATCTCTTTAGAAGCTTACTTTTTAAGCTTTTCAAGGTATAGACTTTATTATTAATATGGAATCAGAATATGGTACAAATGGCTTGGGTTTCTAAAATACATGAGAAGATAATATACCAATTAAATTCAAGTAATTTTCCCTACAAAATTTTTGTCATGCATAAAAAATGTCTTCAAAACCTCCTACAGCTATAACAACAAAAACAGTCTTGCTGACGTGGTAAACTCAAAGTCTACCAACGTCAAAGGGTCTCAACCAGTTCCCAGTCCGTATGAAACAAGCGCAGCACTCCTCAATGCTCTTAACACAACCTGAGCGCGTAAGCAAAGCCCCCAAATACTCAAGAGCCAAACGCTCTGTGATTCATATAGCATCATGTCATTCTGGGGAATCCACTTTAAGGTCATGTGGAAACAAAACTGGACATCTCCCCCTAACAAAGGAAAAAAGGACAGCTCAGGATGCTATCATACAGAGTAATGCCGAGAGAGTCTCACGGTTAAATCACTCGTGCTAAAAGCTCTTACAAATTTCCCCAAATGAATAGTCTCTTCTCGGGCTTCTCTTAATTCTTAATCATATGTGGTTTTCTATATTTTGAAAATAAGAACTTACAAAGGTACACGGAAAAGCACTCAGTTCCATATCAAATACAGGTCAAGAACACCTATGCAACAGTGAGTTTCAAAGTAGAGTCAATCGCTTGTGTGTTTATGAATTCTGGTAAGACTCACTTAAAAAAAAAGAAACCCTACAATATCAGTTCTTAAAATGACTTGCTCTCAACACTAATGAGACAAAACTCTTACATAACAGCTTTACCCATTACAAAGCAGTGTAGAAATAAGACAAAGCTGGATTTAAAACATGATCTCATCAAAATGTACTAAACACAAATGCATCTCTAGCTAACAGAAAATGAAATGTGAAGAACTTATTAGTAATATTTTAGACCACTGCACAATAAGCTACTTAATAACTATATAATAGCACATCAATGTTATCATGACAGTAAGCAAATGCTAAATTTTTATTTCTCATATGATTATACTACTTAAATATTTCCAACTAATTTAAGGACAAAAAGTAACCACATACATAATGGAGATTATAAGTCTTCTAACTTCCCTATGCATCTATTAACAGCTCAAAAGCATCTATTACACACAGGCAATAGGAATAGGAAAAGGAGGGCTTCCTGTCCCAGTTTTAATAAACTGCAGAGACATAACATTTTCTCAAGTTCATTTTATTAACAAAAAGTGCAAACTGTTTTGAACAAAAGCAAACCATGAATCACAGCATTCGGCAAGCCACTAGACATGGAAAAGGGAACAATATTCATTAAGTAAAAAATACGCAGATGAAATGCCTCTCAAATGTATACATACTCATGCTTTTACAATAGTCTCTTAGTCAGCTTTCAGTGTACTTTTCACAAATGGTATAGCAGCTCAAAAACAAATGCAGGAGCACGATGGTGAAGTTTGGCAATAATTTTGGACTAATTCTGAGTATAAAAGTGAATGTGAGAGCACACTTTCATGTATAATACGTAGGAATCTTTAAATGTATTGACACTGAAATCAATGTCCAGCTAATGAAAACAAAGGAAAAAACAGGGTTTTAAAATACCTGTTGCTCTGTAGTTGTTTGGTAAGAAGCAGGAAAAAAGTGAAATAATTTAAAATGTTCTTATATGTGTTTATATGACCAAGAACATAACCAATCCACATTAACTTAATTCATTTAAAACTGCATTTGTAAAAGTCACACGAAAGAAAGCGTATGTGCCATCAGCGTGCCTGCCTGCACCTGAGCAAATAAGAACAGAAAAGGAACCTCAGGCAGCTGACACGTTCCAAAGAGGACGTTCAGTCTAGTGTTGCTTCAGTTATTCACATAAAGTGTCTTCAGGGCAGAATCTACACAGAAGTGATATTTCTGCTCACTAATCTATAGGCATTAATGAAACTAGAAACTGTAATTAAAACCCAAACTATAAAGGCGGTCATCTCAACAGAACTGAGGATCTAGCCAGGACAGGAGAGCGCCGGCGCGGAGCAGCTCACTACGTGCATGCGCTGCCTCTGGGTGCGTTTCCTGGCAGTTACTGCCCTTCTGTGGCAGCAGACAAACTGCCTCTTAGGAATACGCTAATTTACTAAGTTAATTGAGGCTATACTGTTATTTCATTACATTACACAGAATTCTTCCCACATTTAATTTTTTCCTTTGTACTAATGTTTTATACTAGGACTGTGCTACTTTCTAAAGTCTCAATTACTATTTCAAGTAGAGATGGTGAAAAAATCTGATTATCTGACCATTGACAAATTTGAGCACCAACGACAGCCAATTTCGGGGTCAAGGAGGCTTACAAGTCAGTTCTCTTGATTTGAAAATTACCTTCCGCTGTTTTCATCAGTACTGAAACTGAGATCTTCAGGGCCTATTTGTTCACCATCAGGAAAACTGGAATGTGTATCTAGGAGAAAACGATAAAAAACAGTTCACAATTTTTAAAGACCTGTATTTTCTTTCCCATCTCTCTAAGTGATCTTAGCAAGTGTGTTATTTAAGTGATAAAGAAAGATGTGCTGGGTTGTAAACAAATCTCTATTCTTAGAGGATTCCTTATCAGAGTCAAGCGTAAACAAACACAAAAGGAAAATAAAGGAGAAAAAACCAAAATGTGTTAATAGATGCCCATAATTAGAAGACGAAATGCACTGCCTGACTTTGTCCCCTGGGGACACCATGGGAGCAGCCGAAGAACGGAATAAGGAACGATGATGATGGACACTCAAAGGATGATTTTGTAAATATAAAATGTATTTCCAAGTCAATTAAACTGAGCATGCAAACATCACTACAAAAACCCACCAACACTCAAAATAACTTTGCCTCAAATTTGGCTGCTTCTTTTAGAAGCAGAGAAAGTTACTACGAGTACCTTAATACTTAAAAATCATCAAACACTTGGCTCTGTATTGAAAAAGACACTAGCATATCAGGGAAATATGTAAAATACAAGATGACAATTAACATCAGCCTGACAATGTTGTCATTCCAGGAGTGCTTACAGAGGGATGCTCAGATTAACCATTAAGGTCTCTGGATTAAAATACTAACAATGGGCGATGCATGTTAACTAAATTTATCATGGTGATCATTTTGCAATGTATCGAATCATTATGTTGTACACCTAAAATAAAACTAATAACAACGGATTTCTCTCAGTTTTTTCCTAAGACTTTTTTATTTTTTGGAAGGAAGAGGTAAATCAACGATTCTATAATCTGCACACATTTCTAAAATCAGAAAAGGTTGTCTTTTTTAATATTTATTTGGCTGCACTGGGTCTTAGTTGCAGCACAGGAGATCTTCACTGCAGCCTGCAAGATTTCTCGCTGCAGCACGCAGGCTTCTCTAGTCGCGGCCTGTGGGTTTCTCTTTAGTTGTACACAGGCTTAGTTGCCCTGATGTATGTGGGATCTTAGTGCCCTGACCAGGGACTGAATCTGCGTCCCCTGCATTGGAAAGCGGATTCTTAACCACTGAATCACCAGGGAAGTCCCTGGAAAAGGCTGTCTTTTAAAAACTTACTTTATTAGCTAGGCTACAAATATTTCTGAAAAGAAAAAAGAAAATCAAGTATCTGAAACCTCCCAAGAGGGCTGGTTAACACTTAGGCACTACAGGCCACTATTGGGATCTGCTGGAAATTCTTTTCTGTTTTGCTTTTTTTTTTTCCCAAACAACTCTCTAAAATGTAAAAGCTATTCTCAGGTCATAGGCTGTACCAAAGCAGGTTGTCAACATCAGCCTTGCCCATTAAGTAGCATGCCTCATCAGGTGTCTGACCAGGCAAATACAGCCTACCAAATTTTTTCAGTACTCATCATTTAGTCTACCCCACAGAATGTCGTCTCACAAATGACAATAATTTAAAAAAGAAAAAGAAGCAGAAGCAGCAAAGCAGAAACAGAAGCAAAGGAAACAGCAGCAGCAGCAGAGACGGTTTTTCTAAGCCCTGCGACGACACCACGTGCTGCACCTCCGTCCGGGGGCTGCGCCATGAAAGCGTCGCTGAAGCCGCCCGTGCTGGCGCGCTCCTCCCGCTCCTCGCTCTCGGTGTCACACTCGATGTCGCTGTCGCTGCTCATTCCTGGCAGGGAAGAAGGAGAGAACATGTCTGACACGAAACCACGTCAAGATAAAGGCAGCCTCCTTACCCTAAACTGAGATTCTTTGGAATTTTACACTGAATGCCCAGATAATAGAAGATACCAAGCAAACAAAACAAAGAAAAAGTAACTGCACAAAACTCAGTTCTCTTTAGTTATTTAGAGCCGTGTTTATTTTTGTTCTCAAAGTGTCTGAAAAGTTTTAACTGAAAGCCAGTATTAATTTCATTATACTGATACATCTTTTCCAAAGCAAATACACTGTTTTTCCCCCTTGATAATCATAACAGGTGCTCTTTTAATCCTGATTCAATGTAGTTTCTAGCCTAAAATATACACAAATATAAACATGTATAAACACAAATATACATTTACACTTATATCTACATGTGTGCATACCAAATTCCAGTAATTTTAGCAATAAGTGAGTTACTATCCCATGTGGGCCTCCAATTTTGTTTTCATGTATGAGTTGATTTTTAAAAGACAAGTTCTATAGAATTTTTCTACTTCCACAAGACAGAGATCAAGAAAATCTGAAAAATCTTTCTGCTATAAACCCTTATAAATGCTAGATAAAATAAAATCTTAAAGTTTTAATGAACAGCTACATTTAAGAGAAAAAAGGGAAATCCATGGTACAGCAGAAAAAAGGATAAGAAAAACAGTGGGGTAGATGACGTCACCCCAGAGAGCCTGCTGTGAAAGTTTGTTTTCGAGGCTCTACTGTGTGCCGGACGGAACCCACGCCCCCTGCGGTGTAAGTGCAGAGTCTTAACCACTGGACCACCAGGAAGTCCCAGAAAATCTGTAATCCTCTGTTGAAAGTGAAGTCGCTCAGTTGTGACCGACTTTCTGCTACTTCAGGGACTGTAGTCGACTAGGCTTCTCCATCCATGGGATTCTCCAGGCAAGCACACTGGAGTGGGTTGCCATTTCCCTCTCCAGGGGATCTTCCCGACCCAGGGATCGAGCCCTGGTCTCCTGCATTGCAGGCTGACACTTAACTGTCTGAGTCACCAGGCAATCAAATCCTCTGTTGGGGATAGGCAAAAAAACACTGGATCCGCCACAGAAAGAGAGATGAAACTGAGGCTAAATCTGCACTCCAAGCATAAAACTAAAACTCTCACTGAAAGAGTAATTAAATATGTCTACTGTCACAGGAAGACAGCAGGGAATTTTGTCTGGTTTCTGTGCTCAGTTCACCTCAGAATTCAAACAAAGGGCAGTGTGCCTAATTTAGGTTTGGGATTTAAGGTTTCAGTTCAAATCTCAGGAAAGGAACATAAAAATTGGTCAGGAGATAGTGTTTTTGAATAAAGCAAGTATAAAATCCTCTGGAGGGAAGATTCTGGGTAAGATGAAGCAAACACATTCCACCCCATCTTCTCCACTGAAGGCAGTTATAGAACCTTGGCAGAGCGCAGGAAGTAGCTACTGGAGGGCTCTGTAATCAGGACACTGGTGTAGATAAGAAGCTGAAGTAGCAACAAACTGAGAGATTTAAAGAAGGCCAGGGGCTCACACAAATCATGCGAAAGATGTCTCGGGGCTTCCCTGGTGGCTCCTGGTGGGAATCCGCCTGCCAAGGCGGGAGGCACGGGTTCCCTCCCTGGTCTAGGCAGATCTCACAGGTGCCACAGCCGCTGAGCCTGAGTCTAGAGCCCAGGAACCTCAACTACTGCAGCCCGCGGGCCCGAGAGCCGTGCTCCTCAACAAGAGAAGCCGCCGCGGTGAGAAGCCCGAGCACCACAAGCAGAGAGTGGCCTCCGCTCACCAAACTGGAGCAAAGCCCATGCAGCAATGAAGATCCAGCACAGCCAAAAAGTAAATAAAATTATTTTTTAAGAAAATATCCAGAAATCATTCCAAAATTATTTCAGCACGTGAAAAACCAGGTAAAGATAAGCAACAAATATCAGTGCTGAGATGACAGAAATCATGTTGAAATTATCTATCAGAAGCAGATCTAAAAAACACTCATGAACGCTTTTGAAACATTTAAAAGACCTCTGTGGTAGGAAACCTCCACAATCCAGGTCACAATTATTATCACAGGAGGGAGAAAAAAAAAAAGAACACTCAAATTTTCTACAAATACTAAAAGTCTCAAAAAGACACACTCCAACCAAAGTTCACAAACAAGGCAGACAAGCTGCCCAAAGTGAGTCAGCGGCTATACAGACCCCACAAGGTTTCATAAAATAACAGCAAAGAGACTACGTGATTCTGTTTAATGTGGGAAAAAATAGGCTTTTAAAGAATTACTAAGATATTGTTGTTAAAATTAAACTATTAATAGATGAATTAATAGTAAGAGTGAAAGAGGAAATTAATCAGTGTTAAAGAACAATGAAATGAGCATTATAAAAAAGAGGTTAACAAACAGGAGGATAAAAAGGGAATAGTTCCCTCGCTGGTGGTCCAGTGGTCAAGACCCCATGCTTCAACCACAGGGGGTGTGGGTTCTGTCCCTGGTCAGAGAACTAAGATCGTGCCACATGCTGCATGGCAAAAACAAACAAACAAAACCCAAAAACTTTCAGGCAGACTAAGGTAAAAAAGAGCAAACAAAATCAGCAATATCAGAAATAAAAGGGAACATCACTACAGAATCTACAGACATTAAAAGGATAATAAGGGAACAGTATAAAAAACTTTTATGCTCATGGAGTCAAGAACACCGATGAAATGGACAAATCCTCTGACAGACACAAACTGCCAAAATTCATTCAGGTAAAAACAGATAACCTGAATAGGTATGTTAAGCATTAAAAGAAATGAAACTTGGTAGTTTAAAAAAATTATCACCAAAGAAAACTGTAGCCCAGATGGCTTTACTGGTGAATTCCTCTTCTTCTGTTTTTAAGAAGAGTTTGTATAGTATTATTTCTCCCTTAAACATTTTGAAGATACAGGCTGGATGTTTCTGAAATCTCCTTTCTCAGCAAAGGAAAAAACCTTCCTGCTTTAAAGAGTCAAGTATATGTGCACTCAGTCGTGACTGACTCTTTGAGATCCCAAGAACTGCAGCCCAGGAGGCTCCTCTGTCCATGGGATTTCCCAGGAAAGAGTGCTGGAGTGGGTTGCCATTTCCTTTTCTGGGGATCTTCCCTTCCCAGGGGTCCAGTCCACATTCTCAACAGCAAGCCTGTTAGAGCCCAAACCAGCTACGTGCGTGAAGCCCTGCCTCCACCTTGTGGCCCTTCACAGAACTGTTGCCGAAAACTCTAAAACCGACAAGCGAGCGTATTCTAGTGGCTTCCGAGGGGCTCAGAATGTGCCTGCAGTGCAGGAGACCCAGGTTCAATCCCTGGGTTGGGAAGATCCCCTGGAGAAGGGAGGGCAACTCGCTCCAGTATTCTTCCCTGGAGAATCCCATGGACAGAGGAGCTGGTGGGCTACAGTCCACAGGGTCACAAAGAGCCGGCCATGACCAAGTGACTAGCACAACAACAATGTATTCTTGGGCCTTCCTGGTGGCTCAGAGGGTAAAGAATCCGCTTGCAATGAGGGAGACCTGGGTTTGATACCTATGTTGGGAAGATTCCCTGGAGGAGGGCATGGCAACCCACTCTAGTATTCTGGCCTGGGAGAATCTCCATGGACAGAGGAGCCCGGCAGGCTACAGTCCATGGGGTTGCAAAGAGTTGGACACAACTAGGCGACTAAGCACAGCACAGTGAAACTCCAAGCACAAATCTGACCTCTTGGTACCAGTGTTTCTGAATTCCGAGACATATTTAACCTCCAGGATTCACAAACGAGAAATTGGAATCCTCAGGAATTCCCAAAATCTTAAGTTATTCTTTAAATACTTAAAATAGTTTTCAAATTCTTTATTATATATCTTTTAAAATTTTTGGTTAGTTTGTAGTATTTACAAAAACTGTTGCCGACACTAAATATTCAAATACTGGAACATTCTGTGAACGTTATTAGGTAATAGTTGAAAACGTCACACTTAAACTCTCAGCAAGGTTTAGAGCACTACGTGGAATCACATGTCAAAAATGCCAATATGGGAACACTTTGCTTCCGAAACTTCTTATTTCCTGGAGCACACACAGAGGATCCCTGTACAGCAGTAGGCCCCAACCTTTTTGGCAGCAGAGACTACTTTTTCACAGATGGACGGATGTGGGATGGGGGTATGACTGCCTGTTGCTCACTTCCTGCTGTGCAGTCCTATTCCTAACAAGTTGGGGACCCTTGTGGTATAGGATAAGATAGGATAGACTCATTAATATTTACACAGCAGCAGACAGGGCCATGAACACATAAAATGGCAACAGCTATAGCCAGGACAGACTTGATTGCAACTGCTTCTTTGCAAGGTGCTCCTATGATCTTATTAAGCTTTGATTCTAGGTATCAGCATTTCCAGTTTATATGTTCAACTTGCCATAAGATGATTCTTCCAGAACAGTCGTATGTTTCTGTGCTGCTGCTGCTGTTTTCTAGTTTAATCTCAATCCCGCACAGCGTGTGGGATCTTAGTTTCCTGCTGAGGGACTGAACCCACGCCCCCTGCAATGGAAGCATGGAGTCTTAACCGCTGAACCCCAGAAAAGTCCCCATGATTCTGTGTTGACTGTTAAAGATTAACTCTAACAGGAGAATAAGAATAACTTTTTCAGTTTTTTTATTTCTTGACTCATTTTTCTCAGGATTCAGAAAAACATGCATTTCCCAAGAAATGTTGGAAAGGAATTCCTGCATGAAAATACTTTTTGGTCTTTTATCAAGTCCTAAGATCTGAAGTTCCCTAGTTCTGTGAATGAGAAAACCAAATTGGTCTCTTGACCTCTAGGTCACAGGTCCTGGGTCCTGTACAACCCACTGCCATCAGTGAGAGCAAGTAAACGCAACATAAGGTCAAATAAATGAAAGCAGCTATTGTCAAGCAACAGATCACCACCTACTGCTATGTGCTTTGCCCCATATGTTACAATGTGTATCAACTGCATTAAACGGTAAAGCAAACTAGTGATATTTCACCAACTCTAAGAAATTTGAATACAGGACTTTTCTTATTCCTACCAGAAGGTGTCAACAAGTTTTCACACAACTGGCTGTCAATGATAATAATTTTAAGATACCATTAAATGTGTGGATCACAACAAACTGGAAAATTCTTAAAAGAAATGGGAATACCAGATCACATTACCTGCCTCCTGAGAAACCTGTATGCAGGTCAGGAAGCAACAGTTAAAACCAGACATGGAACAATAGACTGGTTCCAATTAGGAAAAGGAGTACATCAAGGCTGTATATTGTCACCCTGCTAATTTAATTTATATGCAGAGTACATCATGAGAAACGCTGGGCTGGATGAAGCACAAGCTGGAATCAAAACTGCCGGGAGAAATATCAATAACCTCAGACATGCAGATGACATCACCCTTATGGCAGCAAGTGAAGAAGAACTAAAGAGCCTCTTGATGAAATGAAAGAGGAGAGCAAAAAAATTGGCTTAAAACTCAACATTCAGAAAACTAAGATTATGGCATCCGGTCCCATCACTTCATGGCAAATAGATGGGGAAACAGTGGAAACAGTGACAGACTTTATTTTGGGGGGCTCCAAAATCACTGCAGATGGTGACTGCAGCCATGAAATTAAAAGACACTTGCTCCTTTGAAGAAAAGCTATGACCAATGTAGACAGCATATTAAAAAGCAGAGACAAATTACTTTATTGACAAAGGTCCATCTAGTCAAAGCTTCGTGTGTCCAGGTAGAGTGGATCAGGGAGGGGAACCACAAATGTTTAGACTTGGTCAAGTTTCCTTTCCTTTGGCTAGTGATTAATCAGATGAACTCTAAGAAAGGTTCTCCTTATTGATAAATAGAGACATATAAAATGATATAATGTTCCACTAAACCCAGAACATTATTCTGATTCCATATGAAGTTTGGAACTGCAGCAACCACCCTGCCATCTTGAGGGGAGCAAAGTCAACTTGCTTAGAATTGCAGAGCAAAAGAAAGGGGAATGGAGGTGGTGGGAGAAAACAGGTTCTTGATGACATAGACTCTCACTGAAAGTGAGTAAAAGACTCTTTGCGACCCCATGGGCTATAGGTCATCAGGCTCCCCTGTCCATGGGATTTCCCAGGCAAGAATACTAGAGTGAGTTGCCATTCCCTTCTCTAGGAGATCTTCCCAACCCAGGGATCAAACCGAGGTCACCCACATTGCAGGCAGATTCTTTACCATCTAAGCCACCAGGGAAGCTCTGATGACATTAAACAGCTAAATTTTCCAGCCTTGATACTGTCCGACCAGAGTTAGGTGAGACTTCCTGTTAATACAAGACAGTAAATCTTCCTACTGCTTATACCGTAGGAAGCAAGTTACACTAGGGTTTTGCAACTTACATGAGAAGAAACTGGTCTACCTATCAACTTCTGTAGGGTATCAACTGGGAGGGACAAGACTTTTGGAATGTGGGCATTAACCAGGAGATTATACAAGGTTGTCCCATATGATCCCAGTTAGAAAGGCAAAGGCCTGTTGATGACTGTCATGTCTAAGAAATGTCACGTTTTATTGACCCTCAGTAACATTTAAAAGACTGCTTTAGCTGTCCCAAATTCCCAGCTAGTAACAAAAAGAATGCCTTATTTAAAGTTTCTTCAAACAGCTTGGCAGTAGGGAGGAGAAACAGGAGGAGAGAGACACCAATTTACAGTGACCCGGCACAGAGAATGTTCTTCTAGGCATTCTGCTCAAGAACAAAGAGCCCTGTTTTTCCTAAGCACAGACACAAGACTACCTCACTCAACTTTTCACCAAGGCTTACTGGTGTGAAAAATAAAGGTTTCTTGAAAACTGGCTCCTGCTGCTGACAGAATAATACCCACCGCAGTAAGGAAGGCCCCATTCTTCTCTCATAAAGCAAAGTCCAAAAGGCACAGAGCTCCTTCAGTCTGCCTAATCCCCTCCTCCAGCCTCCTCACTGCCTAGCCTGGGACTCCAGTGGTAAATGAACTGCTCACCAGCAACCTGCAATGGTAGCTTTTCTTGGCACTACTGATTTGCATGTTTACAGCAACTTTTCTTATTGAGTTCTAGGTGCTCTGCATCGCTGCAACACTCCTTACATAAGAAGAATGAGTTCCTGAAACTGACAGCACTGAATCTCAGCTTCAGGGACCTGAAAGTCCATGTGTTCCCAGTCGCTCAGGTGTGCCTGACTCTCTTTTGACAACGGACTGTAACCAATAGGCTCCTCTGTCTGTGGAATTTTTTCCAGGCAAGAATACTGGAGTGGGTTGCCATTTTCTTCTCTGAGGGAATCTTCCCACCCCAGGGATCAAACCCGAATCCTGTACCTCCTGCACTGCAGGTAGATTCTCTACTTTTGAGCCACCGGGATGAAAGTGCATAGGCGATTCTAAATGTGGCCAAGCAAATGACGTGCTCCAGTTTAGGATAAGCTGTTAACAATCACCTTTAAAAAAAGAAATGAAATGAAGCTAATGTCAAAACTTATGGGGTTTTTTGGGGCTGGCTAGCTATTTATATAGAAAAATTGAGAAATGTGAAGTTATGAGATGAAGGCTGAAATTTAAAAGTGCAAGTCATCTCTCACTGAGTTTCACTTAACAGGCTTCTTACCAGTCTTTCTGTCCCAAGTTCCACACCCCATTCCCAGTCTCCAGCACAACCAGAGTAGGAATTTTAAAACATAATTTTATTATCTCACTTCTTGCTTAGATCCCATTCAAAGGACAAAGTCCAGATTCTAGCTAGACACACAGTGTAACTCTTCATGATCTGACCTCTGCCTCCACTCTGGTCTGGTTTCATCTTTCACCAGTCTTCACCTAACTCGTACTAATTCATACTCATCCCTAAGGATGGTCTTTCCAAGGATGATCTTTCCAAGGATGAGTAGAGAGGTGACAGTTAAGAGCACTGGCTCTGTGACTAAGGAAGGCAAGTCACATCTTGAGGCCTTAGCCTAGTCACCCGTAAGATCAAGATAATAAAAGTAACCACCATGCAGGTCTGCACTGACATCCCCACGAGGGCTTGGAAATATTATCTATTGTTTTTATTATTACATACCTGTTAGTTGTTGTTTAGTTGCTACGTCGTGTCTGACTCTTTCGACCTCATAGACTGCAGCCCGCCAGGCTCCTATTTCCATGGGATTTTCCAGGCAAGAATACTGGAGTGGGTTGCTATTTCCTTCTCCAGGGGATCTTCCCAATCCAGCAACTGAACCCGCATCTCCCGCACTTGCAGGTGCATTTCTTACCACTGAGCCACGAGGGAAGCCCAGGTATTAGCTGAGTTCCCTATACATGCTATCAGAGCACTCATCATTTCATATTATAATTGGCTGTTAACTAGTCTCTCAACACCTGACCGGGGGTTTTCAACTACTCTCTCTGCTCCCCTCCACCACCACCAACACATACCCAGCACCCCTGAGATGCAGGACGTGTAACTATAACCCACTTCCATGTATAAGTATAACCCACTCTGGCAAGTGATTCTTAAGGAACTGTCACCCCTGGTTCAAGTTTTCACCTCAGTCAGTGGTTCTCAACTGGGGAAGATTCTGCCTCCCAGGGGACAGAGGCAGTGTCTGGAGACCTTGTCTGGCTGCTGTAATTCAGGGGAGGTACTACCGGCACCTAGTGGTTAAAAGCCAAGAAAACTGCTAGAGAGACTATAATGCAAATGGCAGGCCCCGAATACAAAGAACCACCTATCTCAAAACGTCAGTGGCATCAAGGCAAAGAAACCGCGAACTCTGCAGTAGGTTCAGGAATTACTTTATCACCAGCATCAAAACAATGCCAGACAAATTAGAAGCATTTCACAAATGCTGCATAAACAGGAGCCTATAATTAAAGCATATGCTGTTAACAATTTAAGTCATCACAATTTATAACCAGTATGTATAAACACATGGAAACTAGCTAATCCCTACTGGCAAATCACGATAGGTCCTTTCTATAAAGATCAACATATTTTTCCCATTGTTTTCAAATCAACACTTCACTCTAAAAATCCTTTCTGTTTAATCTCTTCTACTGAAATAATGCTGCCTACCACAGGAGCACCAAGATAGAAGACCAAAATGATTAGTGTTCTTTAAAGCTGAAAAACTTGAAAATGCTAACACCCACACTCCCTCTCACAGGGCAGTCAGAGGTAGATGCCGGCACCTTTCATCACATGCTTTGAGCTACAATTCATCAATCATTGAAATTCAAATGAATGCAGAGGTTGTACGTGGCAGTTTCACAGAGAAATGAAAAAAATTTCAATGTCAAATATCATTAATAAAGTTGACATGCTTTTCTGCTCGCATATAAAGGACAAGCAAGGGCAACGCACACAGCCTTGTTGCAAGCACCATCTATTAACTCAAAAGTACAAAGTCTTCTACGCTTTAAGATAAAGAATAATGAACCTGGAAGAAGTTGTAGACGAATATTAGAAATGTAACTGAGAATGAACTGGCAGAGCAGAAGTCAATAAAGCATTTTTCAAGTGCTTAAAGTTTGCGATTCTTCTAAAACAGCAAAGCAACCTACAAACATTTATCAAGACTGACTTAAAAAGACGTAGCATGTTTTTCCCATAAGACACAGAATATATCCAATGTCATCTTTCATATCTAGAAAAACTTCAATGCCTCCTCATGTAGGTAGCATAACACATTTAATGAATGAGCAAATGAAGCATCTGCAGATATTCCCCTCGAAACTGCCCCTTCTAGTAAGATATATCCTTTTATGTAGTCAACTACTTTGCCTTCCCCTGTAATTAATGTCCTAGTGAATCAAACTCAGTGGCACAATGAATGCTATTTTCAGAGGAAGCATGTCAAATAGTAGGTAACACCTCAGTAACCGTTTCATTAAGCCAACCACTCCGCACCATCACCAAAGAGACGAGTATTCCGCTTCCCGCCAGTTATGACTTTCTCATGCCTTACCGTCCTCTGGGGCAGCAGAAGCTCCTTCAGGTAGAACAGGCTGTAGCTCCCCAGTTTCCGAGTTATTTTCCAAATCAGTCATTTGCATTCCTTCCAGACGACTTCCTGTAGCATTAGTCCTCAAAGAGGGAGAAATGGCCTTATATTTTTGTATAACCTGCCAGTGATATGATAATCTAGATTTCCTTCCTTCTGAGCAAACTAATAGGGTATGGAGCATCGGGGTTTAATACTAAATTTCAAATTTTGCTTTTAAAAGATTCACGAACAATGAAAGGTTATAAAGTGGTAGCTTGCATCAATGTCAATATCCTGGCTGTGACAATATATCAGCCTTTTGCAAAATGTTATCATTAGGGGAAACATAAATGTAAGGCACACAGGCTCTCTCTATCCTTTCTTATAATTGCATGTGAATCTATAATTATCTCAAGAATTCCTAAAAATAAATAGAAATGGAAGTCCTTAATAACACGTCCTTACCAACACAGACATAGAGAACAGACTTATGGACATGGCTGGCAGGGGAGGAGGGAAAGGGTGGGATGATGGAGCAAGTAACATGGAAACAAACATTACCATATATAAGAGACAGCCAACGGGAATTTGTATGACTCAGGGAACTCAAACTGGGGCTCAGTAACAACCTAGATGGATGGGATGGGGAGAGAGGTGGGAGGGATGCTGTAGTGGGAGGGGACATGGGTAAACCTATGGCTGATTTATGTTGATGCTTGGTAGAAACCAACACAATACTATAAAGCAATTATCCTTCATTTAAAAATAAATAAAATAATAATAACATGTTCTCACCAATATGGAAAGACTTTTAAGGTATACTGAATGAGAAAATAAGGTGTACCAGTTTTATTAGGAAAAAAACTATATGGCCGCAGTTATTTAAATATGCATGAAAACTGAAAAGACACAGCATATATAAAAAATTAAGAACAGCAGGAATGTGTGTGGGCAGGGGGCTGGAAAACAAAGCAGATGGGAGAAAGATGGGGAAACTTAATATTCTTTTTTTAACTTCCATTTTGAACCATTTATTATTAGTATTTAAAATTTTTGCTTATGCTACCTTAAATCAGGCAAGGAAAAAAAGACACAAGCTAGAAGACATCACATGAGCCAGGCTGGCAGTATAATTAACCATAAAATGAGGGAGGTTATAGCTATGAGCTTTACACGATTATAAAGGATTTTACAGTCTACAAAAACTATACATTCGTACACATTTAATCTTTATGACTAAAGGCAGATATAAACCTCTGTAACAAAATATAAAAGCTAGTTACAGCTTTCATCTTAAAAGGAACCTGTGTAAAACCAGACTAGGAAATGGGAAGGACAAGACAATCTCCAGTGTCACATTTCCCTGCTTAAACCTGAGCCAAGGCAGAAAGCAAAGCCACCAGCTGTCCTTTTAGATTTGGTAATTATTCAGATCTAAAAACTCAATGAAATAAAGTAAATTTAAGGGATATTAATCTTTCTCTAAATTTAATTCAAAGTTCTCTTCAAAGTCTCCAAGGTAAAACTATTCCATTGTTTAAAATTAGAAATGATATTTAACAGCCATAAAATAGATCAGCAGATGGATATTAAAGGCTCATCTGCACATTCACAGACAATACACTCCACATTCACTCTCTTAGGCTGATGGAAGTTTAATTGACATGACTGGGATTTGAGTTCATGTTTCCTGGGAGAGAAATAAAGGTACTAACGACCATGTATATAAACCTTTTCAGGAAATTCCAACTATGTATTTTGAGGGCACTTTCATAAAAGGAAAAAAGGGTGAGATGAAAGCAGAAAAGCAGTGGTAAAATTAAATTGCCAGAAGGTCTCTGTTCCACACAAAATTCCTATAAAGACCTATGGGCCACAATAAAGTCCAGCACAAATGAGTTTGAAAAGCATGGGACAGATGGGAAAAAAAAGTTGGCACAAAACCTCACAATAAAGAGATCACACAAGGATACATTATTATCCTAACTTCAGTGAAAATGAGCTCTAACTTACCCAAACTGAACTTCTGCTACTATCTCATTCAGTTAAAGAAAAAAGGAAGGTTTCTGATACTTTAAAAGTTCCTTTTTAATACAATAAATAAACAATCTGCTAAAAAATTAACATAGTAGAAACTTATTTTGTTTATTACATTGTAGATAAGTGCCAACCAAAGCTATTAGCTATTATTCTATTATATAAACAAAAGAACTTCATTTACCCCAAGGTGACCATTTTTCTTCTTTTTTCAACAACAGGTACGCCATTGAAAACTGCAACCACGACAGCATCTGAATCCAAAGCTTGACACTGCCGATCTTCAGATTTTGGCAGAATGTCACTGATACTGACATGGGTCAAGGCTCGGGGAGAACTGTGCCTGCTCCCTGACTGAGAGCTTCCTGGGGAGACTACAAAAAAGGAAGGGTATATTCAGAAGGAAGGCAAACAAAAAAGGTTCTCTCTCTGGTTTCCACTTATGGTATGTTAGTCACTAAGTTGTGTCTGACAATTTGCGAACCCACTGACTGTAGCCCACCAGGGTCCTCTGTCCATGGGATTCTCCAGGCAAGAGTACTGGAGTGGATTGCCATTTCCTTCTCCAGGGTATCTTCCCAACCCAGGGATCAAACCCTGGTGTCCCACACTGCAGTTTCCACTCAGGAGATCTCATTATATGTACATTTTTAAACTGAAGGGAAACTCAAAAACCACTTTTTGATGCCAGGTATTTAAATCTCAGGAGTCCAGAACATGAAGCCTGACAGCCGCACTTTCTTACTGACGGTCTGTTCTGTCATGCGATCAAGGGGTTTTCAACCTGAGTTCCAGCATTTGGTGCCTGTAAAGCAGCTATACCATAAGGTAGTTTCAACAGACATCTATCTACCAAAATTACATTTTGAACTCTCCAAACTCACCTTCAGCTAGAGTCTGACAGTCCCCCTTTGAACGGCTATTTTCCCCCGAGTCTATTGCTCTTCGAAGAGACAGACTACCTGCTATACTGGACCGAGCAGGCTTGGGTGAATGACTCTTCTTATTTGTGGCTGCAAAGACATTTTAAAACATTTCTGATTATGATAAAATGGCACAAAACTTACTACCTAGGCAACCAGAGAAAGGTTTTATCTTACCATACATGGAAGGAATTCCCATCTACTGTGTCCAAAAATAAACAGAACACTCTGGTCCCAATTGGTTTATTTGGGGTTTTATGCCAAAAACATTCCTATTTCATTGCTTGTGTTCTTACAAAAGTAGAAAATTATCAGTGAACTCCAAAAGAAAAACCATACCAAACTCCAATCTCAATTCAATTAAACCAAGTACCAAGAACAAAACAATAACCACCAAAACACCTGGAAACTATAAAACATTATTGGGTTAAAAATAAATCAATGCTGAATTAGAAACAAATCACAATTATAATACTTTAAGATGTCTGTGGCTAAAACAGTAATTAGAGGAAAATGTATAGAATTAAAAAAAAAACCCAAACCTGAAACTAAAGGACCAAACATGCATAGACTCAAGAAGATGGAAAAATAATAAAAAGAAATAAGAAAGCAGGAGAGATGCATTAAAAGGTAATGAACAGGTTCAATAAGGTAGCAGGATATAAGATCAATAACCAACTGACTTTTTACACAGCAGTAAATAATCTGAGAATGAAATTAAGAAAACAATTCCATTAACAACAGCATCAAATAGAATAAAATACTTAGGGAAAATTTTAACAAAGAAATGTAAGACCCAAACATGGAAAACTATCACACATTGTTGAACTAAAGACAAGAGGGAAAATACTGTGTTCATTAACTGCAAGACTCAATACTGCTAACACAGCATTATTCCCAAACTTGGTCTACAACAGATTCAACACAATCCCTATAAAAATTTCAGCTGTCTTTTCATTGTTGATGTTGTGAATATTGGCAAGCTGATCCTAAAATTCATAGAAAAATGAAAAAGATCCAGGATACTTCAAAGCAATCTTGAATTAAGGACTCACTTATATGATTTCACAACTCTGCTGTAAAACTACAGTATTCAAGACTGTGGTAAAGGGGAAAAAAAGATCAATGGAACAGAATTCAGAGTTCAGAAAAAAACCTTCTATTTATGGTCAAAAATTAATGTAATTAATTTCTGACAAGGAAACCAAGATAATCCAAGCTGGACAAAGGGAAAAAAGATGGACAAAAACAAGTGCTGATAAGAATATGGTGAGACTGGCATCCTTATACACTGCTGAAGAATGTAAAATGGTGCAGCTGCTATGAAAACAGTATGCTCCTGCTGTGCTCAGTCATATCTGACCACTTGTGATCCTATAGCCCACCAGGCTCCTCTGTCCATGGGATTTCCCAGGCAAGAATACTGGAGTGGGTTGCCATTTCTTCCTCCAGGGGATCTTCCCAACCCAGGGATCAAACCCGAGTCTCCTGTGTTACAGGAGGATTCTTTACCACTGAGTCATCAGAAAAGCCCACAAAACAGTAAGGCCATGCCTCAAAAAATTAAACTTAGTTCTCATATAATCCAGCAATTCCATTCCTAAGCATATACTTAAGGTGAATAAAAACATAGATTCACACAAAAAGACATACATGAATAGTCACAGCATCATAATTCATTACAGCCAAAAAAACAGAAATAAAAAATCAAAGTCCTCATCAACTGAAGAGTAGATCAAACAAAAAGTGGTACCCACAAACAATGAGGTATCATTCAGCCTTAAAACAAAATGAAAAAAAGACATGTTACAACACGGATGGCCCTTGAAAACATTATGCTAAGTCAGAGAAGTCAGATACAAAAGACTTCATGTTGTGTGACTCCATTTATATGAAAAGTCCAGAAGAAGCAAATCCATACAGACAAAATAGATAAGCAATTACCAGGATATAAGGGGAAGATGGGAAGTAAGGGTTCCTGGGTATGGAGTTTATGGGGAGAGTAAATGCAGCTCTTTGCCCCTTTCCTGTCTGCCCATCTATTGTCCTCTAACCTTAAAAGAACCTAATTATAGGAATGAGATCATGAGGCAATTTAATCCAACTTCTGACTCTTCCTCTCCTGAATGCACACCTTGCCTTGCTGATTCTTTTCTTAGATAAAAAGAAGAATGAAGAATTAAGCAGTTGAAAAAACTGACTAGCTCTCTACTTCCAATCCCTGGAGGAGGGTAAGGGCAGTATTCCCACCTGGAGAATCCTCATGGACAGAGGAGCCTGGCGGGCTACAGTCCATGGGGTAGCAAAGAGTCAACTGAGCGACTAAAGCAAGCTACTTCCAATGGCGCCCCCAAGCAATCCTTGATCACTTGGGCAAGATAACTGATAAATCTGAAGGGAGAGGCACCCAATCTGCATGCTGTGAGAATGATGCAGAACCCAACCTCCTGCCTCAATTCACTGAGATTCTCCACGCAACACCCGCATTTTTCCCTTTAAAAAAACTGTCACAGCTGAGCACATGCCTTGGGCTTGGTTTTTGGACACAAGTCCACCAATTCCTCAAACTGCTGGCTTTCCCGATTAAAGCCATCTTTTCCTTCTACTGACAATTGCCTCTCAAATTATTGGCTTTTAAGCAGTGAGCAGCCAAACCTAAGTTCAATAATAAGAGGAATGATAAAAATGTCCTAGACTTGGATAATGGTGAATGTCACAAAACCCTGTAATAAAAAACTGATGAACTGTACATTTTGGGGGGGGAAAAAAGCATGCTGTGAGAAAAAATTATGACCAATTTCTTCACTGCAAAGTAAACATGTACTACTGGTTAAGGAAAGAAAATGAAGAGATGCATTAACAGAAGTGAAGGCAGAAATTAACATAATAAAAAGACAGACACCACTCTTATGGCAGAAAGCGAAGAGGAACTAAAGAGCCTCTTGCTGAAAGTCAAAGAGGAGAGTGAAAAAGTTGGCTTAAAACTCAACATTCAAATCACTAAGATCATGGCATCTGATCTCATCACTTCCTGGCAAGTAGATGGGGAAACAACGGAAACAGTGACAGACTTTATTTTCCTGGGCTCCAAAATCACTGCAGATGGTGACTGCAGCCATGAAATTAAAAGACGTTTGCTCCTTGGAAGACAGTTATGACCAACCTAGAGAGCATATTAAAAAGCAGAGACATTACTTTGCCGACTAAGGTCCGTCTAGTCACAGTAATGGGGTTTTTCCAGTAGTCACGTATAGACCTGAGAGTTGGATCATAAACAAGGCTGAGTGCCAAAAAATTGATGCTTTTGAACTGTGGTGTTGGAGAAGACTCTTGAGAGTCCCTCAGACTGCAAGGAGATCCAACCAGTCAATCCTAAAGGAAATCAATTCTGAATATTCATTGGAAGGACTGATGCTAAAGCTGAAGCTCCAATACTTTGGCCACCTGATACGAAGAACTGACTCATTGGAAAAGGCCCTGATGCTGGGAAAGATTAAAGGCAGGAGAAGAAGGGGATGAGAGAGGATGAGATGGTTAGATGGCATCACCAACTCGATGGATATGAGTTTGAGCAAGCTCCAGGAGATGGTGAAGGACAGGGAAGCCTGGCATTCTACAGTCCATGGGGTCACAAAGACTCAGACACGACTGACTGACTGAGCAACAACAATAAGATGAAATAAATCTAAGAATTAGGTCTCTGAAGAGATGAATAAAATGGACAAGCTTCTAGCAAGTCAAGGGAAAAAATAAGAAAACACAAATAAGCAATGATATAACAAAAAGTTAACATCCCATATGCAGAGGGAGTTTTTAAAATTTAAAGGAACAGAGTAAATGACTTTATGCCAATACATTTATCTAATAAAATGAATTTGCTAGGAAAATTAATTATGAAAATTGATATAAGAAGCAAAAGAAATATGAGGACACCAGTAAACACACAGAAATGAAAAAGGCTGTTAAAAGTTTTATTCCCTGAAGAATTACTCAATAGTTTTATAGATGAATTTCATTATACTTTTAACAGATGTCATGTTAAAATAATTTCTCAGCATAGAAAAGAACAAAGGCTTCTGAATTTATTCTATGAGATTGGCATAAAATCACAACTAAAATATGTTAATGAAAGAATAATGAAACTATAGCTCAATTTTACTTATTTACTACATATTCAAGAATCCTAAGAATTAGCTGGGACTTCCTGGTGGTCCAGTGGTTAAGATTCCACATTTCCACTGCAGGGAGCACAGGTTTGATCCCTGGTTGAAGAACTAAGATCCCAAAGAACAAGGGCATAACTTCATAGTCAGTCCTCCTTATCAGTAATTCAGCATCCAAAGACTCAACCAACTGTGGATTTACTGAAAGCAATCCTTATCAGTAATTCAGCATCCAAAGACTCAACCAACTGTGGATTTACTGAAAGCAATCTGTGGATAGGAGGACCATACAGTGCAAACCCATGTTGCTCAGAGTCAACCGTGTACTAAAAGATTACAAACCACAACCAAGCAGACAGACTCATTCTAGAATTCCAGGAATGGTCAGTTTTAAATGACGTCATTCTCTGTGTTCATAAAGTAAAAGGGCAAAATATGATTATTTTGACAGATGACAAACAAGCATTTGATATCATTCTATCCAACTTCTTGACTTAGAAAAACTCTTAGTAAGTAGTGTTGACGGAAAAAAAAAGTACAACCTAAAAGTTGAGAATTATATTTTATTGGGCAGAGTTTCTGAGGACTTCTGAGGGACTACTCTGAAGTCAAGGGAGGAAAAATATAAGGGTTTTTGCAACAAACATCAGGTAACTGGAACATCAAAAGATGACAGTTAATTAAAAAAACACAAGATATCGCAAGTTAATGAATTCAGCACTTTTCTACATATGGGAAGATGCAAGAGTCTGAGCTCACTGAAATCATTCCTTTAATATGCACTTCAGCAATCTCAGGGCTTCCTGATAGCTCAGTTGGTAAAGAATCCATCTGCAATGCAGGAGACCCTGGTTCGATTCCTGGGTCAGGAAGATCCACTGGAGAAGGGACAGGCTACCCACTCCAGTACTCTGGCTTGAAGAATTCCATGGTCTGTATAGTCCATGGGGTTGCCAAGAGTCGGACACGGCTAAGCAACTTCACTTCACTTCACTTAGCAAGCTAGGGCCAGTATCCTGTTCTTTCTCATTCACAGTTCCTTTAAGATTCTCCCATTCTGAGTTCCCTCAGGAAGGTGTAGTGGCCTGAAGGCTGTAACAGCCTTTGTTTGTGTGCTACGGCACACATTTTTCATTCACAACAGGAAAAGAAGTACTCGGAGAAATGGTGGAAGTCACAGGTTCTAAGGTTCAAATTCTTGGCTCTGCACTTACCACTGTGAAACTCCAGGAACCTTTAATGCCCTGTGCCTCAGTTTCCTTTTCTGTAAGGTGCGGATGAAAATAACTTGCCTCACAGAGTTATTGTTGGGATTAAATGAGTTAATACATATGACTTAGACTACTTAG
The DNA here is from genome assembly GCF_019923935.1 of Bubalus bubalis. Taxonomy (NCBI): domain Eukaryota; kingdom Metazoa; phylum Chordata; class Mammalia; order Artiodactyla; family Bovidae; genus Bubalus; species Bubalus bubalis. The sequence goes on along the minus strand of NC_059159.1, from coordinate 53,245,219 downwards.
AATAGTATCTGTTAAATAATAAACACTTCATAAATGTTAACCATTATCGCGGTTAGGAAAAGGGTATCTTTTTCAACTCTATAAAAACTACCTTTTGAAACATATAGCAAAATTTGAACTTAATGAGATAAAAACTAAGGAATTCCTAAACAGAGTTTAAAACATTACAAAAATTCTCTAACTGCTATTAGTTAACATCATTCCAAGATCCCAGCCTAGACAATACAATATGAAAAGTAAATAAGCAGGAAAGGAGTGGATAAGCTATGACTTTTGCTGATGATATGACTATATACTTAGGAAATTCAATATAATTGAGTAAAAAACTTAGACTTTAAAAAACTCACTAAGTGGCCTAAACACAAAATAAACATATAGAAACCAACAGTCTTCCTATAACCAATAACCAACAGTTAGAAAATATTATGGAAGGAAAAAGAGATCCTATCACAATAGCAACCTAAATTATAATGTATCTAGAAACTAGTATTAACAAGACATATACAGAACTTATATGAGGAAAACTAAAACTCTGAGGAAATATATGTCTGTAACAGAAAATTACTGTTAGTTGCTCAGTTGTGTCTGACTCTGTTACCCCATGGACTGTAACCCACCAGGCTCCTCTGAAAAATGGAATTCTCCAGGGAAGAATACTGGAGTGGGTAGTCATTCCTTTCTCCAGGGGATCTTCCCGACCCATGGATCAAACCCAGGTCTCCTGCACTGCGGGTGGACGCTTTACCATCTGAACCACCAGGGATGGCTTGAATACATGGAAACACCACATTACTCAATTTGAATGCTTTAATACTTAAAAGATGTCAATTCCTCAAATTAAATGTTAATTAATGCATTAAATGTAACATAATTCCAGTCAAAATGTTTTTCTGGAAAAGTAAACATGTAAGAACCATCAAAGACATCTTGAAAACAAAAGGAAGGCAAACATATCACGGCATTATAAACTATACAACTACAGTGGTTAAGAAAAAGGAATGTGGGTCTGGTAGACAACGGAACAAACACTTAGCTTAACAACACCAAACTGCTGTTTTGTATGTTTTAAAAAAGTGTCCCACTGGCAATTTCACCTGGTCCAACTGTATGAATGAATTTAAAAACAGAACGATGTAAATATGAGACTTTGGTCTATAATATAAAAAATGAATTTCATTTTGTTGAACAGAAGAGACTCTTCAAAAAACAGGTTTCATTTTGGTGGGTGGGTTGGGCAGGGTGGTCACTGAATTTACACACTGTCATGGAAAACAAGTTACATATGGAATAATGAACTAAATGTAAAAAAGTTAAAAAATAAGAAACAGAACCAAGAAAGTTAAGTGTTATTTTAGAGCTGAAAATGCCTTCAAATTAAAACATTAAACCCTCAAAGAATGAATACTATTAATAGATGTTGAAAATAAAAAATTTAAAACTTAATGTTTAGCAGAAAACAAAAACAAATGACAACAAGGGAAGTATCTGAAGAAATATGTAACAAAAGTTTTCTGCAAAAGTCCATCCAAAAAGCTTTACTTCTTTTGGTTTAAAATTGTTATTTCCTTGACAACTAGATAAGGTTGAGTATCTTTTAATACATTTATCATCCTTTGGTATTTCTTCTTACCTTAATAACTTAATCATAACCTTTACTCATTTTTCTACTAAATTATCACCTCTATTCAAAAGATTTCTATGTATTTGGCAATTACCCCATCCTAGTCATCTCTGCTATATTATTGCCATCAGTATCCAGCATTAATATATCTCATTTTAATAAACACACATATGGAAAACTCAGAAGCAAACCCTCACATACATGATTAACACAAGTACCCATCAAAACAAAGGCACAGTGGAATATTATGCATTCATAAAAGAGAAGAAAATGTTGACATACGCTAGAACACTGATGAACCTTGAGAAGCGTATGCTAAGTGAAATTAGCCAACCACAAATAAAATAAGTTTCCACTTATATGAGGTACCCAGAGTAATCAAATTCATAGACGGGTGCCAGGGGATCGAGAGAGAAAGAAGAGACAGCAATTGTTTAATAGATATGGAGACAGTTTTGCAAGATAAAAAGAAAGTTCTGTGGGTGGATGTTGGCATTGGTAGCACAACAATATGCATGTAATATTCAATGCCATTGATAACTACACTTAAAAAGGTTAAGACAGTAAATTTTAATAAAATGTGGTAAAATTTATCATGATTAAAATAATTTGTTTTTTAACTAAACACAGAATTACAATATGAATCAGCAATCACACTCTAGGTAAATACCCTTCAAAAAAATGAAAGCAGATACCTGAACAGATGCTGCACATACATGTTCATATCTGCATTATTCATAATAGCCAAAAAGTGGGAAAAATCCATATGTCCATCAAGAGATGAATGGATAAACATACTATAGCATACATATACATAAAAGGGAGTATTACTCAGCCTTAAAAAGAAATGAAATTCTGACACTTGCTACAATATGAAGACTGAAGAAATTATGCTGAAGTGAAATAAGTCAGACACAAAAAGACAAATACTGTATGATTCCACTTATATGAGATATCTAGAATAATCAAGTTCATAGAAACAGAAAGTATAATAGCGGTTACCAGAGAGTATGGGAAACCGGGAACACCGAGTTACTACTCAAAGTATATAAAATTTTAGTTTGGGATGATGAAAAAGTTGAGATGAATGGTGGTTATAGTTGCACAACAGCATAAATGTATCTAATGCCACTGAATTATACAACTAACAATAATTAAGATACGTATATGAAAACTGTCAACAGAATAAATCCTGAAAGTATTTTCACAAGAAAAAAACATTTTATTTTTAAAATTTTGTATCTATGAGAGGATGGATGTTCACTAAACTCATCGTGGTAATCACTTCTTGATGTATGTAAGCCAAATCACTATTCTATGCACCTTAAATTTATACAGTTCTGTAGGTTAATTACATCTCAATAAAACTAGAAGAAAAAAGGAGAGAAAAATGATAAAAATAAAGGAGTCTCTCTTTTTTTCTCAAAAAAAAAAAAGTTGATAGTAAACTTTATGTTATTAATATATATATTTTACCACCAAAAAAATCCAGGTAAAAAAAAAGCAGATAAGTTTAAGAAAAGGAAAACAAGACACAGATGTCAAACTCCTTCCTAATTCCACCACCCCTCCAGGAACCACCCAATTTATGTGACGCTTCTCGAAGGAGCCGAGCAGTCATACTCTGGTTTCCCACCTCATTCACTTCTGCTATACCCCTCCATGGGAATGGTTCCAAAAAGGCACACCCAACCTTCATCTTGATGCCTCTCAATGATAGACAACCACTCCACCTTTTTGGAGATGCAGTAAAAAAATTTTTTTGAGATTTCTTTTGTTGTTCTCTACCTTAATGACTGCTCTTTTCAATTTCCTCTGCTAGCTTCCCTAACAGGCCTTTAAATGTTTAAGTGCCCAGAACCAAAACTTCTCTTTTCCATTTAAACTCCCTTCATACTTGATCCCTGGTTTTAAACATCTGACACTGCTGACTCCCAACTGTTTATATCCAGCTTTGCCTTCATATACTTCAGATTTACGAAAGCATTCAACTGCCTATGAGGTATTTTACTGATCTGGCAGACATCTCAAACCAAACATGTTCAAAAAATTCCTGCCATGATGCCCCTATGGCCCACCATCCCACACCTGCTTCTTCCTATTTAACTTGCATCTCAGTTAATGATACCACCAGTCACTAAGTTGCTTAGACCAAACACTTAAACATCATTCTTAGTTTTTCTCTTTTCCTAAACCCTTTCTTACCAGGTTTGTGGGAAAGAACTGAGCCCTCATGGTTTAAAATATCCACTGTATGTAACAGATGAATTTCTCTCCTGTGTATCTAGAGTAGCACTAGTTATACATCATCCTTGGGAGACTTAAAAAAAGATTGGAACCTCGGTAAAGAAAGGCTGCTAGACTATGAGCAAGTCCACCTACTCAGTGCAGAAACTCCAGAATAAGTCATAGTATTTCATACAAGCTATTGCTATAGGTTGCGAACTGGTCTCACAACTTCCACTCTCAATCCTTTTCAGACCCTCTCCACACAACAAAGCAATCTTTGCTTTAGAAGTATATCAGATCATAATCACCCCTCTGATTTTTATTGTCTAGAGACTTCCCCCCAAGATCAGAATAAAACTCGAACTGCTTACTGAGGTCTTATAAGACCCATGTGATCTAATAGAGAAGTAAACGACAACCCACTCCAGTATTCTTGCCTGGGAAATCCCACAGAGGAGCCCGGCGGGGTTGCAAAGTGCCAAGGCACAACTTAGCGACTGCACCTGATCAAGATCCTGTCTCTCTGATGCATCTCCTGTTACCCTCGCTTCTGCTTAGTTCACCATGTTCAGGCAAACTGGCCTTCCTTCAGCCTTCAGCCATGTAGAGTGAATCCTGATAGTGACTTTGCCTTTTCCGTTCTGTTTACCCTGAAGAATGCTTCCCCCAGACCTCTGCACGGCTCCCACTCCTCAACCTTCAGGTGTCAGTTCAACGCTTGCCTCTTGAGGGACTTTCTTTCACTTGCTCTCCCCACCCCGCTCCTCTGCTGTGGACTTCACAGGACGTTTTATCTACTGAAATAATCTTTACCTGTCTACACATTTTAATGTCCAATTCCTATCACATGAGTAATGAATGCAGGATTCGTGAGAGTAAAGATTTTGTCTTATTTGTTGCCCAGTACAGAATAAGCAATCAAGAAATGTTAACTCTGTTATATAGCAGAAAATATACAAAGTCAGTTTTGGATGGAAGAAAAAGCTGTATGTATTTGTAGTCCTAAGTAACACTGAGGGAGATATTTAAATATTATTATTCTGAAAATAACCTCTCCCCAAGTTTCCCAAATGGCACATGGAGAAATAAAACTAAGCGGATCTTTTTCACTTACAGTTTCGTATGTAACAACTGGCAACTGATGACTTTGCCAAGAGCTCCATTCCCAATTCCTGTAACCTGCTGGAGTTTTCGGTGCCACATGCGGCCAGAGCTGCCTGGTCAGCAGAAAGGAGGCTTGCAGCCATGTCTCCAGAAGCAGCACTGTTGCTTTTTATTTCTGAAAGTGTGTTCTTTATATCAGTTTTACATCGAACTTCAGCCATTTGAGTTTTGAGTCTTTTTAGCATCTTTAAATCAGAGGGAACCCGCCACATTGCCTGCTGCTTCCTTTGGTCTTTATCTTTTCGAGAATATGATGCTGCAGAGAGGAAGTAACAAGTCACATTAACATAGACCTTAACATTCATGAAGCCATTCTGTACTGTGCATATAGGCAAATTAGAGGTGCAAGTAACCTAAAGCTCTTCAGGTGGTACCAACAATAAAAGCATGCATTAGATTCAATTAATGAAAAGACACAAGTATCATAACTCTATTCACACCTACAAAGTTAAAATCTGGGTCACATTTAGTTGTTGTTCAGTCATTCAGTCTTGTCCAACTCTTTGCGACCCCATGGACTGCAGCATGCCAGGTCTCCCTGTCCATCACCAACTCCCAGAGTTTACTCAAACTCATGTCCATCAAGTTGGTGATGCCATCCAACCGTCTCATCCTCTGTCGCCCCGTTCTCCTCCCGCCTTCAATCTTTCCCAGTATCAGGATCTTTTCCAATGAGCCAGCTCTTCCAATCAGGTGGCCAAAGTATTGGAGCTTCAGCTTCAGCATCAGTCCTTCCAACGAATATTCAGGGTTGATTTCCTGTAGGATTGACTGGTTGGATCTCCTTGCAGTCCAAGAGAGTCTCAAGAGTCTTCTCCAACACCACAGCTCAAAAGCATCAATTCTTTGGCACTCAGCTTTCTTTATACTCCAACTCTCACATCCGTACATGACTACTGGAAACCATAGCTCTGACTACACATACCTTTGCTGGCAAAGTGATGTCTTTGCTTTCTAAATACGCTGTCTAGATTTGTCAAGGCTTTACTTCCAAGGAGTATCTTTTAATTTCATGGCTGCAGTCACTGTCTGTACTGATTTTGAAGCCCAAGAAAATAAAATCTGTTTCTACTTTTTGCCTATCTATTTGCAATGAAGTGATGGAATCAGATGCCACGATCTTAGTTATAAGCCAGCTTTGTCACTCTCTTCTATCATCCTCATCAAGGGGCTCTTTAGTGGCTCTTCACTTTCCGTCACTAGAGTGGTGTCATCTGCATATCCATAGTTATTGATGTTTCCCCCAGCAATCTTGATTCCAGCTTGTGAGTCATCCAGTTTGGCAACACACATGAGGTGCTCTGCATGTAAGTTAAATAAGCAGGGTGACAATATACACCCTTGACATACTCTTCCCCAATTTGGAACCAGTCTGTTGTTCCATATCCAGATCTAACTGTTGCTTCCTGACCTGCATACAGGTTTCTCAGGAGGCAGGTAAGGTAACCTGGTATACCTATCTCCTGAAGAACTTTCCACAGTTTGTTGTGATCCACACAGTGAAAGGCTTTAGCCTACTCAATGAACCAGAAGTAGATGTTTTAATGGAATTCTCGTGCTTTTTCTATGATCGAATAGATGTTGGCAATTTGATTTCTGGTTCCCCTGCCTTTGATCTCTGGTTCCAGCCTGTACATCTGGAACTTCTTGGTTCACGTATTGTTGAAGACTACCTTGAAGAATTTTGAGCATTACCGTGCTAGCAAGGGAAATGAGTGCAATTGTGTGGTAGTTTGAGCTTTCTTTGGCATTGCCTTTCTTTGGGATTGGAATGCAAACTGACTTCTTCCAGCCCTGTGGCCTCTGTTGAGTTTTCCACATTTGCTGGCACATGGAGTGCAGCACTTTGTCAGCATCATCTTTCAGAATTTGAAATAGCTCAGCTGGAATTCCATCACCTCCACTAGCTTTGTTTGTAGTAATGCTTCCTAAGGCCAACTTGACTTCACATTCCAGGATGTCTGAAACTAGGTGAGTGACCACATCATCGTGGTTATCTGGGTCATTAAGGCCTTTTTTGTATAGATCTGTGTATTCTTACCATCTCCTCTTAATCTCTTCTGCTTCTGTTAGGTCCTTGCCATTTCTGTTCTTCATTTGTGCCCATCTTTGCATAACATTTTCCCTTGGGAGCTCTAATTTTCTTGAAGAGATCTGTAGTCTTTCCCATTCTATTGTTTTTCTCTATTTCTTCACATTATAATAACTCAAATCTGAATTATACATTTAACTCTAAAAATTTTAAAAGCTGCCACACTGCCTGTGCTTTCTTCTTTGTATTTATTCACTTTTCTCAAATTTTCTATACTGAGCTTTTAGTATGCTCACAATTAAAAAAAAAAAAAACAGAAAAAGCATAAACCTAGAAGCCAAACACTTAGTCAAATATGTTATACATAGTATATAAAATATACAGTCTAACTCATTTTAAAAAGGTGATTTACTGAACTGTTATCCAATGTGGATGCAGCTATTAATTGCCATGCTGCTAAGTCGCTTCAGTAGTGTCCGACTCTGTGCGACCCCAGAGACGGCAGCCCACCAGGCTCCCCCATCCCTGGGATTCTCCAGGCAAGAACACTGGAGTGGGTTGCCATTTCCTTCTCCAATGCATGAAAGTGAAAGTGAAGTCACTCAATCATGTCTGACTCTTGGCAACCCCACGGACTACAGCCCACCAGGCTCCTCCATCCATGGGATCTTCCAGGCAAGAGTACTGGAGTGGGGTGCCATTGCCTTCTCCATTAAGTGCCATGGACTATCATAAATAAATAAAAAAAAATTACTTCCCTGTCAGTGAGTCTTCGCAGTCATTAAACTAACAATACTTTGCTTCTTCTAAGAGAAAGTAGTTGAAGTTGTTTTTAATTTCTTTTCCCCAACTCAAAAATTAAAGACAGAAACGAGCAAGCAAAAACACACAATTTCTATGCAGGAAAGAGAAAGGAACTAGGGATTCTGGAAATCAAAGAACATTATGACTGACTCAAAGCAAGAAGAAATCAAGTTCCTCACCCCTAAAAACACCGCCTAAACTCCTTAAGAGGTACCCTAACTAGACAGAGGAACAAGTCCTTTCCTAGCAGGAATGACAGCTGACCCTGCTCACACACTGCAACAACCCATGCCATAAGAGATGGAGAAGGCAGACACCACAGTGTGTTCAACAGCCACTCCCTCACTTCTACCATGCCCGCAGAACCCAGCCTGTTTCGGTGTTAGGCAGGCCAGCACTGCTCAGGGCAGTGAGAGCTGTCCTTTGCTTGGCCCTAGAGGGTATGAGCCTACGACTGGTCTAAGCTTATTCCTCTTGGAGCATTTAGAGTGGGCACACAACTAAGAATTTCAGCCAAAGTTGGGGGTAGGGGAGAGAGGGCCTCCATTCTGACTGGGAGATTTTATTATGTTGGGGATACAGCTAAAAGTAGAGGAGCCTGAATTCAAACCAAGGAATCTGCCTCCAGAGTCTTAATACTTTGCTCTCCAGCATCACAGGAATAGGTCTTTTACATCCCATCTTTTCTTTCCTGATAGCGACACATTCCTGTGAATAAATGATGCCTGAAACTGTGGCAGTCATCTTAACGTCATGCCAGAACAGGCAAGAAAACTGCAGGAGGACCATCCCTTGCTCTGCCTTTAAATACCTGATGCACATGGAATCACTAACCTCCAGATGGAATATGTATAACAAAGTGCCTTCATTACTGTTAGTTAAGCCACGATTAGCACGATTTTGCTACTTGCAGCTGAAAGCATTCACAATAGACTATTAGGAGAGATTGTAGAAACCCAGGATTTGGTCTCAGATCAACCATTTAATTGCTGTAACTTTCTTTAAATCTTCCAGCTTCTGAGTCCATTTACTTATTTGTGAAATGAAGACAATAATATATATTATAACAGGGCTGTCCTGAGGCTCAGGAGATCCAATGGCTATGAAACCACTGCGCAGCATAGCTCCCATTCAACCCCCTGTCCACCAAAGTATCACAGCAGTTTTTAAAACCCAAATCAGATGTTACATTCCTGCTTAGGATCACCGAGGAAATATCAGCAGAGCACACAGGCCCTGCATGATCTGATGCCACCTCCACTTCCGAGGCTTTCCCCTGCCTCCTGGTGGCTCAGTGCCCCTAGTCCCGCAGCTCCGCCCGGCAGCCATGCTCTGTCCTCACCCTTTTCACACGTTCTCTTCCCTCTGCTCTTGCTGTTAACTCAGACTTACCAGGTCTGATGGGAAATGTCTCCTTCTTCAAGCACCTAAACACACCAATTGCTCCCCTCCTTTCAAATCAATTCTTACCTAATTTTGTAGAGCACATTATATTACAATAAGGAAGACAGACAAGTAGAATGTGAATAACTTAGAGGCTGAGATTACATCTTAGTGATCTATGCATTCTAGGCCATGCAGCCTATGGCACAAAATACTCAAAATGTTTTGCTAAATAAAATCTTTGTGGCTGTCATCTCCCACCCTACATGTACCTGGACTTAAATAAGAAAACCTGTATTAACCCACATGATTTAGTCTACTATTACTAGAAACTGACAAGAATTTTTAAAAGTAAGCCCAAATGGGAAAATACAAAATAGATTTAAACAAACCTCCATTACCTGACAGTCAACAAACAATTACTGAGTTTGTTTCAAATGCTAAGCACTGGGCTAGGCAGGGGGTACAAGAGTGAACAGGGCAAACACCCAGTCTTTGCCCTCACAAAGCTCACAGTCCAGCTGAGAAAAAATGAAAATCCATTCCAGTACTGTGTGGTAAGTGCCAAGACGGGAGACTGTAAAAGTGCTATGGACTCTTGTACCACGGGAACCTGACAAGGATACTCACCGCACTGAGGACGAGAAGCCTTTCTGAATCTGTCAAGTTATAAGGTTAAGAATTGAGAGTCTCATCTATAACACTCACTCGCCTCTTTCGAGAATGACAGTTATCCACAGCTCCTCCTTCAGACTTCAGTGTCCGTCCCTGCCACCCCCCTTCTGGTAATCTAAGCTACTTCAGAGTGCTCTGTTGTTGTTGCTGTTTAGTTACTAAGTTGTGTCCGACTCTTTTGCGACCCCACGGACTGTAGAGCGCCAGGCTCTCTGTCCAAGGGATTTCCTAGGCCAAGAATACTGGAGTGGGCTACCATTTCCTCCTACAGGGGATCTTCTCGATTCAGGGATCAAACTCGCCTCCTGTATTGGTGGGTGAATTCTTTACCACTGAGCCATCTGGAAAGTCCTCTTTACCATATTGCAATTAGTTGCCAAGCCCCATAAACTCTACCTCCACAAGTATAACTCTTTGCTCTAAGTAAACTACTTCTCCACTGCCCAGGTTAATCTGTTCCCTAGAGATTTAAAAGAATTTTTATAATGCCAAAAAATCCTGAAGATCTTACCCCAGCTCCACACGTTATAATGACTGAGAAAATACACAGAAATGTATGACTCTGTCCTCTCATACTGGGAATGACAATAAACATCTACAACTGTATCCTGATTAAATTTTGCTTTCTGATAGTTTTCTTAACACTGCAAGCTTTCTAAAATATAGTTTGAATCAAACTATTCTTAAACTGAAACAATAGTTACCCACTGTTCACTATGAATAAATTCCTCAGGCAAGCCTTTCACAGAACAGATCCAACTTGCCTTTCTATATACCACTGCGCATACCTCAAAATCAGGTTCAGCCACACTATCTGTTGTTCTTACCCTGATGCCCCTTATGATGTTCCTTTTATGAAACAGTGCTTAAGAACAAAAACCTAGAGTGAGCCTGACACGTGACAGGTGTTCACTATGAACAACTCCATGCCAACAAATTTGATAACCTAGATGTAACACACCAACTCCTTGAAAGTCAATCTGCCAAACTCACAGAAGAAAAAACAGACTATATGAATAGGCCTGTATATATTAAAGAAATTCAGTCAATAACAATACCTTTCCAAAACAGAAAGCATCTGGCCCAAATCGATCCACTGGTGAATTCTACCAAACATTTAAAGAAGAAATTATAAAGAGGGGATACTTCTTTACTGAATCTATGAGGCCAGCATTATTCAAATATCAAAGTCAGACAGACATTACAAGAAAACTACAGACCAGTATCTCTGACAAACACAGATACCAATAACCCTCAACAAACTATTAGCAGACTGAATTAAACAATATATTTAAAAAACCATACATGACAACCAAATGAGATTTATCCCAGGTATACAAGGCTTGGTCAATATTTGAAAATCATTTAATGTAATCTATTTACATCATATCAATAGATGCCAAAAAAAAAAAGCATGTCACAAAATCCAGCAACCATTCACAATAAAACCTCAGAACAAAGGGGAACTTTCTCAGCCTGATAAAAGAATATCTATGGAAAATTTACAGCTAGTATTATACTTTCTGGTGAGAAACTTAAACGCTTTCCCATCAAGATCAGGGACATCTTTTCACCACTCCTTTCCAATCACTACAGGAAGTTCTCGCTAATGCAATAAGACAAGAAAAGGAAATGAAAGTATACAGATTGAGAAGGAAAGAATACACAAAGAATACAAAATGAACACTAAAATTCAAGCAAGCATTTTAATAAAAAGAAACCTGGATCTTTCTGCAACATTAGCCTTAAATATCCTCTCACAGAAAGGTCATTTTTCACTCGGCTTCCATGACTCTCTTCTCTCTCCTCTCTAAAGGCTCTTCATCTGGCTCATCTTCCACACACGCAATAACAACAGATGTTCACCATAATTATGTTCCATGGCACCCCACTCCAGTACTCTTGCCTGGAAAATCCCATGGATGGAGGGGCCTGGTGGGCTGCAGTCCATGGGGTTATTAAGAGTCGGACACGACTGAGCGACTTCACTTTCCACTTTCAAGCATTGGAGAAGGAAATGGCAACCCACTCCAGTGTTCTTGCCTGGAGAATCCCAGGGACGGGGGAGCCTGGTGGGCTGCCGTCTATGGGGTCACAAAGAGTCAGACACAACTGAAGGGACCTAGCAGCAGCCCTTTTAAAGGATTTCTTGAAACTCATTCTCCTGAAATCTTCAACTCCCTTCATTTTAATTACTCAGCATCACCTCTCAGCAGGTAACTGCCTGTATTTCAGTCTTAATTTTTAGCTATCTGCTGAGCATCTCTACTGTGACATCCCGCTGGTATGTCAAACTCAATATGCTTAAATCCAAACCTTGTTCTTCCTCTCTCTTTCATACCCCATCCCCCTTGTCATCGACTTTTTAATCATTTTGATCTAAAACTCAATTCATTTCATTTATATTATCCATTTTAATAGAAAACTTTCAGAGAACAGAGATCTTATTCTGTTTATGTAGTTTACATTCTTTTCTCTGACAGTGAATTTTTCAAAAACAGGATTTTACTTGTCTATAAAATATGCTATTCCTTGGACAACTGTAATTTTTCAACCATAATTGTATTGTTGGATATTTTCAAAGAACTCTGATTGTTTTCTCCTTGGAATATATTCCTAAAAATGAAGTTACAGGATTAAAGGATAGAGGTATTTTACATCTACTACAAAATTTTCCTTCAAAAAGGTTAGAACAATGTGTATACATCCACTGGAGGTTCAGAACTTGTTTGTTTCACTAAGTCTTTGCAAACAACAATGGTTATAATTTAAGCAAAATCTTTGCTAATAAGTTTCTTTTTTAAGGGTATTTGTTGATTACAAGAACTATGTGTAATTTAAATTTTCTCTTTATAATTTTCTACATTTTAACTTTCTACAATAAAAATGCCTCAGAAAAAAATCATATACAATGTGATAAGTACTGTTTTGTACCAGCATAATACAAAATGTACTTGAATGACAGAAAAAGGCAACTGTTTCTTGACCTGATTGGAGACAGTCTTTCAAATTGAGGACCTAGGCTTTCAGGAAGTATACTTTAGAAACAAAGAGAACTAAATAATCCAAGTTCTGATCTATCTTCCACTAGAGCACCTCTATTTCTCTGTTTTCTACACTGAGGCTCTGCCTTAAACTCTACTTGAAAAGTGAGTTCTGCTGCTATAAAGAAGCATCAAAATCACTATTCTAAATCACTGATTTGATTTGTAAAGTACTACTTTTTTTTTTTTTTAGGAAGGTAGGAAAAATGTTCAGTTTATTTTAGAAAGCTTTCCAACAAAAATGGTTTCAAAGTATGCCATTTAAAAGTAAATGTCTAGCACTTCCCTGGTGGCACAGTGGCTAGGAATCCGCCTGCCAATGCAGAGGACATGGGTTTAACTCCTGGTTTGGGAGGATTCCACGTGCTGTGGAGCAACTGAGCCCGTGTGCCACACTACTGAGCCCGCTTGCTGCAACTACTGAAGCCTGTGTGCCTACAACCTGTGCACCACAACTCGGGAGTAGCCTCCACTCTCTGCAACTAGAAAGTGCCCCTGATGTCCACAACTAGAGAAAGCCTGCGCACAGCAACAAAGATCCAACACAACCGAGTTTTAAAAATAAAATTAACAGGTGTAAGTTTAAAAAAGGGAAAAACCTGTGTCTAAAGTTTAAGAAGTCCACATTTGACTATACTTCTAAATTTGTGTAAGTGTATACATCATATTACAGTAACACAAATGTAATTTCTTTTTAACAAATAATTTTTTAAAAATACTGCTGCTAACTGGTATACATTTTTAGGCTACTGAACATCAAAGCATGAGTAAACCTTCTATTTCTATTTTTAATTAACACACAGTCCCACTTAGACGTCAGGGTACTCATGAGGCCTGCGAAACTTTAAGTCCATTCACAAAGAGGACATGTAATTCACATGGATCAAACCGCCCAGTAGTCACAATCTAAAAGGCAAATCATATAAAAGCCTTCTTACAGGTACTTTGACATTATTTTTGTACAAAATACCTTTGAACAATAACAAAAAACTGATTTAACTGATATATTTTTATAAAACACAACAAAAAATCAATTTGTGACAGAAACATACCATGTTCCAACACTTAAGATATCGGAATTTAAATTTAAGAATTCTTTTGGAGAAGCACAGAAAAAAGGAAAATTACTGTTCATATTTTACCTGTGGGCTGAAGTGAAGCAGGGGGCCGAGGCTGTAAGCCCCACAAATTTTCCATACTGCTCCGGTCCTTAAGGTCCAAGAGATGTATTAAAATTAAAGGATCGATGTCTAATAAACTACTGGTAGCAGCAGAGCACAAGTGTGCTCTTCTTGACATTCTGCTACTGGCACCCACATAGCCATGGTTACCACCTGCAAAAGAAAGAGATACAGAAAATGAAAGCTACATGTAATTGGACAAATTCAACTATACTTAAAAGAAAAAAGTAAACTGGTTAATGTTGTTTGAATACTTGTCTATGGACCTATCTCTTAGGAGCTGGTGTTCATGATGAGAAGCACAAAGAAACCGTATCGCCAGAGAAGTGTACAAAGAACAGTGAATGACCACTGGCCTCATTACTACTCAAAATTCAGGAGTTACCCACAACCCCATCCTGCGTGCATGCTCAGTTATGTCAGACTTTTCATGACTGCATGGACTATAGCCTGCCAGGAGCCTCTGTCCATGAAATTTTTCAGGCAAGAATACTGGATACTGGAGTAGGTTGCTATTTCCTCCTTCAGGGGAATCTTCCTGACCCAGGGATCAAACCCATGTCTCTTGCATCTCCTGCACTGGCAGGTGGACCACTATCGCCACCTGGGAAGCCCCACCCTAAACCCCAGAAATAAAAAGGTGAGAGCATGTACAATATACACAACTGGGGGATAAGGGTTAAGGAAAAGGAGAATGTTTCTTATAACCCAGTGGTCTTGGATGAAAGTCAAGCCCCCTGGTATGACAGATCCCAAGGATCTAGACACCAAAATGGAATCTTCTGCAGGTCTGCTGCTGCTGCTGCTAAGTCACTTCAGTCGTGTCCGACTCTGTGCAACCCCGTAAACGGCAGCCCACCAGGCTCCTGCGTCCATGGGATTCTCCAGGCAAGAGTACTGGAGTGGGTTGCCACTGCCTTCTCCAATGCATTAAAATGAAAAGTGAAAGTGAAGTCGCTCAGTCGTGTCCGACTCTTAGCGACCCCAGGGACTGCACCCTACCAGGCTCCTGCATCCACGGGATTCTCCAGGCAAGAGTACTGGAGTGGGTTGCCATTAAATACTCAGGTCATGACTGTCTGGCAAGACATTTTTTCTAGTTTGATTAAATACTAAAGTACAATTTGAATATTTTAGACTTAACCTATTAATGACTGATACATAATAATGACATCTGAGAACATGGTCATTCTGTATTACCTATATTGAACTTAAAAAGCTCCTTAACCCAAGGAAATCATCTGACTTTTCTCCAGTGCCTAGTACAATGTCTAGGAAGTATTAGGTATGGAAATGTTGGTTAAAACTGACCTCCTTAAATAAAGTTATTAAAATTTATTCTTAAAAAAAACCACAACATTAAAAAATGTTACATGCAAAGTCTTAAAGTAGATAATATAAAAATAACATGAAGGTCCTGATTATTCATGAGGGTGTTTGTAAAGAGATGGAGATGGATAGGGGGTACTTAGGAGAAAAGTTTATTATTCAGAAGCTTCAGGCCAGTTATTTACTTACATGTTTTTCATCTACATTCACATCCTCACGTCCTTACCTTCTATTTGTTTGTCCTTCGTCTTCTAAGGATTATCCCGTTGCCAATTTCTCTTTTACCCTCTGTACACACCACTGCAACTCCTATTTTTCGTTTTTTGCAACTTCTATTTTAAAAAACAGAAAACTATTCCCTCTCCCCCTTGAAACTGTTCCTTAGCTCTTTTCCTTTACTAGGAAGTTCTCAAATCAGGCCGCATAGAAGTCAGCTGGAGGAGTTTTTAAAATGACAGGTTCCTGGCCCTACTCTAGATGTCCTGAATGAGGATACTGGAGGGGGATCCAGGAGTTTTTCAAAAAGCTACTCAGGTGGTTCTGATTATACAGTAAATAGGTTCATCCAGATTATGGTATCGATTGCCCAACTATCTGGTTCTTCAAAAACAAAAGCTGTTTATCTCTCACGTTAAATGGACCTCCAAGCACAGAAATGAGTGTTAATAGTCTTCTATTTTCTAACCACTCTTCCAGGTCACTCACTACTCTCACCAATGAGCAAAACTCCTTTCTGTTGTGGTTCATGTCCTTTGGCTATTCCATCCCTCACAGGTTCCCATCCTTCCACACAGTATCACATTTCATCCAAAGGCATCAGAGATTTTAGCATCTAGTTCAGTTCCCCACTTTAAGAGTTAACACTGCCATTAACCTGCGGAGTGTGTGGAATCTGTCTCATACAGCCTAGTTGCATGAGCACATGCTCAGTTGGTTGAGTCATGTCTGACTGTTTGCAACCCCATGAACTGTAGTCCACCAGGCTCCTCTGTCCAGGGATTATCCTAACCCAGGGATTGAACCCCCATTTCCAGCACCACAGGAGGATTCTTTACTGCTGAGCCACCAGGGAAGTCCATAAAGCCTAGTGAATGATCACAAATTAATAGCACCCCAAGATTCCTCCAAGCCTCCTAAAATTGCTCACTTACTCTCCTCCCCAAAGGTAACTTCCATCCAGAGTAAAACACCATAGATTAGTCTGCCTGTTTCTGAACCTTTTTTAAATGCAATGATACAGCTATATTCTTATATTCTGCTTCTTTGCTCAATATTATATTCATGAGATTCATCTATATTGCTATATATAGCAGCTTATTCATTTTCATTATTTCTGTGCAGCGCTATAAAATATGAATATATACAACTACTTTATTTCTATTAGGAAAGAATTTGGGTTGCTTTTTGCTACTAGAAATAAAGCTACTGAACTTATAAGCAGAAAACTGCTCCTGAACTTCACATGGGAAAAAAAAAACTCATAAAAAAAGCAAATGGATGCTCTCTTCCTAAGCCAAGCCAGATTAAGCCTTCTAAAATGTCACACTAATCTATCTGAGCTCTTGATTTTACTACAGTGCTTGTATGTATTAGCAAAAATTTGAGGTCCTACACAGTCTACACTCAAACTACCTTTCCAGTCTTCTCTAGTTTTTGACATTCTTTACTTTGTTAAAAATTACATTTACTTTTTTAAAATTAAAAACACAAGAAAACAAAACCACCTAAAAAAGAACAATACCGCTCTAAATTATCTTGTAAAACTCAACTGGCAAATACCAGCTCCCTTCTGTCAGAAGTGTAAAAGTCATAGGATGTGTATATTTAGCCTTAGCCTATATACTGCCCAACAGTTTTCTAAAGTAGAGTTATCATTTTCATTCCTACCAGCAAGCTATGAGAGTTTCCATCTCTCCACATGCTTTCAACATTTAGTACTGCCAGTTTAAAAAGTATTAGCCATTACAGTGGGTATTCAATGGTACCATAATGTGGATTTTATCTGGCATTTCCTGAAAAAGAACGAAGAAAAATGAAGAGAGTCTCAGAGACCTATGAAACCCCACCCACCAAGTGTACCAGCATACACGTAACGGGAGTTAGAAAAGAGGAGAAAGAACATTATTCAAAGAAAAATGGGTAAAAATTCCCTACATATAATGAAAACTATTCATGTAAACATCCAAAAAACTCAAGAAACTTCATGTAGGATAAACAAACTCAATAGCACCATAACTTGCATTTCTCTGACAAAAGCAGTATCTTTAAAAATGTGTACTGGTCATCTAGATAGACTCCTTTGTAAAGTGTCTATTCTTGTCTTTTGCCTATTTTTTTAAACTAAAGAGGTTGTCTTGATTTGTAGAAATTCTTTACATATTATGGGTGAATCTTGTAAATCATATTTTAATTAGTTTATTAATTTCAATGAATAAAAACTACAACTCCTATTTTTAAAAATGTTTTTAAAATAATTGTTTATGTTTATCTCCGGTGCTGTGAGGGCTTTTCTGGCTGTGGCGAGGAGTCCCTCTCTATTTTGCAGTGCACGGCTTCTAACTGCGGTGGCTTCTCCTGCAGAGCAGGGCTCCAGGCACACGGGCTCAGCAGCTGTGGCACCCGGGCTCGCAGCAGTTGCAGTTCCTGGGCTCTACAGCACAGGTTCCATAGTTGTGGAGCATGGGCTTAGTAATTCGCCAAAGACCAGGCATTGAACCCACGTCTCCTGCATTGGCAGGCGATTCTTTACCACTGAGCCACCAGGGAAGCCCTGATGATGCTTATTTTAAAAAAAAAAACAATGCATATTACTACCCAGACTGCACATCTGTGGTCTTCCAAGCAGCCAGTTACATGGGTCTGGAGATCATAACGTGGGAGTCCCACTGGCCCATCAATATCAGCATGGATCACACTGAATATATTATCCTCTGCTCTGAGACTCACTAGCTTATGGAATGAGGCCCAAACGAGAGACCTTAAGGAATCACCCCCACACCACCACCGACTCCAACCCATCCGGTAAGACACTCCCAAGTCATACAGAGTCTTACTATTTAACATCTCTCAAAAGGTTTCTTCTTCTCTGCCTCTACTATTCTTACCTTATTTTGGGCCCTCAAACTATCCCTCCTGGAATATTGAGGTAGTTTCCTTTCATTTTTTTGGCTACACTGTGCAGCTTGTGGGATCTTAATTTCCCAAGCAGGGGTCAAACCCATCCTCTCATCAGTGAAAGCACGGAGTTCTAACCACTGGACTCCCAGAGAATTTTCACAGTAGTATCCAATCTCATCTCATCCACCTTTAACCCATTTTTCACTATATAGACAAATCTGATCACATTCACTCTTAAAGACCTTTAGTGGTTCCACAGAATAGAAGGCCAAGCTCCTTAGCCAGGCAAATAAGACTTTCCATTACCCGATCTTGTAACGTGATGGACCTGGAGGGTATTATACTAAATGAAATAAGTAAGACAGAGAAAGATAAAGAAATATGACTTCACTTATATGTAATATCTGTATGTAAAATCTAAGAAACAAAACAAATGGACAAACATAACAAAACCAGAAACAGTCATACACAGAAAACAAACAGGCTGTTATCAGAGGGGAGTCGAGTAGAGAAGAGGAAAGGAAAAAAAAAAGGTAACTATGTGAGGCAATGAATGCTAACTGGCTTGATCATGCTGACCATTTCACAATGTGTATTTATCTGAAACCGTCATGCTGTACACCTTAAACATACACAATTTTTGTCAATTACACCTTTTAAAGCTGGGGGAAAAATGAGCAGGAGTCAGCACATGAAGGCCATTGTACACCATATTAATGAGTTTGGATTTCATCCTATAAGTAAATGGAATGAAATAAAGGGTTTTTAAGGAGAGAAGGGATATAATCAGATATTATTTTGAAGGGAATAAAAAGTCACTTCATTCGGAACTCATGCCATGGGAAACAGAATGGATGGGAGCAATAATGGATACAAAGAACCCAAATAGCCTCTCATTCAGGTTGAAAGACATAGGCCTACACCAGAAATGGCAGTGGAATGTGAAGTAACCAATGTTATTCACTCACTATCTAGGGGGAAGAATCAACAGATTTTGGTGACAAAGGGAGAGTGGAAGGAGAGGAAAAGGTGAAGAATATATAGCACTACTCATCATCAAGATGGTGGCCATCACTGATGGGTAAGCCTGAAAATGAAAAGGTAATGACTTCTGTTTAGGAGAGCTAAGACTGAAACATCAAAACCAAACCGCTACATTGGTCTGGAAGTCATGAGAAAAATAAAGGCTAGAGACGGAGCGGGGAGTAATCAGCATACAGACAGAACTGACATACAGGTGTGACTGAGATCACCTAGAAATAAAGTGAAAGACAGGAGTACAGTGCAGAAGTGGAAGCTGAAATGCTAAGGAGCAGTATTAAGGAGGTCTTTCGATATTCAAGCATGCTACAGAATATGCCAGTGTTCATACTAAGGGCGATGCAAGTAAAATAGAAGCAGCAAAAAATTAGTTGATAATTGATCTAGCCAAAATCCCCATGCTTAATTGAATAGGTCCAAGAAAACAAAAGAAACACTTACTATTTAAAACTGGTTATCCCAGGAGGGGCCGTGTACTTTGGTAAAAAGCTAGGTTCAAGACGACAACGTGAGGTTCTAGTCTAGCTATACCAACTAAATCTCTGAGCTTTTTCCATATAAACTGAGTTCTCAAAATGTCTTCTGTAACTCAAAGATTCAGTGATTCTATTCAAATTAATCTATAGTTGAGGTAGATATACAAACAAGACTTATGTATCATAAAAAGTAAGTTTGTAATGGTGGATAAGATCATGAGCTTTGGATTCAAATAAACAGAAAACTCTAATTCCTCTTTCATTTACTTAATTGTAAAATGACAACAAGTTGCTTAATTCCTTTACACATCAGTTTCTACAGCTGCAAAAAGAAGATAATATTAAAATCTGCCTCCAAGAATTTTATAGGTAAATGAGATAAGGTACACATTAAGTGCTTTTGCATAGTGCCTGCTATGTAAGAATGCATCAAATTTTAGCTATTACTATTCTAAATACTATTAGTAATATTCCAAAATCCATACATAAAATACAGTCCTTCTAATACCATGAACAATGAAGTGCAATGGCTGCCACATATTAAAATATGATACAGTCAAAGAAGAGGAAAGAGAAGACAGGATGGCTGTGGGGTTTGGCTCCAGTACCTGGAGGTCCTGCTGCAGCTGCATCTTCCATGAGTTCTCCCTCTTCCAATTCCATGTTGTTGTATTCCACATCATTCTCTCCAGACCTAAGAATATACAGAATTCATTTTTCCACATAGTAAGTAAAATTAACATTATCTGTCATATCTCAATGAATTTTACAACAATAGTGTATAGCTTTCTCCTATGAAGTAACAGTATATTTCTAAACAGAAAACTGAGGGGAAAGACTTTTGTAATTATCACATGTATGTACAGTATTATTAATGTTCAATCTACCTTTTTAAAGTACTAAAATAGGTTGGCAACATTTAATTTTCAAAATGGAAAATCTGAGAACCATGTAAGCAGAAGAGATTATAGCTTCAAAGAATTTGTACTTTAATGGTAGTAAATTAGGCTTAAAACTGTACATTTTAAGGTTAACAAGGATGTTCAAATTACTATATATGACTAAAAACTAGTTTCTTAAGATATCATTTCAGAAAAGAGGGTGTTGTTTATCAAAACACAATTATCTTATTTTAAATGACAAAGTACTATATGGAATAGCACAAATCTAGTTTTGGGTATTTAAAGTGAAAGTCACTCAGTCGTGCCTGACTCCTTGCAACCAATGGACTATATGGTCCATGAAATTCTCCAGGCCAAAATACTGGAGTAGGTAGCCTTTCCCTTCTCCAGGGGATCTTCCCAACCCAGGAATCGAACCAGGGTCTCCTGCATTGCTGGTGGATTCTTTACCAGCTGAGCCATCAGGAAGCCCAAAGGAGTCTGAAAATCAACTCCTAGGTTGACAGAATGAGGAGCTCTACAGATCTGCTCTCCAGTAACACCAGTAACACTGTGAACATTATTTTTTAAGGCAATAGTCTATAGACTCTGGAAATGATTCTAAGAGCATATACCAAATGAAAAACAGTAATGAAATTTGGTAACGACAATGAGTCTGTGGTACGTGAACCAAGAGCAGTGATACAGGAATTCCACTTCTGACTGATGCACCCAAGCATATATAAGGCTCCCATTTCCCACAGCTCCCAGGAGAAGGGCTATATTCCCAAGAGGAACAAGACCCCAGCATTTCTCATCCTGCTTCCAGATACCTGTGGCTAGGCTAAAGTCAGGTATACGTGGCCAAGAGGCAGGGATTCCCTTCTTTCATCCAGACCCAAGGCTCTACCTTTGATGCAGCATGTGAAGAAACTGGGGCCCAGATCACCCTTGCCGCAAGTCACTCATAAAGCAGAAGTTCCAGGCCTCAGAAGACCAACTGAAAAGATCTGAGGCTACAGCCCCCAACTCGCCCACTCCCACTGGCTCAGCTTCTAGAGTGGGAGAAGTAAGCACACCTCTGTCCTCACTCTAGCTTCAGAACTCTGGCTCAGAAATGTTGCCTGTGAGAAGCAGGCTATAAAAACAGAGCCACAGAAAAAGGTATAACACTATTAAGAACATTAAAAAAAAAACAACTCTCAAATGGAATCCAGCAAAAAAGAAAACTAGGAATCCAGCCAAAGATAAGGAGTTACACACCATGGCAGAGTAGAAATTATCCAAGGAACGCAAAGTTGCTTTAGAATCTGAAAATGAACTAATGTAATACACCATATTAACAGAATAAAAAATAAAAGCTACATGATCATCTGAAGAGATGCAGAAAGAGAATTCGAAAAAACCAATACCCTTTCATAATAAAAACACTCAATAAACCAGATGGGCATCTATGGAAAACTCACAGCTAACATCACATTAAGTGGTGAAAGACTGAACTTTCCCTGTAAGATCAGGAACAAGATAAGAAAGAATGTTTACTCCCACCAATTCTATATGATGTTCTATCCGGTAAACTTAGGGGAAAAAAAAAGAGATAGAAGGCACCCAAATTGGAAAAGAATAAGTAAAACTGTATCTATTTACAGGTATAATATTACACATAGAAAAACCTAAAGAATCCATTAAAAAAAGATTAGAATTCATAAACAAGTTAACAAGGGTGCAGGATACAAAAAATCTGCATTTTCATGTACTTACAAAGAACAACCCACAAAAGAAATTTTAAAAGAAAATTCAATTGCATTTACAATAGCATGAAAAAGAATAAGATCAAAGAACAACCCACAAAAAAAACTTAAAAAGAAAATTCAATTGCCTTTACAATAGCATGAAAAAGAGTAAGATACTGATGAATGATTTCAAAAATGTATAAAACATATACTCTGAAAACTACAAAACACTTGAAATATTAAAAATTTCTGATTGGCAAAAGACCCTGTCAATATGAAAAGATAAGCTAGAGAATGAAAGTTATCTTCAAAGCATGTTCCAAATTCAGCAAAGGACTAGTACCTAATATGCAAGTGAAAGTGAAGTGAAGTTGTTCAGTCGTGCAGACTCTTTCTGACCCCATGGACTATAACCTACCAGGCTCCTCTGTCCATGGGATTTTCCAGGCAAGAGTACTGGAGTGTGCTGCCATTTCCTTCTCCAGGATCTAATATACAAAGAATTCTCTAAACTCAACAGTAGTTGCTAGGAGGAAAGAGGGCATTATTGTTTTATGGGTACAGACTTTAGTCTGGGAAGATATAAAAAAAAGCTCTAGGGATAGACAGTGGTGATGGTTGTGCAAAATGAATATTTAATGCCACTGAACTGCCCTTAGAAATTATTATGTATGCATGCAAGCATGCAGGCTCAGTCGCTCAGTCTTGTCCAACTCTATGCGGCCCCATGAACTGTGGTCTGCCAGGCCAGTCTGGGATTTTTCAGGCAAAGTACTGAAGTGAGTTGCCATTTCCTTCTCCTGTGGTTATGTATATTTTATCATTAAAAAAAAGAGTTCCAATTAGAAAACAGGTAAAAGACACGAAGAGAAATTTTACCAGTGAGGATATGCCTATGGGAAATTAGGCACATGAAAAGATGTTCAACATCATTAGCTAACAGGGGGAAGTAAATTAATACCACAATGAGATATCACAATGACTAAAATAAAACCTAGGGCAATAGTAAATCCTGCAAAAGTGGACCATACATATACTGCTCATAGGAATGCAAAAACTAAAAAACTAGTTGGCAGTTTCTTCAAAAACTAAACTTTCAATTACCATACAATCCAGCAGTTAAACCTATCCAAAGAAATGGAGATTTATGTTCACACAAAATTCTGTACATGAATGTTTCTAGTAGTTTTATTTATAGTAGCCCCAAACTGAAAACAATCCAGATGTTCTTCAACCAGTGAACAGCTGAACAAATTGTAGTGTATCCACAACACAAACCACTTATCAGCATTAGAGCGAACGGACTACCTATGCACACAGTAACATGGATGAGTCCCCAGAGAATCAGGCAGAGTGGGGAAAATGCCAGTTCCTAGGTGTTACATACTGTATGATTCCATTTACATAACATCCTTTAAATGACAAAATTATAGAAACAAGGAAAACATGGGTGGTTGCAAAGGAAGAGGTCAGGTAGGGCAAGTAGGTATGTTATAGAACAGCAACATATGGGGCACTTGTGGTGAAGGAAATGTTCTGTATCTTGCTTATGTCAAATCAATATCCTGGCTGCGATGTTTGTTACTTACTACTGAGGAAAACTGGGCAAAGGGCATATGGAATCTTGTATTATTTCTCACAACTGCAAGTGAATTTACAATTACCTCAAAAAAAAAAAGAAAAAAACAAACAGCAAGAAGAAAATGCATACTGCTATCATAAAAAGACTGAGGTGGAGGGAGAGAAGAAGGTCTGTGCTCTAGCTAACTAAAAGTTATTTATAATAATCATTATCCAAATCAACTATGTTCCTAGTTCCCCATCTATTAGAAGAGGGAACCGACCTTAATTTGTAAAAGCTAACAATGTATGTTCCTGAGAAGGTCAAATTGGGCGAGCCAGTGGCTCAGCAGTAAAGAATCTGCCTGCAATGCAGGAGATGCAGGTCCAACCATGGTCCAGGAAGATCCCCTGGAGGACGTCATGGCTACCCACTCCAGTATTCTTGCCTGGAGAATCCCATGGACAGAGGAGCCTGCCGGGCTACAGTCCACAGGGTCACAAAGACACAACTAAAGTGACTGAGCCCAGTACAGATGTTCAAATTGGCTTAACTGCGCTATTTCTATGAATTATACAATATACTTTGAATCAAGCTATTAATGTAGATGCATGCATATAAAGAGAACATAATCAAACACTTTCTAGTGGAAAAAACATTAAAAGTCAATCTGGGGACTTCTCTGGTGGTCTGGCGATTAGTACTCTGCACTTCCAATGCGGGGACCTGATCAGGGAACTAGATCCCACATGCTGCAAAGAAGAGTTTGCATGTCTGAACTAAGGATCCTGCCACAACAAAGGATCCTGCAGGTTACAACAAAGATCTAAGATCCTGAGCGTCATAACTGAGAGAGCCAGCAGAGCCAAATTAATAAATATTTCTTTTAAAAAAGTTAATATAATCAAAGACTGTGAATCAAGCTTAATGGAAAATACAATGCCCTCAAAACTACCCTGAAAAAGCCAAGAGATCTAACAGTCAAAGGAATGAATTCAGGTAGAACCATATATGCTATTTATCAAGATGATTTCACTTCATAGAATCACCATCTTAAACAACTTTTCATGTTAGTTCAAATGAAAATGAATAAGTTTTATTTTATATGTTTAAAAAAAATCAGTAATAATGATTTCTGATTTGGTAACTTAAAAGGCTTCACATTTTAACTAACCCTTTAAGACAACTTGCCAAGTATTCTAATGAGGGAACTTTAAGTGCGAAAGGTCTATTTTGAGGAGTTAATACAATGAGAACTATATTTACTTTATCTCAAATGTCTCTCATAAAATTTTATGTGGAGAGAGAAAAGAGAGAAACATAACAAAGCAAAACATTAACATTTGGGGAATTAATCTGTTACTATTTTTGCAACATTTCTTACATATGAAATAACAACAAAATTAAAAGTTAAAGCTACAAGTAAAACTCTATTTGGATCCCAGAGATGAGAGGGAGGGAACTCACTCTTCCTTCATTTATATAAGATAGGGTAAATCAAGGGAAAAAAAATGCTTAATATCCCCAGTTTTAGAAAGAAAAAGAAAGTGAAAGAAATAAAGAAAGAAACTGAAGTCGCTCAGTCGTGTCCAATTCTTTGAGACCCATGGACTGTAGCCTGCCAGGCTCCTCTGTCCATGGGATTTTCCAGGCAATACTGGAGTGGGTTGCCATTTCCTTCTCCAGGGGGTCTTCCCGACCCAGGGATGGAACCCCAGGTCTCCCGCATTACAGGCAGATGCTTTACCGTCTGAGCCACCACCCAGTTTTAGGCCTAATATAACTACCGTGCTTCCAGTAATTGTCACTCAGATATTTACAGCTCTAGTTAGTGTGCGACACTCACATCGTCTCCTCGTCAATGTCATTCTCTTCGGTATTGCTTGTGGCTGTGGAACTGGCAGAAGAGCTGCTGCCATCGAGCTGATTCGCTTCATCTTCCCCAACGAGATCCAGATCCAGGTCTCCATCGGAAAGCTCATGCTAGTTAAGGCAAAGGAACAAGATTCTATCTCACATGTTTCCACTCAGCCTGGACTAAGCAACTAAAAGGTACTCATCAGAATTCGCTGCTGCTGGGCCTACACTGCTGAGCCCTGTAGAGATAAATCACACAACCACATTACCTAGGACCACCACCAAGTCATTTCTGCAAACTGCAGCTGGAAATGGTTCATACAGTCCATGCCAACTTCCTCACAGAATAACATTTAAAATCATCACTCCTCAAGGTCTGCTGCTGCTGCTGCTGAGTTGCTTCAGTCGTGTCCGACTCTGTGCAACCCCACAGACAGCAGCCCACCAGGCTCCTCTGTCCCTGGGATTCTCCAGGCAAGAACACTGGAGTGGGTTGCCATTTCCTTCTCCAACTGGCTATGGCTAGTAACTGCCTCCAACTTTCAGCGGCCCTACCTACAAACTCCATCCTTCAACTAATTCTATCAAAGGTTAACTGTTACACCTGATTTCTCCATTCCAACAACTAATACTCCTAAAAGAGTCTGTTACGTCAATACATGTACCTTAATTTTCAATCTTTCTCCCCACTGACTCCATCAATTATAACATACACCTGAAGTTTCCTGTCTTCACTTCAGTTCAGTCGCTCAGTTGTGTCCGACTCTTTGCGACCCCATGGGCTGCGGCACACCAGGCCTCCCTGTCCATCATCAACTCCAGGAGTTTACTCAAACTCATGTCCACAGTCGGTGATGCCATCCAACTATCTCATCCTCTGTCATCCCCTTCTCATCCCACTTTCAATCTTTCCCAGCATCAGGGTCTTTTCCGAGGAGTCAGTTCTTTGTATCAGGTGGCCAAACTATTGGAGTTTCAGCTTCAACCATCAGTCCTTCCAATGAATATTCAGGACTGATTTCCTTTAGGATGGACTGGTTCAATCTCCCTGCAGTCCAATGGACTCTCAAGATTCTTCTACAGCCCCACAGTACAAAAGCATCAATTGTTCTCCTCTCAGCTTTCTTTATAGTCCAACTCTCACATCCATAAATGACTACTGGAAAAACCATAGCTTTGACTAGATGGATCTTTGCTGGCAACGTAATGTCTCTGCTTTTTAATCTGCTATCTAGGCTGGTCATACCTTTTCTTCCAAGGAGCAAGCGTCTTTTAATTTCATGGCTGCAGTCACAATCTGCAGGGATTTTGGAGCCCAAAACTATAAAGTCTATCACTGTTTCCATTGTTTCCCCATCTATTTGCCATGAAGTGATGGGACCGGATGCCATGATCTTAGTTTTCTGAATGTTGAGTTTTAAGCTTAACTTTCTCACTCTCTTTCACCTTCATCAAGAGGCTCTTTAGTTCCTCTTCACTTTCTGCCATAAGAGTGGTGCCATCTGCATATCTGAGGTTATTGATATTTCTCCCAGCAATCTTGATTCCAGCTTGTGCTTCCTCCAGCCCCAAGCTTCTCATGACATACTGTGCATATAAGTTAAATAAGCAGGATGACTATACACAGCCTTGACGTACTCCTTTCCTGATTTGGAACCATTCTGTCGTTCCATGTACAGTTCTAACTGTTGCTTCTTGACCTGCATACTGATTTCTCAAGAGGCAGGTTAGGTGCTCTGGTATTCCCATCTCCTGAGGAATTTTCCACAGTTTGCTGTGATCCACAGTCAAAGTCTTTGACACAGTCAATAAAAAAGCAGATGTTTTTCTGGAACTCTCTTGCTTTTTCCATGATCCAACAGATGTTGACAATTTTTTTCTCTGGTTCCTCTGCCTTTTCTAAATCCAGTTTGAACATCTGGAAGTTCACAGTTCATGTACAATTGAAGCCTGGCTTGGAGAATTTTGAGCATTACTAGCATGTGAGATGAGTGCAACTGTGCGGTAGTTTGAGCATTCTTGGGTATTGCTGTTCTTTGGGAGTGGAATGAAAACTAACGTCTTCCAGTCCTGTGGCCATTGCTGAGTTTTCCAAATTTGCTGGCATACTGAGTGCAGCACTTTCACAGCATCATCTTTTAGGATGTGAAATAGCTCAACTGGAATTCCATCACCTCCACTAGCTTTGTTCATAGTGATGCTTCCTAAGGCCCACTTGACTTCATATTCCAGGATGTCTGGCTCTAGGTTAATGATCATACCATTGTGATTATCTGGGTTGTGAAGATCTTTTTTGTATAGTTCTGTGTATTCTTGCCACCTCTTCTTAATATCTTCTGCTTCTGTTAGGTCCATACCATTTCTGTCCTTTAGTTCCCTATCTTTACAGGAAAAGTTCCCTTATCTCTGGTCTTTCCCATCCTATTGTTTTCTGCTATTTCTTTGCACTGATGACTGAGAAGGCTTTTTTATCTCTCCTTGTTATTCTTAAGAACTCTGCACTCAAATATATCTTTCCTTTTCTCCTTTGCCTTTTGCTTCTCTTCTTTTCTCAGCTATTTGTAAGGCATCCTCAGACAACCATTTTGCCTTTTTGCATTTCTTTTTCTTGGGGATGGTCTTGATCCCTGCCTCTTGTACAATGTCACGAACCTCTGTCCATAGTTCTTCAGGCACTCAATCAGATCTAATCCCTTGAAATCTATCTGTCACTTCCACTTAAGGGATATCATTTAGGTCATACCTGAATGGTATAGTGGTTTTCCCTACTTTTTTCAATTTAAGTCTGAATTTGGCAATAAGGAATTCATGATCTGAGCCACAGTCAGCTCCCGGTCTTGTTTTTGCTGACTGTATAGAGCTTCTCCATCTTTGGCTGCAAAGAATATAATCAATCTGATTTCGGTATTGACCATTTGGTGATGCTCATTTGTAGAGTCTTCTCTCATGTTGTTGGAAGAGGGTATTTGCTATGACCAGAGTGTTCTTTTGGCAAAACTCTTTATTAGCCTTTGCCCTGCTTCATTCTGTACTCCAAGGCCAAATTTGCCTGTTACTCCAGGTATCTCTTGACTGCCTACTTTTGCATTCCTATCCCCTATAATGAAAAGGACATCGTTCTTGGTGTTAGTTTTAGAAGGTCTTGTCAGAGGTTAAAGTGTCTGCCTGCAATGCAGGAGACCTGGGTTCGATCCCTGGGTCGGAAAGATCCCCTGGAGAAGGAAATGGCAACCCACTCCAGTATTCTTGCCTGGAGAATCCCATGGATAGAGGAGCCTGGTGGGCTACAGTCCCCAGGGTCGCAAAGAGTCAGACACGACTGAGCAACTTCACTTCACCTGCAAAGTCTTTTAAGTCTTCATAGAACTGTTCAATTTTAGCTTCTTCAGCATTTCTGGTCAGGGCAGACTTGGATTACTATGATACTGAATGGTTTGCCTTGGAAACAAACAGAGATCATTCTGTCATTTTAAGACTGCTTCCAAGTATTGCATTTCGGACTCTTTTGTTCTTTTACTCCACTTCTTCTAAGGGATTCTTGCCCACAGCAATAGATGTAATGGTCATCTGAGTTAAATCACCCATTCCATTCCATTTTAGTTTGCTGAGTTCTAAAATGTTGACGTTCACTCTTGCCATCTCCTGTTTGACCACTTTCAATTTGCCTTGATTCATGGAACTAATATTCCAGGTTTCTATGCAATATTGTTCTTTACAGCACTGGACCTTGCTTCTATCACCAGTCACATCCACAACTGGGTATTGTTTTTGCTTTGGCTCTGTCTCTTCATTCTTTCTGGAATTATTTCTCCATGGATCTCCAGTAGCATATTGGGTACCTACAGACCTGGGGAGTTCATCTTTCAGTGTCCTATCTTTCTGCCTTTTCATACTGTTTATGGGGTTCTCAAGGCAAGAATACTGAAGTGGCTTGCCATTCCCTTCTCCAGTGGACCACATTTTGTCAGTACTCTCCATCATGACCTGTCCATCTTGGGTTGCCCTACACGGCATGGCTCAAAGTCTCATGAGTTAGACAAGGCTGTGGTCCATGTGATCAAATTGGTTAGTCTGCTGTGATTTCAGTCTGTCTGCCCTCTGATGGAGAAGGATAAGAGGCTTATGGAAATTTCCTGATGGGAGAGAATGACTGAGGGGGAACCTGGGTCTTGTTCTGATGGGCGGGGCCATGCTCAGTAAATCTTCAATCCAATTTTTTGTTGAAGGGTAGAGCTGGGTTCTCTCCCTGTTATTTACCTGGGGCCAAATTATGGTGGAGGTAATGTAGACAATGGCAACCGTCTTCAAAAGGTCCCAGGCATGCACTGCTACACTCAGTGCCCATCTTAAACAAATATAACAAAAAGGGCTTATCTCTCCATTTCTCTCTTACCTTAAACAGTAACAACCACGTCTTGAAATATCATTCTAGCTGTAGTTTAGCTGGGACAAAATCTGGCTACTTCCCAAATCCTAAACCATCCTACCTACATATGCAATGATAAGGTGCTTCAACTAGATGCAGTGAATGGAAATAAGACACATTTTTAAAATCTATAACTTACACAGCTTCTAGAATGTATACCACAGTTTCTTGTGTAGACTGTACAGTTTCCCATAATAAATTAATTTTTAGAAACTTGAAACACTTTTGATTCAACTTCTGACACATTAATAGTCACAACAGGGCATACATTAGTAACAAAAACATAAATGGACAAGATTTTTGGCACACTGATCCCCCTACATCATATGCTGAAAACTATGATATTATTTCTCTTTTCAAATATTAAATGAATCTAAAGCAGGTCTAATTATTACATGATAATCTTCATTCTGAATCTTCTCCTCATCTTCTTCATCCTCCTTCACCTCTCGTACAGAAGCTGTCGTAGGACCATCCTGGAGAAGCACGTCAGCGCATGATCCCGACTTCTTAGCTCGCGTCCCAGGAGTGTCATCATTTTGGGGGCTAAGATGATTATCTGGTGGGGACAAATCTCTTGATTTCTGAGTTCGAGACAACTCAATAGTAAGTCTCTTTTAAAAAAAGAACAACACAAACGTGTCATAAGCAGTCTGTCACTAGTAAAATTGTTTCAAGCAAAATCAAAACAAAACAAACAAAAAAATCGCCCCACACACCCAGATATTCATAAATATAGTTCTTGAACCATCTATCTCATACCTACTTGACTTCTGCTAATGGAAAAATCTATACAAAGAAAAACTGCCCAATTTATTCTCATCTTTCTTCTCATCTATAGCCCATGCTACACATACAAT
This sequence comes from Bubalus bubalis, assembly GCF_019923935.1. Classification (NCBI taxonomy): domain Eukaryota; kingdom Metazoa; phylum Chordata; class Mammalia; order Artiodactyla; family Bovidae; genus Bubalus; species Bubalus bubalis. The sequence goes on along the minus strand of NC_059159.1, from coordinate 53,213,805 downwards.
TAGCAAACCGCATCGTAAATATAGGCAGTTTTAGATAGTATACTTAACATGAAAAATTTTTTAGTCATGTTTTCCTCCTTCATATATTAAGCTACACCCAGCACTTCAAATTTCTCACCCCATCCTAACATCCACTGGCAGAAAGAAACATTGCTCATATAATTTAGTTTAGCATTGTAAAATAAAAGTTCATTAACTGATCCTCCCCAGCACTCAGTTCAACAACAATGAGAATTCAAGATGGGCAAAATTTAATTGTCAGGGAAGAGAAATACCCAAGTCACTGAGAGAAACTCAAGAGTCTGCCTCAAACTAGAGCAGCACTGTGCAATACAATCTTAAGCAATGATGGCAATCTTCTGTATTGCGATTCCCAATGCAAGCTAGCTAGCACAACGATGGAACTGGATTTTTAGGTTTAGATAACCACATGTGCTAGTGGCTACTGAACTGGACAGTCCAGAATGAGACTCAAAGGTAATGAGAATAAAGAACAAGTGGATTTATCTACAAAGTTACAAACACCAATAATATCCAAACTCTAACTGCAAATTTAACAGGCCTAAAAGACAATATGAAACACAAAACCTATAATATGTTTTTTCGCTTACCTCTTTAAGGTTATTTATCTGTTGGATATAGCTAGTTTGTGCAGCTTCCAATTGAGTGATATACCAATGCTGGTCCCGGCATTTTTGAAAGAAAGTTGGTGAACGAACCTGAAACCTTAAAAGAATAGCTGCACATGAAAACTAATCCAAACAGTAAAACATTACCAACCAAGCCTTAAAACTGTAACTATTAAATTCTACCATTTTAAATTTACTTCATTATGAGGCCAAAATCGTCCCAGGTGGAGCAGTGGTAAAAACAACTCTCCTGCCAATGCAGAAGACGCAGGAAATGTGGGTTCAATCCTTGGGTCAGGAAGATCTCCTGCAGGAGGAGATGGCAACCCACTCCAGTATTCTTGCCTGGGAAATCCCATGGACAGAGGAGCTTGGCAGACTACAGTCCATGAGGGTGTAAGAGTTGGATGTGACTGAGCACTGAGTACACAAATGAGGCCAAAATCCAGAACTCGGAGCTCCTGGTACTTGCCGTTTATACATGTAGTCCACTAATTATAATGACATATGGTTCTGAAAATTTATATCTAAGTCAGCTGCTAAATTCAAACTGTATTTTTCTAAAGAAGTAACATTACACATCATGGTTAAGCTTCTAAACTAACCTACTTAAAATACATTTACTATAAAAATCTACCTCAAATACACTGCTGATCATAAGCTGGAAAGAGGATCATACTATGCATGAAGGAGATGGCTACTGCTTCATTCTCCCTTCTTGTTTAGATCAGACCCCAGCAAAACAAGCAAAGTTTATTTTAGGCACTGCCCTTTTTCATTCCCTCTTCCATCTCATGTTCCATATTTCCTACTCATTAGTAAAAAAAAAAAAGTTAGGGTTAGGGGAAAACACAACTATCTCTATGTATTAAAACATAAAACTGGATATAAGACAGGATCTTGATCTCTTCGGAATTATCTGTACTGTAAAAAAAACTAACACTTTTTAAAGCAAAAATATTTAAAATCCCACACCTACCTTGTTAGATAAACATGACTCCATTTATAGTGAAAAAAATTACAGTAATGCATAAAGATGTTTCTGAAGAATGGAAGAGCCACAGGACGCAAGGCTAGTTTGGAAGCTTGCAAATCCCCCTCTGGGCTTCCCCTGTGGCTCAGTGCTAAAGAATCTGCCTGCCTATGCAGGAGACATGAAGATCCCCTGGAGTAGGAAATGCCAACTTTCCCCAGTATTCTTGCCTGGAAAATTCCATAAACAGAGAAGCCTGGTGGGCTCCAGTCCATGGGGTCACAAAGGGCTGGACATGAATCAGCGACTGAGCACACACACAAAATTCCTCTTCTAGTCTTGCCACCCTCATGTTGCCACCCTTATGAGAACTACCATCCCATTTTTTCCTAGGATTTTAGAGTTAGTGTAGGAATCTACTGACCACCTAACAGCTATCTGCAGCAAATAACTATTTTTAGTTAAGGATACTCATGCATCAAAGGGTAGAGATGAGTCACTCAACCACTATTCTAAGTGGATACTGCCAGACAGCATACATAGGTTGGACACTGGTGAGACTATCCGAAACATATTACCTTTAAATGACTAATGGAACTGACTAACCCTGCATATTGCTTTTAGTATCTGTGCCATTAAAATAAAAGCAAGTAGCAGGTAATAATCCTTAACTATCTCTTTTAATCAAAGAATTTCCATATATAGCATGGGCTGCAGTCCATGGGATCACGAAGAGCTGGACACGACTGAGTGACTTCACTTTCACTTTTCACTTTCATGCATTGGAGAAGGAAATGGCAACCCACTCCAGTGTTCTTGCGTGGAGAATTCCAGGGACGGGGGAGCCTGGTGGGCTGCTGTCTATGGAGTCGCACAGAGTCGGACACAACTGAAGCGACTTGGTGGCAGCAGCATCGACTTAAATAACTTTCTAATAAACAAATATAAAATTCCATCAGAATCTTATATTAAGGTTTTAAATTTTGAATAAGCCCTCATTAAATATACAAATGTTATACACTATAATGAAAAGCCCTCTCTCCACGAACCCACAGCAATTTATTTATACTGCTTTTACGGCATAACAACAGTTTTCAACCTTCAGCCCATTTCATCTTTAGTTTCCAAAGGACTAAAACCAGGCAACAGATTTCTTAATTTCTTTCCTAATATTAGCCCAGGGACTTCCCTTGAGGGAAAATGGTGAACAATTCACCTTCCAATGCAGGGGTTCAGCTCAGTTCAATCGCTCAGTCGTGTCCGACTCTTTGCAACCCAATGAACCACAGCACACTAGGTCTCCCTGGCAATCATCAACTACCAGAGTCCACCGAAACCCATGTCCATCGAGTCGATGATGCCATCCAACTATCTCATCCTCTGTCGTCCCCTTCTCCTGCCCTCAATCTTTCCCAGAATCAGGGTCATTTCCAATGACTCAGTTCTTCGAATCAGGTGGCCAAAGTATTCGAGTTACAGCTTCAGCATCAGTCCTTCCAGTGAATACTTAGGACTGATTTCCTTCAGGATGGACTGGTTGGATCTCCTTGCAGTCCAAGAGACTCTCAAGAGTCTTCTCTAACACCTCAGTTCAAAAGCATCAATTCTGCAGCTCTCAGCTTTCTTTATAGTCCAAATCTTACATCCATACATGACTACTGGAAAAACCATAGCTTTAACTAGACGGAGTCTGTCAGCAAAGTAATGTCTCTGCCTTTTAATATGCTGTCTAGGTTGGTTATAGCTTTTCCTCCAAAGAGCAAGTGTCTTTTCATTACATAGCTGCAGTTACCATCTGCAGTGATTTTGGAGCAAAAAAGTATAAAGTCTCTTACTCTTTCCATTGTTGCCCATCTATTTGTCATGAAGTGATGGGAACAGGATGCCATAATTTTAGTTTTCTGAAATGCTGAGTTTTAAGCCAACTTTTTCACTTTCCTCTTTCACTTTCATCAAGAGGCTCTCTAGTTCTTCTTTGCCTTCTGCCATAAGGGTGGTGTCATCTGTGTATCTGAGGTTATTGATATTTCTCCCAGCAATCTTGATTCCAGCTTGTGCTTCATCCAGCCTGGCATTTCACATGATATACTCTGCATGTAAGTTAAGTAAGCAAGGTGACAATATACAGTCTTTATGTATTCCTTTCCAGATTTGGAACCAGTCTATTGTTCCATGTCCAGTTCTAACTGTTGCTTTTGACTCGCATACAGATTTCTCAGGAGGCAGGTCAGGTGGTCTGGTATTCCCATCTCTTTAGAATTTTCCACACTTTGTTGTGATCACAGAGTCAAAGGCTTTGGCATAGTCAATAAAGCAGAAGTAGATGTTTCTCTGGAAATCTCTTGGCTTTTTCTATGATCCAGTGGATGTTGGCAATTTGATCTCTGGTTCCTCTGCTTTTTCTAAATCCAGCTTGAACATCTGGAAGTTCACGGTTCATGTAGTGTTCAAGCCTGGCTTGGAAAATTTTAAGCATTACTTTACAAGCGTGTGAGATGAGTGCAATTGTGCAGTAGTTTGAACATTCTTTGGCATTGCCCTTCTTTGGGATTGGAATCAAAACTGACCTTTTCCAGTCCTGTGGCCACTGCTGGGTTTTCCAAATTTGCTGGCATATTAAGAGCAGCACTTTCATAGCATCATCTTTTAGGATTTGAAATAGCTCAGGTGGAATTCCATTGCCTCCACTAGCTTTGTTCGTAGTGATGCTTCCTAAGGCCCACTTGACTTCACACTCCAGGATGCCTGGCTCTAGGAGGGTGATCACACCATCGTCGTTATCTTGGTCATGAAGATCTTTTTTGCACATGTCTTCTCTGTATTCTTGCCACCTCTTCTTAATATCTTCTGCTTCCGTTAGGTTCATACCATTTCTGTCCCTTACTGAGCCCATCTTTGCATGAAATGTTCCCTTGGTATCTCTAATTTTCTTGAAGAGATCTCTGGTCTTTCCCATTCTACGGTTTTTCCTCTATTTCTTTGCATTGATCGCTGAGTAAGGCTTTCTTATCTCTCCATGCTATTCTTTGGAACTCTGCATTCAAATGGGTCTATCTTTCCTTTTTTCCTTTGCCTTTAGCTTCTCTTCTTTTCTCTGCTTCAACTGAATTCACCTTCCAATACAGGGGATAAGGGTTCAATTCCTGGTCAGGGGACTAAGATCCTACATGCTGCAGGGCTACTAAGCACCACAACAACTGAGCCTGGGTACCTCAACAAGAGCCTGCATGCTGCAAACTACAGGGCCCCTGCACTCTGGAGCCTGTGTGCCAAAACTAGAGAAAAAGCCTGCCCAGCACAATGAAGATCCCACGTGCCACAACTAAGACCAAAAGTAAATATTAATATTATAATAAAATAGAAAAATAAATATTAATATATATGTGTATATATATTAATATACATATATTGGCTCAGTGCCAGGCACAGACTCAGGAAAAGTTGCTGAATTAATGATAATTAAGGGGCAGTGGCCGGGAGGACCAACCCCACGCCATGGCTGCGCGGGCACAGGAAGGCCTGGAGGAGCTATCCCACACTGAAGGTCAGGAAGGGCAGCAGTGAGGAGACACCCCTCGTCCAAGGTAAGGAGCATTGGCTGCACTCTGCTGGAGCAGCCATGAAGAGATACCCCACGCCCAAGGTAAGAGAAACCCAAGTAAGACGGCAGGTGTTGCAAGAACGCATCAGAGGGCAGACACACTGAAACCATACTCACAGAAAATTAGTCAATCTAATCACACTAGGACAACAGCCTTGTCTAACTCAGTGAAAACAAGCCATGCCCATGGAGCAACCCAAGATGGGCGGGTCATGGTGGAGAGATCTGACAGAATGTGGTCCACTGGAGAAGCGAATGGCAAACCACTTCAGTATTCTTGCCTTGAGAACCCCATGAACAGTATGAAAAGGCAAAATGATAGGATACTGAAAGAGAAACTCCCCAGGTCAGTAGGTGCCCAATATGCTACTGGAGATCAGTGGAGAAATAACTCCAGAAAGAATGAAAGGATGGAGCCAAAGCAAAAACAATACCCAGCTGAGGATGTGACTGGTGACAGAAGCAAGGTCCGATGCTGTAAAGAGCAATATTGCACAGGAACCTGGAATGTCAGGTCCATGAATCAAGGCAAATTGGAAGTGGTCAAACAAGAGATGGCAAGAGTGGATGTCGACATTCTAGCAATCAGCGAACTGAAATGGACTGGAATGGGTGAATTTAACTCAGATGACCATTATATCTACTACTGCGGGCAGGAATCCCTTAGAAGAAAAGGAGTAGCCATCATGGTCAACAAGAGAGTCCGAAATGCAGTACTTGGATGCAATCTCAAAAACGACAGAATGATCTCTTGTTCGTTTCCAAGGTAAACTATTCAATATCACAGTAATCCAAGTCTATGCCCCAACCAGTAACCTTGAAGAAGCTGAAGTTGAACGGTTCTATGAAGACCTACAAGACCTTTTAGAACTAACACCCAAAAAAGATGTCCTTTTCATTATAGGGGACTGGAATGCAAAAGTAGGAAGTCAAGAAACACCTGAAGTAACAGGCAAATTTGGCCTTGGAATACAGAATGAAGCAGGGCAAAGACTAATAGAGTTTTGCCAAGAAAATGCCCTGGTCATAACAAACACCCTTTTCCACACAAGAGAAGACTCTATACATGGATATCACCAGATGGTCAACATCGAAATCAGATTGATTATATTCTTTGCAGCCAAAGATGGAGAAGCTCTATACAGTCAGCAAAAACAAGACCAGGAGTTGACTGTGGCTGACCATGAACTCCTTATTGCCAAATTCACACTTAAAGTGAAGAAAGTAGGGAAAACCACTAGACCATTCAAGTAGGACCTAAATCAAATCCCTTATGATTATACAGTGGTAGTGAGAAATAGATTTAAGGGCCTAGAGCCTGATGAGCTATGGAATGAGGTTCGTGACGCTGTATAGGAGACAGGGATCAAGACCATCCCCATGGAAAAGAAATGCAAAAAAGCAAAATGGCTGTCTGGGGAGGCCTTACAAATAGTGATGAAAAGAAGAGAAGCGAAAAGCAAAGAAGAAAAGGAAAGATATAAGCATCTGAATGCAGAGTTCCAAAGAATAGCAAGAAGAGATAAGAAAGCCTTCTTCAGCGATCAATGCAAAGATATAGAGGAAAACAACAGAATGGGAAAGACTAGAGATCTATTCAAGAAAATCAGAGATACCAAAGGAACTTTTCATGCAAACATGGGCTCGATAAAGGACAGAAATGGTATGGACCTAACAGAAGCAGAAGATAGTAAGAAGAGATGGCAAGAATACACAGAAGAACTGTACAAAAAAGATCTTCACAACCCAGATAATCACGATGGTGTGATCACTGACCTAGAGCCAGACATCCTGGAATGTGAAGTCAAGTGGGCCTTAGAAAGCATCACTACGAACAAAGATAGTGAAGGTCATGGAATTCCAGTTGAGCTATTCCAAATCCTGAAAGATGATGCTGTGAAAGCGCTGCACTCAATATGCCAGCAAATTTGGAAAACTCAGCAGTGGCCACAGGACTGGAAGAGGTCCGTTTTCATTCCAATCCCAAAGAAAGGCAATGCCAAAGAATGCTCAAACTACCGCACAATTGCACTCATCTCACACGCTAGTAAAGTAATGCTTAAAATTCTCCAAGCCAGGCTTCAGCAATATGTGAACCATGAACTTCCTGATGTTCAAGCTGGTTTTAGAAAAGGCAGAGGAACCAGAGATCAAATTGCCAACATCTGCTGGATCATGGAAAAAGCAAGAGAGTTCCAGAAAAACATCTATTTCTGCCCTATTGACTATGCCAAAGCCTTTGACTGTGTGGATCACAATAAACTGTGGAAAATTCTGAAAGAGATGGGAATATCAGACCACCTGATCTGCCTCTTGAGAAATTTGTATGCAGGTCAGGAAGCAACAGCTAGAACTGGACATGGAACAACAGACTGGTTCCAAATAGGAAAAGGAGTACGTCAAGGCTGTATATTGTCACCCTGCTTATTTAATTTATATGCAGAGTACATCATGAGAAATGCTGGACTGGAAGAAACACAAGCTGGAATCAAGATTGCCGGGAGAAATATCAATAACCTCAGGTATGCAGATGACACCACCCTTATGGAAGAAAGTGAAGAGGAACTAAAAAGCCTCTTGATGAAAGTGAAAGTGGAGAGTGAAAAAGTTGGCTTAAAGCTCAACATTTAGAAAACGAAGATCATGGCATCCGGTCCCATCACTTCATGGGAAATAGATGGGGAAACAGTGGAAACTGTGTCAGACTTTATTTTTCTGGGCTCCAAAATGACTGCAGATGGTGACTGCAGCCATGAAATTAAAAGACGCTTACTCCTTGGAAGGAAAGTTATGACCAACCTAGATAGCATATGAAAAAGCAGAGACATTACTTTGACAACAAAGGTTCGTCTAGTCAAGGCTATGGTGTTTCCTGTGGTCATGTATGGATGTGAGAGTTGGACTGTGAAGAAGGCTGAGCGCAGAAGAATTGATGCTTTTGAACTGTGGTGTTGGAGAAGACTCTTGAGAGTCCCTTGGACTGCAAGGAGATCCAACCAGTCCATTCTAAAGGAGATCAGCCCTGGGATTTCTTTGGAAGGAATGATGCTAAAGCTGAAACTCCAGTACTTTGGCCACCTCATGCGAAGAGCTGACTAACTGGAAAAGACTCTGATGCTGGGAGTCAGAGGGCAGGAGGAGAAGGGGACGCCAGAGGATGAGATGGCTGGATGGCATCACTAACTCGATGGACATGAGTCTGAGTGAACTCCAGGAGTTGGTGATAGACAGGGAGGCTTGGCGTGCTGCGATTCATGGGGTCGCAAAGAGTCGGACATGACTGAGCGACTGATCTGAAACATCACAAGAAGAATTTGTTGCTCTACCAACATTCAAGTCTTTAAGCTCTGCTATAAACAAGAATGGCCAAAATAAAGACCCAGAGGTTGTGCTAAACTGCACTGAAGAAAGGAAACTCTCATACAGATCATCAGAAAGAGTCAATACTACTAGGATTCCAATAAGATGACTAAGGCCATAAATAACAGCTGTTTTGCAGGCTGGTAAAATTGATATTTGAGTAATTGTACAGTCTTTCTGGTTAAATTATGAAACAGCAACAAATTACTCCTTTTGGTGAATAAGAGAACCTAAAAGTTATAAAATGATAGTAAACTAATCTCCCCAAAGAAAACAAAAACATGAATTATTTTCTATATTCAAAATGCAATCCTTTCTTTCAGTTTCTTATTCTTCCAGTAAAGTTATGAAGAACACATAACAGTAAAGGGTGATATAATAGCAACTCATCCAGCATGCTCAAGGAAAAGAAATCAAAATAAATAAAATTTAAGAACATATTCAATCTCTTTTAAGGACAAAAGAACTTTTAAAATTATTTGATGGAAACTTAAACTGTTAAACACTCTAAAACCTCTCAATTCAAAACATATTTGAATTTCTTTTTTTAACTACTCAAGCTCTCATTTTGATCATCAAATTAAAATTGGATATAATGATGTCCCAAAACTGAATTATAAAAGTACCCCAATATTAAACAGGGCTGTTGCAATTCTACAGTCCCTGCTTATGTTCTGTCCTTTATTGTAAATGACACATCAACTACCAACTCTTAGCTTATTTTCATCAATTTTCATCTGTATTCCCTTACTTTTAATTTGATATTATCTAGAAGAAACTGAAAATGTTTTTGTGAAACTAAGCTTACAAAGCCAGCCATCCAAATACAATATACAATTTCCAGTGGGGGGAAAAAATTACTTGATATCATGCTATTCTTGAATCTCCAAATGGTGAAGCTGCTAGAATTTCAACAGATAAATGGGACATTACCATGTTTATTGGAAACAGTAGTTTACTCTTTATGGAGAGCGAGCAAGCTCCGTTGCTTCAGATGTGTTCGACTCTTTGACCCTATGGACTGTAGCCTGCCAGGCTCCTCAGTGCCTGGGATTCTCCAGGCAAAAATACTAGAGTGGGTTGCCATGCCCTCCTCCTCGGGATCTTTCCGACCCAGGGACTGAACCCAGGTCTCCTGCATTACAGGCAGATTCTTTAGTGCTGAGCCACCAGGTAAGTCCATTTTTTATGGAATTACTAACTAAATGTCACACACATTTCTCACTAGCTTATTCACTGACCACACAGGACTTCTGAAATTAAATGGGTAAGAACATGGTAGATTACAGTTAGTGTAGATTACAATATTCATCTTGGTTAAGTGAAGACTTTAAAGTTCTGATGACATTATTCCCTGTGATACACACCAAAATACAAATGCTTCCTATTACCTTAAAATCACTGTATCATTCTGTCGATTCAAGTATCCTTCATTTGCAAGTAAGTCCAAACGGAAAAATCTATTATAACCCCAGCATTCTCCAACTTCAAAGTCAGATGCAAATTCTCGAATGATATTTTTGGTAGGATCATTGCAGGATTGATGAACCATCTCTACGCGATATTCATATCTAAAATTGAAAACAGACTATAAATATAGAGGTACTAAAGCAAGAATAAAAGACATAAAAACATCAAGGTCATTAAGTACCTAAGAAGAAACTTACTGATATATACAGCTACATGTCTTTCAGAAAGGATCATGACAACAGTATTATGAATGGAATTATGACATAATCAGCACTAGGTCCTTTCCCCCTCTTTAAAAGTGTTCACCATTACAGCAGGTACCACCTTAGAAAATGAATAAATTTTGTATAAAACAGTACTTTAAAGGTTACACATTTTAGCAACACTATGTATTTTTCCATATATCCAATACCTAGTGTTTCCTCACAATATTCTACCACTTTCTTTGAGATGTACCACAATAAAGTTTTAAAATAAATTATAAAATTTGAATACTATATTTTTCTAATTCAATTTATCATAAATTAACTGTGCATTCAGAAACTCAAGCCTATAAAACTTTCTAGTAGAAAATAAGTATACAGTGGGAAAGCCAGTACATTTAGACTTCCATATCTTAAATAGTATAAAATTTTCAAGTCTTCAAACTCATTTTTACTCAGAAAGTATTGTTACTACAAGAACAAAAAGTGAAAAAAGATCATCAGAAGGAACATCCAACAGTAGCCATAAAGCTTCTCCTTTTTGGTGGAGATAAACTTTTAAAAATTTCACAATTTGTATGGAAATACAAAAAACCTCGAATAGCCAAAGCGATCTTGAGAAAGAAGAATGGAACTGGAGGCATCAACCTACCTGACTTCAGGCTCTACTACAAAGCCACAGTTATCAAGACAGTATGGTACTGGCACAAAGACAGAAATATAGATCAATGGAACAAAACAGAAAGCCCAGAGATAAATCCATGCACATATGGACACCTTATCTTTGACAAAGGAGGCAAGAATATACAATGGATTAAAAACAATCTCTTTAACAAATGGTGCTGGGAAATCTGGTCCACCACTTGTAAAAGAATGAAACTAGAACACTTTCTAACACCATACACAAAAATAAACTCAAAATGGATTAAAGACCTAAACGTAAGACCAGAAACTATAAAACTCCTAGAGGAGAACATAGGCAAAACACTCTCTGACATACATCACAGCAGGATCCTCTATGACCCACCTCCCAGAATATTGGAAATAAAAGCAAAAATAAACAAATGGGACCTAATTAACCTTAAAAGCTTCTGCACAGGTGAAAAGACAGCCTTCAGAATGGGAGAAGATAATAGCAAATGAAGCAACTGACAAACAACTAATCTCGAGAATATACAAGCAACTCCCAAAGCTCAACTCCAGAAAAATAAATGACCCAATCAAAAAATGGGCCAAAGAACTAAATAGACATTTCTCCAAAGAAGACATACAGATGGCTAACAAACACATGAAAAGATGCTCAACATCACTCATTATCAGAGAAATGCAAATCAAAACCACTATGAGGTACCATTTCACACCAGTCAGAATGGCTGCGATCCAAAAGTCTACAAGTAATAAATGCTGGAGAGGGTGTGGAGAAAAGGGAACCCTCTTACACTGTTGGTGGGAATGCAAACTAATACAGCCACTATGGAGAACAGTGTGGAGATTCCTTAAAAAACTGGAAATAGAACTGCCTTATGATCCAGCAATCCCACTGCTGGGCATACACACTGAGGAAACCAGAAGGGAAAGAGACACGTGTACCCCAGTGTTCATCGCAGCACTGTTTATAATAGCCAGGACATGGAAGCAACCTAGATGTCCATCAGCAGATGAATGGATAAAAAAGCTGTGGTACATATACACAATGGAGTATTACTCAGCCATTAAAAAGAATACATTTGAATCAGTTCTAATGAGGTGGATGAAACTGGAGCCTATTATACAGAGTGAAGTAAGCCAGAAAGAAAAACACCAATACAGTATACTAACGCATATATATGGAATTTAGAAATATGGTAACAATAACCCTGTGTACAAGGCAGCAAAAGAGACACTGATGTATAGAACAGTCTTATGGACTCTGGGAGAGGGTGAGGGTGGGAAGATTTGGGAGAATGGCATTAAAACAGGTAAAATATCATGTTAAAAAACAACAACAACAACAACCAAAAACCCAATACCTTAGTCTTCTACTTCTGCTTGCAAAGGGCAAAAGAAAAAATTGCAGTTCTTTACCTACAAATGAATGTAAATACAGTTGACCCTTGAACAACACAGGTTTGAACTGCACTGGTCCACTTCAAGGTGAATTTGTTAATAGCAAACACTACAGCACTACAACCTGTGGTTGTTGGAATCCGAGCATGTGGAACTGTGGGTATGGAGGAACCCAGGAAAGGAAGGACCAATGAAAAGTTACATGCAGATTTTTGACTCTGTGGAGGACTGGTAACCCTAATCCCTGCGATGTTCAATGGTCAACTGTATTTAAGTACTATCAAATGATTTTTATATTAGTATCTCTCACAGTGTATTATTAATAGATTGATGGCACAAACTAATGCAAAAGCTATGATATTTTGTCTGTCTAGATATTGCAGTTGTGAGGCCTGCTCTCACCAACAAGAGTTGCCACTAAATGTCTAAAAATAAACCCCAATACCTATGTGCAACCGATATTTTACAAAGGTTCTAAGATGATTCAATAGAGAAAGGAAAGCTTCCTCAACAAATGGTGCTGAGGGATTTCCTCGGTGGTCCAATGGTTGGGAGACCAGGCTTTTGCTGGGTTCAGTACCTGGCCAGGGAACTGGGATCCCAAAAATTGCAAAGGGAAGCCAAAAAACAAAACAAACAACCCCCCTAAAACCAAAACCAATAACAACAAAAAAACAAATGGCACTAAGAAATCTGATTACATGCAAATTTTATATATGTATTTCATATACAACTTCCTAATTTCATACACAAAAATGAACTCCAAAGAGATCAATGACCCAAATACAAGGGCTAAAATTATAAAACTCTTAGAAGAAAATACAGGGGTAAATACTCAAGAATTTGAATTTGGCAATGGATTCGGAGACTTGACTCCAAAGCATGAGCAAGAAATAGGTAACTTGGATTTCACAAAAATTTAAAATTTTTGTGCATCAGAGGACATTATCAAGAAACTGAAAAGACAACTCACAGAATGGAATAAAGTTTTCAAATCACATGTCTGATAAGGACTTAGTATAAAAATATATAGAAAATTCTTGGAACTCAGCAATTAAGAGACAAGCAACCTATTTTAAAAATGAACAATGAACTTGAATAGACATTTCTCATTTCTCCAAAGAATATATACAAATGGAAAATACAAAACAAAACATGAAAAGATGCTCAATCTCACCAGTCACTAAGGAAATGCAGGTCAAAATCAAATGAGATACCACTTCAAATTCACTAGGATGCCTATAAAATATAATCTAAAAATGGGAAATAATGCATCCACTGTAGAAAACAGTATGGCAGTTCCTCAGAATGTTAAAAATACAGAATTACCATATAACCTAGCAATTCCACTATTGATACATATTCAAAAGAAATGAAAACCTAAGCCCATATAAAAATAAAAACTTGTACATGAAATATTTATAGCAGGATTACTCATAATAGCCAAAAGATGGAAACAATCCATATGTCCATTAACAGATACGTGGATAAACAAACTGAGGTATATACATACAATGGAATATTGTTCACCCATATAAAAGAACGAAGTTTTGATGCTTCAACACTGGTTGACCCCTGAACACACTATGCTAATAATAACTAAAAAGACATCAAATATAAAAGATCCCAAATTGTATGAACTTTTATATGAAATATTCAGAATAGTAATTATCTAGGATTGAAAGAAGGAAAGGATGGGTATAAGGTGTTCTGAGATGATGAAAACATTCTGAAATTAGAGAGAGGTGGTGATTGTACAACACTGGAAACACACTAATTTCCACTGAACTGTGTATTTAAAAATGCTTTATATATGAATTTCATCTCAAAAATAAAATTTACTTCTATTTTAAAAATGAGTAGTTAAAACCTCAAAATTCATAGAGAAACAACCAAGAATGTTGACAATCTAGGGAGAAAGACATTCATGCAGATGGTTAAATACATCCAGGATCAAGACAGGTGTTAACTTTAAAATCAATATAAAACAATTTTTGAAAAATCAGTTTATTATGTAAAAAAGCATATAGTATTTGAAAAAAGATCATTCTTTTATCTGCAGTAGTTCTCTCTTTAAAAATAAAATTATTTATTTGGCTGGGCCGGGTTTTAGTTGCAGCATGTAGGAGCTATTATAGTTCCCTAACCAGGGATTGAACCTGGGTCCCCTGTGTGGCAGCACAGAGTCTTGGCCACTGGATCACCAGGGAAGTCCTTGCATTAGTTATTTAAAATTATGACAGATATACACCTATGTTTCTATTAAATATAGCAATTAATCCAAGCTATGTTATTTATAAAGCAACTCAACCCTAATCTCAGATAAAACTAAAACCTCAAATTTGAATATTCCAACTTAAATTCCTTTCTTTTATCAAACTGAAAGTCTGAGTGAACTGAACAATCATTAACTTAAAATTTTAGTCTCATTAGTATTACTCCCCAAGGGAAAGTTCTATTCTTTTCTTAAGCAACTCAAAGAAATTTCCTTCTCTAAAACAAGTCAGCTCAGTAAATACTGTTAAGAGCCAATTTGAGGGTATCACTCACATGTAAATTTGCTCTAAAGCCAAGACAGGTTTACGGTAACACACACAGGGAGAAAGGTATTTACATACAATGAAATTATCAAAGTACTTCTGCAGCGTCCCAGGTGTTATTAAAATCTACTAGATAATACAATGATTTATATTTTTACTTCATTTTCTGACAGTTAAACTACCTCACTGGTAAACTCTCAATCCCATAATTGAATGATGTTTCAATAATTAATTTAAGAAGTATTCAAAACTTTTCTCTAGGCTTACTGGACTGTTAAAGAGAATTAACAGGTAAGGGAAATTCCTAGTGGCCCAAGGGTTAGGACTCTGCGCTTTCACTGATGAGGAAGCAGGTTCTATCCCTCGTCGGGGAACTAAGACCCTACATGCTGCATCAGTTAGTCAGTTCAGTCGCTCAGTCATATCTGACTCTTTGCGACTCCATGGAGTGCAGCACGCCAGGCTTCCCTGTCCATCACCAACTCCCAGAGCTTACTCAAACTCATGTCCATTGAGTCAGTGATGCCATCCAACCATCTCATCCTCTGTCATTCCCTTCTCCTTCTGCCTTCAATCTTTCCCAGCATCAGGGTCTTTTCCAATGAGTCAACTCTTCGCAACAGGTGGCCAAAGTACTGGAGTTTCAGCATCAGTCCTTACAGTGAATACTCAGGACTGATTTCCTTTAGGATGGACTGGTTGGATCTCCTTGCAGTCCAAGAGACTCTCAAGAATCTTCTCAAACACCACAGTTCAAAAGTATCAAGTCTTTGGCGCTCAGTTTTCTTTATACTCTGACTCTCACATCCATACATGACTACTGGAAAAACCATAGCTTTGACTAGACGGATCTCTCCTTTTTAATATGCTGTCTAGATTGGTCATAGCCTTTCTTCCAAGGAGTAAGCGTCTTTCAATTTCATGGCTGCAGTCACTATCTGCAGTGATTTTGGAGCCCCAAAATATAAAGTCTCTGTTTCAACTGTTTCCCATTTACTTGCTATGAAGTGATGGGACCAGATGCCATGATCTTAGTTTTCTGAATGTTGAGTTTTAAGCCAACTTTTTCACTCTCCTCTTTGACTTTCATCAAGAGGCTCTTTAGTTCTTCTTTGCTTTTTGCCATAAGGGTGGTGTCATCTGCATATCTGAGGTTATTGATATTTCTCCCGGCAATCTTGATTCCAGCTTGTGCTTCTTCCAGCCCAGCATTTCTCATGATGTACTCTGCATATAAATTAAATAAGTAGGGTGACAATATACAGCCTTGACGTACTCATTTCCCGATTTGGAATGAGTCTGTTGTTCCATGTCCAGTTCTAACTGTTGCTTCCTGACCTGCATAAAGATTTCTCAGGAGGCAGGTCAGGTGGTCTGGTATTCCCATCTCTTGAAGAATTTTCCACAGTTTGTTGTGATCCACACAGTCAAAGGCTTTGGCAGAGTCGATAAAGCAGAAGTAGATGTTTTTCTGGAACTCTCTCGCTTTTTCAGTGATCCAACAGATGTTGGCAATTTGATCTCTGGTTCCTCTGCCTTTTCTAAAACCAGCTTGAACATCTGGAAGTTCATGGTTCACGTACTATTGAAGCCTGGCTTGGAGAATTTTGAGCATTATTTTGCTAGAGTGTGAGATGAGGGCAATTGTGCAGTAGTTTGAGCATTCTTTGGCATTGCCTTTCTTTGGGTTTGGAATGCAAACTGACCTTTTCCAGTCCTGTGGCCACTTGAGTTTTCCAAATTTGCTGGCATATTGAGTGCAGCAGCACATGCTGCACAGCACAGCCAAAAAAAAGAAAAGAAAAAAAAACCCAATGATAAGATGCCTGTTTTTACCCAAACAGAACATTCTCATTAAGGTATTCAGATAATATCTAGCAAATACACAATTCTAATCTTAAACCTTAGTATCCTGAATTTTCATTATCACTGATAATATTACTACTACTTATGATGTAAACTTTAAGTTCCTTAAGTGTATATATCAACAATAAAAGCATGCAAAATGAAACCAGCACCAAAAGCAACAGAAATGTCACAAAATCTACCTATCAGCAAGAGGAGAATCTTAGGAAGGTAAGAAACACAGGTACAGACACAACTTGTTTTATTGTGCTTTTGGTTTTTTGTACTTCAGAGGTATATCACTGTTACACATTGAAGGTTTGTGGCAACCTTGCATCAAACAAGTCTATTTGGCTCCCCTGTTCCAACAGCATTTAGTCACTTCATGTCTATGTCACAGTTTGTAATTCTCACAATCTTTCAAACTTTTACATTATTATTGTTATATCTGTAATCATGATCTATGACAAGTGACCTCTGATGGAATTGTTTTGGGGTGCCACAAACCATATCCAACAACAAACTTAACTGATAAACGTGTAAGTTCTGACTGCTTTACCTATCAGCATCTGTCTTCCCTGCCTCACCTCCCCAATTTCTTTCCTTCTCTTAGGCCTCCCTATTCCTGAGATATAACAATACTGAAATTAGACAAATTAATGGCCTTTAAGTGTTTAAGTGAAAGAGAAACTCAAGTCTTATTTTAAATCAAAAGCTAGAAATGATTAAGGTTAATGAGGAAAACATGTTGAAAGCCAAGAGAGGCTGAAAGATAGGCCACTTGTGTCAAACAGTTAGCCAAGCTACGAATGCAAAGGAAAAATTCTTACAGGAAGTTGAAAGTGTTACTCCAGTGAACACACAATTTAAAAAGCTAAACCGTATCACTGATGACATGGAGAAAGTTTTAGTGGTCCAGATAGAAGAACAAACAAGCTACAACTTTCCCCTAAGGCAAAGCCTAATCCACAGCAAGGTCCTAAGTCTCAATTCCACAAAGGCTGAGAGAGACGAAGAGGCAGAAGAAAAATTTAAAGCTACCAGAGGCTGGTTGCTGAGGTTGAAGGAATGAAGCTGTCTTCATAACATAAAACCAGAAGCTGGTATAGAAGCTGCAGCAAGCTATACAGAAGTAATGTCTGGCTTCAAAGCATCTGAGGACAGGCTGAGTTTTGTCAGGAGCTACTGTAGCTGGTGACTTTAAGCTGAAGCTAATGCTCATTTACCTTTCTGAAAACCCTAGAGCCCTTAAGAACTATGCTAAATTTACTCTGCCTTTGCTCTATAAAAAGAACAAAGCCTGAGGACAACCCATCTCTTTACCTGTGGTTAACTGAATATTTTAAGCCCACTGTTGAGATTTACTGCTCTGGAAAAAAAAACTTTTTGCAAAGTATTACTGCTCATTGACAATGCACCTGGCCACCCAAGAGCTCTGATGGAGATGTACAAAACTGCTGTTGCTTTCAGGCCTGCTCACGCACATCCATTCTGCGGCCCACAGATAAGGAGTAATTTTGACTTTCAACTCTTATTAATTAAGAAATATATTTCATAAGGCAATAACTGCTGTAGTAATTGCTCTGATGGATCCAGGTAAAGTAAATTGAAAACCTGGAAAGGTTTAACCATTCTAGACGCCAAAAAGACCATTCATGATTTGTGGGAAGAGGTTGGAAAAATCAACATTAAGACGACTTTGGAAGAACTTGACTCCAAACCTCACAAAAGACTTGAAGGGGCTGAAGATCTCAGTGGAGGAAGTAACTGCAGACATGGCAGAAACAGCGAGAGAATCAGAATGAGAAGTAGAGCCTGAAGATGTGACTGAACTGCTACCATCTCCATAAAACTTTAATGGATGAGGAGCTACTTTCTACGAATGGGAAAAAAAAAAGGTTTCTTGAGACACAACCTACTCCAGGTAAAGATACTGTGAAGGTTATTGAAATGATAACAAAGGATTTAGAATATTACATAAATTTAGTTGATAAAGCACTGGTGAAGGAAATGGCAATCCACTCTAGTATTCTTGCCTGGAAAATCCCATGCACAGAGGAGCATGGCGGGCTATAATCCACAGGGTCACAAAAAAGTCGGGCAACAATAGTTGATAAAGCAAAGTCAGGATTTGAGAGGATTGACTCAAAATCTGAAACAAGTTCTACTGTGAGTAAAATGCTAACAAACAGCACTGCATGCTACAGAGAAACCATACATGAGAGGACAAGTCAATCAATGCTGCAAACTTTACTGTTATATTATTTAAAGAAGTTGCTACACCCACCCTAGCCTTTAGCAATCACTACCCTGATCAGACAACAGCCACCAAATATCGAGGCAAAACCTTCCACCAGCAAAGAATTATGACCCACTGATGACTCAGTGATGGTTTGCATTTTATAGCAATAAGGTATTTTAAATTAGATATGTATATTGTTTTCTGAGACATACTACTATCGCACACTTAATATACTATAAACATAACTTTTGTGTGACTTGCTTTATTGCAGTGGTCTAGAACCAAACCTGCAATATCTCTGAGTTATGCTTATCTACAGATCAGAAAATAGTCAAGAGACAAGAAGAGAACCAAGATTAATGGTAGCAACAGGGTTATGAACAAAATCCTAAAATGACTAAACTTCTTATAATTCTGTCCATGATCAACCACCTTCCAATTACAAATTTGGTGGTTAAGAACAAAGAATACAGAGAAAGAAACATCTATGTTAAACAGACTGCATTTTAACAATGCTGAACGTACGTGAATAACTTAGCTGCTATACTTCCATCTGTAAAACGGGAGTGATGATAGCAGTGACGGCACATGAGGTGGCAGTAAAGCAAACTGAGGTACAGAAGGCAAGTGCACAGCACAAAGTACATACTCAGCTGCTGCTGCTAAGTCGCTTCAGTCGTGTCCGACTCCGTGCGACCCCACAGATGGCAGCCCACCAGGCTCCACCGTCCCTGGGCAGATGTTGGCTATTATAGCAACAATACAGGTCCAATAGCAACAGTCCCCGGCTTCAGATCACAGATCTGGGACAGAGTTACGGCTAAAATATATTAATAGTTACAACTCAGAGGCCAGAATCCTTTCTATACTACCAGCTTTATTCATAGCTTGACTCACGAGTGGTGGCAAGAATGTTCTGCATTAAGGTTAGTCTATGTCAGAGGTTGTGCTATTGCGGGTCAGTTCCTATGATTCTTTCAGCAATCCAAAAAGTCAAAACCAATCTTTGTAATAATGCTAAGATGTTATTTGCCTTTTTCACTGTGTTTGACATTTTCGCTAATGGTGCAAAAGCAATGGTAGTTAAAATGTACCAGTAATCATACTATTCACTGCTACATATTTTCGGGGGGGGGGGGGGGGCGGGGAGTATCTTTGAAGAAGTAGTAAAAATGACAAATGTTATTAAACCTCAACACTTGGTGTCACAAATGGGAAACATTCAAAAAGTACTTATGCTGCAATGGTTGCCTTCGAAAAAACCACTTTGTTCAACTGAGTTCCAAGATCAGTCACTTTTTTGTGAAACAAACTGAAAGAACTGACGAACAATAGTTATTCAGTTGTAGATACCCGGCAGACATGTTCTGGACCAAAATAACTAAGGAAAAGAACTGCCAGTATCTGTTGCCAGTGATAAAACACACTTTCAAGCAAAAAAAAAAAAAAAAAAAAAGAAAACCATAATCCTGGAAAACTTGTATGTACCACATGAACTTAAAAGCTTTTCAATACTTTAAGACTTTTATTATGAAAACGGTGCTATCAACAAATGTGACTGATACTGCATAATGAAATGTATCAACTGTTTTTAGTAAAAAATTATTTTCTAAATGATTAACCCAGAGTGTTACAAAGTCATACATGAGTAAAAGATCCATGCAAAGTATAAGACAGGCCAATAAAGTTTTAATTGTTTTTCTGAATAAGTTTTAATGAAATGGGCCTTTTCTGGTGGTCCAGTGATTAAGAATCCAACTTGCAATGCAGAGGATACAGGTTCGATCCCTGGTTCAGGAAGATTCCACATGTGGCGGAGCAACTTAGCCCGCAAGCCACAATGTTGAGCGCCTGTGTTCTCGATCGAGATCGCAAGCTGCAACTATTGAAGCCCACACCCTAGAGCTCATGCTCTACAACAAAAGAAACCACCACAATGAGAAGCCTGCACAGAGAGAGGAGCCCCGCCCGCCACAACTAGAGAAAAAGCCTGAGCAGCAAGGAAGACTTAGCACAGCCATAAACAAAAAGCTTTAATGATGTGGAACTTAAGTGTATAATCGGTAAGTCAGACACATATTTATATATATCCATAAAACCATTACCAGTACAGCAACCAAAACACATATCCACCATACCGAGTCTCCTCTGCCTCGCATAATTCTTCTCTTACCTTCTCCCTACACCTTCCAACCAACCTCAGCCCAGCCTGCCCCATCTCTCAGCAACCACACATCTGCACTGTCACTATAGATTAGTCTGCATTTTTCTAGAGGTTTATATAAATAGAATCATTCATATGTGCTCTTTTTAATCTGGCTCCTTTCATTTAAAATAATTTAAAAGTCCTATTGTCACATGTGTCAACAGTTCATTATTTTTTATTGCTAAGTTTTATTTCATTGTCTAGCCATAGCAAAATTTGCTTATTTATCTGTTGCTGGCCATTAGGGTTGATTTTACTTGGCTATTCAAAATGTAGTTACTACGAACATTTCTATAAGACTTTGTTGGATATCTAGTTCCTTTTCTCTGAGGTAAATATCTAAAAGTGGTTTGACTGAGTCATACAGAAGTGTATGACTTGTTTACACCAACTTGTTTACAGAAGTCATTGTATCGTTTTATATTCCCACCAGAAGCATCTAAGACTCCAGATTTCTCTATATTCTAAGATTTCAGATTTCTCTACACGTGGTATGATCTTTGTAATTATAGCTACTCTAATACGACACGGTAGTATTATTTTGTAGGTAAATTTGTTTTCCTAATGACTAATGCTATAAACACCTTACACAGGCTTATTTTGCCATGTATATACCTTCTTTATGGGGTGTCGCACAAACTTTTTGCCACTATGGGGAAGGGACCTTGTTAATTTATTATCAGTTCAACTCCACATAATCTGAGGAAGACAACTTTATAATTCCCATGAAGTCTAATTTACAAATGTGTTTTTTTGTGGATTGTGCTTTTGCATTTTAACTAAAATAACGACGCCCAAGACAAAAGTACATTTCCTCTTGTGTTATCTCCAGCAAGTTTTATTATTTTACAACTTAAATCTAGGTCTAGGAACAATTTTCAGTTAGTTTAAGTCTATAGTGTGAGGTATGGATCCGAGTTCCATTTTTTTGTATATGAACATCTAAATGTTCAAGCGCAATTTGTTGAAAAGATTACACCTTCCCCACAGCACTGTCTTTGCATCTTTTTCAACCACTAATTTCATAATGAAAGTGCATTTATTTCTGGAATTGTAACACAGGTATCCCCAATTTTTTAACATTCTCTTTCCGCCACTTTACTTTTTACAAAAAGGTCTACACTAGTACTTGTTTTTGCTAACCAAGAAAAATTTCACTTAAAAAAAAAAAAACAAAACCAGCTGAAAAGTGAAAATAGCATTCAGTGCTTGTTTTGTAGCAAGCCAGTACAGAGGCATGCTCTGAGCAGCAAGCGTGCCACCACCAGCCTCCTTCCCAAGGAACTATACCCAGCATCTCAGTATCAAGCTGCCAGAGCTTTGAACTGTGTCTGTAAGCATATGTACTTTATCCTTTAATATTCTGTGCATCCGTTAGCAGATATGTCTCAAGGTAATTGTTTCTTCACTTGATGCCATTTCATCTTACAAAAGGTTTCAGAGAACTGCTCTACTTTCAGATCATGAAGATCTGTATATTCCATTGATCATCTTTCTCTTACGCTAATATGATGCTGTATTACGCTAATACTATGGCTTTATTATATATCTTCAGTTATACAGTGTTAGACTTTAAATGTTATCCTTTAGATTTCAATGATTTTCTCTACTGCATGTTTATTTCATTGCATTTTTTATCTTTGTTACTATTTTTATTCCGTTTACTTTTCATTTAACTTGTTCTTTTTTCTAGTTTATTAAAACAGACACTGACACTTATTTAAGGCCTTTCTGCTTTTCACTTATATGGGCATTTAGTCATATAAATTTCCCCTACCTATTGCTTTAGCGACATACTACAAATTCTGGTATGCTGTGTTTTCACTCCAGTTCAAAAACCTTTTTAAAAATCTATTATGATTTCCTCTGGGATCCAGGCATTATTTAGAAGTATGTTATTTACTTTTCAACTATGTCAGATTTTTAAAATATCTATTACAAACAGCTAAACTGAATTCATTACAGTTAAAAAAAAAAACCTGAATGATTTGAATTTTTTCAGACATATTTCACATTCCAGAATATGGTCTTTCTTGGTAAATATTTTGTGCACACTTAAGGATAATTTGCATTCTGCTACCGTTGGATCAAAGAGTCTATAAACATCCAGCAAGTCAGGCTGGGTGACAGGGCTATCCAGATTTACTATATCCTTGATGATTTTCTGCCTACCTGCTGTATCAACTGAGAGAAGAAGTTCTATTTCTTCTTATACTTCTATCAGTTTTTGCTTTGTGCATTTTCAAAATCTGTTACCAGAGTATAAACAGAAATATTTATAATCATTGAATGTCCTCTTCATTAAGTGATCCTTTTATCACTGTGAAATAAACTTCTTTATCTCTGGTAATATGCTTTCCTTTGAAATCTACTTGGATATTAAAGTAACATCTCCAACTTGGTTTTGATTAGTATGGTATATCTTTACATTTAAAGCACATTTCTTAGGTTTGGCATACACTTGAGTTTTGCTATTCTAGCCAATCTGACAATTTCCACTTTTTATTTGGGGTGTTTAGACCATTTACGGTGCCACATCTTACTATTCCTCCCATCTGTGTTTTGTTACCACTTATCTTTTCCTGCCTGCTTTAAGACTAGGATTTGGTTCAATTTTATCCCCACCACTGCTTTATAAACTAAACATCTCTGTCATTTTAGCAGTGGCTTTATAGTTTATAGTTATGGGAGGCTGAACAGTATCCCCAAGGTATTGACATCTTAATTCTCAGAACCTGTGACTGGGAATACACAGCTGCAATTAAGCCAAGGATCCGGAGATGAGGGGACTGTCCTGGAAAATCCACGTACACCCTAAATGTAACCATAAATGTCACTGTAAGAGAAAGGCAGAGGAAGATCTGACAGAGACAAAAAAAGGTAAGGCAACATGACCAAAGGCAGAGATAGGAGTGACACTGTCATAAGCCCAAGAATGCTGGCAGTACGCAAAAGTTGAAAAAGGCAGGAAACAGATCTCCCTTAGTGTAACTGGAGCTAGCACAACTCTACTGAAACTCTGATTTTGGCCTAGCAATGGTTTTTGGATTTTTGGCCTCCAGAAATGTGAGGGAAATGTTATCTGTTGTTTTAAGCTGCCAAATTTCTGGTAATTTGTTACAAGAGGCAAGAAAAAATAATAGGATAGTATGTATCTTTAACATATCACAGTCTAGCTTTAATTGTTATTATACCACTTTACATATAGTGTCAGAATCTTACACTATACTTCCATGCTTTAATCGTTTGGCCTTTTAAAACAATTATTTGTTTATTTCTGGTTTAGCTGGGTCTTCACTGCTGCACACAGGCTCTCTAGTTGTGGTGAGCAGGGGCTTCTCCTGTGCACTGGCTTCTCCGTGTGGTGGCTTCTCTTGCTGCAGAACACGTGCTCGAGGCGTGAAGGCTTCAGTAGTTGCAGCTCATGGGCTCTAGAGCGTAAGCTCAGTGGCTGTGGTGCACGGGGTCAGCTGCTCTGTGGCACGGAGGACCTTCCAGGACCAGGGATCAAACCCATGTCTCCAAGATTGGCAGGCAGATTTTAACTACTGGACCACCTAGGAAGTTTCCTCTTTTGGCCTTTATACAGCTGTTTTTGTTGTGAATTTTGCTTCTAAATATGTTAAAAACCCCGAAATATAATGCTACTGTTCTTTATTATATTGTCAATTATCACTTAAAATTACTTTGGTAACAGAAGAAAAACTTTATTTACCCAAGTAATTTCCATTTCTGGTACTCTTCATTTCTTTGTTTAAATTCAGAGGTTCACCTGGTATTATATACCCTGTCTGAAGCATGTACTTGAACATTTCTTATAGTTCAGATCTGAAAATGTCTTAGTTTCACTGTATTTTTTAAAATATATTCTTGCCGATTATAAAACTCTAGGTTAATGTTAGTTTCTTTCAATCTTTTTAAAATGTTGCTATATTATCGTTTCACTTGTATTGTTTCCAGTGAGAAACCTGATTTCACCCTTACCTTTGTGCCTCTAAATTTAATGACTTATTTTTTTCACTGCCAGTTTAAGATATTTTGTTTACCACTGGTTTTAAGCAATTTGATTATGATGTGCTTTGATGTTTCCTTCATGTTTCATGTGCTTATAGTTCACTGAACTTCTGGATCCATGGGCTTAAAGCTTTTATCAAGTTTGCAAAGTATTTACTTTTTCCTTCCCATCCCCTTCTTTGAGGACTCCAGATATTTGTACATTAAGCTACTTAAAGTTGTTTTATAGTTTTGGAATTCTATTCTCTATGTTCACATTTTGAATAGTTTCTATAGCTAATGCCTTCAGGTCCATTAATTCATTAATTAATCTTTTCTTAATTAATTAATCAATTAATCCTTCCTTCTGTAGTATCTAATCTATCATTCATGCCATCCAGTGTATTCTTCATTTCAAATATAGTTAGTTCATTCTCAATAAGTTCAGTATGAATTTTTTATATCTTCCATATCTCTGTTCAACTTTTGAAGAGATGGAGTGTAGTTATAAAAACTGAGAAAAATATTTTCTCCTAATTCTCACATGAGCACCTAGTCGTCTTTTTAAGCCATACAAAGATTTCCAAAAATGCAAAACAATACAAGTTTTCTCATCAAATATTATTTTGTTTTAGAGTTACTATTCATAGAAATGTAATTTATGCTAATATGCAATTAGTTTATTATCATAAGTAAACTAATTTTTTAAATGTTTTAATTTCTAATTCATAAAATACCAATAGATATAACTCACATTAAAAAAAAAAAAACAGTTTTTGCTCAAATCAGTACTCTCCTCAGTACTGGTTATGTCTTCCTGCCTCTTTGCATGCCAATTACTCTTTGATTGAATAACAGATAATGTAACCTTAGCTTTGTTGTGTGCTGGATATTTTTGTAATCTTATCAGTTTTCTTGAGCTCTGCTCTAGACTGCTGTTAGGTTACCTGGAAACAATTTAATTCTTCCAGGTCTTGCTTTTACTTGTTAGATGGGTCTGGAGCAATGTCCAGTCTAGGACTGCTCTCCACTAGGGAGGCAAAAATGTCCTGTGTACTTCATTCAATGCCCCATGGATCAGAAGTTACCGCTACAGTGATAGGAACAAACACAATTACTGGCCCTGTACCAGGCACCAGGCACCACTCCCTCTAAACCTTCCCAGATGGTCCTTCCCCCAACCTCAGGTAGGTTTCTTTACCTGCAGGCTCTGCTCAATACTCTACAGAATATTTGAGGAGTGTGTGTTAGTCACTGAGTTGTGACCGACTCTTTGCGAGCCCATGCACTAGAGCCCACCTAGCTTCTCTGTCCATGGGATTCTCCAGGCAAGAACACTGGAGTAGGGCACATTGCCGTGCCCTTCTCATATTTGAAGAGAACGCCTTACAAATCTCTGGAGCTCTTTGTCCAGATCTCTCTTCTGGTATTCTGTCCACTGCACTCTAGGTGTGCTGGTCTTCCTGGACACTCAGCACTGTCTCCTCAACTCAAGGAGTTAGCCAGACTCTGTTGCATTTCTGCCTCCATGTGTAATGGCCTGAAAACTCTCTCAAGGTTAAGTGAGGCAATCATAGATATGACTTATTTCCTGTCTCTCAGGGATTGCTTTCATTTGTTGCCTCAGGTCTGGTGTCTAGAAAATGTTTTTCTTTTTTGGTTGTTATAGAAGAAAGGGTTATCACTATTATGCCATAACTGGAAGCACATATCTCAATTCAAACCAACAGATTATGGTGTAACAAAGTGAAGTAAAATTCACTGATACGGTTCCAGATTTCATACTACAAATTACATTTAACAAACAAGCACTTGTTCAATTTTGGGGTATTATCAATGATGATTCACAATTATCTAAAACTGCTTTTTAAAGTGTTCCTCCCTAACAAAAAGTAGATTAGGGCTGCCAGGAACTGGGTGGGAAGGGGAAGTGATTGCTGAGAAGTACAATGTTGCTTTGTGGGATGATGAAAATGTTCTGCAGAAATCCCTGGCAGCAGTGGTTAAGATTCTGTGCTTCCAGTGTGGGAGCACAGGTTTGCTCCCTCGTTGGGGAACTAAGATTCCACATGCCATGAGGCATGGCCAAAAAATTAAAAAAAAAAAAAAAGAAAGAAAGAAAATGTTCTGAAATTAGATATGGTGATAGCTGTCAAACTCAATGAATATACTAAAATCTACTGAATTCTACACTTATATTTATAAGATGAACTTTATGGTATGAACTTTACAGTATGGTTCCCTGGTGGCTCAGATGGCAGAAGAGCCCCTGGAGAAGGGCATGGCTACCACTCCAATCTTGCCTGGAGAATTCCATGGACAGAGGAGCCTGTAGGGCTACAGTCCACGGGGTTGCAAAGAGTTGGACATAAGTGTGCAACTAACACTTTCATGTGCTATGTGAACTGTATCTCACTGTAAAAAAACCTTTCCTAACTATGTATGAAATTCAAAATCCATCAGGCCAGATTTTATATATATACTTCAACCCAAACAACTTATTACAGTAAACTGAAAAGCCATACATTAAGAGGTTTTTTACAATACGTTTTCTCACCAAGTATTATTTTGCTTTAGAAAAAGTTATTCTCCAAGAAAATGTTATTTATGCTAATATGTAATAGATTTATTATTACTTTAAAGTGAATTAACAAAAATTAAAAATTTTTTGTTTTAATTTCTAATTCAGATAATACCAACAGATAAACCCATATAAAGAAAAATTCTTTGGATATCCCAATAAAATTTAAGAGTACAGAGTCCTTATGCCATACAATTTGAGAACTGACAGTCTATGCCAACATACTATGCCAGAGATTCCATACTGGTATAATATCTTAACATAAAATATATTAGTTAACAAAACTAGTTAACGAAAAATGCTAAGAAGGCATGTAAACCCACACTAAAGTTTGTTATTTAATTGCATGTCTTACTTGGAAGTTTCTGGCAAGCCAGCTGAAAGTTCCAGAAACACAGATAAGTAGTAACCACGAACAACTCCATTTCCATCCTCAAAAAAAAAGAAAAAGATGTTATATAAGCAGAAACTCCAGTCAATTTAAATGTAAAAATGTAAGCCACAATGAAACAAACAAAATATAGAACAGTATCTGATATTTGGACAGAGAAGTAGTTTTAAGTTTAAAAGCAGTAAGAGAGCTGATAAAAAGGCCAAGAGTCTACAAACTTTTTTTTCTACATAAAGATAGAAGCATTAAAGCATACAAACAAAGGAAAATATAAACTACTCTGAAAAGAGTCAGGAGTTTCAACACATACAGAACTCTTAAAAATGAGCCTCAAAGAAAAATAAAAACCCCAAAGAGATATACCAAAAAAATGAAAAGTCTCAACTTCACTAGGAAGTTGAGGAAGGAGACAAAAAAACAAAGGAGATAATATTTAAGATTAAAAAGGAGTAAAATAGAAAAAGGTAACACTTTTTGTTGAAAGTTGAAAGTAATTAAATATATGTTGATGTTGAAAGTAATTAAATATAATTTCTATGTTTCATATGTTAGGATTCCATTTAAGATTCTGTCTGGAGATTTAAAGTTGCTCATATTTCTATTACAGAGATTTTATGAATAAAATTATTCCCTTCTGTATTTCTCAAGGACTGGGTGAGATTACATTTGTTAAAACTACATGTATAAACACATTTGCCCAACCAGACTGTGAGGGCTGAGGGCAGGGATGTATCTACAGAAGGTTACAGCTATTTCTGAACCCCTTCATTTCTAGGCCACTTCGCTCTCAAAGGTCCTGACGCAGCATTCAGGGTTGACATGGTAATCACTCAGTAAACACAATACTACAGAAACATGAATAATCACTCAAGGGAAAAGAGCTGGACACAAAAGATTATACGCTGTATAATCCCATTATATAAAATTCTGAAAAAGTAAAAGTATAGTGACAAAAACAGATCAGTGGCTGCAGAGGGGCCAGGAAGGGAGAAAAAAAGGATTAGCTGAAAAAGTTAAATCAGATAACTTCTGAGCATGATAAAACTCATGACTATGATAATGACTGTGCAACTGTATGTATTTGTCAAAATGTGCTAAATTTAGTCAACTATGAAATATAAATTACATAGCAAATTACACTGATTTTAAAAAATCAACCAACATCCTTGTGCAAATACTGGAGTTTCTTTCTTCTTTTAAAATTTGGTCCTAAAACAACTTCCCTGGAATACAATCAATTAATAAAAGGTAGTAAACATTTTTTATTCTGAATTCTATCGCATAATAATATTAGAAAGTTCTCTTTGACCTAATTTTTAATATTAAGGAACAAGATTTTTATAACTCTTATCGATGCACCATCTGTACCTCTAAAAAAATACCTGCTTTAAGAATTTTCAATAGGCAGAGGATTCTGGAAAGACTGCCACAATCAGCAGCATAGTTTTTAAAACTCTCAAAATCTGAAAGTAAAACAACAATAGAACATCAAAACCAAAAGTTCACAAACAACATTTACAACAAAACCAGGCAACAGCTTATCTCCACAACCCCAAAAACATAAGCAGATAAAGACAGACCAACTATAATCACAAAGACCTGCCTTGTATCCACACTGTGGGAGAAAGGAGAGAGAAGCAACGGGACATCTAATGGACCAGAAGAAAGGAAAACCACAAAATGGCCAAGAGTCAGTCACTGAAAAGCACTGTAAGCCACAGAACACAAGAAACTGCAAAAAAGTTGCTCAATATACAAAAAAGATGTCCTTTTCATTATAGGGGACTGGAATGCAAAAATGGGAAGTCAAGAAACACCTGGAGTAACAGGCAAATTTGGCCTTGGAATACGGAATGAAGCAGGGCAAAGACTAATAGAGTTTTGCCAAGAAAATGCCCTGGTCATAACAAACACCCTCTTCCAACAACACAAGAGAAGACTCTATACATGGACATCACCAGATGGTCAACACCGAAATCAGATTGGTTATATTCTTTGCAGCCAAAGATGGAGAAGCTCTATACAGTCAGCAAAAACAAGACCAGGAGCTGACTGTGGCTCAGATCATGAACTCCTTATTGCCAAATTCAGACTTAAATTGAAGAAAGTGGGGAAAACCACTAGACCATTCAGGTATGACCTAAATCAAATCCCTTATGATTATACAGTGGAAGTGAGAAATAGATTTAAGGGCCTAGATCTGATAGATAGAGTGCCTGATGAACTATGGACTGAGGTTCGTGACATTGTACAGGAGACAGGGATCAAGACCATCCCCATGGAAAAGAAATGCAAAAAAGCAAAATGGCTGTCTGGGGAGGCCTTACAAATAGCTGTGAAAAGAAGAGAAGCAAAAAGCAAAGGAGAAAAGGAAAGATATAAGCATCTGAATGCAGAGTTCCAAAGAATAGCAAGAAGAGATAAGAAAGCCTTCTTCAGCGATCAATCCAAAGAAATAGAGGAAAACAACAGAATGGGAAAGACTAGAGATCTATTCAAGAAAATTAGAGATACCAAGGGAACATTTCATGCAAAGATGGGCTCGATAAAAGACAGAAATGGTATGGACCTAACAGAAGCAGAAGATATTAAGAAGAGGTGGCAAGAATACATACAACTGTACAAAAAAGATCTTCAGGACCCAGATAATCACGATGGTGTGATCACTGACCTAGAGCCAGACATCCTGGAATGTGAAGTCAAGTGGGCCTTAGAAAGCATCACTACGAACAAAACTAGTGGAGGTGATGAAATTCCAGTTGAGCTCTTTCAAATCCTGAGAGATGATGCTGTGAAAGTGCTGCACTCCATATGCCAGCAAATTTGGAAAACTCAGCAGTGGCCACAGGACTGGAAAAGGTCAGTTTTCATTCCAATCCCAAAGAAAGGCAATGCCAAAGAGTGCTCAAACTACCGCACAATTGCACTCATCTCACATGCTAGTAAAGCAATGCTCAAAATTCTCCAAGCCAGGCTTCAGCAATATGTGAACCATGAACTTCCTGATGTTCAAGCTGGTTTTAGAAAAGGCAGAGGAACCAGAGATCAAATTGCCAACATCCGCTGGATCACAGAAAAAGCAAGAGAGTTCCAGAGAAACATCTATTTCTGCTTTATTGACTATGCCAAAGCCTTTGACTGTGGATCACAATAAACTGTGGAAAATTCTGAAAGAGATGGGAATACCAGACCATCTGAACTGCCTCTTGAGAAACTTGTATGCAGATCAGGAAGCAACAGTTAGAACTGGACATGGAACAAAAGACTGGCTCCAAATAGGAAAAGGAGTACGTCAAGGCTGTATATTGTCACTCTGCTTATTTAACTTGTATGCAGAGTACATCATGAGAAACGCTGGACTGGAAGAAACACAAGCTGGAATCAAGATTGCCAGGAGAAATATCAATAACCTCAGATATGCAGATGACACCACCCTTATGTCAGAAAGTGAAGAGGAATAAAAAGCCTCTTGATGAAAGTGAATGTGGAGAGTGAAAAGTTGGCTTAAAGCTCAACATTCAGAAAACAAAGATCATGGCATCCGGTCCCACCACTTCATGGGAAATAGATGGGGAAACAGTGGAAACAGTGTCAGACTTTATTTTTCTGGGCTCCAAAATCACTGCAGATGGTGACTGCAGCCATGAAATTAAAAGACACTTACTCCTTGGAAGGAAAGTTATGACCAACCTAGATAGCATATTCAAATCACAGACATTACTTTGCCAACAAAGGTCTGTCTAGTCAAGGCTATGGTTTTTCCTGTGGTCATGTATGGATGTGAGAGGTGGACTGTGAAGAAGGCTGAGTGCCGAAGAATTGATGCTTTTGAACTGTGGTGCTGGAGAAGACTCTTTGAGAGTCCCTTGGACTGCAAGGAGATCCAACCAGTCCATTCTGAAGGAGATCAGCCCTGGGATTTCTTTGGAAAGAATGATGCTAAAGCTGAAACTCCAGTACTTTGGCCACCTCATGCCAAGAGTTGACTCATTGGAAAAGACTCTGATGCTGGGAGGGATTAGGGGCAGGAGGAGAAGGGGATGACAGAGGATGAGATGGCTGGATAGCATCACTGACTCGATGGATGTGAGTCTGGGTGAACTCCAGGAGTTGGTGATGGACACGGAGGCCTGGCGTGCTGCGATTCATGGGGTCACAAAGAGTTGGACACGACTGAGCGACTGAACTGAACTGAGTATAAAAACTAAATGCAGTCTAGTAACTCTAAACTCTTAAAAACGAGTATCCAGGGTCTTTTAGAACAGGTCTAAAGATTGCAAAGGAACTGCTAAGAGGAAAATAAAAGATAAATAGCATAGAAATAATACAAGCAAAGGAAGGAAAAGGTCCAGATTACAAGAAGAGAAGAACTAGGAAATATCTCAGAAAGCAAAGCACCGGATTTCTGATTGACATATCACACATATACACATGCAAAAGAATAAAGCTAGACCCCTCCATCATACAAAAATTAACTAAAAATATATTAAAGATCTAAAAATAAGTCTTAAAAGTTATAAAAGTCTAAGAGGAAAATATAAGCGAAAAGCTCCATGACAATGGAGTTGGTAAGAATTTCCTAGATATGAAACCAAAAGCCAAAACAGACAAACTGGACTACAACAAAATTTAAAATTTCTGTCCATCAAAGGTCATGATCAACAGAGCAAAAAGAAACCTTAAAAATGAGAAAATATGTGTAAATTATACATCTAATAAGGGGTCAACATCCAGAATATGGAGGCTTCCCTGGTGGCTCAGACAGTCAAGAATCTGCCTGCAGTGCAGGAGACCTGGGTTTGCTTTCTAGGTCAAGAAGATTCCCCAGAGAAGGGAATGACTACCACTCTATCACTCCTGCCTGGGAAATTCTATGGACAGAGGAGTCTGGAAGGCTACAGTCCACAGGGCTGTAAAGAGTCGGACTTGACTGAGCAACTAACACTTTCACATCCAGAATATATAAAGTCATACAACTCTACAACAAAAAACTTGATTAAAAAATGAGCAAAGGACTTGAATACATGTCTCTCTAAAAGGGATATACAACTGATCCAACAAGCACATGAAAAAATGCTCAAAAACACCACTAGGGTATATAAATCAAAAGCACAAAGAATTACTTCATACCATTATTAGTATGGTATGGTTATTACCAAAGAAA
The DNA here is from genome assembly GCF_019923935.1 of Bubalus bubalis. Classification (NCBI taxonomy): domain Eukaryota; kingdom Metazoa; phylum Chordata; class Mammalia; order Artiodactyla; family Bovidae; genus Bubalus; species Bubalus bubalis. Next base: position 53,180,561 of record NC_059159.1, on the reverse strand, counting down.
CAGAAAACAAAAAGTACTGACAAAGATATGGGAAAATTTGAACCCTTGTGCACTGCTGATGAGAATGTAAAATGGTGCAACTACTGTAGAAAACAGCACAGTTCCTTAAGAAACTAAAAACAGAATTACCATGTGACACAGCAATACCATTTCTGGGTATATATCCAAAAGAATCAAAAGCAGGATACTGAAGAGATATTTACACACCTATGTTCAAAACAGCATTAATCACTAAAGACAAAAGACAGAAGCAAGTCAGATGTCCACTGATAGATGTATAAATAAAATGTGGTATATACATACAATGGAATTTTACTCAGCCTGAAAAGGGAAGGGAATTCTGATACTGATATAAGCTATGAAGAGGAGGAATCTTAAGAACATATGCTAAGTGAAAGAAGTCAGTAACAAGAAGATGTTACTGTATTAAGATTCCACATATGTGAGGTATCTAGAGTAGTCAAATTCATAGAAAGAAAAAGCAGAGTGATGGATCTGAGAAGAAAGGGAAATGGGGAAGTACTGTTTAACTGGCAGAGCACTTCAGTTTTGAAAGTTGAAAAAATTCTGGAAGTTAGTTACACAACAATGTAAATATACTTAACAATACTAAATGTACACTTAGAAATAGTTAAAATGGTAAATTTTATGTTATGCATTATTTACCAAAATGAAAGAGAAAATAAAGGGTAAAATAACATCCCTACAGACAATGAAAGCACCCTAGAAAAACAAACTCAAAGATCAAAATTGTAACCTATTTCAAAATAACCTAAAAGACTCTTAAGGAAATAATATGACAGACTGCAGAAGAAAAGAAAAGCTGAGAAATATGCTATGAAAGAATAACACAAATCAGTATTAGAAAAACTCAAATATAAGTAACAGAACTAAGGGAAGAATTAGAAATGAAAGCAAGTTATTTAAGAAATAAAGACTGAACTCAACGAACATAGGAGCAAATAAGCACAACAGCTGATACCTTTTTAAAAAATAAGTGAACAAGGAAAATTTTTAAAGTTAAAAAGAAATGAAGAAAGAGCTAAAAAAATTAGAAAGTGGTAGTATTGAAGACAAAGGCAAAGAAGATTCAAAACGCAGATAATAAAAGTCCCAAGAGAGAAAACCAACAGTAGAAACAAAGGCGATATTTAAAACTGTAATTCAGGAAATATTTTCTTTAAGAAATCTAAAACTATATATTGAAAGAGCCCAACATGTAACTGAGAATACGGGCCCAAAAAACCCAACACATATAGTAGTAAATTAGTGGATTTAAAAAGAATTGGAACTCCACTCAGTGCTCTGGGGTGTCTTAAAAGGGAAGGAAATCTAAAAAAGAGTGGACACATGTATGACTGATCCACTTTGCTGTACAGCAGAAGCTAACACAACATTGTAAAGCAACTACATTCCAATAAATAAATAAGGTACAGGCACTGTGGGAAAAAATTATTAAATTATTTGGGCATCTAGATAATATTAGCAAATATTTTTAAGGATTAGTTCATCATTAGACTTTACCATAACAAAATGGAATTAAATATTTAAGATAGCCAAGGAAAGAAAACATGAGCCAAGGATTTTGCATTGAGCAATTCTGGCTTTAGAGTATAAAGGATATAAACTATTTTCAACACACAGAAATTCAGGAAATATTGTTTCCATTAACCTTTCCAGTAGAATTTACTAGAAAACAAGCTCTGAACCCTAACAGCTGTCTAGACACAGCAGAAGGAAATGAGAGTATATGCAAAATAATTTTTAAACATTTCCCAGTAACCGATGATAGAATTTCTCAAGTTGATGGTAGAATTGAGTTCCCCTCCTGAAATTTTTTTTATAGAGCAAATGAATGATTCATTATGATATATTACAATTCTCTTATTTCCTATGGCTTCAAAAAGCAGGTTCCTAGAGTAGAAGAAATGAGTTGTGGGTGTAATATAAAGAAGTTTAAAAAATTCTGTAATTCTGAATTTGAATTATAAGTCTTAGTGTGATCTCATGATTTATTTTATTTAAAAAAAAAATACAGGGACTTCCATGGTGGTCCAGTGGCTGGGAATCCACCAGTCAATGCAGGGGACACGGGTTCAATTCCTGATCTGGGAAGATGCCACATGATGAGAAGCAACCAGGCCCAATTGCCACAACTACTAAACCCATGCTCTAGAGCCCAGGTATCGCAACTACGGGAACCCACGAGCGCCTAGAGCCTGTGCTTCCTAACAAGAAAAGCTATCACAATGTGAAGCTCATGCACTGCAATGAGAAGGAGTCCCTGCTCGCGGCAACTAGAGAAAACCATGCACAACAATGAAGATGAAGAAAGCTCAGCCAAAAATAAGTAGAATTTAAAAAAACAAAAAAAAACTTAAAAAAAAAATTACATATATACATGTGTCAAAAAAAAACAAAAACAGGGAGAACAAGATGGTGGAGGAGGAGGTGGACGTGGAGTACATCTCTCCATGGATACATCAGGAACACACCTTCAGACACAGAGGTGCACACAGAACACCAGCTGAGAGCAGACAGGAGCACCTGACCAGTGGATAAGAATATACAGAATCACGCAAAACTCAGTAGGATGAAGGAACTAGGGGGAAAAACAGGAGTGTTACTAGGACTGGACCTGCCCTCGGCGGGTGGGAGAACTGAAGCAGGGGTCCAATCCCCACATCAGGGGAACTGTCTGAGTCAGAGGAGAAACATTTAAGGCAGTAAGTGAAACAACTGATCTGCAGCAGCCAAAATGGAATGAGATGCAGACAGTCCCTGCTGCAGCCATACATACCCTGGCTAGGGAGGCAGGTCCCCGAGAAGGTGGAGCAGCTGGGAGCTGGACCTTAGGGATTATGGAGCAAACCCAGGACGAGGGCTGCTGTTGACTGTGGAAGGACTGACCGAGGGGATATGAGGGCAGAGATGTGGTGGGAATGCCCCTGGAGGAAAGGCGGGCAGCCACGGAAGCAAGGCGATACAGATGGGTCACACGTAGGGGGTGGAGCCATCACCATGGCCCCTCTCTCCCCACATCCAGCATGGGAAGATGAACAATAAAGAGGCTGGCCCATTAATTGCCTGACGCACTGTACTACAGAGTAGGCCCCACCCAGGGTGCCCCTTTAAGTGACTGACCCAGCGATCCACAGAGTAGAACCCCACCCAGGGTGTCCCTTTAAGTGCCTGACACACAGATCTACCGATTAGGACCCCAGACAGGGGGGCCCCTATATGTGCCTGATGTGCATGATGAACAACAGAGAAGGACCCCAGGCAAGGGAGCCCTCTAAGCACCTGAACGGGCAGAGCTACAGAGAAAGACTAGCCAAAGAGGCCTTCTGACCCCCAGTTACCGGAGGCTTGCAAAAAGACTGATAGGGCCATAACTCCAGTAGCTGAGGCAGTCCCTGTCCCTGCACACTTGTGCCACCAGGGTCCCTGTAAGCCAAGCAGCTGCACCAGCTTTACGCTGAACCCTCACTGGGGCAGAGATACGACAGGCCAAAAAAAAAAGTCTTGAGTCTAAGCACATGGGATCGCTTTGGTCATCTCCAACTCTTTGTGACCCTGTGGACTGTGGTCTGCTAGGCTTCTCTGTCGGGGAGGTTCTCTAGGCAAGAATACTGGAGTGTATTGGCTAATACTGGTTGCCATACCCTTCTAGAGCACTATATTCCCTCCTTTCCTAACTGCCAACTCCACTGAGTACCTGATGCTGCCAGAATCCCTGCAATTTAAGCAGCTGCACCACCTCCACACCTGGCCCTCACAGGGACAAACCCAAGTCTTTCAGAGCAGCCCTCAGGAGCAAAGCTCAGTGGACGACCCACATGCAGAGGTGGAAATAAAACCACAATTGTAACCCAAGGGCAGTTCGGCTAAGGAAGAAGACCCAAAGCCTTCCCACCAGCTGTACAAGCTGCAGATTAAATCCACGTGATCAAACTACACAGACTCTGTGACTACGGAATATACAAAAGGACATTGAGAGGTCCCACAAGAGAAAACGCACTAGTTCTGACGCTGTGGACATTGGAGGCAAGAACACACAGGAGTAGGACCAGATTAGTATCTGAGCTGCCCCCACGGCAGGTCCAGAGACCAGCACAGTGTTGGAGGGCATCCTAGGGAGGTGAGGTAGACTGTGACTCCCAGGCAAGGGAAAGGAATCTGACAGCAGTGACTCAAGAGGAACATTTATTCTTTTGTTTCCACTTGTTCTGTGGTTTCTTTTGGATTTTTTTTTCTTTTCTTTCTTCTTTCCATCCCCGACACCCTACCCCTACCCCTACCCCGCCGGGCCTCCGTGTAGTTGTAAATTTTATTGGCACTATGAAATCTAATCAAGCTTTTGAGTTTTTTTTTCCTTTCTTTTTTCGATCACACATTTTATAGTTGTTATAAAACTGCCTCCGCGTTGGGCTTTTGAAGTTCTATGGAGTTACCTTTTTCTTTCCTCTTCCTTTTTTCTTTTCTCTTTTAATCTTTAATTTTAATTTTTTAAACCTATTATTTTTTCTATATTTATTCCTTTGTTTGCTTTTTCTACTGTTCTTTTCTCCTTGCACTTAATCTTTAATGTATATAAATCTTCTTTATCTACCTCTATTTAGCTTTGCAAACCTAGTCTTTTTTTCCTCTCAACATATTTGATAGTTTTGTTTTCATTGCTTTATTCTCCAGTGGGCACCTTGCTTTACTTTCGTTTTCCAGTTTGTGCTTTAGTTAGTTTTGTTCTTAAGTGGTAGATATAATTTTTTGTTTCCTTTGTTCGCCGGGTCAATCTATTGTACTTTATTCTTGTTGGACTGTTTTGATTTTGCTTATGGATGTGTATGTATATGTGTATAATCCATTATTTTTATTATTATTTGCCTCGTTTTGTAACTGTCATTTGTCTGGGGTTCATCTTTGGTTTCTTGTTGTTGGGTACGTGTTTAAATTTCATTTAATGCCATAACAAACCACTTGTGAAATCTTTGTTCCTGACCAGGGATCAAGTCCTGAGCCTTTGGAGCGGGAACACTGACTCCAAGACCCTAGACGACCAGAAAATTAAACCTAAGGAGTAACAAATAGTAAGAACTCCCACAAAGGAAACCACTTGGATACAAGACCTGGCAACACCCAACTACCAGTAGCACCCTGATCAGGACACCTCATGCAAACAACAAACAAAACAAATATACAAACCCAATCATCAACAGAGAGAATTACCAACTCACTCAGCCTTGTCCATCAGAAGAAAAACAAAAAAAACTCAGCATAAATATCACCCTATACAAAGCTTACACAAACCACTGCACCAACTGTAGGGGGGCAAACCAAAAGGAATCTTGAATTCAACCTTGAAGCCTGGGAAAAGGAGACCTCAAGCACAGTTAGTTTAAAAAAATAATAATGAAAAGGCAGAGAAATACTGCACAAATGAAGGAACAAACTAGAAACACAGAAGTCCAAATAAATGAGGAATAGGCAAAGTATCTGAAAAACAATTCAGAATAATGATAGTAAAGAGGATCAAAAACCTTGAAAACAGAATGGAGAAAAGGCAAGAATCAATTAACAAAGACCTAGAAGAATTAAAGAAAAAACATACAGAGACAAACAACACAAGTACTGAAATTAAAAATACTCTAGAAGGAATCAATAGCAGCATATCTGAAGCAGAAGAACAAATCAGTGAGCTGGAAGATAAAATGGTGAAAATAACTTCTGAAGAGCAAAATAAAGTAAAAAGAATAAAAAGAACTGAGGATAGTTTCAGAGACCTCTGGGAAAATATCAAACACACCAACATTTGAATTATAGCGGTCCCAGAAGAAGAAGTGAAAAAGAAAGGTATCAGAAAATTTTTGAAGAGATTATAGTTGAAAATCTCCCCAATATGGAAAAGGAATAGTCAAGTCCAAGAGGCTCAAAGAGTCCCATACAGGATAAACCCAAGGAGAAACACCCTAACACACATACTAATCAAACTAACAAAGATTAAACACAGACAGAGAATATTAAAACCTGCAAGGGAGAAGCTTGCAAAGTAACATACAAGGGAAAAAAAAGTAACATACAAGGGAAACCTCACAGGTTTAACAGCTGATTTGTCAGCAGAAACTGCAGGTCAGAAGGGAATGGCAGGATATATTTAAAGTACTGAAGGGGAAAAATCTACAACCAAGATTATTCTACCCACCAAGGATCCCATTCAAAATTGATGGGAGAAATCAAATGCTTTTCAGACAAGCAAGAGTTAACCACCAAACCAGCTTTACAACAAATGTTAAAGGGACTTATATAGTCAAGAAATACAAGAGAAGAAAAAGATCTATAAAATCAAACTCAAAACAATTAAGAAAATGGCAATGTGTGTGTGTATTAGTTGTTCAGTCCTGTCTGACTCTGTGAGCTCATGGACTGTGGCTCGCCAGGTTCCTCTGTCCATGGGATTCTGCAGGCAAGAACCTGGAGTGGGTTGCCATTTCCTTCTCCAAAGACAATTGCAAGGCAGGAGAAGGGGACGACAGAGGATGAGATGGTTGGATGGCATCACCAACTCAACAGACGTAAGTTTGAGTAAGCTCCGAAAATTGCTGATGGACAGGAAAGCCTGGCATGCTGCAGTTCATGGGGTCACAAAGATTTGGACACGACTCAGTGACTGAACTGAACTGAAGAGAAATGCAAAGCAAAACTACAATGAGATATCACCTCACACCAGTCAGAATGGCCATCATCAAAAAGTCTACAAACAATAAATGCTGGAGAGGGGGTGGAGAAAAGGGAATGCTCTTGCACTGTTGGTGGGAATATAAATTGATACAGCCACTACAGAAGATGGTATGAAGACTCCCTAAAAAACTAGGAATAAAACCACCATATGACCCAGCAATCCCACTCCTAGGCATATACCCTGAGGAAACCAAAATTGAAAGAGACATATGTATCTCATTGTTTATTGCAGCTGTATTTAAAATAGCTAGAACATGGAAGAAACCTAGATGTCCATCGACAGATGAATGGACAAAGAAGTTGTGGTACATACACACAATGGAATATTACTCAGCCATAAAAACAAATACATTTGAGTCAGTTCTGATGAGGTGGATAAACCTAGAGAGTATTATAGAGAGTGAAATAAGTCAGAAAGGTAGATAAATATCATATACTAGTGCATACATATGGAATCTAGAAAAATGGTACTGAAGAATTAAAAGCATGGAGAAAGAGACATAGATAATTGACTTACGGACATGGGGAGAGGGGAGGAGAGGGTGAGATGTATGATGAGAGTAACATGGAAACACTTATATTACCATATGTAAAATAGATAGCCAACAGGAATTTACTGTTTGTCTCAGGAAACCCAAATAGGGGATCTGCAGCAACCCAGAGGGATGGGATGGGGAGGGAGATGAGAGGGAGGTTCAAAAGGGAGGGGATATATGTATGCCTATGGCTGATTCATGTTGAGGTTTAACAGAAAACAATAAAATTCTGTAAAGCAATTATCCTTCAATTAAAAAATAAATTAAAACAAAAAACACAAAAAACACACCAGGGACCTCCCTGGTGGTCCAGTGCTTAAGAATCCACCTTTCAGTGCAGGCGTCATGGGTTTGATCCCTGGCCAGGGAACTAAGACAACTTAACTATCCATGCTTCAGGACAACTAAAGCTGCACCCCAAACTAGAGAAACCCATGCACCACAACAAAGAACCAACGCAGCCAAAAAAGAACAACAAACAAAACCTATAAAATGTATAACATCAAGAATGAAGCAGGACTTTGGGTGATAATGTGTCAGTATAAGTTCATCAAATGCAACAAACACGCCACTCTGTATGGGATACGCTGATAGTTGGGGAGATTGTGCATGTGTGGGGTCAGAAGGTGTGTGTAGAATTCTCTGTATTTTTCACTCAATTTTGCTGTTGAACCTAAAACTGCTAAAACTCAACTGAACCTAAAACTCAATTTTGCTGTTAAACCTAAAGTTGCTCTAAAAAATAAAGTCTATTAAATAAATTTTTAAATACATACATACATATTAACCCCCGTTCACAAATCTCCACATACATTTACCTATGTTATTTTCCAGTTCTGTTCATGAAGAAAGCCTCTAAACAGTGACCAACCTGGTAGAAATGAGCACCCCTCGCACTCAGTTTGGTTCTGAAATACAATTCTGCCACTAAAAGAAATCAGGGCTTTTTGGATAAAAAGACCAATTTCAAGTAGGAAATATATGAGACTAGAACATCTTACCACAGAAGACAACAAGAAAGCTAACTACTATAGTCACTAGTAGACTATTTATTAGGGTCAGAGCAAAGTGACACAGAAGGCATAGTAAAGAGACTAAATAAGTATAAATACATGAGTTCATAATATTTTAAAAAAGCAATAACTTTCAGAGAATAAGGAAAAATCCTAAATAACAAGAAAGAATCTTGCCTCTTCTATATGAACCGTAATACTGATAACTAAATAATAGGTAAAATGAGAATCACTATTTTGCAACTTCCAAAGAATTAACATATATGCAATGTGCACCAATATCACAAAAAGAGAAGCAACTAGACATCACGTGATGAAAGCATACACTACTGCTTATGTTCCTGCTATAGGAACTGAGTACACATTTCATCGTATCACTGGACCGACCTGCCACCCTGCAGAAAATACACAGGTCAAAAAAACATTGGAAAGCACCAAGAGAATGTAATCAGCATACCTGTGGTTTCTTTGTAATCATTTTCTAAGTAAGAACTTAAAACTTTTCTTCTAAATATTTTTACTGAAATAAGATTCAGTAATATGCCAATGTTTATACTGTTTATACTTAATTCATTTTTTATAGTTTAGCAATATATCCTATAAAGAAACAAAAATTTTTCATTCCTTTAATTCCTTTCTCCACTAAAAAAGTGAACCAGTGTATGACAGAACCCTGAAAGAAACATCTTGACTTCAAAATTCATGAGAAATAATGAAAAACTTACTGAAACATAAAATTTTCATTACTTTAATTCTTTTCTCCATTAAAAAAGCTGAACCAGTGTATGACAGAACCCTGAAAGAAACATCTTGACTTCAAAATTTATGAGAAATAATGAAAAACTTACTGGGTAAACTTTTAACCTCCAACAAAGTCCTGAAACTTGAAGAGGCGGACTATAAACAGGATCTGCTCTCTGGCGCAAAGTACTAAAGTAAAAGAAAACCAACCAAATCCCAAGATCAAAACTGTTGTCAAGTTCCAATAGGCAAAACCAAAACCCAACCACTTATGTTCCTTATTTGATGTCCTAGATCAGTAAATGAAGGTGACTAAAGAAGTCAAGAGTCCACTACATAAATGTACATACATGAACATTCTGCAATATAAAAATTTTAATGGTACAGAAATATTCAGCAGTATCTTTTAAGTTTCAGGTTAGCAGAAGGAAATGGCAACCCACTCCAGTGCTCTTGCCTGGAGAATCCCAGGGACGGGGGGAGCCTGATGGACTGCCGTCTATGGGGTCGCACAGAGTCGGACACGACTGAAGCGACTTAGCAGCAATAAAAGGTCATAATAAACTTTGTGAATGAAACAAACAAAAAAAAAGTTTCAGGTTAAAACAAAAAAACCTCCCAATATGTCTTGAATTTAACAACCACTTCAATAAGCAGTTTTTCAGCATTAAAGGGGTAAAGAAATGTGGGGAAATGTGCTATATTTTAGCAACAAAATTATTACATAAGAAAAAACAAATTAAATTGGAAATGGTATAAATTCTCAGTCTGGCCTTAGTCTGATGCGTTACCACTCCCTTGGCATTTTCTCTTCCCCAGGCAAGACCTCATATTTTCTGTTCCCCACTTCCGTGACACCCTTTAAGCCAAGTCCCTTTGGATCTTTGTGTTTTAAGATCTTGGGTTTTAATCTTACAGAAAAAGCAGTAAAAGCTAACAGACTTGGCATGCAAGTTACAAAACTTACAAATTTCTTACACTAACTAATGTCCTCTCATCCACAATGTCTCACTTAGGACTGAGATAAATGGGCCCAAATGGACTTCTTCCCACCATTCTTGTTTCTGAGGATGGGTAGGAGGGCTCATCAATCTCTGTCATCCCATTCACCTCACTTTATTAACAAAAGCTAAGTGGACTCTCTTCTTAAAAAAAAAAGGGTTCCATCTCCAACACTACAGAAGCAAGCTATCCAGAAGATATAAAACAATTCTGACAAATGACCTCTATGTTTCTAACAGAAACCATGTTTCTTCTAAGACTACACACTGAGTGACAAGAGTTCATTAGGTCTGTATCCAACCAAGGAATAACACCTTCCTGGCTCTCATTTACATACACATACAAAAAACACTAAAGTTGTCGAAAACTCTTACCTGAAATTCTCTAAAACAAAAGTAGCTGAATCATAAGATGGTACCAATTCACTAAAAAGGAACAAAAACCAAATAAATTATTTGGCTTATTAAAGTTTAACATTTCATTTAGTTAAAAAAGTCATGTCTCTCAATAATATCTTGAAAATTTTATTAACCTAACACCAGTCCTTAAGAAGAGCTTCCCAGGTGGCTCAGTGGTATAGAATCTGCCAGTGCTAGAGAGGCAGAAGACATAGATTCAATCCCTGGGTCAGGAAGATCCCCTGGAGAAGGAAATGGCAACCCACTCCAATATTCTTGCCTGGAGAATCCCTGTGGACAGAGGAGCCTGGCAGATTACTGCCCATGGGGTAGCAGAGTCAGACACAACTGAGCGACTAAGCACAACACATACATGGAAATAGGAAAAGAAAAATATTGGTGCTTAGGCTGGGAACCTGAAGTACGAAACATATAAATAGGTTTTAAAAAATCAAAAAGAAACAAAAGGAAATGATTTTATACTAAATCCCCAAACTTCCTCCTTTAGAACAAATTATGAGGAATACTAACAGACCCTAAATACTTTGATATTATTTACTAGAAAATAAATCTATATAATGTTATCAGTTCAGTTCAGTTGCTCAGTCATGTCCAACTCTTTGCAACCCCATGGACTGCAGCACGCCAGACCTCCCTGTCCATCACCAACTCCCAGAGTTTACTCAAACTCGTGTCCATTGAGTCAGTGATGCCATCCAACCATCTCATCCTCTGTTGCCCCCTTCTCCTACCGCCTTCAATGTTTCTCAGCCTCAGGGTCTTTCCATGTAAGTCTTTGCATCAGGTGACCAAAGTATTAGAGTTTCAGCTTCAGCATCAGCCCTTCCAATGAATATTCAGGACTGATTTCCTTTAGGATGGACTGGTTGGATCTCCTTGACATCCAAGGGACTGTCAACAGTCTTCTCCAACACCACAGTTCAAAAGACAAAACAATTCTTCGGCGCTCAGCTTTCTTTATAGTCCAACTCTCACACCCATCCACGACTACTGGAAAAACCATAGCTTTGACTAGACGGACCTTTGCTGGCAAAGTAATGTCTCTGCTTTATAATATGCTGTCTAAGTTGATCATAACTTTTCTTCCAAGGAGCAAGTGTCTTTAATTTCACTGCATCTGAGTTAAATTCACCCATTCCAGTCCATTTTAGTTTGCTGAGTCCTAAAATGTCAACATTCACTCTTGTCATCTCCTGTTTGACCATTTCCAATTTGCCTTGATTTGTGGACCTGACATTCCAGGTTCCTATGCGATATTGCTCTTTACAGCATTGGACTTGACTTCTATCACCAGTCACATCCACAACTGGGTGTTGTTTTGCTTTGGCTGTCTCTTCGTTCTTTCTGGAGTTATTTCTCCACTGATCTCCAGTAGCATATTGGGCACCTACTGACCTGGGGAGTCCATCTTTCAGTGTCCTATCTTTTTGCCTTTTCATACTTGTTCATGGGGTTCTCAAGGCAAGAATACTGAAGTGGTTTGCCATTCCCTTCTCCAGTATATAATGTTATAGGACTACATAATCACATAGGGGTCAAGCAAGATGATGAAATTTAACCGTTTCTTGGCAAGGCAAGGTTACCTAAGGAACTTTAGTTCCATACAGTCTTCCTCAAAGAGAACTAAACTACATCTACAGGAGATAGGCAAAGGGACAGTCCATTTTCCTGCTAATTACACTTTGCTTGCTCAGTCGCTTCAGTCATGTCTAACTCTTTCCAACACTATGGACTGTAACCCTCCAGGCTTTATTTTATGATAAGTATAGCTAAACAGCTCACATCTTTTTCATAAGCAGATATAAGATATAGTTTGCCTGGAAACTGTTAACTGTATAGCTAGTATCCTGCTATTGTTAAGCACGCCTAATCATAGCCCTAGGCTGTTGTTCTCCTAGGTTAGAAGACTCACAATCCTCATTACTAGATTCTTTTGTCTAGTTAATCCTTACTGAGCAACTAACACTAACTACTAACTACATTAATAATATGTTTTGGGCTATAATTTTGTGCAACTTCTGATCACACAAATATTGGTCAGTTCTCCCACTAAACATCCTTTATAATGTCTACAGACTTCAACCAATTCCCAGTTGCCTGCTGATCTTCATACTGTTTCTTCCACCATGTCCTTAATATCCACTGTGATATATTTCGTTTTTGTCATTATTGTTTTGTTCTCAGACCAGACTACCACTGTCATATTTTTAATCAGTCATTAATAGCCAAAGGGCTCTCCAAAACACAAAATAAACAGAGGATGGAGATGACACGGCTAACCTGCAATCGTGTGAGGCTGAAAGCTTACCAGCTAAAACAAGAAACTGAAAGTGTTAGTTGCTCAGTCATATTCAACTCTTTGCAAACCCACGGACTGTAGCCCACCAGGCTCCTATGTCCATGGAATTTTTCAGGTAAAAATACTGGAGTGGGTAGCCACTCCCGTCTACAGAGGATCTTCCCAACCTAGGGATAGGATCTAGGTCTCCAGCATCGCAGGCAGATTCTTTACCGTCTCAGTCACCAGGGAAGCCCAAGTTAAAGCATGTCAGTCGTTAAGTGGTGTCCAACTTTTTGTGACACCATAGACTGTAGCCCCCCCAGCCTCCTTAGTCCACGGAATTCTCTAGGCAAGAATTCCTACTGGTATTCCTACCAGTAGGAATATCCTATTGGGCTACCCTACTGGGTAGCCATTCCCTTCTCCAGGGGATCTTCCAGACCCAGGGTTCGAAACTAGATCTCCTGCATTGCAAGCAGATTCTGTACCCCCTGAGCCACAAGTTAAAGCATATAGGTCGCTAAAGCTTACTGACCAAGAGGGAGAAAAAAATAACATTCAGAGAACAGAGAACAATGATCAATCCTAGGGTACTGTGATGTACTCCTACATATAGTTTTTCACTGAAAACTTTTCAGACACATGTAACATAAGGGCTACAGGGAAGCATTAAAACAGGACACACACACTTCAGCTGTCAACAGTGATCATTTTATTTTATTACTGCCTCAATCACCTATCTTTTTCACTAAATCATAACTGAAGAAATAAGAACTCTCCATTGTGCTCTCTACGTGTACCCAGCACATGCCTGGGACATAGCTGGCATTCAAATATTCACTGAATAGATGAAATACTTACAAACATTTCCTGAAAAATTTTTGTAATTTGGTAGACATACTTGCTCAAAAACTTATTTTTGCATTCTTTATACAAACATACAAAGTCACAGTGACTGCTAAACTAATTCTACCAATTCTACCACCTTTAACTATTAGTATTTTCACATTATGTTCACTCATTCAGAGGTTATCTACAATCATAATGGCGTTACCATTCTGCCTGCAAATTAGGCACAGGTTTGTCTTCTCAAGCCTTTATTTCTATACCTCTTCTACTCTGGTCTTTATGATGACTAGATGTGTCTCACGATGGTATCAGTGAAACTTCATGGAACATGGAGAGGCTAGCCTCAAAACACCTCTAGTCTAATAATATGAAAAATACTGATTTGCAAATCTTTAGACCAGAGACTTCATCATAACTTAATAAACAAAGGGAAGAAGGGTATTAGTATCCATTTTCCCTTAAGAAAACATACTGGTCAGCTACATAAAAACTGGTTTTCCATCCCAAGTTGACCAGTACTCCCAGAAACTAAAACTCTTTATGGACTGAGAACTGTATTTTCCCTGCTCAGGGAGGATTTAAATGCCCCAAAACAATATAGCCATTCAAATTCCAGTTGAAATGGTTTCTCTGCTGACTTCCAAATATAGCATCTCTTCTCACATCCTCATATTTTTGTTCATACACACATATCCTATTCTCATCTGCCTAGTGAAATTCTAAGTATCTTTCAAGGTGTTACACAATTCCTTTCCGGGCTATGAAGTCATCTTAACCACACCAGTATTTAACTAGACTTCATCTTAGAATTTCTGATATAATTGAGTAACAAATATTTGATTTTAATATACAATCTCTACCATTTAATATGGACTATATATCCAGTAAGATTATTACTTCCTATTCCATGTCTCCTCTGTAGCACTTCCAACAGTGCTGAGCACAGAGATGATCTTTAATATTATAAATAACACTGCTGCTGCTACTGCTGCTGCTGCTAAGTCACTTCAGTCGTGTCTGACTCTGTGCAACCCCATAGACGGCAGCCCACCAGGCTCCCCCGTCCCTGGGATTCTCCAGGCAAGAACACTGGAGTGGGTTGCCATTGCCTTTTCCAGTGTATGAAAGTGAAAAGTGAAAGTGAAGTTATTCAGTCGTGTCCAACCCTCAGCGACCGCAATAACACTAACTGTTTAATGACCTTTTACTCTCCATTGTGGCTTTATCACACGGAGAAGGCAACGGCACCCCACTCCAGTACTTTTGCCTAGAAAATCCCATGGACAGAGGAGCCTGGTAGGCTGCAGTCCATGGGGTCGCTAGAGTCGGACATGACTGAGTGACTTCACTTTCACTTTTCATTTTCATGCATTGGAGAAGGAAATGGCAACCCACTCCAGTGTTCTTGCCTGGAGAATCCCAGGGACGGGGGAGCCTGGTGGGCTACCGTCTATGGGGTCGCAACAGAGTCAGACACGACTGAAGTGACTTAGCAGTGGCTTTATCACAAATCATCAACCAATGGGATGTAATCAGTCACCTGAGCTCAAATCTTAGAAACAATCACCAATGCTTTGCATACCTAAACTTTCCTCCATAACTTAATATCCATAAATGCTAGACTTTCTTATTTGGCTCTCTCTGCGTTGCTGATCTATTCTGCAACAGATGAACACCTGCTTCTTCTATACTGTAAATCATAAATTGAGTTTCTAATAAAAATAACAGTTAAAAGCCAAATTTTCCAGTAAGACAGTAAGGTTTATTGGCGAGGCAGAGGGCCCTAAAGTGACCTTTTCCCAGGGAAAACTCCTTAATTATCAGATTAAAAAAAAAAAATATTTCTTGGTGGTTTTTGCTTTATAAATGCCTCTCCTACCTCCCCCACCTAACCCCAATGTCAGTTCCTTCTATCATTACCCAAAAAAGAAGGTAGTGAAAGGAGGAGATTATTGGGGTTCTGAGTTCCTTGGGCAATTAGAAAGGAAAAAGAAATCAAAACAATCACTAGATGTGATATAGCCTCAAACTCAAGAAGTCAAGCAGAGTTGCTTGCCTGAGAAATTGCTGCAAGTGGTATTACCATAGGAGTTTACCTCCATCAATGGTTCCTAAACTTTAGTGCAGAATTACTCAGGGTGCTCAAGATTATTTCCTAAATATTGTCTCCACAGACTGTCAGGGAACAAGCCTAGGAATTTGCATTTTGGAGAAACACTTCAGCTGGCTCTGATATAGGACATCCATGTACCCGACTTTGAACTGTAAGAGCGTTTTCCTAATATGTGATATTTATGCCAACACCTGTGACCTTCCACTGGTAATGGGGGAACACTTCAGAAAAGGAATCTTCAAAACTGAAATGGCTGACCACACTATCAAAGAGTTAGCCTTAGAATATTAACGAACATTCTTAGTTGACTCAAATCTATTTTACAATAGCAAATACCTAGTCCTTTTAATAATATTCAGTGCTTGAACAGAATATAAATACTATATCTGACTTGTTAATTCACAAAGAAATGTAGACTTATTGGTCAAGAACTATCTGAGTTCAAGTTGTCAGCAATAGCATTCTGTCTTTGTTTCTAACTTTTTGGCTGTACGGCATGCAGCATCTTAGTTCCCTAACCAGAGACTGAACCTACACCCCTGCAGTGGAAGCAGGAAGTCTTAACCACTAGACTGCCAGCAAGTCCCCAGTAATAGCATTCTTTTGACACTAAGTATATGCATTTGTATATAAAGTTTAAAAAAAAAAAAAGTGTCGTACCTGGTAAAGTCTGGTGGAACAGGAGTGGTAACAAAGGATGCCATAGGCTTTCGATGAACTTGCTGAAACATCATGAGGATCTCTGAGCTCTTAGATATCAACTCACTCTTACTACAAGACCGCAACTGTGTGAGGAAAAAAAAAAAAAGTCTGAATAAACAAAATTACTATGCATTGGCACACCCAAGATCCTTAAAGGAAATGGAAGTTATTTTGGTTATATACTGAAAAAAATGACATGAAGAAAAATACAATGATTCTTTCAAAGTGGGTCTGAAAGTTAAGAATAAGTAAAGGATCTAGTTTTATTGATTCCCATTGTAATAGTAAAGTTATTCAGTAAATATATTTGATTTTAATGTATTTTCCTCTCTCTGTATATTAGCATGAATCCAATTCTAAGCAACTACAATATATTTGTAGATCTTATATATGTATATTTTACAGTGGTAGAGTGAAGCCATTATGTATAAAATGAACAAACCTCTAGAAGTCAATGACTTTCAAACAAGGATTTCTCAAATTTCACTCCAGGAAACTGAGAAATAAAAAAAAGTCTAAACCTCTATCAATCTGGGAAACATTAAGTCAAACTAAAGGTAAAAAGTGAGACATTCAACTTTAGCAAAATCAGCATGGTAGTTAAAAGACTATGATTTTGTACTCAAGCCACCAGTTTAAAGTCCCAGTCCCGCCACACATCAGCTTTGTGGCTTGAGAGTCTGTTATGTAAAACTGGAGTCATATCTACTGCTGCTTGCTTTGCTAGGTTTGTTACATCAACCATGAAGCTGTGACACAGCTCTGTAAATACCTGCTATGGGCTGAAGTGTATCCCCTCCCTAAATTCATATGTTGCACCCCAACCACTAGGACCTCAGAGTGTAACTACAGTTGGAAAAAAGTCCTTCAGAGGACATAAAGGGAAGGCAGCCATCTGCAAACCAAAGACAGAGGTCTCAAGGAAAACCAAACCTGCCAATATCTTAATCTTGAACTACCAGCCTCCAGAACACTGAGAAAATAGATTTGTCGTTTAAGCCTCCTAGTCTTTGTTACGGAAGCCCAAGCAAACTAACACACTGCTGCTGCTGCTGCTAAGTCGCTTCAGTCATGCCCGACTCTGTGCGACGCCACAGACGGCAGCCCACCAGGCTCCCCCGTCCCTGGGATTCTCCAGGCAAGAACACTGGAGTGGGTTGCCATTTCCTTCTCCAATGCATGAAAGTGAAAAAAATAGTGAAGTCGCTCAGTCGAGTCTGACTCCTAGCGACCCCATGGACTGCAGCCCACCAGGCCCCTCCGTCCATGGGATTTTCCAGGCAAAAGCACTGGAGTGGGTGCCATTGCCTTCTCCGAACTAACACACTATCACACTATCAAGTGCCAAATGGATGATATTCGTAAAACCCACTACAACCACCTTTTAAAAGGTAGTTGCTTATAGTTCACCAAGAATAACGATATGACATAATCGATATCATGATAAATACCAAAATTTATAACTTTTATTCAAATATTTATTGAATGTATACTATGTGTATCCCTTTGACCTCATTTCCTCCAAAGGTAGACTTTTATACAGACATTTTTTGTAAGGTTAAGGTAGTTCCTTCTACTCTTAGTTTCCTGAATAATTTGGCAACGAATGAGGATCAAATATAACTGAATGTTATTTTTAAAATTAGTATCGTTCTATTTATTTTTACTTACATGTTCTTGTGGTTTTAGCCTCCAGTCTCTTGAGTTACAATCAAGTGACTTTTCTGATAATGCAACATTCCTTTGATTAACTCTACCAAGTCTTGCTTTCTGGTTTTGTTTTACTACATATCCTACTGATTTTGATTTGCTGGTACTTTAAGATTTTGGCATTTCTATTTGCAACAGAGTTGGGTTTTAGTTGTGTTTTCTTATATTGTTCCTCGGCTGATTGGTTATGAAATTCATTTTTTCATTTTATTTATTTCTGCTGCACTGGGACATTGGATTGCTGTGTGCGGCCCTGTCTACTTGCAGTGAGCAGACCTAGTCTCTAGTTGCAATCCACAGGCTTCTCATTGCGTCTCCTGTAGTGGAGCATGGGTGCCAGGGTGGGCACGCTTCAGTAGCTGTGGCACTTGGGCTCTAGAGCACATGCTCAGTAATTGTGGCACGCAGGCTAAGTTGCCCCATGGCATGTGGAATCTTCCTAGACCAGGGACTAAACCCATGTCCCCTTCACTGGCAAGTAGATTCATAACTATTGGACTATCAAGGAAGTCCAGTCCATTCACATTTACTATCACTGATAACGGTGTCATCACCTAATGACAATACACAGAATACTCAACCCAAAATAACCAAAAAACTAAAAAAAAACAGACAAAGGAACAAAGAACAGGCAGAACAAAGAAAACAGACAGTAAGATAGTAGATTCAAACTTTACCAAATCAATGAGCACACTAAACATACCGGCTAAAAGTCAAAGATTGTCAGAAAGGGTTAAAAAATTAGACCCAATTGTATATTGCCTACGAGACACATTTAGGAACAAACACATTAAAAGAAAACCGATAGAATAAGACATGACATGGTAACACTAGTTAAAAGGAAGTTAAAATGACTTTTTAATATCAAATAAACTAGATTTGAAAGAAAACAGAAGGTCTTTCACAGTGATAATGGAAATAGTTCATCAAGGGAATATAACAATCTTAGCTGTTTATGCCCCTACTAATATGGCTTCAAAATACATGAAGTAAAAACCAATACAACTGAAATACTAAACAAATTATGGGATTATTGCTGAAAATTTAATACCCCTGTTTCAATAACTGATAAAACAGGGGAGACAAAAAAATCCACAGGGTTATAGTACACTTGAACATCCATATCAACCAACTTCACCTGACATTATAGACTATCAGAAAAATCCCCAAATACTTGGAACCTAAGTAACATACTTCTGCAGAACCCATGTGTCAAAGAACTCACAAAGGATGTAAGAATGTGCTTTAAGCAGAAAGGTCTCAAATCAATAACCCCAGCTTCAATCCTCTGCAACTTCAATCCTAACATTTTAGGGGAGAAAGGGCAAATTAAACTGAAAACTCTACACATGGACATCACCAGATGGTCAACACTGAAATCAGACTGATTATATTCTTTGCAGCCAAAGATGGAAGCTCTATACAGTCAGCGAAAACAAGACCGGGAGCTGACTGTGGCTCCGATCATGAACTCCTTATTGCCAAATTCAGACTTAAATTGAAGAAAGTAGAGGAAACCATTAGACCATTCAGGTATGACCTAAAGCAAATCCCTAACAATTATACAGTGGAAATGAGAAATAGATTTAAGGGACTAGATCCAATAGACAGAGTGCCTAATGAACTATGGACAGAGGTTTGTGACATTGTACAGCAAACAGGGAGCAAGACCATCCCCAAGAAAAAGAAATGCAAAAAAGCAAAATGGTTGTCTGAGGATACCTTACAAATAGCTGTGAAAAGAAGAGAAGCAAAAAGCAAAGGAGAAAAGGAAAGATATACCCATTTCAATGCAGAGTTCCAAAGAATAGCATGGAGAGATAAAAAGCCTTCCTCAGTGATCAGAGCAAAGAAATAGAAGAAAATAACAGAATGGGAAAGACTGCAGATCTCTTGAAGAAAATCAGATACCAAGGGAATATTTCATGTAAAGAAAGGCTCAATAAAGGACAGAAATCGAATGGACCTTACAGAAGCAAAAGATATTAAGAAGAGGTGTCAAGAATACACAGAACTGTACAAAACAGATCTTCACAACCCAGATAATCACGATGGTGTGATCACCCACCTACAGCCAGATATCCTGGAATGTGAAGTCAAGTGGGCCTTAGGAAGCATCACTACAAACAAAGCTAGTGGAAGTGATGGAATTCCAGCTGAGCTACTTCAAATCCTAAAAAATGATGCTGTGAAAGTGCTGCACTCAATATGCCAGCAAATTTGGAAAACTCAGCAGTGGCCACAGGACTGGAAAAGGTCCGTTTTCATTTCAATCCCAAAGAAAGGCAATGCCAAAGCATGCTCAAACTACCGCACAATTGCACTCATCTCACACGCTAACAAAGTAATGCTCAAAATTCTCCAAGCCAGGCTTCAACAAAACGTGAACCATGAACTTCCAGCTGTTCAAGCCGGTTTTAGCAAAGGCAGAGGAACCAGAGACCAAATTGCCAACATCCGCTGGATGATCAAAAAAGCAAGAGAGTTCCAGAAAAACATCTATTTCTGCTTTATTGACTATGCCAAAGCCTTTGACTGTGTGGATCACAATGAACTGTGGAAAATTCTGAAAGAAGATGGGAATACCTGACCACCTGATTTATCTCTTGAGAAATTTGTATACAGGTCAGGAAGCAACAATCAGAACTAGACATGGAACAACAGACTAGTTCAAAATTGGGAAAGGCAAGGCTGTATATTGTCACCCTGCTTATTTAACTTATATGCAGAGTACATCATGAGAAATGCTGGGCTGGATGAAGCACAAGCTGGAATCAAGATTGCCGGGAGAAATATCAATAACCTCATATATGCAGATGACACCACTCTTATGGCAGAAAGTGAAGAAGAACTAAAGAGCCTCTTGATGAAAGTGAAAAAGGAGAGCGAAAAAGTTGGCTTAAAGCTCAACATTCAGAAAATAAAGATCATGGTACCTGGTCCCATCACTTCACAGCACATAGATGGAGAAACAGTGGGAGACTTTATTATTGGGGGCTCCAAAATCACTGCAGATGGTGACTGCAGCCATGCAATTAAAAGACACTTGGTCTCTGGAGAAAAAGCTATAACCAACCTAGACAGCATATTAAAAAGCAGAGACATTACTTTGCCAACAAAGGTCTGTTCAGTCAAGCCTATGGTTTTTCTAGTAGTCATGTATGGATGTGAGACCTGGACCATAAAGAAAGCTGAGTGCTGAAGAATTGACACTTTTGAACTGTGGTGTTGGAGAAGACTCTCGAGAGTCCCTTGGACTACCAGGAGATCCAACCAGTCCATCCTAAAGGAAATCAGTCCTGAATATTCATTGGAAGGACTGATGTTGAAGCTGAAACTCCAATACTTTGGCCACCTAATGCAAAGAACTGACTCACTGGAAAAGACCCTGATGCTGGGAAAGACTGAAGGACTCCAGGAGGAGAAGTGGATGGCAGAGGATGAGATGGTTGGAGGGCATCACCGACTCAATGACATGAGTTTGCCTAAACTCCGGGAGTTGGTGATGCACAGGGAGGCCTGGCGTGCTGCAGTTGATGGGGTCGAAAAGAGTCAGACACAACTGAGCAACTGAACTGAACTGAAGCAAAAGAAAGATAATAATTGGATCAAAATAAAAATCAACAGAATTTAAAGCAGGAAAACAACAGAGAAAAAACAAAACCACTACTTAGTTGAAAAGATCAACAAAATTCAATATACTCTAGTCAGACTGATCAGGAAGAAAAGAAAGAAGACACAAATTACCAATACCAGGAAGAAGAGAAGTAACACCACTGCATTCTAAAATATTAAAAGGGTAATGCTAATGCTAATGCTAAGTCACTTCAGTCGTGTCTGACTCTGTGTGACCCCACAGACGGCAGGCCACCAGGCTCCGCCGTTCCTGGGATTCTCCAGGCAAGAGTACTGGAGAGGGTTGCCATTTCCTTCTCCAATGCATGAAAGAGAAAAGTGAAAGTGAAGTCGCTCAGTCGTGTCCGACTCTTAGCGACCCCACGGACTCCAGCCTACCAGGCTCCTCTGTCCATGGATTTTCCAGGCAAGAGTACTGGAGTGGGGTGCCATTGCCTTCTCCGTTAAGGGACTACTATTAATTTTATGTCAATAAATTCAGCAAATTCAAATGAAAGAGAATAATTCCCTGAAAGACAGAATTATGAAAGCTCATTCAAGACGAAGGCAACATGAACTGCCCTGGTTTTTTTTTGGCCATGTTGTGAGGAATGCATTTTAGTTTCCCAACCAGGGATCAAATTTGTACCCCCTGCAGTGGAAGCATGGGGGTCTTAAACATTTGACTGCTGGGGAAGTCACAAAAACTGCCTTATATCTATAAAGAAACTGAAAACTTCCTGTTTTCTTTCTTTCCACAAAGAAAACAAGATTCAAATGGCTTCACTGGTATATTCTAGCAAACATCTAAGAAAGAAACATTACCAGTTCTACACAACTTCTTCTAAAACACTGAAGAAGGCCTAATTTAAAACTCACCAATCTCCAAAATATACAAACAGCTTGTTGGAGCTCAATATTCAAAAAACAAACCCAATCAAAACATCGGTGGAAGACCTAAACAGTCATTTCTCCAAAAACAATATAGGAGGTGGCCAAGAGGCATGAGAAAAGATCCTCAACATCAGTAATTATTAGAGAAATGCAAGTGAAAACCACAATGAGGTATCACCCACATGTGTGGAATCTAAAGAAATGGTGCAGATGGACCTTTCTGCGGGCAAGAATAGAGAGACAGGCATAGAGAACACATGTATGAACACCAGTGGTAGGGGTCACAACGTAGGAGATTAGGATTGATATATGTATCTATGTAACAGCTGGGAACCTGGTGTATATAGCACAAGGAGCTCTGCTCCATGCTTTGCGGTGACCTAGATGGGAAGGAGGTCCAAGAGGGAAGGGATATGTGTGTACATATAGTGGATTCACCTCGCTGTACATCAGAATCTAACACAACACTGTACAGCAACTATATCCCAAAAATAATAATACTGGGGGGAAAACTCATCTTTTATCATCAAAAATTCTGAAATACCAAAAAATCCAACAATGTGAAAATGTTGTGCCTTGAAAAGTTACGAAACACTGCTGAAATAAATGGAGTCTTCTTCATGAAATAGACTCAGTATTGTTAAAATGCTACATCTCCCCAAGTTGCTATATTGATCCACTGTAATTCCAACCAAACCCCAAAACATGGGACTTCCTGGTTGTCCAGGGGTTAAGAATCTGCCTGCCAATAAAAGGGGCTCAAGTTCTAACCCTCGTCAGGAAACTAAGATCCCACATGCCATAAGCCCACACACGGCAACTAGTGAGCCCACCTGCCGCAACTAAGACTCAAAACAGCTAAAAAAAATAAGTATTAAAGAAAAAAAAATACCAAAAATTTTTTTGGTAGAAATGTTAAATCTCTTTGTAAAGTTGAATCTAAAGTTCATATGACGATAAAAGAAAAAAATTTCTAAAAACCAGAAGCACAAAGTTAAGAGAGTTAACACTTTTTGTTGTGGTTCAGTCGCTAAGTCATATCTGACTCTGCAAGCCCACGGACTGTTAGCACGCCAGACTTCCCTGTTTTTCACTATCTCCCAGAGTTTGCTCAAACTCATCTCCATCAAGTCAGGGATACTATCCAACCATCTCATCCTGTCACCTTCTTGTCCTTCTGCTCACAATCTTTCCCAGCATCAGGGTCTCTTTCAATGCGTTGGCACTTCACAGCAGCTGGCCAAAATATTGGAGCTTCAGCTTCAGCACCAGTCCTTCCAATGAATATTCAGGGTTGATTTTATTATAAAAAGCAACAGTAATCTTTTTATATCTTTTTACTTTTTATTTATTATTTAATATTTTATTTTTACTTACTTTTTAGTTTTATCTTTATTTACTTATTATGTTATTATTTACTTTATTATTACTTTATTTTATTATTTATTACTTTATTTTATTATAAAAAGCAACAGTAATCTTTTTACTTTTTACAACAGTATTATAAACAGCAACAGTGCAGTGGTGGCATAAAACAAATCAGTAGGTAGCGTGTACATGGGTTAATTTTTGAAAAAGATGCAAAGGCAATTCAGTAAAGAAAGTCTGGCCTTCAACAAATGGTGCTAGAACCACTGGACAGTCACATACATGTACAAATTAAACCAAAAAGACTACTTTGGATCCATACCTCATACACAAAAAATAGATCAAAATGGATCAAAGGCCTAAATATATAGCCTAAAACTATAAAACTTCTGGAAGAAAACATACAAGAAAATATTTGTGATCTTGGGTTAGGTAAAGATTTCTTAGCTATTACAGCAGAACAAACTGATAAATTACATTTCATTAAAATTTAAAACTTCCCTTCAAAAGACACTTCTAAGAGAATAAAAAGACAAGCCATAGACTTGAAGGAAATCTTTGCAAAGCACCTATCTAATAAAGAACTTATATCTAGTTTTCTATATAAAGAGCTCTCAAAACTCAGTAAGAAAACAAACAAGGCAATAAAACGATGGCCAAAAGATCTGAATAACAACAAAAAGATCTGAACAGATACCTCAACAAAGAAGATACATGGATGACACATAAATTCAAGAAAGGATGCTTAGCATCATTAGTCACAAGGCAAATGTAAATTATTAGGTTGGTGCAAAAGTAACTGCAGTTTTGCATTGTTAAACTTTATCATCTGATATTGGAATACATTCTTAAATAAATGTCATTATGCTACACATCACTTTAATGCTCATTTCTTTTTTTTTGCTACTGATTTATTGCAGTTTATTTTATATTTATTTTAGACTATAGAAATGATGTCAGACAAAAAGCAAATTTGAGTGATTTTTTATTCGAGTTCAAAATGGGTCATGTTCTAAAGCATCAGAGACAACTTGCAAAATCAACAATATATTTGGCCCAGGAACTGCTAATGAATGTACAGAGCAGCTGTGCTTCAAGAAGTTTTGCAAAGGCGATGAGAGCTTTGAAGATGAGGAGCATGGTGGCCAGCGATCGGAAGGTGACAACAATCAATTGAGAGCCACCATCAAAGCCGATCTTCATACAGCTACAAGAGAAGGCGCTAAAGAATTCAACGTTTACTATTCTACAGTCGTTTGGCATTTGAAGTAAACTGGAAAGGTGAAAAAGCTTGATAATTGGGTGGCTCGTGAACTGACCTTAAATCAAAGTAATGGTCATTTTTCAAGTGTTGTCTTCTCTTACTCTACGTAACAATGAACCATTTCTCAAACAGATTACGATGTGTGACGAAAAATAGATTTTATACAACTAGCAATGACCAGCTCAGTGGGTGGACTGAGAAGCTCCAAAGAACTTTCCAAAGTCAAACTTGCACCAAAATGAGATCATGGTCACTTGTTTGGCGGTCTGCTCCTGGTCTGATTTACCACAGCTTTCTGAATCCCAAAAAAACCACTACATCTGAGTCGTATGCTCAGCAAATTGATGAGAAGCACCAAAAACTGCAATGACTACAGCCAGCACTGGTTAACAGAATGGGTCCAATTCTTCTCCAGAACAATGGCTGACTGCAGATCACACAACCAATGCTTCAAAAGTTGAATGAACTGGGCTATGAAGTTTTGCTTCATCCACCATATTCACCTGACCTCTTGCCAACCAACTACCACTTCTTCAAACATCTTGACAACTTTTTGCAGGGAAAATGCTTCCTCAACCAACAGGAGGCAGAAAATGCTTTTCAAGAGTTCGCTGAATCCTGAAACACAGATTTTTACACTACAGGAACAAACAAACTTATTTCTTGTTGGCAAAAATGTGTTGATTGTAATGATTTCTATTTTAATTAATAAAAACGTGTTTGAACCTAGTTATAATGATTTAAAAATCACGGTCTGAAATTGCAATTACTTTTGCCCCAACCTAATAAAACGATAATGAAATATTATTACACTTCTATGAGAACACCTCAAATTAAAGACTGACTATATCACACGTTAACAAGAATGTAAAGAAACTAGTACTCTCAAAGACTACTGACAGAAATATAAATGATACAATCTATTCAGGAAAATAGATGGCATTTATTAAAACCTGAACATATGTCTACCATTCTATCTTGCTGCTAAGTCACGTTAGTCGTGTTCAACTCTGTGCGACCCCATAGACAGCAGCCCACCAGGCTCCCATCCCTGGGATTCTCCAGGCAAGAACACTGGAGTGGGTTGCCATTTCCTTCTCCAATGCATGAAAGTGAAAAGTGAAAGTGAAGTTGATCAGTCCTGTCCAACTCTTCGTGACCCCATGGACTGTAGCCTACCAGGTTCCTCCATCCATGGGATTTCCCAGGCAAGAGTACTGGAGTGGGTTGCCATTGCCTTCTCCGACCATTCTATCTTAGGTGGACCCGAAAGAAAAGGAAATATATGTCCATGTAGATTTGTAAATGAATGTTCATTGCCACTTTATTTGTAAAAGTCAAAACCAGAAAGCAAACCAAAGAGAATGGATACACGTATATCTATAGTTGAATCTCTTTGCTATTCACCTGAAACTATCACAACATTCTTAATTCGCTATATGTCAATAGAAAAAAGAGAAGCAAGACAAATGACCATAAATAGTTGAATGGAAAAATAAATTGTGGCATATACACACAATGGAATACTACTCAGCTATTAAAAAGGAAAGAACTATTGATACATGTGATCCACACAGTCAAAGGCTTTGGCATAGTCAATAAAGAGATGGGAATACCAGACCACCTGACCTGTCTCTTGAGAAACCCATATACAGGTCAGAAAGCAACAGTTAGAACTGGACATGGAACAACAGACTGGTTCCAAACACAGAATCCCATGGACTGAGGAGCCTGGCAGGCTGCAGCCCATGGGAAAAGGAGTACGTCAAGGCTGTATATTGTCACCCTGCTTATTTAACTGATATGCAGAGTACATCATGAGAAACGCTGGACTGGAGGAAACACAAGCTGGAATCAAGATTGCTGGGAGAAATATCAATAACCTCAGATATGCAGATGGCACCACCCTTATGGCAGAAAGTGAAGAAGAACTAAAGAGCCTCTTGATGAAAGTAAAAGAGGAGAGGGAAGAAGTTGGCTTAAAGCTCAATATTCAGAAAACTAAGATCATGGCATCTGGTCCCATCACTTCATGGCAAATAAATGGGGAAACAGTGGCTGACTTTATTTTTCTGGGATCCAAAATCACTGCAGATGGTGACTGCAGCCATGAAATTAAAAGATGCTTGCTCTCTGGAAGGAAAGTTATGACCAACCTAGACAGCATATTAAAAAGCAGAGACATTACTTTCCCAACAAAGGTCCGTCTAGTCAAGGCTATGGTTTTCCCAGTGGTCATGTATGGATGTGAGAGTTGGACTATAAAGAAAGCTGAGCACCGAAGAATTGATGCTTTTGAACTGTGGTGTTGGAGAAGACTCTTGAGAGTCCCTTGGACTGCAAGGAGATCCAACCAGTCCATCCTAAAGGAGATCAGTCCTGGGTGTTCATTGGAGGGCCTGATGCTGAAGATGAAACTCCAATACTTTGGCCACCTGATGCAAAGAGCTGACTCATTTGAAAAGACCCTGATGCTGGGAAAGATAGAGGGCAGGAAGAGAAGGGGACGACAGAGAATGAGACGGCTGGATGGCATCACGGACACAGTGGACATGGGTTTGGGTGGACTCCGGGAGTTGGTGATGGACAGGGAGGCCTGGCATGCTGCGGTTCATGGGGTCGCAAAGAGTTGGACATGACTGAGAGACCGAACTGAACTGGCTGATTGGTACATGAATGAACTGTAAAAGAATTCTGCTGAGTAAAAGAAATCAAACATAAAACGTGTGTGCTGTGCTTAGTCACTCAGTCATGTTCAATTCTGTGAATCCATGGGCTGCAGCCTGCCAGGCTCCTCAGTCCATGGGATTCTCTGAGCAAGAATACTGGAGTGGGTTACCATGCCCTCCTCCAGGGTATGTTCCCAACCCAGCGATCAAACCTAGGTCAGATTCCAATTATATTAAACACTAGAAAAGGCAAATTTATCTGTAACAGAAAGCAGATTGGGGGTTGCCTGGAGAGGGAAGTATTGGAAGAAGCAGAACCAGAGTTTATAAAGAGGCACAAAGAATTCTGGAGGAATAAACTTACTACCGTGACTATGGTAATGGTTTCATAGGGGTATACATTTGTCAAAACTTATCAAATTGTACACTTTATATACATGCAGCTTATTTTTGGGGTCAATTATCCTTCAACAACACTGTTTAAAAAAAAAAAAAGTGCACAGATCCCCAGATCCCACCCCTACTCCACTACAGCTGGTTTAAAAAATTTGTCCCATCATTCCAGCAGAAGGCTGCTTGACTATTCTCTGGAGGGGAAAATCTGTTCTCTAGAACAACATGCACAATTAAGAATGGGAATACTGGGGAATTCCCTGGCAGGCCAGTAGTTACAGTGGTTAAGACACCATGCTTTCACTGCCAACAGCCTAGGTTCAATCCCTGCTCAGTAAAGTAAGATTCCGCCAATGATGCAGCATGAAACACTGAAGAGAAAAACAAGAATATATAAATATTTATGTACTGAATTCTACCAAACTGTCAATCAAGTGTAAAGATTGAATAAACATATTTTCAGACATGTAGTCTCAAAACATTTATTCTGATTACTCTTTCATAAAAGCCACAGAGGAAGTGTGATTCCAAAACAAATGTGTAAATCAAGAGCAGGAAGCCATGGAAATCAGGAAACACAGGATTTAACCTAAAAAAGAAATGAAGGGAATCCCCAGGATGATAATTAAGAGAACAATCGCACGAAACAGCTGTGTATCACAAGAACTAAAGAATCTCAAAAACCAAATTCAAGACAGATAAATATATCAAATATCTATACATTTTATTCATTTTATTTATTCATTCACTATAGACTTTATCCCCACCTACTCTGAATCTAAAATTATAAAGTCTTTGAGGACAGATTTTTTTTTTGCCATTTTCTTCACTGCTGTGTTCCAAGCATCTAAAACAATGCCTACTATCTATTTGGTATTGAATAAAAAATTTTTTCATAAATAAAAATGCTAATTTTATCCTAAGGATCACTACATGTTAGTAATTGGCAATAATATTGTATCTTGAAGTCACCAATTAAGTCACAATGTCAGAAGATTTTAATCTACAGATTTAGATTCCTATTGACCATTCTCCGACAATCTGAGGCGCAGGTTTTCAGATCTAGGATTTGAAGTAAAATGTTTTGATGATCTTAGAGCAGAAGAACTATTGCTCAAAATTCATGAGGGTAAGTAGTTTTCCTATTCATCTTCCTTTGATGGGACTGAGTAGTTTTTAATTATCCTTGTATGGAGACAGGTCCAAATAATTAACTGTTGTAAAAAAGGCTTGTCAATTAATTTAGCATGGGTTATAGGTTTTGGTTGTGCCTCTCTGATTGTACATTACTCAGCAGATTTAGAGACCTTTGCAAAGTCTCTAAATGCCTACCAAGTTATAGACCACTAGTTACAGTCTGTTACTCTGGAAATGAATGTAATGATCTTTTCATTTGGCAATTAAAAGCCTAAGATGCAAATACTACAGATGCTGGGCAGTCATTTTTTAACTGACTCCTTCCATACCCAGGTTTTTTACTGACTTCAAAATACTGCTGATTTACATACATTATCTCATAATTTCTACATCACTATGCAGTAGGTTGGAGAAGGAAATGGCAACCCACTCCAGTGTTCTTGCCTGGAGAATCCCAGGGACGGAGGAGCCTGGTGGGCTGCTGTCGATGAGGTCGCACAGAGTAGGACACGACTGAAGCGACTTAGCAGCAGCAGCAGCATTCTCCGTAAAAATAATTCCATTTTTGCAAAAACAAAATAAATCTTCGCTGGTTGTGCAGTGGTTAACAATCTGCCTCACAGTGCAGGGGACACAGGTTTGATTCCTGTCTTAGGAACTAAGATCCCACATACCACAGAGTAACCAAGCCTGCCAAAACTAGAGAATCTGTGTGACCAGATCCCACATGATGCAACTAAGACTCAACACAACCAACAAATAAATATTTTTTTTAATCTTTTTTACCTAGTTCCCAAACATAATGCAGAAACTGAATCAGCTGATTCCTATTTCATAAAAATCCCTAGTACAGCACACAGATCCACAGATCTTTGACCTTATATAAACTGTCAAAAAACAACAAAACCAAAAAACTTTTCAACTACATGAATAAAAAAAGGATAAAGTCTCTATCTCTTGTCATTTAATATTCCATTACCTGATGCTCTACTTCCTGAACTAAGGATTCCAACAGTTCTGTTTCTTGTGTCAGAGATGTCTTCTGACCTATTTAGAAATAGCAAAAGATGAACATTCAGGCTCGTTATTGGTTTGAAAATGAAATTAACTTTAATTGAACTTATTAAATAATAAGAAATCAATCTCAAGTAAGCAAAACTTCTTCATTACAGCTATCTTAAAAAATTTCCCAGAATTTTAACTATAGTAGTTTTGACAAGAGGATTTCAGAACCAACACTAACTACAGTAACAGACAAAATGCAATGTAATTCTATTAAATCCTTCTAAGAAATATCTAATGACAACATACTCTGTAATGAAATTAATGTTATTGCTTCTTAAGGAATATAAAGATGTACGAAAGTATTTAATCAATCAACCATTCTGAAATAATTCCTCCCCCCAAATTTAAGAGCAGCCTAAAAAGAAGAATGTAGTAAGTGGACCATTTGTGTATTAAATGTCAGCAAGAGGTATGTTCTTTGAATAAAAAGGAACCTATGAAAAAGAATGCCCAGAGAGGAAAACAGTCTCAAAGAAGCTGGAAACATGGAGGGATAAATGAATTATTATTATTATAGTAAAGGAAGAAAGAAACTGCTTTACATGATTAAGAAAAAATAAAAGATAATAGTACAGGCATGCTTGCCAAAGCAGACCATCTTTGTAAATCACAAAATCTGAGGAGCTGGAAGCATATCCCATGATGTCAGCAGAAATCATATCAATTTGGTGTAATGTTAACTGACACAAGGGAACAATTAATAGCCAGAATTTTTTTTTAAAGCAATCTTTCCCCAGCCTATAACTTATCAACTTTAGCTCTTCTAAGACAAATCTCAAGGAGGTTCAAAGCCCCATGTACACAAGGAAACTCACCCATCAGTGTTATTAGCTTATTCTTCAGCTGTGTGTCTAATCGTGCAATCATCATCTCCACTGCATTTCTAATTTCCCGAACACGCTCATCTTTTGCATTTCTAACAGCTTCTACATTTCTTTCCTAGAAAATAAACAGGTAAAAACTTTTAATTGAATTATTCAAGCAGAAGTAAATGGACTTTAACATTATCACTGCAATTCTTAAAGTCATTTAATTTCCTCTTTAAAAACTGTAAGCCAATAACACTTTTTAATTGTTCAAATACAACAGAAAACTCAGAAAAAATTTTTAAACAATTAAAACATAATAAAGTACATAATATTTTAGCAGTTAAACAGAAAAGATATGTAATTACAAAAAACTGCTTTAGGTAACACATATAAAGCACAAAGCCTAACCATATAGGAAATCACTGTTCAAAAACAAAAAGTACACTAAGGTCCGTTCACATCACCCTAAAACAAATGAAAAATTTGAAAAACCGTTCTCTAGTTTACAAAGTTTTAAATTTTTTTCAGAACTAAGCTCAGAAAGAAAAAAATAAGGTTTTTAAAGACTGCATAGTACAGTTTTTTAAAATAGCATACCACCCAAAATAAAACGTAATCTTTCCTACATTTACTATTATAAGCAAAAGCAGTGAGAATGTCAAACTACCAACAAAACACTTTCTTTAATGCCCAAATTAAAATGCCATCAAAAGAAAACAATAGAAAAAAACGTAGACAAATAAAAGCCAAATGCAAGTCATCCAACTTGTTTCTAGTCCAAAATGAATTTGTGCAGCACACATGTAACTCAAAAACATTATTTTCTGTATAAAGAATGTTATAAAAATGATAATCTCAATCTTGATTCCTGCATGAGTTAAATAAAAACATCTTTATGTTACGAATGGTCCACAAACCTCATTAATAACTGTCATTCTGGTAACTTTAAACAAAATAAATTCCAAAAGTGTATTTTTGACTTAAATGTTTGATGCTTATTATATTTTACCATAGAAATATTATCACAAATGGTAAGTAACTCACCAGAGCTCTTGACTTAGACAATATCTAAAGAGCAGTGTTAAATATTACTCTTTCAATTTTGTAGTTCTAATTCAGGAGATCAGAAATTGTTCATTATGTGGTAGCAGAAACTCTCCCAAAGAATAAATGACTTAATGACTATAACATGTCAATACTGATTCTATTCAGAAGTCAGTAATTGACCCTGTAACAAATAGGCTCATTGAACTCATTCACTGATTCCCTATTTTTGTGTAAGAACAGGCAATTCTCTAGCACCAACTTCAAAACAGGCAAGGAATTTGGATGCAATTCTTCAGCTGGTTTGAAGTTAGTGAGAGAAACTACATCTTATCAAATTTTCAAATCTTGAGTTCAACATCTGATTGATCTATATTATAAAAAATATATATTTTATTATAGGGACTTCCCTGGTGGTCCAGTGGTTTAAGAATGCTGTTTCAATGCAGGGGGCAAAGGCTGGATCCCTGGCTGGTGAACTAAGATCCCACATGCCACATGGTGCGGCAAAAAAATAAAAAGAAAAGAAAAATATATATGTACATATATTATAAACTATAAAAGAAATAATGATTTTTTAGTAGTAGTATTCTTACCACTTCTTGAACTAAGCTGATCAGTTCCATGAGACGTCGACGAAGTTTGGCTACTTCTTCGTTCACTTTAGTAACATGCTGCTCATAAATTTCCGCCAAAGGTTTAAAGGTATGTCCGCTATGCTATTTAAATTAATGAGTAGTTTTAGAACATTTTCATATATCTCATCTACATTTACATTCCTTTCTTAACACTCTACAGATACTACTAAACTGGTAAATAATTTCAAGTGAATTTTATCTTCTGCCTGTTTGTTAAAACAGGCCAGAATTTGCTTAAAATCACTTGGCCCATGCAGAAAAAAAATCCTTCAAGATTTTAGATAATGGACTTCAGCAAAACGTTTACTTATCTAGAAATCTTCACTCATTAAAGAAACAAAATCCTTAATCGTGGCCAAAACCACCTGACACTACCTTATTTATTACTCTTCTCTTGGTCAGTACTAGCCTTCTTCTATGTCCTCAAACTTCTTCCCACCAGCCCTTTGCCAAAGAAACTCCTTTTTCAAAAATAATTCTCTTTCCTTCACCTTCTCCAAATTCTCCACCCACTTAACTCCTACTCATCCTTTGGAACTTAACTCAGGCTTACAGTGTTAGGTTCCATGGTCACTCACTCTCATTAGCACTGTATACTTATTTCTAATATTTTGCACAACAGCAAGTGAGTGTAGAACTAGCTGTTTGATATCTGTTGTGTTCATCACTGAACCCCCAGTCTCTAAAACAAATGAATAAATTAGAAAGAAAATAAGATTTAAAAAAAATCATAAGATCTAAATGTCTACATTCATATTGTTTCACAAACGCCTATAAAGTTTTTGTTCCATTTTAAAGAAACTAGAATTGGAAATCACAGCCAGGATATCAGATCAACTGACCAGGGTATCAGATTAAGGAAAAGACCTTGATCCTACAGCAGAAGATTTGCAAATAAATATACATTTTACAGGTTTTCAATTAAAATATTTATGTAAGGAATGCACATCATACACCAAAATCTCCCACAAAAGAAAATTTTCTGGAATAACAAAAGATACAATACATTCTGCTATGAAGTAGATACATTTAATTTTCATTCTATAAACAGAGTAAAATGATATTACTTTCTAAATCAAACAAAAATGTCAGTGCTTTCAAGACTCTAACTAAAAGTAATATGCTGAATTTGTTCCTCTTACCATTCCTCCCCAAAGTGCACACTGGTGGCAGATACACTTCTTACAAGTCCAGCAAAATACACTAAGTTTTTCATGGTGATTTTCACACCTATATGTTATAGAAAAAAAGTACAGTTACAAATTAATTAAAATTGGAACTTAGTTACCACAACAAATATTTAAGTTTGGGCAAATAAGTCAGTCAATTTTAAATGACTATATCTCAGGATATATAGAATGAACTCCCATGGCTTTTGTGTAAATTAGACTACATCAAATTAACCTCTGTCTATCAAATGACACAATAAACAGTAAACAGTAAAAGGGCAACCTATGGAATGAGAGAAAATAGCTGCAAATTCTGTATCTGGTAAGGAGTTAATCTCCAAATTATATAAAGAATTCCTATAATTAAACAAATACCCTAGCCAAGCAGGAGAAAGACATGGCAACCCACTCCAGTATTCTTGCCTGGAGAATCCCATGGACAGAGGAGCCCGGTGGGCTATAGTCATGGGGTCAACAAGGAGTCAGACTTGACTGCAGCAACTTAGCACTAACCAAGCAAACAAACAAAAACAATTAAAATATGGGCAAAATACAAAACAGAAACTTCTCCAAAGAATATACACAAATGGCCAAATGGATATGTAAAGATGCTCAACATCTTCATAAGGTACATGCAAATCAAAACCACAATATTACTTCACACTGATTAGCACGGCCATCATAAAAAAAAAGAAGGACTTTCCTAGTGGCACAGTGGACAGGAATCACCTGCCAGTGCAGGGGACAAAGGTTTAATCCCTGATCTGAGAGGACTGCACATGCTGTGAAGCAACTAAGCCGGCACACAACTACTAAACCCGAGCTCTAGAGTCCATGAGCGGCAACTGCTGAGCCGCGCACCCTGGAGCCCTGCTCCACAGCAGAGAAGCCAACACAACGAGAAGCCTGTGCGTGGCAACTAGAGAGCAGCCCCTGCTTGTTAGAGGCTCTTTCCAAACAGAGATACCCACACCAGAAGAAAACTGTCCTAGTGTTCACCTACGAAACTGAAAGAATCTTTCAATGTCATTTAAAAAGGCATGGAGCACAATCTATGAAACACCTGAACAAAGAAACTGAGGACCTACTTGTCCTTTTCATTTTCTTCATGTTTGGTGAGACTGCAGAGTTGAAGAGTATCAAGTTGCTGTGTTACTTCTTCCGCCCAACGACAGTTTACTAGTTCTCGTAACTGGAGTGGAGCACTGGAGAAAAAAAAAAAAAAATATATATATATATATATACACGTATACTCTCATTCAGGAATTTAAGATCATTTTCTAAAACACATTTCAAAGGTAAATACTGAGGTGGCAGATGTGTTAACTCAATGGGGAGGAATCCTTTCAGAATTTTATAGCTTAAATTTTGTCAATTAATATGTCAACAAAGCTGGAAAAAAATTATCAATCAAGAAAAAATAAACACCTTCCTCAAAACAGAGCTCATAATCATATTCATACCAATTAGTATCAAGATAGTAACAAAGACATAATAAAAAGTATGGTTTGCTGTCTATTTTTACAATAATGTACTATTTATTTTTTTAAAAAGGAATAAAAAAATTTTAGATTACAAATTCTCAATTCCTTAGCCTAAAGCTTTACTGTCCAAACTAATAGCCACTAGTTACATGTAACTTTAAATTAAAATTCAAATTAATCTTAAAAAATTTCATTACATAGTTGCACTAGACTTAATTTTAAGTGCTCAATTATCACATTTGACAGCAACACTACAGAACATTCCCATCACATGGGAAGTTCTATTTGATAGTCCTGATCTTCTTAGAAGTTAATAGGAAAAAGGCAAACAATACATGAAGAAAAATGGGCAAAAGATATAAAGAGACAGTTTAAGAAAGAAATTAATTATAAATGGCTAAAAATGTTAACAAATGCTCAGTTCCAATCATTTTTTTTTAGAGCAGATTAAAAACAAGATACCATTTTTCACTTAGCAGAATAACAAAAAAGAAAAAAAGATTGGTAACTCAGTGTTAGCAAGGATGCAATGAAAAGGTACTTTCAATATCTATTATTAGGAACATAAAATGGTAAAAAGCCTTTCCTTCAATGGAATCTGGCATCATCTGAAATAACCAAAAATGGAAACAAACTAAATGTCTTCCAGTATAAGCACAAATAAATGTATAATCTTATAGTGGATTATTATTCAAACATTGATTTTAAATGACACATGTGTACATACCATCAATAAAGGCACCACTATACTTTACATGGAAAAAAGAAGCAAACAACAAAATATCATTTTTGTGTTTTAAGAAAAAATTATTAGGTACACATATCAGTATACATAGACAGACGTCTAAAAGAACAAACTTAACAATTTCTTCTCAAAGTGTTAATTTATGAAAAGATTAGCTGGGGTGTATCAGAATCAGAATCAGAAGCCTTTTTATTCAGCTATGGATTTTTTTAACAGAAACTTTATTATTTTTTGTAGTTACAACAGCCAAGTTTAGAAGTTACACAATGATTTTCCAAAAGAAGGTAAACAATGTAATATATTATATATAATTCTATGTCAGATAAATTGGTCTGCACTTCTTCAGACAGATAGCACTTCTTCAGACAGATAGACTGCTCATATTCTTTTCAACTGTATTCAAAAAGAGAATAAATGTAGCAGATTGCAGAAAGAACTTTATGAGTATTAGGGCACACTCTGACCCCATCACGTTACTACTTTCCAAATTCACAATCATAGTAAAATGCTTACCGGCAATGAGGACACTGGGCTCTTTGCTCTGTCAGCCAGCGCTAAGGAGGCAAAAGAATTAGATTTTGATTGCAGAAACACCATTAATTTGTACATACTGAGTACTTACATACCAAAATTAATGAGTTTACCTCTCTAGTGTCTGCATTAATTATAGAGATACTTACAGAATAGCGGGCAATCTGTCTCCTCATTATCATCGTGACAAGAATAAATTTTCAAAGGGACAGAACTCATCCCAAAATAATTATTAAGAAGCTATTCTCTCCTAGGAAAAGAAAGTGATCCTAGGAGTCTGGATCTCACAGGGACGATAAAATTATCTCCACAAAAATAACAACAACACTGTCATTTCCACACCCCGAAACAAGCCACTATGATGATTTACTTCTAACTGACTCATCATAAAATCTCCGAGGAATTTTAAGGTACTACTAAATTCCTCTTTGAAAAGCAAGCTAATAGTAAAGTATATGCATTATGGATATAAAATTTGAAAAATATAAAATAAGCAATACAGCAAAACTCTGTCTTAAGAGTTCTACAGTTCAACAATTTGAACATCTACATATCCTGGTTTCCTCATAATTATAAAAAGGTTTTATAAAAGAATAATGTCTCTACTAAACCTCAAATTCTATTACTATAACCATTTTAATTATTACTGGATAGGGAGCAGTTTTACACCATCTACAAAGAAGATGTTAAGATTTCCTGAATACATTTCCAAAAACATAGCTTCATAGTTAAATTTTTTTTAATTTTATTTTATTTTATTTTTTAACTTTACAATAAAATATTTTGTTTTAATTACCTGGTTAATAGGTTCTGAGGTAAATAAATATATAATCCAATAGCTATATACTCCCTAATACCTGCTATTTCTGTTTATTCCTTCCTGTTTCTATGAAAGAACCTAAATTTTTTAAATAAAGTCAAATAACTCAGAAATAAAATTTCCATGGAATCCTTGAAGAACAACAGAAGATAAATAGGGGGAAAATCTACTTCGCAGAACAGAAAATAAAGCTGTAAGAAAAAGAAAATAGATGGAAAAGGATTCCATTCTTAATAACCTTGAACATTATTTCTTTGGTCCCTGAGCAAAGCCAGATTTAGGTCACATTTCTTTCCCTCAAACAATGCTCTGCTAAAGTCATAGCCGTCCTCCAGAGGTAGTCTCAGCCCACACCTCTCTAGCCTCATCTGAACACTGAAGAACTGATGCTTTTGAGCTGTGGTGATGGAGAAGATTCTAGAGAGTCCCTTAGAGATCAAAGCAGTCAATCATAAAGGAAATCAACCCTGAATATTCATTGGAAGGCCTGATGCTGAAGCTGAAGCTCCAATACTCTGGGCACCTGCTGCAAAGAGCCAACTCATTGGAGAAGGCCCTGCTGCTGGGACAGATTGAGGGGAGGAAGAAAAGGGGGCAAAAGAGGATGAGATGGTTGGATGGCATCAACTCAATGGACCTGAGTTTGAGCAAATAATGGGAGACAGTGAACGACAGGGAAGCCTGGCATCCTACAGTCTATGGGGTCACAAAGAGTTGGACACGACTGAGAGACTGAACAACAACAATACATAAAAACCCCACAGCAAACATGATACACCAGGGTGAAAAACCGACAACTTTTCACAAAGTTAAGAGGACTCACATTGCCTGATTTCAACGTTTACTACAAAGTTACGGTATATCGAAACAGTTTGGTACTGACATAGGACAATGAAACAATAGAGAGCTCAGAGATAAACAGCAAGGAACAGATATTCTTTGATTCCATTTATATGGGGTACTTAGACTAGCCGGATTCCAGAGAAGAAGGAATAGTGGTTACCAAGGGTTTGGGGAGAGAATAACGGTCCAAAGTAATAAAAGTGCACATCCTTGTTTTTTTCTTGATCTCAAGGGAAAAGCTGAATTACTACTACATACCTGTAAGAATGGCTAAAATTAAAGACTGAACATACCAAGTGTTGGCATTAACATGGAAGATCTTGAACTTTCATACACCGCTGGTAAGAATGTACAATGATACAGCTATTTTAGAAAATAGTCTGACAATTTGTTAAACATACACCTACCATATGATTGAGCCATTTCATTTCTATTTACCCAAGAGAAAAGAAAGCTTAAGTCCATTCAAGGACTTGTATACAAATGGCCATAGAAGTTTTCTTTGCAAACACCAAAAACTAGAAGTAACTCTTATGTCCATCAATGGGTGAATGGATAAACAAATTATGGCTATGCATACAATGGAATGCTACTTTACAGCAATAAAAAGGAATAGTACTGTTAAAACACCACAGATGAATCTCAAAATAATTTTTGCTGAGTGAAAAAAGCCAAACCCTTAAGAGTATATTTTGTAAGGTTCCATTTGGATAAGATTCTAGAAAATGCAAACTTATCTAAAGTGATAGAAAGCAGATTCCTGGTTGCTTGAGAACAAAACAAGCAAACAGAGGCATTACCAAGAGGCAAAAAGACGTTTTGGGGGATTACAGACATATTCATTATCTTGATTGCAGGAATGGCTTTTCAATGTAAACATTTGCCAAAACTTATCAAATTGTATATTTTAAATACATGCTGTTTACTGTATGTCAAATATACCTAATTTTAAAAGACTGAAAAATGAAAAACAAAGTCAATAATTATAGGCAAATGAATTGCTACCAATGCTGAAAATCAAGAGGGATTAAAAATAAATTTTAAAAATTAGATGAGAAAGATGTCAGTAAAAAAAAAAAAAAAAAAAAAAGGGAGAAAATACAAAATAGAAACCGACATTGAGAAAAAATCAACTGAGCGCAGGGAGATAAATGAAAACACAGCCATGTTCCTGTCTTTTGGTGCATGTGGAGGCACCATACAGCCCCAGGCAGAGTGCTGGCCTGGGAGGGAGTTTACCCTCAGTCCTTCACTGACCGCCACGTGACTTCAGGCAAGTCTATTCATGCACCTGAACGTTCGTTTGTTAAAATGACACAAGTATCTGGACTGTCAGAGACAGTTCAAGTTCTGCGGACAAATGAACAGAGATGGGATGGAAAAGAAAGTAAGGCATTCAAATAAACAATATTACAACTCAGTTGTGTGGAGTTCTCAACATCTCAAGGACTTTGCTTCTGTAATTATCCTTGTCTCTCTAGTATCATTATTTATTCTGTACTGGTTTAGTCCCAGCAAGATAAAAACCTTCTCCCAAAAGGTGACTCTCAACATCCCCCTTCAAATCACTGCCTTATTTCTCCCCTTTACAGTAAGATTCTCTGACAGTTTTTATACTTGCTGTCTCTTTCTCCTCCCACTCTGACATCAAATTTCCCCCCACTGTTCCACTGAAATTACTTACTAGGGTCATCAAAAACCTACTTATTCTCAAAACCAACAGTCAATTCCCAAGCTACAACCATATGACATGGCTAAATCGCTCCTTTTTGAAACACATTTCTCATCTGAATTCTGTGATATCTCACTCCTGGCTCCTTCTTAATATACTCTACTGAATCCTCCTTCTCCTAACATTTGAACGTTGAGTGACCCCGAGTTCAGACCTAAAAATCTCTTCCCATTGGAAGTAATCTGGCGATCTCATCTAGTCCCCTGCCTTTAAATATTAACTATATGCCAATAATTCAATCCATTCTTCAAATCCAGATTCATACTTCCAACTGTCAACATCTCCAATTAAATGTATAATAACCACCTCAAACTTGACATACTAAAAGAAAAACTTTATTTATACATTAAAAGGGTGAATTTTATGGTATGTGAATTATATCTCCTTTAAGATTTAAAAAATACAAATACTGTAATAAACTGAACTAGTCCAAAATTTTGAACAGTAGTATCTGCCTCTTGAGAAATTTGTATGCAGGTCAGGAAGCAACAGTTAGAACTGGACATGGAACAACAGACTGGTTCCAGATAGGAAAAGGAGTTTGTCAAGGCTGTATATTGTCACCCTGTTTATTTAACTTACATGCAGAGTACATCATGAGAAACGCTGGACTGGAAGAAACACAAACTGGAATCAAGATTGCCGGGAGAAATATCAATAACCTCAGATATGCAGATGACATCACTCTTATGGCAGAAAGTGAAGAGGAACTCAAAAGCCTCTTGATGAAAGTGAAAGTGGAGAGTGAAAAAGTTGGATTAAAGCTCAACATTCAGAAAACAAAAATCATGGCATCCGGTCCCACCACTTCATGGGAAATAGATGGGGAAACAGCGGAAACAGTGTCAGACTTTATTTTTCTGGGCTCCAAAATCACTACAGATGGTGACTGCAGCCATGAAATTAAAAGGCGCTTATTCCTTGGAAGGAAAGTTATAACCAACCTAGATAGCATATTCAAAAGCAGAGACACTACTTTGCCAACAAAGGTTCGTCTAGTCAAGGCTATGGTTTTTTCTGTGGTCATGTATGGATGTGAGAGTTGGACTGTGAAGAAGGCTGAGTGCCGAAGAATTGATGCTTTTGAACTGCGGTGTTGAAGAAGACTCTTGAGAGTCCCTTGGACTGCAAGGAGATCCAACCAGTCCATTCTGAAGGAGATCAGCCCTGGGATTTCTTTGGAAGGAATGATGCTGAGGCTGAAACTCCAGTACTTTGGCCACCTCATGCCAAGAGTTGACTCATTGGAAAAGACTCTGATGCTGGGAGGGATTGGAGGCAGGAGAAGGGGATGACAGAGGATGAGATGGCTGGATGGCATCACTGACTCGATGGACGTGAGTCTGAGTGAACTCCGGGAGTTGGTGATGGACAGGGAGGCCTGGCGTGCTGCAATTCATGGGGTCGCAAAGAGTCGGACACGACTGAGCGACTGATCTGATCTGATCTGATCATGGTCATAAATTGCTTTAAGACAGAACTATATTTAGTTATATCACTCTCACTAGCAAAAACAATGTTTTTTGTACTGTTACTAAAACAATTTAAAAATTTTAAAAAAAAACCCACAACTTTCATAGCCTACCTGAATCTGTTCCTCCCCCAGTTTTTTCTGCTTCAGAATGGAAAACCATTCATCCAGATGCTGTAAAAAACTATTCTCACATCCCATCTGTATGAAAACCCACTGATTCTACATTCAAAACAACAGAAAAGCCCTATTTTTCACCATCTCTGGTGTTTCCATCCCGGTCTAAACCACCACTCACCTTCCATTAATAAAGCCCATCCTAACTGTTCTCTTCACTCAACCATCTGCCAATAGTCTACTTTCCACACAGTAGACAGAGTGAAAGCTTTCAGAGCATCAACTACTTCAAATCACTCAAAAGCTTTCAATGGATAGCAGCACACTTAAAATGAAATCCAAGGTCTTTACCAAGGCTCATTTCCTTTCCCTCTCGCCCTCTGTCCACTTTGCTCCAACCACACTGGTTTCTTTGCTATTTCTCAGCACACTAAACATATTTCTTTCTCAAGGCCTTTGCCCCTTCTGATTTCTCTGCCTGGTACCTTCTTTCCCAGATATTTCCATCACTCTTCCATTTCATCCTGATCCCTGCTCAAATGTCATATACTAAGAGACATTCCCAGATTACCCTATCTAAAGTAGCTACCAACCTGCCTGTGCCCTCTCAAAGTCCCTACTCTAAACCCTTAACCAATTTCACTTTTATCCTATGAAGGATATCTAACATAGCTATTTACCTTTTTGTATACATCCTAACTAGGAAACAAGCCAACTCCTTGAGAAGTCAATGCCTAACTCCAAGTAGGCATACAATTAATAGCTGTTGAATGAATGAACAGATGGATGGTGTACTTGGGAACCAAGACAACTCTAAGAAAAAGTTAAGAACCAGATTATCCAGATGGCCTGAATACAAGGTTAATGTTCTTGGACTTTATCCTTCAGGCAATAAATCTGAGGCTTATGGGAGGAAAAAAAAAAAGAACAGCATTACTGGAAAACGTCAAGACAGCAGCAGGATAAGAAATGGACTACAGATTAAACACTTAAGACAGATCAGTTAGACGGTAATTGTAATTATCGAAGCATGAGGTAATAAGTATCTGCAATTCTCTATTAAGTGAAGTGAAGTCACTCAGTCGTGTTTGACTCTTTGCAACCCCGTGGACTGTAGCCCACCAGGCTCCTCTCTCCATGGGATTTTCCAGGCAAGAATCCTGGAGTGGGTTGCCATTTCCTTCTCCAGGGGATCTTCCCGACCCAGGGACCGAACCCAGGTCTCCGGCATTGTAGGTAGACGCTTTACCGTCTGAGCTACCAGGGAAGCCCCATTAGGATGGTAATGAAAAGAATGGAAAGGCAGGACAAACATAAATGACACTAGGCGATAATAACTTAAAAACACTGGTGTCAAGAGGTTTCAAGTTTGAGCTCCTGGTAGAAAAGAAGAAACAAAGAAAAAAGTTCAAGAGAGTCAACTTGAGAAAATAACAGGAAGAATTTGATTTGAAGCAAATCTCAAGATGCTGAGAGGACGATCAGGTCTGACATTTGTAAGGCAATGTTGAAGGAAGATTTAGAAGCCATGCAAAAGTAAACCAAATTTCTCAAAGTAGATGAAAAATTCCCAGACATTTCATAAAAGAAAATGCCAGCACAATATTTAAGAAATACGCTCTTGTAAGAAACAGGATGAGGAAAAGGTAACAGTGAAGAAATGAAGGATCAGTGAAGTATAAGATAATAACCAGAGATCAACTATACAGTGGTATTTGTATCTTTATATTTTTGTGCTCAGTCGTATCTGACTCTTTGCTCCTCTGTTCATGGAATTTTGCAGGCAAAAATACTGGAGACGGCTGCCATTTCCTACTCCAAGGGATGTTCCTGCCCCAGGGATCAAATCCATGTCTCCTGCTTCTCCTGCGTTGGCAGGCAGATTCTTTACCACTGTGCCACCTGAAATGTCCATGTATACTAGACCTTCATCAAAAGAGGTGAATCCAGATCCACTTTATCAATTAACTACAGTGATAGAGGCCACTTAAATCTATCTCACTTCAGCTACACCATTTATAAAACATAATATATGTATGAATTGCTATTTTTAGAATACCATAGAATCATACAAGTGGAGAG
Organism: Bubalus bubalis; assembly: GCF_019923935.1. Taxonomy (NCBI): domain Eukaryota; kingdom Metazoa; phylum Chordata; class Mammalia; order Artiodactyla; family Bovidae; genus Bubalus; species Bubalus bubalis. The sequence goes on along the minus strand of NC_059159.1, from coordinate 53,136,570 downwards.
TATATTTTAGTTTCTAAATTAAACCCTTTAGCTTACTTATCTCCTTTAATGCCACAATCATCTTGGTGGGACAGATCTTGTTATCCACTTTCTATTGTTTGAGAAAACAACGCAAAGATCAAGTCTCTCAGTTTATGAGTGGGAAAACCAGCATGATATGTAACCTAAGCCTTCTGCACATGTAGTGTAGTGCCAAAGAACACAGGCTCTGGAGCCAGACTTCCTGGGTTCAAATCCAGCTCTATCATTTGCTAACTGTGTGACTGGAAGCAAATGATGTAGTAAGTGTTTCAGATATTATTCTTGACAAAGGGATATTTATCTTCCTCAGGCAGGAACAAGGAATCACAGAGAAAGTTTGAGATGAAGAGCATGTTAGATGACTCTGACTTTCTCAATAAAGGAAATTATCTACTAAGAGTAACGTGGGCAGGGCAGTTTTCAGCTATGGCCTGCAGATGTGCACTGAATCCCCACATACAACCAAAGTAAGTTCTTCTGCTTTACATCTTAGGCTTTTTCATAATTTTGTTGTGGGGTTCACCGACATTAATTTTAAAGCCACCAGATTATATTCACCTTTAAGGTCTCTTTTAACTATAAGTTTATATGACTTTATTCTTTGCCTTTGAACCCATTACTAGCTTTTTCTCTATCTTACCCATCAAACAAGTATAAACTCTCCGTCTTGAGTCTCACAGCACTTTGTAAGTGCCTCTTTATGACACTACAAGTCCTGAATATAAACACAAAGTCCATTCTCTTAATTAGATTTAAACTCCTGCAGGGAAAGCGCTTCCATCACTTATCTTGGCATCCTCAACCCCAAATACAATGCAGGTAAGCACTTCATAAGTACTTGTTAAATGTGCAATGATTTAATAATGTAAATATACTAAAGTTACACTGGGCTTTGGTTTCCAGACATTTCAAGGCAGTTATCACTTGATTACTCATCTCCACAGAGCTTAACAATATACGTTGACAATCTCCCTATTAAGGAACATTCATTTAAGACATTTTCAAAAGGGCATGAAATATCAAATTTTAAAAAGATACAAAAAATAGTTAATGTTTACAATATACCCTATATATGCTGCTGCTGCTGCTGCTGCTAAGTCGCTTCAGTCGTGTCCGACTTTGTGCGACCCCATGGACAGCAGCCCACCAGGCTCCCCCATCCCTGGGATTCTTCAGGCAAGAACACTGGAGTGGGTTGCCATTTCCTTCTCCACCTATATATGCTAAATGCAGGTAAAGAGTTACACAACTTACCCTAATACAGCTGAAACAACAGAGCTTGGAGCAATGAGGACACAAGCGCGCATCCCGCAGTTTCTCCATGCAAATGAAGCATCGGAACACCTCAGCAATGCTCTGAAAACAGTAAAAAGAAGTTAAAGCTCACCAGATTAGGCTACTGAATCAAGAGCATAAAGCATGCCTGCAATAATTCATTCAACATTTACATTTATTTTGGATTCACAATGTCTCAGTTTCAACTATATTCTATATACGATTGGTTAGCCAAGGTCCAGGTACCTCAGAACATCTCCTTAAGGAAAAAAATGCCTCCATTTTTCTAAGCTTCACAATGATCCTAGTATAAGCAAAGAACATGGAATTCAGACATAGGCTTCTGCACAAATATTCTCACTGAAACAATAATTACAATAGCAAGAATCTGGCTGCAGCCCAAAAGTCAAAATACTAAATTACAGGAGTTAACATAGATTATGATAGCCACTAGAAATATTTTTGAAGTTTATGATAAAAAAATCCTTATGATGTATAACAGTAACCAAAAAAAAGGCCAACTATATGACTGAATGAACACGATGAACTTGTTGCTTTTTCGGCAAATTCCCCAAGGGGAGTGGATTGTGTTCATAAGTTTTTTAAGTATAAAAAGATCCATTAATGGCAGCATACTTTGATCAAGAGGGAAAACTATCCAGAATCCAGAAATCTGAATTTCTGCCACGATGTTCAAACCAACTAGCAATTTATTTGAGCCTGAAATTCTGCCTGTACTGAGAATTTTGGTGGCAGCTCTATGAAGGCTTTGGGAAGAAAAAAAAAATTACATAAATAGAAGGAACAATATTATGCTTGCTAGTTTGAGATGAATCCATTTAGGAAGTATCTGGCAAGAAAACAGATATAATTAAATGTAGGTTATTACATATTGTAAGTTTATTTTTACAGTACTCACATTTATTTTTTACTCCATTCCAGAGGAATTAAAACGCTTCTAAAAACCAAGGTGAGGTTACAAAACCTTTATAATACTTTTACAAGAGCAATTAAGGAGAAAATTACTCATGAGTCTAACCATGACTCTGCAGGACCAGAATCTGTGAGATGCAGACGCTGGGGGGGTGGGGAGATAGGACACAAAACGACCACTGGATGAACTAGTTTCAAGTGGAGTACCCAACTAATATAGTTGTCCCTAATTAAGAATCAAGGATTTAGTATTTTAGTAATTGGAAGGTTCAAATTTTGACAATTATTAATATAATTATGTCCAATAAGCAATCTTTATGTTCCTAGCCTTAAAGTCAGTATCCCAAACATTTGAAAACATCGTTTACAAAACTCATAAAAAAAACAGGTTGCTCTTTACACTACAATCAAACAGGATAGTAAGAGTATATCCTCATTCAATCTGGGAAGGGCAGATGTCTACAGAATGTACAGCGGAGAAGGGAATGATTACCCATTCGGAGGGAGATTCGGATTCGCTCAGAAACTCGTGAGAATTGGTCGCGAGTCGCAAGGGCACGACCATGTAAAGAATTTGCAGTTTTGCGCTGAAAACGCTGTACATTGCAAAAACCCCGTGGGGATGAGTACCAGTGCCAAGACATCCTGAAAACGCCCGGATACGCACCACCTGACTGCGGGAACTGTCCGACCACAAGGAGCCCTTGAGGGCTGCACAACGAGCACCGAGTGCCCCGCACTGGGTCAGCCCCTCCACAGCAGCAGCAGTGGGGCGGGGGTGCCCCACGAGAGGGTGGACTAGGACGGGGCGCCCCGAATACAGAACGCTCAGCGGGTGACGAGGAAGACTAAGCCACCACCCTCCTCAAGCCCCCTCACCTCCACACTCTGTTCATCCATTGCCCGCTTCTCTCGGCGGGGCCCTCGGAGACCCGCGGAGCCCGTGATCTGACCGATTAGGCGCCAGCCCGAGGTCGCCAGGTCAAACTGCTCCGGAGAACCGCCAGGCGCCCACCTCAGGGGGCTCGGACGGCAGCCACACCTGCGCGCCCCATAGCTTCACGCTCCGCGCCAGCTACCCCCACTTCGCCATTTTCATCCGGGCGCCAGCCCCTGGGCGCGGTGGGAGGGTGAGCGGTAGCCCGCAGCTCCTCTCCTCCCGGCTCAGCGGCTCGCCAGCGACCGCGAGGCAACCTCGGCCCACGTGACGCAGGCGCGCGCGTATCGAACTGCTGCCGGAGTCCGGCGGCGCTGGTCTCCCGCGAAGAAGGTGCTGCAGGGAATTCGCAAACACTAACGGTAACCAGGGCAGCGGAAGGCGCGGCGTGAGGAAAGGCGCGGCGCGCGCGCACGCATGCGCGCAGGCCGCTGCGCCAAGGGAGCGGGCCAGAAGCCGGCCCTTAGTTCCCGCGGTGCGGGAGCGCACACGAGATTTGGCCGTTCGAGGCCGCCGGGTTGCGTGCCTTAGGTCTGGGTTAGCGCAGGCGGAGGAGAGCGCGGCGCTGGGCCGCGCCCCGCCCCGCTCGGGGATGGGCGGGGCTCCACTCTTTAACTTCTGAGCGCCAAAGGCGGGAGCCACCTGGAGGGCTTGGGGGAAATGCAGACTCCGGAGCCAAACCCCTAGGTTTTCGGATTCTAGGGTGGGGCTCCACGAAATCAGCGTCTTTCTACTACCCTTGCTGATTGGGCTGCAGGTGGCTTGTGGCCGCAGTTTGCAAAACCGTGGTGTAGAGGACTCGTGGCTGGTGATTCTTGGTCGAGGAGCAAACCTAGATTCTGATTTTTAGGACTTCCGCCCTAACTACTGAAGCAAAGCTCCAGATAGTGAAGCCCGGAGCGGTAATTTCAGTGTCGGGCGTGGGAAGATGGGACCTTGTATTGTGTAGCCGGCAGACTGCCCCATGCAACCACTGCCGCCCTGCATTGCTTGGGGCTTAAGGTGAGCTAGCGCCTTAAGACTGGAAAGTGCAAGGGTTTCACCTGCGTTCAGCTTTCCTGTATCGGCGTCCCCTTTCTACAGTTTTCTAGGTAAAAAATGTTGAAAGATTGCAGGAATTGAAGGTATGAGACAAAGGATATACATAAAATCCTTCATTTGAACTAAAATGTTCCTTTCCAGTTTCTTGCAAACTGTTAACACTTAACCTAACTGAATGCACCTGAACAGAATCAGCAATAATTTAGGAAGTTGTTAAATATCAAGGCATTTGGACTTTCTTTTAAGTAGTGGGCATAACAATTTTTTCTTTAATGGCAGGAGCCATGGACAAAGATATAATTTAGGAATAATTGTGCTTGAAAAATCCTTTCACCAAAAATTATTTATGGCCTTGGAACTACATAGAGGTGATAGTTGCACATCTTTTATACTTAAATGCCTTCTATTGAACATTTTAATAATGGTTAATTTTTACCTCAAATTTTAAAAATGCTTTAATATTAAATAGTTTAAATACTGGATCAAAATGGCTGGCTTCAAAATGTAATCATTAATAAACTATATGTGCACCTGTGGGGGAAAAAACTTGTAGGACACAGTATTATATTACTTGGGATTCAGAGTAATGAGAAGGGGTCTTTGCAACCCTGTAGAGCAGAAAGCAAACAAGACAAATTACAATCTATGATAAATATTAAAATAGGTTCTTGTGCTAATAGATGTATGTGCCCAAGAGCCCCAAACTGTTTAAGATTAATTGTAATAGTTCTCAATAGTGGAAAATTAGAAAACCTGAACAACTAATGAGGGGTCATTGCTTGTTGGCAAAGTCAGCTACTGGCTCACTTAAGCAAGAAGAAAACTTGGCTGGGAGGATACTCAACTACCCTGTGTGGTTGGGAAACCTGTGGTCAGCTCTATTAGAATTCCTTAAGGGAAGGAATGATGCTAAAGCTGAAACTCCAGTACTTTGGCCACCTCATGCCAAGAGTTGACTCATTGGAAAAGACTCTGATGCTGGGAGGGATTGGGGGCAGGAGGAGAAGGGGACGACAGAGGATGAGATGACTGGATGGCATCACTGACTCGATGGATGTGAGTCTGGGTGAACTCCGGGAGTTGGTGATGGACAGGGAGGCCTGGCGTGCTGCCATTCATGGGGTCGCAAAGAGTCGGACACGACTGAGCGACTGATCTGATCTTAAGGGCATACCTTGCCATCCTCCTCTTTTCCCCCTTTCCCCCATCTCCTAATTTGTCTGTTGTAGTGTGCATGCTCAGTCAAGTCTGACTGTTTGTGACCCCCATGGACTGTAGTTTGTCAGTCTATGAAAACTCCTGTCTATGGAGTTTTCCAGGCAAGAATACTGGAATGGGTTGCCATTTCTTCCTCCAGGGGATCTTCCCAACCTAGGGATGGAACCCAAGTCCCTAGTGTCTCCTACACTGCAAGCGGATTCTTTACGGGGGCCAGCTTAAATGCCTGTCAGTGAGGAACTGGTGAAAAAAAATTATGGTAAATTCATATATACAGCTGCTCAAAAGAACAGCAGATGTGACATGAAGATATATTTAAAATGAAAAAAGACTAAGTGCAGCTACAGTACAGTGTAAGCTGTCAGCCTATTTTTGTTTAAAAATGATTTTTGATTTGTATATATATTATAGAAACATCTGAAAAAGTTGCAACTGGGACAATAGGCATACTTCTATTTTTTTAATTTCTTAAAGTTGTATTTAAAATACAACCTAATACTTAGGGCATAAAAAGACTAATAGTTACATGTGTGCTGTTCTTAGTTGCTCAGTCATGTCCTACTCTTTGTGATCCCATGGACTATAGCCCGCCAGGCTCCTCTGTCCATGGGGATTCTCCAGGCAGGAATACTGGAGTGGGTGGCCATGCCTTTCCCCAGGAGATCTTCCCAACCCCGGGATTGAACCCAGGTCTCACGCACTGCGGGCAAAAACTTTACTGTCTGAGCCACCAAGGAAGCCCTAAGAGAATAGTCACATAAGAGAAAACAATCATCCAGATGAGAAATAATAATGGTCTAAACTCGGTAGACGAGTGAAGGTAAAATGAATGTTGTATACAATAAACATCTAAAAAGTTACAGATTAACTAAGAATATAAAGAAATGGATGCAAACCTTAATTCCACCTAACAGAATAGTGGCTATTAACAAAATAAAGTCAGTTAAGTATTCTGGACACATTCAATTTGAATATTCAGGTCAAGGTTTTTACTGGAAATTTGGATCTAGGCCTGCTTGGTGGCTCAGACAGTAAAGAATCCACCTGCAATATAGTAGACTCAGGTTTGATCCTTAGGTCAGGAAGATCCCCTGGAGAAGGGAATGGCTACCCACTCCAGTATTCTTGCCCAGAGAATTCCATGGACAGAGGAGCCTAGCTGACTACAGTCCATGGGGTTGCAAAGAGTCAAATACGACTGATCAACTAACACTTTCACTTCTAGTGGAATAAGTTATACTTGGAAATCATTCCCCAAAGAGGCAATAAATGAACCCTGGGAAATAAATCAATATATAAAGTGCAGAGAAAACAATTTTAAGAGGGATGAGGGGAAGAACCAACATTTTAAGGTAACTTGTGAAGGAAGTCAAAGGAAAAACATCGTTGTTGTTGTTTTTTCCCCCCTGATCGCAAGCAAAACACTTTAACTCCAGTAACTTGTTAAGACCTCTTTGTGATACCACCATTTTTCAGTCCCACCAATCAACATCGCATCCCAGAGTCATAACATGACAGGAATTTCCTCAATATTACTTGCCTGAGTACTGAAGAAGAGTAGTATATGTTACTGAAGTGTGACTTATTTGTAATTTAAAGGTTAGGGTAGTTTCTGTTCTCCAAATATTCAGAATAGACAATTTTAACTGAAGCTACTCTTCCAACCCTGTTTGTCAGCTATTATAAGTTTGTTAATAACATAACAGAAAAAATTCTTATTTACATAAAAGTATAATTCTATAACCTGCAAATTAACATTTGATTCACTTTTCCTGGTCTTTCAATATCTTGTTTTTATTACATATATGGAAATATGTATTGAATTAAACCAAATATCAAAACTTAATACTTCACCATCTCATTGTACTTCCAATCATCCTTACACACACACGTTAAGTGATTTGCTCAGGCTTGTACAGCTAGAATTTAAAACCTGCTTTTACATCTCCAATATCTGCTTCTCCTCTCAACTTTTTAGCATAGGTTCCAGCATTTCCCAGAACATTAACAGTGATAATTTATTGGTAACTTGACCTCCTAGTGTATACCATACTTACCATTTAAAAAATAAAATAAAATAGGGACACTGGCGCACACATACACACAAAACTGGTAAACAGTTGCAACGATCCTCTCATTTCAGTTTCTTAGCTTTCACATACAGTAGGTCCCCTACATATGAGCAAGTTACATTCTGAGAGTGCATTCCTTAAGTCCAGCTTCTTTGTTAAGTCCAACAAAGTTAGCCTAGGTGCCCAGCTAACACGGTCAGCTATACAGTACTGTACTGGAATAGGTTGATAATAGTTTTCACACAAATAATACATATGGAACAAACACAAAGAAATAAAACATTTTTAATCTGAAAGTACAGTATCTTGAAAAGCACAGTAGTACAGGACAACAGGGGCTGGCATCGAGTGAACGGGCAAGAAGAGTTACTGACTGGAGAGGGAGGGGAGGTGGGAGATGGTAGAGCTGGAGGGGCATCAGCAACAGGAGACAGGGCAAGCTGTGATTCCATACCTGCAGTTGATGGCACAGGTTCTGGTTCCTTGCTGGATTCAATTCTGTCTACCTTCTTGAAAAACAATCCAGTGATGTCTGAGTGGTAGCTCTTTTTTCCTCATCATAGATGCCACGGTAGCACTGGATTACATTCTGAATGGCTGCTGCAACCTTCATGTTCCATCCTACATCGGGGCCTGTGCCTCAAAACCCAACAGTGCCTCCTCACACAGAGTTAACTTATGTGATTTGAGGGGAAAACACACGTTTACGTCTTTGAACGCTCACAACTTGAAGGTTCATATATAGAGATTTACAGTAGAATGAACTGAACAAGTACAGTAATGCAGACTAGAGGAGAACAAAGGTATATTTCAGGTCCCTGAAATGTGACAGGGACAATCAGAAACAGCATTAGAAAGCAGAGCTCACGCTCAACATTGGCAGGCAGAAGGAACAGGACAAAAATAAAAGTGAAGCTGTCACAGAAAAGCCAGCTTTCTACTAAGTTAGGTATTGTGGGAGACTGTTAAGTCACATATTAGCAGTCTCACCAATAAGGTGACCACATCTGCGATCAGAATTTTCAACAATAAAATTATTTACATATGTATAATATAGTACAAATATTTTTCTAACCTTTAATTTCCCAAGCATGTTCATTCACATCTGACTGATAGTACGTAATATTCTTTTGCAATAGGTCAGTCAGGACATCTGTGTTATCCCAGTTATACAGAAACAGATACAAAATGCTGTTGGGACTTCCTTGCCTGAAATTACTAAGCATGTGTGCATATATTTTAAAAATCTCTTTATTTACAATCTGCCCCTTTGGCTGAACTTTATTAATACAATATCTGCCCTTCTCTTGCATCCCCCTCTTCTGTGGAAGGCCTCACTATCCAGTCACCCAAGCCAAATCTCCTTTGTCATCTCCCGACCAATAGTCATCAACGTTAACAAGACATCTTCCTAAATTTCTGGGATTGATTTCTTCCCCATTAGAGTTCCTTTTGGCAAGTCCATTTCTTCCTCATAAGTCTGACATGTAAGCTCTTAATTGCTCTGCTGCAGTTTTCTCTTCTTCAGTCAGTGGTAACAACTAGAAAACAAATGACAAAATCTTTATTTCAGAAAAGCTTAAAAGAACAAAGTCCTACTATATAGCACAGGGAACTATATTCAGTATCCTGTGGTAAATCATGGAAAAGAATATGAAAAAAAGAATAAGACTGAATCACTTTGCTGCAGAGCAAAAATTAACACATTGTAAATCAACTATACTTCAATAAGATAAATTTTTTAAAAGTTAAATAAAATCTTTAAAGGCTGTTATACTAATTTCTGCTTTGTAACACCAATAAATGTTTCCACAAGTTCACACTAGGTATATAATGACAAATTTATAAAGGCAAGGAAAAAATACATATTAGCTACGTACATACAAGTTACTTTGATAATTGAGTTTCCGAGGAACTCAATTAAATTGAAGAAACAAGACAAAGAAATCAAACAATTTAAGGACTGTAACAGAACCAAAGAAGTCACATCTGAACATATTCAAAAAGTATTTTGAAAAAGAAGTGTGAAAAAAAAATAGTCTGGAAGTTTCTTCAGAAGTAGAGACTCGGGTTAAATTTTGAAGGATAATTAAGATGCTTTTATCTGCAAGTAACAGACACGCATATGAAAATGGATAAATAAAATGCATTATCACTGCACATTAAGTACAAAAGGGCAGGTTTCAGGGCTGGTTTATGAAGCAGCTCAACAATGTAAGGACTCAGGTTTTTTCCATCTAACAGCTCTGATATCCTTTATTCTCAGGCTGACAGGAAAGTGACTCCAGGTATCACATCTATATACAATGTTTAGAACAAGTAAAGCTTTCTCTCCCCAGGGGTTTCTCAGCAGTGAGGAAACTCTTGCTAATTTCCTATTTCCAGACTCCCCCTCCTCACATATCATTTGGGTTACAAACCCATTCCTGACCCAATGTTAGTTAAAGGAAAATCCGTTCCCCTTGCCAATCAGGCACATCCCTGAAGCTAAGGATAGCGCCACTTTTACCTCAGGCTTGAGTCTGAGGAATAGCACACATCTCAAGAGAGTCAGTAATCTCTTACACAGGAAGGGAGAACATGCTGAGAAAACAATCAACGAACCAAATCCACAAAAGCGGGTAAGAGCAGCAAAACCAAACAGGAGAAGAGAAGCCAAAGGGCAGTTGTAAGGGGCTTTCACAGAGCACCCACAAATAGGCTAGCTGAAACAAAGAGTTAATGAGGAAATAACAGGAGGTAGGACTTGAAGAATCACTCACATGGTTACAAATCTGCCTAACTATATAGGTCATCTCTAGAGAGACTGTCAAATCGGGAACACCTCATACCCACAGAATCAGAATCTCCAGCGCAACGCTGTCCAATAGACCTTTCTGTGATCCTGGGTATATTCTGTATCTGCATTGATGAAGGACTGTATTCATTTAATTACTTTTAATTTTAATTCATTAATATACAGCCACATGTTGCTATTGCAGACCCCACCTGGTTTGGCTCCTCAAGCCAACCATTTGCCCAAAACGTTCACATGGATAAAACAAAAACACTTACTGCAACTCAAATAGTGACAAAATTTCCCTCTTCTATCTGAAAAACAGGAAATGATATTATTCTGGCAAGACTTTGTTCTCCATGATTCCATGTTTTTCTTTGTGATCTCTGAAATTCAAGAGATTTCAGACCATCTGTTTAATAAAACTTCAAAGAGTTTTTCCAGGAATTAACTATTCTAAAATACATAGAAATTTTTCTTCTTTAATACAAATGTTTCAGAGCTTTGATGGAATAACATACATTCTATCTTTAATGCATTTTGAATTTTCTATTTATTGCTATATTTTTGTTTGGTGGGGGGACCGTTTTGCTATTTTTTATTTGGAACAAATTTGGTCCTTTCTTCTTTTGATAGTCACCTTTACAACTAACTATATTTAAATGTCAGTGTCTTAATAGCAACTAAAAAGATCAGGAAATTAATATGTATTCCCTACCATCCACCTCCTTTTCTGTTCTAATCTCCCTATTTATTATTATCAATTCAAGTTTTTTTATTTTTTAGTATTATCAATTCAAATATATATTTTCTGCCCTTCCAAATGAAAAACCACTCACCTTGATAAAAATCATAGCAAGATAATAGAAGAGTTTTACTTTCTGTTTGCATTCTGTTGTTTATAAACAATGTACCATTTGCTCTAAGTAGACATCCCTTTCTTGTTCTTCATGTTCCCCAAATAATTGTAAAAGCCCATTCGGTTACTCTAGAAATTTTCAGAATCCTCAGCTGAAAATCCTTTGGATTTCTTAACTGTTCTCACAGTTCTGACCCTATGTCTAATATACCTCTTTTATACATGAAATTCCTTTACATGTTCTTTAAATTCTGGGCTCATAGAACTATTTGAGCCATATAATTATGGTTATATAACTCTTTATAGATGCCCTTCCCTTTTCCACATTTCAATCATAAAAATTTTCTCTGAACTTTCTACTATTAATACTATCTCATTTTTAAACTAGTAGGCCCAAGACCAACCATATCCAACTCCCCAACCAGGAACTGAACCTGCAGCCCCTGTACTGGAAGTGAAGAGTCTTAACCACTGGACTGCCAGGAAGTCTCCATTTCTCCTTTTTGTCATTATCTGATCCAAAATGAAAAAGTTCCCTTAGCTTTCTACCTTTGATATAATTATTGCTCATTTCAGATAACTAAATGAAAACCTTTACAGATACTCAAATGATTTGACATCCCTGGCTCAGAAGGTGAAGAATCTGCCTTCAATGCAGGAGAAGGGGGTTTGATTCCTGGATTGGGAAAATCCCCTGGAGAAGGAAATGGGAACCCACTCCAGTTCTTACCTGAAGAATCCATGGACAGAGGAGCCTGGCACTCTATCGTCCATGGGGTTGCAAAGAGTTGGACACAACTGAGTGACTAATATACATCAATATCATTACTACTTTTCTGTACCACTTTTTTTAATCTCAGAAATATGCCATCTATTTATTGTATCCAATGAAAACGATTTTTAGTAAGTATTCAAAAAATCATTTTTCTCTTTGTTCAGTCACCCAAATTTACCATGCATCAATTAATTCATGGATTTCTATACATACATGTTGATGTGTACATTCAGAACTACACTTAATCTCTCTTCAAGATTTGTTTCCTGGGAACAAATTTATGGACTTCTATTGTCAAGTTCTGATCACATACAATGAAGAATATGTGACTTGGTTTTATTTATAAAAGCTTATCACATACATACTTCCTTTTTGCATTTTATTAATTAGCAGGTGACAAAACACCACCCATACTGTTTAAATGCCTACTCTCTATTCCCTCTGTGCGCTTTTCACTGCCCTCCCCTCTCGCACTATTCATTTCTCCATGACAGATACATTTATGACCTCACTTTATGATTTTAACCAGGCACTGTTCTCTTTTCTTCCATTGGTAATACAAAGAATTCTTGATCTAATCCACCTTTGAGAGTTACAAAGCCCATAATTCAAATATCTTAAGCCATAATTTAGTTCCTACTTGGCAAATAAATACCACGTATGCTGCTCCTATCAACACTCCACAGCAGATAACTTTTTAGCCATGCCTAGACACAGCTCCTTAAACAGCATTCTAAGCAGTTATTACCAATTAACTGACTGGAGTAAGCACCAGAAATTAAAACCTATTGGACATCTTTTGTCCAGATAATTAAATTCAACTCTATGATTTCATCATGAGAAACACTGGACTGGAAGAAACACAAACTGGAATCAAGATTGCCGGGAGAAATATCAATAACCTCAGATATGCAGATGACACCACCCTTATGGCAGAAAGTGAAGAGGAACTCAAAAGCCTCTTGATGAAAGTGAAAGTGGAGAGTGAAAAAGTTGGCTTAAAGCTCAACATTCAGAAAACAAACATCATGGCATCTGGTCCCACCACTTCATGGGAAATAGATGGGGAAACAGTGGAAACAGTGTCAGACTTTACTTTTCTGGGCTCCAAAATCACTACAGATGGTGACTGCAGCCATGAAATTAAAAGACGCTTACTCCTTGGAAGGAAAGTTATGACCAACCTAGACAGCATATTCAAAAGCAGAGACATTACTTTGCCAACAAAGGTTCGTCTAGTCAAGGCTATGGTTTTTCCTGTGGTCATGTATGGATGTGAGAGTTGGACTGTGAAGAAGGCTGAGCGCTGAAGAATTGATGCTTTTGAACTGTGGTGTTGGAGAAGACTCTTGAGAGTCCCTTGGACTGCAAGGAGATCCAAGCAGTCCATTCTGAAGGAGATCAGCCCTGGGATTTCTTTGGAAAGAATGATGCTAAAGCTGAAACTCCAGTACTTTGGCCATCTCATGCGAAGATTTGACTCATTGGGAAAGACTCTGATGCTGGGAGAGATTGGGGGGCGGGAGGAGAAGGGGACAACAGAGGATGATATGGCTGGATGGCATCACTGACTCGATGGACGTTGAGTCTCAATGAACTCTGGGAGTTGGTGATGGACAGGGAGGCCTGGCATGCTACAATTCATGGGGTCGCAAAGAGAGGACACGACTGAGCGACTGATCTGATCTGATCTGATGATTTCATCTACATTAAGCTATCTTTTCTTTCAAAAGCCCCCAACTTTGCTTAATAGTAAATGAAAATGCTACCAATCTCTTCAATTGGCTGTTCAAGATCTTAGTGCCTAGGTTAATAGCTCATATTCTTTTTCCTACTCTAACATGTCTGTAGAGTTTTACACATCAGTGACAGAGGCTCACAATTAGAAAGATTCTTATACTAGATGAGAAGAGGGTGGAGAATGAAGGACCAGAAATTAAGGTTAGGCCTACCCAAGCTAATCATCCCAACTGAAGAAAAGGAGAATGAACAGTCACTGGAATAGATGCTTTCTAGATTTCTCAGTCTCATTAGTTCTTATAGGAACCAGCAGAACTGATAGATATAATGTTAGCAAGTTTTTTCTTCTGCTGTTGCTACATAATCCAAGAAAGCATGCCCCTTCACTAACCATGTCAATTCCACATGCTCATCTTAAAAGGAGATACGAGATCTTACACTTCAGGGAATCAAGAAAATCTCATTCTTTATCAATAGTTCACACTGCTGAATTTCAAAATGAGAGTTACTGGGGATTTATCTTTCAATGAGAAATTCAGAATTAAAATTCTTCAAATCCAGCCAATCAACAGAAAGCATTACCTCCAGGTCTGTTTCCTTTTGCAGTTCTTGTATCAAGGTCATAGTCTTATTGAAAGTAGCACAAATGCGGCTCTTAGTCTCTTTCTGCTCCACAGCAATTGGTTTAAAGCGAACATGCAAAGTTTGATATCGAGACTTTATTGCTGACAATTCCTTTAAAAGTGTAACTGGATTTTTCTACATTAGGAAAAAAATTAATATATATTAAATCTGGAAAGGAAAAATAAGGCTTATTTTTAGAATTAAAATATATACAACACATACTACCATCCATTTAATAGAACACTATAAAAAATTATGCAACTATGTGACAGAATGGGAGGAGGGGAAGAAAGAGAGAAGTATAAGACCTAGATACTATTCTCAAGGAATTTAAAGCCTAGGTACAGAAATAACCCTTCTCACATACACACACACACAAAATAGCAATATTAAACAGCAAATAATGTTACATTAGATACATAATATTTGATGTATAGTTCATAATAATTACACAGTACTTCTAAGACGCAATCCTAAATGTTATTCAGAAGGTACTGAAGGAACTATTTTGATTTGTTCTTATAGAAAAGACAACTTGAAACCACTTATCATAAAATTCTTAAATACAGTGTCACAGGGCTAAAGTATGTATGAGTACCAATTCAAGGCGTACCTCACTATACAAAATGCATGCCAACTCAAGCAACTGTGTTTATAAATTATGTTAGTTTTTCAAATTAATTTTCAATGTAAATAACCACTGTTCCATAAAAGACATTTCAACTGTGACAGTTCAAAAGTTATGTTTCTGCCACTTAATGATTCTTCTCATTCCTTCGTGGTTCTTTAGCAAGCTCTCCAATACTAGGTATTCCAAACTTTCTCTATTCCTACCAGTTCCCATCCACTCATTCTTGGCAGAATATCTCACCCCAACTACTTTACTGAGAAGACAGAAAACACCTGGGAGTTTCTATTCCTGCCTTTTCACCTGAAAATGAAAACATCTAGTCTGATCCTTACTCAGCTCCTAACACTACCACTATTATTGTCTCCTCCCCATATCCTCCAGAAACTTAACATTCCTATATTTCAATAACCTTTTCATATTTCCCTTTATACAGACTTCCAGTATACATAGATTGTCCCTACAATGAGGGGAAAATAACTCCTCTTGACTCCTGCTTCAAAACTAGTGTCATTTTTCTTACTCCATTTGCCACCAACCTTCTAGGTCCTATAATAATATACCTCCTCAGTTTAATAGCCAATAGACTAATCCTTTGCCAAATTATTTTAAACAATCAAAAAGTCAGACCTGTCCTATAAATTTTTTAAACGTTTTATTTTCTATTGGGGTACAGCCAATTAACAATGTTGTCATAATTTCCGGTGAACAGTCATACACATACATGTATCCATTCTACCCCCAAACGCCCCCCACCCATCCAGGCTGACACATAACACTGAGCAGAGTTTCATGTGCTATACAGTAGGTCCTTGTGAGTTATCCATTTTAAACATAGCAGTGTATACAAGTCCATTCCAAACTCCCTAACCATCCCTTCCGCCCATCCTTCCCCTTGGCAACCATAAGTTTGTTCTCTAAGTCTGTGTATCTGTTTATGTTTTGTAAATAAGTTCACTTATGTCTTTTTAGATTCCATATATAAGGGATGTCATTGGATATTTCTTCTTCTCTGACTTACTTCCCTCAATACGACAATCTCTAGGTCCATCCATGTTGCTGCAAATAGCATTATTTCATTCTTCTTGATGGCCAAGTAATATTCTATTGTATGTATGTACCATATCTTCTTTATCCATTCCTCTGTCCATGGGCATTTTGGTTGCTTCTGTCTTGACTATTGTAAACAGTGCTGCAATGAACCCAGGGGTGCATGTATCCTTTGGATTATGTTTTTCTCTGGACATAGGCCCAGGAGTGGGATTGCAGGGTCATATGGGAGATCTATTCTTAGTTTATTAAGCAACCTCCATACTGTTCTCCATAGTGACTGTACCAATTTACATTCCCACCAATAGTTAGGAGGGTTACCGTCTTTCCACACCCTATAACAATCAAAAAGTCAGACTTGCCCTGTAATTTTGATATCCCTCTTTTTGACTCTCCTTATTTCCTTCCTATTCTAACCTTAAAATGAACTCTTGATTTGCACAGAACTATACTATCTTGATTATTGTCTCACTATTCAAATATTTCCTTTGTGGACCCTACCTTATGGCTACAGGCAGAGGCTCAGTTCATGGCCCTCTACTCCTTTCTTCCTTGGAGATTTTTTGCTAAGCTTTTGATGATGGAAATGATAAATAAAGATAATTCTAACAGGAATGAATCAGAACAAAAAATCTAATTTAAAGACTTAATTCTACAAATAGTGATCAAGACTACACCATGAGCAGTAGAGGTAGAAAAGTAGAAGTCGGAAAAGGACAGAAAAGCGATATTATTAAAGAAAAGTTAAGAAAACTTAGTAGTACGTTTGATAGGGGCAAAGAAATAATAGATGACACCAAATGTGTAGTCTGGAAAATTGTGTATATGAGATAACTAGAGTAGTAAAGTTCACAGAAGAGGGGGAAATGGGGAGTTATTATTTAATGGATGCAGTTTCAATTTGGAAAGATGAAATCAAGTTCTGGAGATGGATGGTTGTGATAGCTGCACAATGATATAAATGTACTAAAACCACGAAACTGCACACTTTGAAATGGAAAAAATGATGAATTTTATCTTACATATTTTACAACTTTTTTAAAAAACCCAAAAAACTGAGAAAGTATAATAGTACAACTGCTTTGGAAAACAATGTAGTAGTTCCTCAAAATATTAAATATAGGGTTACCATGTGCCCAGGAATTCCACTCTTAGGTATATACCCAAGTGAAATGAAATCAAACGTCCATACAAAAACCTGTACATGAATGCTTATGGGAATATGATCATAATAGCCAAAAGGAAACAACCAAACTATTAACTGATCAAATAAATAAGAAAATGTGGTATGGCCATACAATGAAATATTATTCAGCAGTAAAAAGAAATGAAGTACTACATGCTACAACCAGGATGAACCTTTAAACATGCTAAGTGATATCCAGAAAAGATGAAAACTCTAATTTGAAAAGATACATGCACCCCAATGTTCACAGCAGCACTATTTACAATAGTCAAGACGTGGAAGCAACTTAAATGTCCATCAGTAGATGAATCGATAAAGAAGATGTGATATACAATGGAGAAAAGACAGTCTCTTCAGCAAGTGGTGTTGGGAAATCTGGACAGCTGCATGTAAATCAATGAACTTAGAACACTCCCTCACACCATACACAAAAATAAATTCAACATGGCTTAAAGACTTAAATATAAGACACGACACCATAAAACTCCTAGAAGAGAAGAGAGGCAAACCATTCTCTGACATAAAATCATACCACTGTTTCCTTTGGTCAGTCTCCCAAGTCAGTGGAAATAAAAGCAAAAATAAACAAACGGTACCTACTCAAACTTATTAGCTTTTGTACAGCCAAGGAAATCATAAACAAAACAAACAGACATTCTATAGAATGGGAGAAAATATTTGCAAACAATAGGACCAACAAGGGCTTAATTGTTGCCAAAATAGATAAACAACTCATACAACTCAATATCAAACAAAACCCAGTCAGAAAATAGGCAGAAGACTGAAATAGACATTTCTGCAAAGAAGACATACAGATGGCCAAGAGGCACATGAAAAGATGCTCCACATCACTAATTATTAGAGAAATGCAAATCAAAACTACAACGAGGTATCACCTCACACTGGTCAGAATGGCCATCCTTAAAAAGTCTATAAATAATAAATGCTGGAGAGGATGTGGAGAGAAAAGATCCTCCTACACTGTTGGTAGGAATGTAAATTGGTGTAGCCACTATGGAGAACAGTATGGAAGTTCCTCGAAGAACTAAAAATAGTTACTATATAA
Source organism: Bubalus bubalis (assembly GCF_019923935.1). Taxonomy (NCBI): domain Eukaryota; kingdom Metazoa; phylum Chordata; class Mammalia; order Artiodactyla; family Bovidae; genus Bubalus; species Bubalus bubalis. Next base: position 53,118,369 of record NC_059159.1, on the reverse strand, counting down.
TCCAGCAATCCCACTCCTAGGCATATATCTGGAGAAAACTCCAATTTGAAAAGATAAATGCACCCCAATATTCACTGACTATTTACAATAGCTAAGACATAAAAGCAACCTAAATGTCCATCCACAGATGAATGGATAAAGATGTGGTGTTTGTATACAATGGACTGCCACTCATCTATAAAACAGAATGAAATAATGCCATCTGCAGCAACATGGATGCATCTGTAGATTTTTACACTAAATGAAGTCAGAGAAAGACAAACATCATACAATATCACTTACATGTGGAACTATAGTTGATAACTTCCAAATAAATGAAGTTATTTACAAAACAGAAACAGACTCACAGGTGTGGAAAATCAGTTTATGCTTACCAAAGGTGAAATGGGGTGACAGAGGGATAAACTGGGAATCTGGGATTAACAGTACATACTATTATGTATGTATTATGTATTCAACAGTACGTGAACCGTGAACTTCCAGATGTTCAAGCTAGATTTAGAAAAGGCAGAGGAATCAGAGATCAAATCCGCTGGATCATCGAAAAAGCAAGAGAGTTCAAGGAAAACCTCTATTTCTGCTTTATTGACTATGCCAAAGCCTTTGACTGTGTGAATCACAACAAACTGTGCAAAATTCTTACAGAGACGGGAATACCAGACCACCTTACCTGCCTCCTGAGAAATCTGTATGCAGGTCAAGAAGCAACAGTTAGAACCGGACATGGAACAGACTGGTTCCAAATCGGAAAAGGAGTACTTCATGGCTGTATATTGTCACCCTGCTTATGTAACTTATATGCAGAGTACATCATGAGAAACGCTGGGCTGGATGAAGCACAAGCTGGAATCAAGATAGCAGGCAGAAATATCAATAACCTCAGATATGGAGATGACACCACCCTTATGGCAGAAAGTGAAGAAGAACTAAAGAGCCTCTTGATGATAGTGAAAGAGGAGAGTGAAAAAGTTGGCTTAAAACATTCAAAAAACTAAGATCATGGCATCCGGTCCCATCACTTCATGGCAAATAGATGGGGAAACAACGGAAACAGTAAAAGACTTTATTTTCTTGGACCCCAAAAATCACTGCAGATGGTGACTGCAGCCACAAAATTAAAAGATGCTTGCTCCTTGAAAGAAAAGCTATGACTAACCTAGACAGCATATTAAATAGCAGAGACATCACTTTGCTGACAAAGGTCCGTCTAGTCAGAGCTATGGCTTTTCCAGTAGTCATGTGAGAGTTGGACTATAAAGAAAGCTGAACACCAAAGAACTGATGCTTTTGAACTGTGGCGTTGGAGAAGACTCTTGAGATTCCTTTAGACTACAAGATCAAACCAGTCAATCTTTAAGGAAATCAGTCCTGAATATTCATTCAAATGACTGATTAATGCTCAAGCTGAAACTCCAGTACTGTGATCACCTGATGTGAAGAACTGACTCACTGGATAAGACCCTGATGCTGGAAAAGACAGAAGGCAGGAGGAGGAAAAGGGGACGACAGAAGATGAGGTGGTTGGATGGCATCACTGACTCTATGGACATGAGTTTGAGCTAGTTCCAGGAGCTGGTGATGGACAGGGAAGCCTGGAGTGCTGCAGTCCATGGGGTCACAAAGAGTCGGACACGACTGAGCGACTGAACTCACTGACTGACTATTATGTATAAAATAGATAAACAACAGGATCAACTGTATAGCACAGGGAACTATACTCGATATCTTGTAATAACCTATAATGGAAAAGAATTTGAAATATATATATACACACAGACACATATTTTTGTGTGTATAACTGAATCACTTTGCTCTCTACCTGAAAAACTGTAAATCAACTATATTTCAATTTTTAAATAAAATGCTAAACCAGATATAAAAGGCCACATATTGTGTGATTCCGTTTATATGAAATGTTCAGACAGCAAATCTGTAGAGTATCGAGACAGGAAGTAGATTAGTAGTTGCTGGAAGCTGGCCAGGGGAGGGGGAAGTGGTTGTTAATGGGGAGAAACAGCTAATAGGTATGGGTTTCTTTTTGAGGTTATGAAAATACTCAAATATTTATTGTGATGATGGCCATACAATATACTAAACTGCTAAAAATTACAATAAACTAAACATACTAAAAACCACTAAATTATCTACTTTAAAAGAGTGAATTCTGTGGTATGTGAATTATAGCTCAGTAAAGCTGTTTTTTGAAAAAAAAGTTCTAGAAGAATAAAACAACTGGAAATGTGATAAAAAATGAGAGATAGAAGGTGGGAGAAAAGTGGACGCCCCAAACGAAATGTCTTCCAGATAGTACTTGAAATATACTGACTCAGATGAGTGCTTTGGCTAATTACTTGGGGTACCACTTGACCAGAATGGGTTGATTTTCTTCAGTAAGAGAGAAAAGAGGGAAGGACAAAGTCAAGTCAATTAAGAAGGTAGTATAGTTAAAACTATACTATAGAATCCTGGCATTCCATTATTTCATGTAAGCAGTAAAAACTGAACATTCACAGTGCTTTCCCAATTTTATTTAAAATCTTATTTTAATTTGAGAATTTACACAATTCCCCCAAAATTTTAATTGTATAATTTTTTTAAGAAACAGTAAAGTACAATATTTCTTATCTGCTAGCAAGTGCTATAAGAGAAAAAAAGTACCATAAAGTGATAAATTAATGTTTTACATGCTAAATTAATGTTAACAGACAAGGCTTAAAAACTGCTTTATCTCTATAGGCATGTGTACATGTAGTTACAACTTTATGACTTATAAACAGTATTTCTAGTCAATCTAAACTTAGAATAACTAAGTACATAATTTTATACAGTCCATGTATCATCATCTTCCTCAGAGAATATCATGACAGATAGGATTTCTCCCCTCTTAGTTAACCACTGCCCTAAAGGTATCTATATTCTTTCACAATTTCAGAGGCTTCCACAGTTGTTTACACATCTAGACTCAATAATTCTTGTTTACAGGTTAAAAATAAAAGAGGAATCACAAATTTCCTTTACTATGAGTATAATCTCTCCAATATTCTGTGACCAAACTTCCAACACAAAAGGATTCTATGAATGTAATCCTTAATAATGTAACTGTTATACTCTACTATTAGAAATACTATCAGAAAATCTTTTAATAAAATATTCTGTTAAAAAGATATTTCTTTTGCAGATTACCTTGCCTGCTGAATCAGGATAATTAGTCTTGATTTCATATTCCAGCCTGTACTGAATGTAGTCCAGATCAGAGTCAGCTTTCTGGAACTAGAGATCAGCACAGATTTAGTTCATGAACCAAAAGACGTTTCACAAAACATGATACTATAGCTATTCTTTCTTTTCTCTTTATATTTTTCGTATCATATATACTAATTTTGAAAATAGGAAAATAGGAAAGTATATTAAACTTCCATCATCTAGAAATACCCATGCTCTACTAAGAACTAACAATGGCTTCAGGAATTACCACCACACTCATCAATTAGGCAGTTTCTCTACCTCTGGAAGGATATGTGGTTTCAAGTTAAAGCACAGAACAAAGAGAAGGCAATGGCACCCCACTCCAGTACTCTTGCCTGGCAAATCCCATGGACGGAGGAGCCTGGTGGGCTGCAGTCCATGGGGTCGCTAAGAGTCGGACACGACTGAGCGACTTCACTTTCACTTTTCACTTTCATGCATTGGAGAAGGAAATGGCAACCCACTCCAGTGTTCTTGCCTGGAGAATCCCAGGGACGGGGGAACCTGGTGGGCTGCCGTCTCTGGGATCGCAGAGTCGGACATGACTGAAGCGACTTAGCAGCAGCAGCAGCAGGCTGTTAACACAATCTACAACGCTATTAACCAAAGAACTATAAATATGTGCCACACAGGCCAGAACTAGAAGGCTTAAAGAGCCATAAATTATACATGAAAAGCTACATATAATATAATAATGGCGCAGCAGGCCAAATAACCACAATTTATTTAACCTGGGTACTAGCATGGAACCTTGATCTGCAGTAAACTTCTAAGGGAGAAAAGGGGGAAAACTGCCATAGGCTGTAAAATACATGTGTGTTCATATGGAAAAGTTGGGAAGCATATATATTATTGTTAAAAGTGGTTTATCTCTGAATGTGACATAATCTACAAATTATTCTTAATTGGGGGGAATTCTACATCTTTTACAAGATCTTAAAGCATGTACTGCCTTGAATTTATCAGGGAAACAACCGTGATCCTTTGAGTTTACTCTGAAAGGTAAAATGTGATTTCCTCAGGGAAGGCCTCCCATTCCTAGCCCACAGCTGAGCTGCTTTAGGGACACAGTTCAGACCTTTCTGTCAACTTAAGCTCTGGACTAAAGATTGATTCTTGAAAATGTAAAGCCTTAATGGGAAGGGTAAAACCAACAAAAAGTAGTTCTCAGATCTAATAACAAGTGCTATACAGATATTTTTATTATACAAAAAGTAAACCAAGGGTTCTACTTTGGAATGTAGAATAAGAAAAAAAGGTTCTCAGAAGTTAAAATGCTTCTAAAGTCAGAAGCTGTCATTATTGAACAAAGTTCAGAAAGAGATAAACTAAATCTTCCATCACTAATAATTTCTCATCATTGGCCTAAATTTGATCAGAAAACTTTTCAATTAATAACATTCAATTTTTACAACCAAAAAGCTGTCATTATTGAACAAAGTTCAGAAAGAGATAAACTAAATCTTCCATCACTAATAATTTCTCATCATTGGCCTAAATTTGATCAGAAAACTTTTCAATTAATAACATTCAATTTTTACAACCAAAAACTTTTAGAGTAGAAATAGAAGGGAAAAAAGTCAGTTTTTGTTTTAAAAAATTTCCCAGAAATCAGTCTGATTTGCATCTCTAACATCAAGGAGTTGCTGAGTCAGAAAAACAAACGTATTAGTTCTTTGTCTGCTGCTGCTGCTGCTGCTAAGTCGCATCAGTTGTATCCGTTGTATCTGTGCGACCCCATAGACGGAAGCCCACCAGGCTCCTCTGTCCCTGGGATTCTCCAGGCAAGAATACTGGAGCGGGTTGCCATTTCCTTCTCCAGTTCATTGTCTAAAAAGTATTTAAAATGTTTTCCAAAAGTAGAGGCATTTCATTTGTCTTATATACTTGTTACATTAGCTGCCATGATTAAATCTATCAATAATTAGACTTCTTTAAGCATACTATTACTATATATGTATTAATATATGTATATATGTAAAGAAATTCCTGTTGGTATAATTTCCCATATTAAAATATGCTCAAGAATTAACTTTTCCTTCACATCTGGATGGACAGTAGGGAGAGGAAGTGGGAGGAGGACAAATCAATTAAGCAAAGGCTCTAAGCACTGAAGACCTGATTTAATGGCTGGAATAGACCACAATTCTGTAGCTTTATGTATAATTTGAGGTCTTATACAACATTCTAAAGCATAACTTTAAATAAAAGATTTTAAAACTAATGTTTTAAACTAACCTAATAGTTACTACAAAATTCTTAGGATTATGGGATTCGTTCCTCCATCCAGGGCTACCTTAAAATAGAATCTCTATTCTAGGAGCCCTAAACCTGATATTCTTAAGCCTATATGTTTTTCAACTTGATAGTTTAGCTCTGCTTAAATTTAACTGGCATAATCCCATAGTCCATTTTACAAAGTCTTCTCCTCAAGAGAGTGGTTTCAGCTATGGCTTCATATAATGCCTGGGGGCCCACAAGGTACTAAAAACCACCAAATAGTACCTTAAAGAAGTGTTCCTTCTTTTAAGTAATTTATATTTTAATAAGATACCAAAGAGTATGCTTCCAATCAACAGCATGATGGAGCCAGCTAAATTTTTAGGAATTCTTGTAAGCCAATTGTTAAACAAGAGCATCACTAAAAATTAAATTATTAAATGTACAATTAAATTATTGAAAAAAAATACATACACAAAACCCCAAATTTCCTAGTTTTACTAATTTGACTCATCTATGCTCTTGAGGCCTATCATATCTATACAGTAGGAATACATTGCATGCTACTACTGCATGTCTTTCCAGCTCCATTTTCTGTGACATCCTGCTGGTAACCTGAAATCAGATAGGGTGGAAAAATACACAACAGGAAAACTAGCAAATGCTAAAATTCAGGACTCCCCACTTTCACACAACTGCTGCATTTATATGTACATCACTGCTTCCAAAAAGTCTTTAAAATTTTTTTCCATTTCCCCTTTAAGTAATATGCCCATACTTTTATTCGGAAAATATTTCAGAGAACAAACAGAATTTTAAACAGATTTTTAAAGACAGGGGGTGCAGGGAATAGGGGGTCATTGTTTAACATAGGCAGAGTTTGTTTAGCAATGATGAAGCTCTGGAGATGGATGGTGGCGATGGTTGCACAATGAGAATGTACATAGGCTACTGAGTTCTATTTTGAGTCCACATTTTAAGTGGTTAAAATGGTAAATTTTATGTTATATGTATTTAACCACAATTTAAAACCTTTTGTTTTGATTTTTGGTCACGCCTTATGGCATGTGGATGTGGGCATCCTAGACCAGGTATAGAACCAGTGCCCCCTGCAGTGGAAGCGTGGACCTTCACCACTGGACTGCCAGCTAAGTCCAAAACCTCTTTTTAAAATATAGGAAAAACAACAGTTTGAGAGTAGAATGTTACCCTCCTTGAAGAACTGAAGAGAGTATTTTGTGATAATACCTAGGGGAAGTATTTACTTATTAGCAAGTCAGTGGTCTATGGCTTGTGAAGTGAAAGTCGCTGAGTCGTGTCCAACTCTTTGCAATCCCATACAGTCCATGGAATTCTCTAGGCCAGCATACTGGAGTGGGTAGCCTTTCCCTTCTCCAGGGGATCTTCCCAACCTAGGGATCAAACCCAGGTCTCCCGCATTGCAGGAAGATTTTTTACCAGCTGAGCCACAAGGAAAGCCCAGGCTATAGATTAAACGGGGAAAAAAAAAGGAAAAAGGATGTCAATGCAATGTTGAGAAACAGAAAAACAGTGAAGATTCTCTCATCTGAACCCTTCATTTTATAAACGAAGAAGACAGTCTAACTGACTTCCCTCTACTTCTATTTTCATTACTCTTGTTTTTATGTAGTTAGACCAAAGTTATACATGACATCAAAGCCAAAGAGAATCACACAGACGGGGGGAAATGTAAAGACTTTACCCAACATTAAATGGAAAGTTGTTTTTTTTTGTTTTAAATCTGCACTTAGTCCATTAAAAAATTCTCTCTGAATACAACCTGCTAGTATGGTACTGAAAAAAAGAAAATAAGAGGATTGAGATACGTGGCAGAAATTCTAGCCCTGGTCTCACTAACAGTTATGTGGCCTCCAGTATCTTCTGTCTCTCTGAGTCTCTCCTATTAAATGAGTTGGAAATCTACTCCCTTCCAACAATAAAATTCTATTATTTCATTATACTACAATAAAACAAGGTTTATCAAAATGTTAAAATTAAGAAAAGTGTTTCTTCTAATATATAAAAATTTGACATTTGAGTTTCAGATTTTAATGTCTGTATTAAAAACTAGCTTCTACTATTTTATTCCTAAACGAAAATGACTGTTGCTTCCGTTTCAGCTACATTGTTTCTGCAACATGCCCATTGTTCTTCCCAAACACCAAAACCCTATAAGCAATATTGCACTACTCAGAGCTATTTACACAGCAGAGACAATATCGATAGGGTTCTAGGATCTGGTAATAAACAGGAAAATTTTCAGTTACACTGTAGGAAATTTACTAACCAATTATGACAGCCTCCGAAACTCATTAGTGTCTCATTAATAGAACAAAATGATATTGCTGAACTTCATTCACAACTCTCCTCAGTTATAAATTAGCTTCTGGGAAGCCTTGAAAAACAGTGTAGTTGCTATTTAATTAGTTTTAGCTATCTGTCTTATTTTTAGACATATTAGAATATTTAAAATAAAACGTGAATTTTTTTTAAAGCCCAAGACATTCATATTTCATATTCACAGTTTTCCTCTAACTCAGTAATAAAAATAAATGGGAAAAGTTTTATATCAATCCCAAAAGTGGTAAATAAAAATAGGCAATTTAGCTAGAAAAAGTCCACGGAAATCAATGTTAAAGTCCCAAAGACAACCAAATTACATCCTGACAATTGGATATCCTTGGAAACAGACTGTGGTTATACAGAAGAAACCATACGAATAAGTAAAAGAACAATTTAGGAAATAATTTAGAGTTTTAAAGAGCATGCCCCATATTTCACAAGTATATAACATTCTGTAGTACTGGTTTTTATATCCAGCTTAAGGCTTTAGATAAAAGGCACACTATATTACATACCACTAAAATATTTCACAGCAGGATATAATTGCAGTACAGTTTAAAAAATATTTCCTCTTTACAAGCAACCCACAGATTCCCACTGCCACAATAACGCTCCCTTTCAGAAGGACCAGCTCCAAACACACCCTCTCGTGAGAAAGCCTGTCTCAACAGCATCAAAACACAGGAAAACGAAGGTTCTTGCCTTCGTTGGTAAGAGGAGTTGGTAGAGGTATATTCTGGACTCAGTAGCTAAGCTTAGAAATACATTTTCCTTAGACACGTTTTAAGGGAGAATTAGCTATCTTAATACTCCTAGATCCAGGTTAGCTGTATTATCAACCAAAGAACCTACTTAAAGCACGCTTTCCTTACATTCTCCTCTCTCCAATAGATTTAGAAACACCTTTATCTACTTTCATTTTTCTTTTCATGGCTGAGGCGTCTCGTTTCATGTCTTATATTACAATCATTTGTTTGCATGGTAGTATCCCCATTTTGATTTCAAGTCTCTCGCTGGCAAGACACTTGTCTTTCCACTTTTATATCCCGAGTTTCTAACATACAGACTAATGTTCAATGACAAAAGGGAACAGATTATAAAGTTCACTCACTTTAGAGGGGAATCCAACCACCCTCTAAAGCCTGTTTTAAGAAGAAATATTTCAAGCTCTTAACAAGTTGAGGGCCACTTCTAATGTCTACACAATCACAATTGTTTTGTTGTATATTTCTGCTAAAGAACTATTATCCAGTCTCTTCCAGACAGAACAAACACATGTCTATGCTTGTGTGAAACAGAGAAGCAGCAATAGCAATATGCACAAGCACCCAGTTACAGACATGTTGTTTCAGGCAAATAACAATACCAAGGCAGAAGAAAGCGTGAAGTTTCAGGCGCATCAGTTCCTAATCTGCAGGTTTTTATGGGACAATTATGAGGGTAGTACACATAAGGCTGATTTTATCAAAGTATTCTATTGAATTTTTTTTTAAGTTTTCAGGATCTTAGGTTATTTATGTTAACTGTGCTATGGACATATACTGGACTACAAGGAACAGATTTTCCTAATATATAGAATGAACCTGGTTTAGAAAAAACAGTTAAAAATACACCTACAACAGAATCTAGAATATACAACATAGTCTTTTTTTTTTAATTATTTATTGTTTGGCTGTGGTGGGTCTTTTGTTGCCGTACTCGGGCTTTCTCTAGTTGAGGCAAGTGGGGACTACCCTTCCTTGCAGGGTGCTGGCTTCTCATTGCGGTGGCTTCTCTTGCTGCAGAGCACAGGCTCTAGGCACACAGGCTTCAGTAGTTGTAGCACGTGGGCTCAGAAGTTGTGGACACGGGCTTAGCTGCTCCTCGGCATGTGGAATCTTCCCAGACCAGGGCTCAAACCCGAGTCCCCTGTGGATTCTTAAACCACAGGATCACCAAGGAAGCCCCTACAACATAGTCTTAATTGTCATGGAATTGTCGGGTCTTTCTCTCCTTTTGCATATCTGTCTTCTAATTAAATTACAATGAATATGTATTACACGTATAATAACTATTTTTTTAAGTCTAACAGTTAGCTCAGTGGTAAAGAATCCGCTTGCCATGGCAGAAGCCGTAGGGTTGGATCCCTGGATTAGGAAGATCTCCGGGAGAAGACAGCGGCAACCCATTCCAGCATTCTTGCCTGGAAAATCCCGTGGACAGAGGAGCCTGGCTTAGAGTCCTTGCAGACACAAAGAGTTGGACACGATGGAGTGACTAAAAACGCACGCACTCACATTCTGCATACTGTCACTCTTCACTTAAAGATCATTAGTTTCTCAATGCCTGTGAAATTACTTTCAACTCTTAGTATGCTTCTTCACAAAAAATTAACATTCTCTGCATATGTACATGTATAACTGATTCACTTTGCTGTACAGGGGAAACTAACACAACATTGTAAATCAATAAATACTCCAATAAAATTTTTAAAAATTTAAATTTTCTCACTGAAACTTCATATTTTACACCGCAGCCACAATGAATTTCACTGCTTTTTTTTTTTTGGTAATTTATGTTTTTCAATCACTTTATGTTGTTTTACTTTGGCTGCTCTAGGTCTGCCTTGTGGAACAAGGGTTCTAGAGCTTGGGAGCTTCTCTGGTTGCTGTGGGCAGGATGCCTTAGTTGTCCCGCAGCATGTAGGATCTCAGTTCCCTGACCAGGGATGGAACCTGCGTCTCCTGCATTAGAAGGCAGATTCTTAACCACTGGTCTACCTGGAAGTTGCCTTACTATTATTTTTAAAAATCATTACTCTCTAGCAGCGCCTGGTAAATAGCATGCTCTTCAGTTCAGTTCAGTTCAGTTGCTCAGTCGTGTCTGACTCTTTGCGACCCCATGGACTGCAGCACACCAGGCTTCCCTCTCCATCACCAATTCCTGGAGCTTACTCAAACTCATGTCCATCGAGTCGGTGATGTCTTAAATATATATTTATATGTAATATATAGAGAATAATATTGTGTAATGGGGTATAATATTGTTTTATATGTATATATCAAATATTCATGATATACTGTCTTCAGAGTATAAAGTCAGAATGTCATCAAATATGACAAAACAGGTACATTCCTAAATTGCAGACCACAATGAGAATAATGTAAATACCTACAGCAAAAACTAAGTATAATCTTGAGGGAATACATCTTTGGTAGCAATTTTTACATAATCTGTATAAAAGGATGCAAGATTAATGATGTCTCATCAGTTAATGTCAAATCATTTCAACCTCTGAATAGCAGATATCCTGTGATCTTATTGGGGCATGGTTCTATAAATCCCCACTTGATATTTGGCAATTTTATGTATCTGTCTACATTATTCTGGTGAGATGAAGCTCCTTGAAGGATCCATAGCCTAAAAAAAATAAATGAATAACTGTCACTGTAAAAATGTAGCTTGTCTTAGTGTCAACGATAAGGCAACAAAGTAGATTGCCAACTAAACGGAACCTGTGAACTCCTAAATTGGGGCCGAGGGGCTGAGTGCAGTATGTATGTTAAGTTCCAAGGCATAATCTGCTTTTTTTTTTTAATTAAAAAAAAAAAAAGTGATTGCTTTTGAGATCCAAATGCTAAGCATATTGCCTGAACACATAAAAAGCAAGATAACTATCCCTTCCTTTTCTTTTTAACTTTGATTTACAAACTCTTCTTTAAAACTTTTATCGTTAAGTATAGCTGATTTACAATGTTATGGTAGTTTCAGGTATACAGCAAAGTGAATTAGTTATACATATATTCACTTTATTTTTAGATTATTTTCCCATCTAGGCCATTACAAAGTATTGAGTAGAGTTCCCCCTGCTGTACAGCAAATCCTTATTAGTTATCTATTTTATATATTATAGTGTGTATATGACAATCCCAATCTCTCAGTTTATCGCTATCCTCTACCCTATCCCCTGGTAACCATAAGTTTGTCATCTACATCTGTGACGACTTCTAGTAAATTGTAGTCGTAAATTGTCCCTTCCCCAGGGAATAAAACAAAGGTTAAATCTGGATTTCTGAAAGTTTTCATAACAAATATGCTTTTATATGAGAGGAATCTCTTTTGAAGTTATCTTCTACCTCCTCCCACTCACCCAATACAAATATATTTGTCTGTATTATCTATGTACTGGGCTAAAAGACTATAGAAGACAGAGATTATATTTGTTCAGACACAGCATCTTGTGCTTCTTGCTTCATGTAGATTTTTTGTGATTTATGTCTCTTCTGATGGCTCATATATTAACCTTTGCTTAGCACAGTTCCTCATACACAGTAGATATAAGAAGTCATAACTGGTAATTATTTGACCAATAAATATGACAATCTAATGTACTCTGTTCATAACTGTATGAAAATGCATTCTGAAAGGGTGTTTGATACATAAAATACAGGACACTCAGTTAAACCTGAATCTCAGATAAACAATAAAAAAAATTTTCTAAGTACATGCCATGCAATATTTGGACATAACTATACTAAAAAATTTCCTATTGCCTATTTGAAATTCAAATTTAACAGGGCATCTTTTCTTTTTTCTTTGGCCAGACAGCTTGTAGGATCTCAGTTTTCAACCAGAGATTGAACCCAGGACCTTACACAGAATCTTTTTTTTTTTTTTTTTAATTTTTTTATTTATTGAAGAATAATTGCTTTACAGAATTTTGTTGTTTTCTGTCAAACCGCAACATGAATCAACCATAGGTATACAAATATCCCCTCCCTTTTGAACTTCCCTCCCATCTCCCTCCCCATCCCACTCCTCTAGGTTGATACAGAGCTCCTGTTTGAGTTTCCTGAGCCATACAGCAAATTCCCGTTGGCTATCTATTTTCCATACAGTAATATGTTTCCATGTTACTCTTTCCATGCATCTCACCCTCTCCTCCCCTCTCCCCGTGTCCATAAGTCTATTCTCTATGTCTGTTTCTCCACTGCTGCCCTGCAAATAAATTCTTCAGTATCATTTTTCTAGATTTCGTATATATGTGTTAGAATACAATATTTATCTCTTTCTGACTTACTTCATTCTGTATAATAGGTTCTAGGTTAATCCACTTCATGAGAACTGACTCAAATGCATTCCTTTTCATGGCTGAGTAATATTCCATTGTGTATATGTACCACAACTTCTTTATCCATTCATCTGTCAATGGGCATCTAGGTTTCTTCCATGTTCTAGCTAATGTAAACAGTGCTGCAATGAACAATGGGATACATGTGTCTCTTAATTTTGGTTTCCTCAGGGTATATGCCTAGGAGTGGGATTGCTGGGTCATATGGTGCTTTTATTCCTAGTTTTTTAAGGAATCTCCATGCCGTCTTCCATAGTGGCTGTATCAATTTACATTCCCACCAACAGTGCAAGAGTGTTCCCTTTTCTCCAACCCTCTCTAGCATTTATTGTTTGTAGACTTTTGGATGATGGCCATTCTGACCTATGTGAGGTAATATCTCATCGTAGTTTTGATTTGCATTTCTCTAATAATGAGCGATGTTGAGTATAGTTTCATGTGTTTGTTAGCCACCTGTATGTCTTTGGAGAAATGTCTGTTTCCCACTTTTTGATTGGGTTGTTTGTTTTTCTGGTATTGAGTTCTATAAGCTGCTTATATATTTTGGAAATTAATCCTTTGTCAGTTGTTTCATTTGGAGAGCACGGAGTCTTAACCACTGGCCCACCAGGAATTCCCAGACAATTTATATTTTCATTTACTAAGTCTGACAACCCTAAATTGAGGTATCCCTAAATGTCATCAAGCTCAGGACCAGAAAGAGAAACTTGCACAGCACCATCCCTTTACATGCTTTATCCCTGGTTACACATTAAGGTCAAACACAATGTTTCTTTTACTCATGAGAGAATATTAACACACAACTAGACTACACTGCAGAAGGCAATGGCACCCCACTCCAGTGTTCTTGCCTGGAAAATCCCATGGATAGAGGAGCCTGGTGGGCTGCAGTCCATGGGGTCACAAAGAGTCGGGCACGACTGAGCGACTTCACTTTCACTTTTCACTTTCATGCATTGGAGAAGGAAATGGTAACCCGCTCCAGTGTTCTTGCCTGGAGAATCCCAGGGATGGGGGAGCCTGGTGGGCTGCCGTCTGTGGGGTCGCACAGAGTCGGACACGACTGAAGTGACTTAGCAGCAGCAGCAGACTACACTGCTAAAAATGGATGAGACAACATGCTAGCAAAAGAATATAATAAGTTTTAAAATTCAAATGGCAGCCTAGATTAAAGCAACACACTTCAAAACTGTGGAACCTGAAACTCAGTGGCTTAAAAACAACAATAATTTATTCTCATGAATCTGCCGCTTGACTGGGTTCAAGTGCTCTAGGCTGGGCTGAGTTGATGACTCTCTTCCTGACTGTAGTTCTGTGAGTTGCCTGGTAAGATTTCACTCCAGGTCACACATCCTCCTTGAACAGGCCTTATAAATAAATAAGGCAATAAAGACTACAGAACACAAAAATCAATATATAATGATTTGGTCAGAAGTCACTAAATTTCCCTATAATTTACCCAAAACCAGAGATGTTTATATGGAAAATTTTTTTAAATTAAGGAACATAGGTTCATGATTACTACATAACATGAATATTTATAATAATTTTAGATGTTTAGGAATGTTATAGAGTGTGGTGAAGGTTTTCAACTTAATAGCTAGAATTTATTTTACTGGTTCTTCATCTCAACCCTCTTGCTCCCCATTTCAACCATCTCAACGCTACTGAACCACATGCAGTTTCCCCCCACGTGGGTAGCACCTCTGGACTTGAACATGCACTGTTTCCTTTACTGGCTAATCCCTATTCACCCTTCCAGTCTCAGATTGTATCTTACCTCTAACAAGAAACCTTCCCCAGGTTAGGTGCCTCTTTCCAATGTACCTCCTGGAACTAGAACTACTGAGCCCATGTGCTGCACTCCTGTAGCCTACACCCCTGTGCTCCAGAACCATGAGAGCCCGCCTCGTGCGGCAACAGAGAAGAAAGCTCATGCAAAGCGATGGAGGCCAGTACAGTCAATAATAAATAGACAAATAAAAATTTGGAAAAATGAGAACAAAACAATGAACCAAGGACTTTTAAAATGCTATACATTAAGATAAATTAGAAGTATAACCTTCTGAAATATAATTAAGAATAAATTTTATCTAGGCTATTCTTTTTAAAAAACATTTCTTTATTCATTTGGCTGCACCAGGTCTTAGTCGCAAGGCATAGATTCATCAATCTTTGTCGCGGTATACAGGATCTTTAATTTCAGCATGTGGGATTTAGTTCCCTGACCAGGGATCAAACTCAGACCCCCTGCATTGAGAGTGCAGAATCGTTGCCTCTGGACCACCAGGGAAGTCCATATCTGGGATATTCTTAATGATGAATCTTTGCTTATGTTTGACTAACAAAGTTTTTTGTTCGTTTTAAAACTTTTACTTTGCTCCAAGGAAGAAGAAAAGTTTTCAAATTAGCAGTTTTGTCTTTTAGTCCCTCCCCATGTAATATCTTTCATTATTAAAATATACAAAATTCTGGGACTTCCCTGGAGGTCCACTGGTTAAGACTCTGCACTTCCACTGCAGGGGGCACAGGTTCAATCCCACATGCCATGTAGCATGGCCAAGACAAACAAACAAAACACAAACTTCTACCCACTGCTCTAAGAGCCCACTAGTGAATAGCAGGAAATTAAAACCAAAGAAGAGGAAAACGGCTACACTTGAAGCCAGGTAAGGTAATTCAGAAAGAGATTTTATAAATAAAATTTAGAATTAAGTGGTTTTATGTGAGCAATTGTGTTCTTCATCCCCTACAAATAATGTCCTTGTATTCATCCCTATCATCTCAGGTATCTTTCTTTCCTGTTATCTATTCTCCTAGCCATCTTTTAAGGATATTTGCTTAACAGCTTAATTTTTTTTCTGAAATTCAATGTATTTACAACACACATTATATAATTACTGTTCTTGTTCTACTTTTAAGATACAGAACACCAATAGAAATCACACTAGGCTATAAAAGAAATTAAGTAAGACCTGTATCAGAAGGGTATCAGAAGAATGTTCATGTATCAGAAGATTCAATATTGTTAAGACAATGAGAAAGCAAATAGATAAAATTAAAGGACTTTTGTATTAATACAAAGACAAAACTCAATTTAAAAGTAGGCAAAAGATTTTAACATATATTCACTAAAGATATACCAACTTCAAATAAGCACATGAAAAGATGTTCAACATCATTAACCATTAAGGAAACACAAATTAGGACTATGATGAGATACCACTACACACTTACTAGAATGGCTGAAATGAAGACTGACAATATGAACTACATCTTGGTGAGGATTCGGAGAAACTAGAACCCTTCAGACAGAGCTTTGAAAAAGATTTAAGCAGTTTCTTATAAGATCATACTTTTTGATGCTGCCCAACAGAAACAAAAACATTATGTCCATAAAAGACTATCATAATAGACAAAATCTGGAAATAACATCACGGGCATAATCTGGTGAACAGATAAATAATTTCTGATATTCTAAACAACAGAATGCTACTCATCAATAAAAATGGTGCAACTACTAATACATACATACAATATGGGTGAATCTTAAAAGCATTATGCTAAGTGCAAAAAGCCGGACACAAAAGACTTGAAGCTTTGTGTATATAATTTCATTTTTATGAACTTCTAGGAAAGGCAAAACTGGAGATTGGTGGTTGCCAGAGAGTTTGGGAGGAGGTTTATTGCAAAGGGTTATAAGAGTAATTTTTATGGCATATCATAACTGTGGCAGTAGCTACATGACTATACACGTGTCAAAACTCATCAAACTGTACAACTAGAACTGTTGAGTTTTACTCTACGTAAATTATATCTCAAACTGATTACAAAAACAGAAGTGATGGATTCACATTTTATTGTATCTCACAATTACAAAAAGAACCTTAAAACATGCATTCTAAAGTTTTAAACTCAAGCATTTACTACTAAACAATACACAAAATTAACACCAATTAAGATGAGGCAGGTTACCAGAGGAAATATACAACAGAAATTGTTTTCATCACTTACTAATTCATCTTCAAACTCAACAAAACCTGAGACTAGGCAGAACCTATCCAAATCTATAACAGAAAGAATCAAATAACAAAGTACTACGTGTTTAGACAAGTCATAATGGCCTTAGCTATAAAATGTGTTCTCTCGATGTGCTTCATAATGCATTAGAGTGGTGAATTTTTAATTATTTGAAAACTTATTTTTTCAAATTATTACTTTCTAAAACATATACTCTTGGTAATATAGTTTTCAGCAACACAGGGTACAGTAAGTTACTCACAGACACTGAAGAAGGCTGTAAGAAGAGTCCGAGTCCCGGCGTATGCCCTGCTTTCAGATGCTTTGACAATACTATTGCACTGCTAGCTGTACAGTACAGTAGTGCAATAAAGTCAGAGCGTCCGCGGGCAGGACGGGCAGGAAAGGCACGGAAGCGCCCGCGTCAGCTGAAGCTTCAGTGGGAGAAGAACACAAAGAAGGGCTGCCACTGTGGACAGAAGACATCCAAACCCTAAGAACGTCTATATCAATGTCAAAAAAAAAAACAACTAGGCTTTAAATATCAAGGTGGTATTTTGTTTACGACTAACCTATGATAATACTCAAACTGAAACATGCGCAGATACAGAAAGGGATTTTGTAAATAAGTCATAAGCTGTATAAGTTATTAACATGGGTGTTGCTAATACCTTAGAACCGGTATTAACAGAACAGCTTATAATTACTACTAAGGCAAAGTTGTGAAAATATTTCTGTTCTGCTGAGAGGTGTTGGTTAGTGCCCCCATAGCAACTGACTGCTGAACTGCCACACAAAACAGTAAGATTACCAAAGAAAACAAATGAAAAGTAAAATAAGTTTCCCAATTTCTATAAACCCAATCTATCTCTCTGGAATCTAAACTACAATACAAAAAGCATCTGCCTATCCCAAGAGTTTACAGACTTTCAGGAAATCAATGTCATAAACATGATACTGTTAGCACTACTTAACTGAATGCTATGAAAGGGGATTTTTAAATTTCAGTTAACCCCTAAAACATCTTAAAGATTTCCTTCAAGCTGAGAAAAATCAAAGAGAAAATAATAATGGGAGAAGACTCTTGAGATTTAAGAATCAGATTTCCTTGTATTCTAGCCAATTAACATCCTAACCTTTTAAATGGTAAGAAACCATTCAGATGTCCACCCAGAAATAGAATAATATCATAGTATCATAATACCTTTTGTGCATAATCACTAGCCTTATCACAAAAGGACACTAGACAAATAACACTAAAGTAAAAAGTGAAGGGAAGAAAGTTAGAGAACAAAGATTACCCTACAATGAGCTTATTCCGCCATTAATAATGAGGATTGATGTAAAACACTTTCCATTATTTTTAACCAACCTTCCCTTAAGTGATCCAGGTCATCTACTTGGTTGGATTGAGCCTAAGAAATGAACATAAATTCAGGACAGCTGGAACATGAGTGTCTTGACCTCAATCCTAGGTCACATTATCTCAGATATTCGAGTATTTCAACTCTGCTAAGCCAAGCGTCAGGCTTTTAAAACAGGTATTTAAAAACAAATGTTTAATTTTCTGAATCAGGAGTTAAAACCCCTGGGGAGGGGGGGTGGAGATGAGGATATTTGTCTCAAAAATTAAATACTTCTTTTTCAAACTTAGATAATATGTATTCTATTTCATTTATTAAATATTCAACATTGATTCCTCAACAAATCCATTATAAAACCAAAAATCAGAGGATTACACAGGAAATCATTTACCTTTAGAATCTTAGAAAATAAACCATTCACAGATAAAACATTTTTTTCTAAAAGCACATGGCAAATCTAAATGTGAGCTATCCTATTTTATATTACCCAATCAGTACAAAACAATAATAATACAACTATAACAGTTCAAATACAATTTTTAAACAATTTTGTTTCTGTGATTATGGAAACAAAGAATCTGAACAGCAAAAAAAGTTATGACTCAGTTAAAAGGAATTCAAGAAGACTTGCTTTCTTCTCTTTCTCTCATAAAAAGAACTTTAAAAAACTACCTCATCATTCAAACATCTACAAGTTTAAATTAAGAGTCTGGCTACCTCATAGTTTTCTAAAACCTATTTTTTTCTCAAGATGTACACATCATTGTTTTCCCCTTAAAATAATGTTTTCAATCTAAACCATGTCCTGTGAGACTATTGACTCTAATGCAAAGTCAGAAAAGACTTCATTGGTACCTCAAAATTAAAAGCCAACTTGAAGGGGAAAAAAAACTGTTAAAAGCACAATTAGTATCATTCAGCTCCTTAAAATTAGGCAGAAATATCCATCTGGAGGTAGGAATCCATAATGGAGGGAAAAACTAGGATTTTTTTTAAAGACCGTTAACAATAAGAATTAACAAATTTTTAACTAAAAATTCATTTATTACGGTTTTGGAAAGCTGCATTAAATTATACCTTCTTTGCTGCCAGTTCTCGCCTTCCCAATTTCCACACCCACCCGACAAAAAAAATCAGAAGCAACTGAAAGCAAATGAAAGTCGGTTTTGTGTTAATATATTAGAGGCACTTCAATTCATTATTACATCAGAAGAAAACGATAATAAGATCTATCAAGGTCTCGCATTTTCTGGAGGTGGGAATGGGGGTGAGGATGGTACAGTTTTTCTTCAAAGACCACTACATGTTTTGGATATTAAGGAGACCCAAGGTTGAGCTCGGGGAGGGTAGCACAGGTACAAACGATACTTTAGGATAACGCCAGGGAATGGCAGGGAGAAGAGGAGAGGATTGTGATGGAGATTTTGGCTTTTTTACTTAACCCTGTTATTTTTAACAACAACAAAAAAAAAACCGAACAGGAGATCAATCAATGATGGGTGCGTCCTCCAAATTCCACATTTTAAAAGAAACCAGCCCAATCCGAACACTCGTAATGCAGTGGGGGGTGGGGGCTTGGGGAGTAGACAGAACAAGGGAACTAAGGAAAAAGCGCGGGCGATCAAGCCACTAGTCAACGAATGGGAGGGAGAGCATAAAGAGGACAAGTGAGGGAAGGATCCAAAAGAAAAAACTGGGACAAGCCCTCCAGTTTGGCGCCCTCGAACAAGCCTAGCAGCAGCGGGAGTCCTTTCCAATTATTCGCCCCCGCCCCCTACATTCACAATGAATGAAGCTAGGCAACTCCAGAGCACCGGTGCAATCCACATCCCAATCCCGCCCGCGTTCCAGCAAAGGAGCTCGTGGTTCAGATTCCCAAGGCTCACACCTCTCCCCCACCGAAGGGCCAAACTGGTCTAGGAGCTTCTTCAGCCGCCAAGAAGTTGTGCACGCGAGTAGAACATCCTTTCTCAGACTTATTCAGCCTGCTTCGGGCTGAACGTGAAAGCTTCAGCCCTAAAGGGATTTCTCTCCGCCCCTCTCGGTGTATTTCCCACCCCACCCTCTATCCCCGCTTTCTCGGAGGGTGAACGACCTCTCCTCTTCTAGGGGCGTTTAGAGACCATTTCTGTCAGGTTTTTTCGGTGGAAATACAGAGAACGCTGTCTGCATCAGCCACAGCTCCCCGAGGGGCGCAAAGCTGAGGGCAAGAAACAAGGAATTCCAAAGGCCCCGCACCCTCAGCATCTCCCGCCATTTCCTTCACGAGTTTCCCGGATGTAACCCCTTCCCTCGCGGCGGTTAAAAAGAGACCAGGCGGCGGCGACTCCCTTTGGTGCAGGAGGAGGGAGCTCGAGCCCTAGTCCAGCCTCCTCCGCCCAGGGTTTCCGGCGACTCCAAATCGCGTTCCAACTTGGAGGCCATCGGGGAAAAAATAAACGACCCAGTAGATCTCCTTCACTTCACACTCACCATCAGTTCCAGCTTATCGACCTCCGCCTCCATGTTGAATAGTTGACATTCCTCAGACCGCGGCGGCGCTTAAGCCGCAAACCGTACCAGCACTGAGGGTCCCTATTGGACAGCTGTCATTCAACGTCTCGTTCTCATTGGTCCCTCCGCTTCACCGGCGCCCGCCTATTGGAGGCTTGGAAACGCCCCTCCGCATGAAACACCTTTTCCTGTTGGGCAAGGACACAAAACGCCGCAGGAGGATTGGCTCCTGCACCTTTTTTTTTCCCATTGGCTGCGGCCGTATCTCGGCGTTTAATTTCACAGCGAGGGTTCTACAGAGGAGAGCTTGCGATTGGTGCAGTCGGAAGAAGAGCCAACCAATTACACAAAAGCTTCCACAAACAGCAAAGGGGACGTGACACGCCTTTCCTCTGACTTCCCCTCCACTTCGCTCCCGCCTTCCCCTTATTCGTACAAGAAGCGCCTCATTCCTGATTGGCCCGAGCTTCGTGCTGCTTCAGCCAATCACAAGCCAGACTGTGCTCCCGGCACTGCACAGAGAGCGAATTGTGGAAAGACCAAGGCTACGATTGGTCCCTCCGCGATAAGGTTTTAATTTTGAATTTTCCTTTATGGCAAAGGAGAGGCCTCTGACGTGACTCCATCGTATCCCCGGACTCTTAAGACTAGTAAGTGCAGGGTTATCTTCCTACGTTACCTGGGCTCGCTTCTCCTGCAGCTAGGTCTGTTGCTGCTGGCGTTCGTAACGGTTTGCAGAGGTGGGAACTTTGGCTGGACTCAGAGAGGAGATGAATCGGAAAAGAGGAGGGTTAAGGATGGGTAAGAAGTGCTCCACCTGACTCGGCTCTAATCAGAGTTATATTTAATTAACGCTCTGCAAAAATATGTTTTGGAGCAAAGTATCCGCCTTCCTTTTGCACATTCCTGTGCATGTATTTGCTGCTCAAAATGTGGTTCGCGGACCAACTGCATGTGCATCACTTGGGTTCTTATTTAAATGCAGATTATCTGGCTCCACCCAGACCTACTGAATCAGAATATACATTTTAACAAGACCTCCGATTCCTATGCACTTTGAGAAAGTACATTTTTTTACAAGGAGTAATACGGTGTTCCTCGATATAGTCTTAATATCGCCCTATGTTCTGTGAGAGTATCAGCTTTAAAAGTGTGACCTGTTTTCTATGTGCTTAGTACTGTGCTGGGCTAAGCTTTAGGGAGCCGCAGCCTCTTTAGAAAAACAAGACTGGAGCTAACAAATAGCAATGCTGCACAACATAAATAAGCAAGTACCAAAAATAGCCCTGTGGTTTTTTCCTTTAAAATGTGTTTTAGTAAGATGTTAAAGAAACGCAATTGTCATTTTTAAACCGAAGGGCTCCTGTGTCTGCAGAGCAGAAAGCCAAACTCTGACTGGGAGAGTTTGCCGCAAAGTAAGGGTTCTATTGTAGGGAGCCAAGCATGGAAGTGGGAGACAAGTCTCAGATTCACTCCAACTTGGTCTCTGAGTTCTGGGTTTTTAAAGGGAAAGAACAAAGGAGCTGAGATTAATCATCTTAATTGTCTGCAGTCTAGGGGTCTTGAATCCAGTGGTCTGTGGTCCCTGGGGTCTGTATCAATATAATCTGTATAAATCATTTTACCCTGGAAGATAATTCAGAACAGCAGATGAACAGTGGTGTTTATCTAGAAGTTGTGCCTCAAGGAACCTGACTTTCATTACTTATTGTTGGGCTAGACCAAAAGAGAAACAAGAAAAAGAACAAAAAACCGGGCATTCGTTTTCATTATAAATTAGACATAGGACTTTATTTCAATTTCCATTGCTGCCATGCTTTAAAAGTACCCCCAGACCAAAAGCATCTTTTTGTATCACAGGGTGGAGTTTTAATAGCAGTGCCTGCTCTTGTGGCGGAGAAGGCAATGGCAACCCACTCTGGTACTCTTGCCTGGAAAATTCCAGGGGTCGGTGGAGCCTGGTGGGCTGCCATCTGTGGGGTCGCACAGAGTCAGACACAACTGAAGCGACTTATTAGCAGCCTCAGCAGCTCTTGTGGAAGAGTGTAATTCTCTCTCTACTATTGATTCCATCTTTGTACTGGAAATACTTTTGGACCCATCCTTTAACCATATGAAGGTGGTATGATTTGAAGAACTAAAAAACTCCTTCACCAAGAGATTTTTCAGAATTGTATTAAAGTATATTCTTAATCAAAATAGAGAACGCTTGCTAGATAACACTTAGCAGGAATGATTTCTTCCATTCATTTATTGAATGAAACATTACTTAATTCCTGCTATACTTTAAATCCTGAGGAAAGACATGAATAAAATTTATCCTACCCTTGAAATATCTCACAGTGCAGTGGGGTGACAAACGTGTAAGCGAAAAGTACAATGCTATGTAATAAATGTCATAATAAGGGTGTGTAAAAATGAGTGCTATGGAGGCACAAAAGAGATGATGTAAACATCCAGTAAACATTCCATAAGGACAGGAAATGTTGGTCTTCCTCACAATTGTATCCCCTACCTACCACAGTACCTAGTGGATCATAAACAGTCATATATTATGCACCTAGATACACCAACTGTTATTTTTCTGTATAGGGGTGTGTGTGTAATATATAAAAATTACATAAATTATATATAAATACATGGTTAGATGGGGCTTCCCAGGTGGCACTAGTGGTAAAGAACCCACCTGCCAATGCAGGAGACATAAGAGAAGCAGGTTTGATCCCTGGGTCAGGAAGATCTGGAGGAGGGCATGGCAACCCACTCCAGTGTTATTGCCTGCAGAATCCCATGGACAGAGAAGCCTGGCAGGCTACGGTTCATACGGTCAAAAAGAGTTGGACACAACTGAAGCAGCTTAGCACACATGCTCGTGGTTATATATATATTGGATAGCATACATTATACATTACACATATACCCCTATAAAGAGAAATAGCTAACCAATAACAATTGGTGAATCTATGTGAGTGATATGAATGTTAATTATGCTATTCTTATAAATTTTCTCAAGGTTTGAAATTGTTCAAAGTTAAGAGTAGAGGAGGGCTTCCCAGGTGGCTCAGTGGTAAAGAATCCACCTGCCAATGCAGGAGACACGGGTTCAATCTCTAATTGGGAAGAACCCACATGCCAAGGAGCAACTGAGTCTGTGAACCACAACTATTGAGCCTGTGCTCTAGAGCCCGGGAGCAGCAACTACTGAGCCCATGTGCTGCAGCCACTGAAGCCCATGTGCCTAGAACCTGTGCTCTGCAACAAGAGAAGCCACCACAATGAGAAGCCCTCACACTCAACTCAAAAGTAGCCCCTGCTCTCTGTAACTAGAGAAAAGCCTATGCAGCAACAAAGACCCAGTACAAGCGAAAAAAAAGAGTAGGGGAAAATAGACTATATCAAAAGACAAAAACAAGGGAGAGCCCAGGGAATAGTGACGTCAACTGAAGACAGAAGACAGAAAGGGGAGCGATGGTAAGGAGAAGGGACAGGACGACTTAGAGAAATATTTCTGATTCGTGTATATGAATACTTTTTTAATATAGTCTATTCTATAATGGAATATTCTTATTTCTTCACTTTTTTTTATTATGTTGTGGTACAGGTTTTTTTTTTTTAATGGCCTTAAATTCTTTTCAAAGCAAAGTAAGTAAAATGGAAGTGTATTTTTCGATTTAAAAAAATAAGAAAAATGCTTTGAGTCATCATGAAAGGATGAGTTTCTATCTAGTATTAGCAGTTGGAATCCCACCTAATCTATCAAAAAGAATTTGTAAGTCTCATTACCCTTTTGGAAAAGGGACAGTACATGTCTCATCTAGATAAAGATTTCTATATACGCTATTAATTGAACAGTTATCCTCTACAGAGTATCTAAAGCTTTTAATAAAGCAATGATAGTAAAAGAAACCTTAGCTTGCTCAATCCTCTGTCCTATTTGAGGTGAGAATTCATTATCTTTTAATTTTGGAAAAGCTATGATGATTTTTTAATACAGTTAATCTAGAAAATATCTCAGACTGGATCTCTCTATCCTGACAGATAAGACATAGTCTTTTAATTCTCTACTTGTGTCAATTACTATATTTAATTAGAAGGCTATTAGATGGTAATAATGACCCAGGGCCCAAAAATAATTTCTCAAATGATATACATTGGAATATGTAGAATAGGCACTGGAACAACCACCAGGAAATGGCTAGAAAGAGATGACCCACTTTCAGAAGGGTGCTATTTTTCCAGCTAATAGTATATGCCAAAGGTTAACTGTCCAATACTACTTCAAGGCTTATTAGAAAGAAACACACAAACAAGAAATAGTAGTCCTCTGAGTCCTCTGTCTATAATCTTGGTTCCCATTTGCCCAAAGGCAGCATTATCCACTTTTGTGATTGTTTTCTGGTGTTTACCTCCATGTTTCGAAGTAATATGTTTATAATATCGTACTGTTTCTTTTTCCCCTCAAAGTTAAACTCTGTATAAGTTTAGAGAACTGCTAATTTCTACTTTCTTCTGTCTTCCCAATATACCTGTGTCGTAATTTTTGGCTGTCATTTGTGTCAAGAGTGTTCTGCCTATGTGTTCCTCTAAGAGTTTTATAGCATCCTACGTCACAATTTTTAATTAAATAAATACTCAATGTTTATACTATAAAATATTGTGTAACAGCTGATCATTACATGTTAACTATGATTTCATTTATTTTCTTATACAACTTTTTCCTAGACATTGTTTATATATTTATTTTTTTAAGCACT
Organism: Bubalus bubalis; assembly: GCF_019923935.1. Lineage (NCBI taxonomy): Eukaryota > Metazoa > Chordata > Mammalia > Artiodactyla > Bovidae > Bubalus > Bubalus bubalis. Next base: position 53,092,798 of record NC_059159.1, on the reverse strand, counting down.
TCTCAGTAACCTGGCCAAACTTTACAGAAAAATAATAAACTCCACTCAGAATATTCAAATGCACTAGGTAATTGATCTATTTCCTTTTTTTTTTTTTTTCCTGCTGAAGCCCTCTGTTACACTTGCTTATTTCACTAGGTCTCATGAGCTAAGAATGGTTTTTACAATTTGTAGTAGGTGGGAAAAAAATCAAAAGAAGAATAATACTTTGTGACATATGAAAACTCTATGAAATTCAAATTTCAATAGCCATAAATAACATTTATTGGATTACAGCCACAGTCATTGTCCATGGCTGTTTTGATGCAGAGTTGAGTGGTTGTAGCAGAGACCAGATGCCTTGTAAAGCCTAAAATATTTATTATCTAGCCCTTCACAGGAAAGGTTCGCTGACCCCTGCCCTGGGCCCGCTACAAAACTGTCTTCCAAGGACTTATGGTCACCATTATCCTGGAAATTCCCATTATTATCTCACTTCTGTTCTCACACTTGACTGAAATTTTGGCCAGGTATGGGATTGTAAACATTCTCCGTCAGAATTGCAGGGTGGCTGTTGAATTCTGTTGTCATTCTATTCTCAGTCCTCTGTATCTAGGCTGTGTTACCTCTGGAAGCTTTTAGAATATCCTCTTTGTTTTTGGTGTTCTAAATGATGGCATGCCTCAATGTGCATCTTTATTCAAATTATGCTGAATAATTTCAGTATAATTTCAACCTGGAGATTCAAGTTCTTCAGTTCTGGGGAATATTTTTGTATTGTTTATTTGATAAAATTCTCTCCATTTTTTTCTGTTCTCATCTAAAACTTTAATCTTCAAACTGCTCTGTTACATTTTTAAAATTTCTACTATTTTTAATTTTAAAAACTTTTTCTTTTCCTTTTTCAAGAATGCAAGATCTCGAATTTTTTTTTTTGGCCTTGATCCTTTTTTAAATTTATTTTTAATTGATTGATGATTGCTTTACAATACTGGTTTGATATCTGTCATATATCAACATGAATTAGCCATAGATGTACATGTGTCCCTTCCCTCTAGGTTGTTACAGAGCCCCAGTTTCAGTTCGCTGAATCATACAGCAAATTTCCTTTGGCTGTGTATTTTACATATGTTAGTATATATGCTTCCATACTACTCTCTCCATTCATCTCACCCTCTCCTTCCTTTCCCCCATCCTTATCCATATCATTTTCTGAAGTTTTTTTATTTTTTTTTTTAAGTTTTCTTCTACTTTCTACATTCTTTCCATTTCCCTCTCTGTTTATTTTGGTCTCTATCCTTCATATTTAAGACTCTTCCTAAAATGATTGATGATCTTGGCTATTGTATGTCAAAGGAAGACACAAAAAAGATAGTTGGTTGGCAGCTCAAAGTAGCAGATGTGGATATTATCAAGCTAAAGCCAGTTTCCCTGGAGAAGAATCTAGTCTCCTCCAGGAGGAATGAGAAGTGTGGGGTTTTGAGGCCAGGAATTAAATTTGGGTGGCTTGTATTTGGGGAGCTGAGCTGAGGAAGGGAATTGAGTGTCTCACTTTTCAGTTCAGGACCATCCCGTCTTCTGAATAGTGACATAGACATGACCCTGCTATGCCTAGTGACCCAAATTCAGCAACTCTAACTTCTCCAGAGAATAGACCTGTCCATAAAATGAAAACCAGGACACTGCCTGGCTGCATGGACTGGAGGGAAGGTGTCAAAAGCCTATCCAGTTGTTAAGATTTTCAATTAATCCAGTTAAACCAACCCAAACCTTCAAAGGGACTTGATGCTTTCAAGTCTGAAACTTCTCTGAGTTCTGGGATTTGTCTTGCTTCCTGTTGGCTTCTCTACCATCCAGTCAAGCCTCAGCTTTCCTCTGTTCTGCCAAGTCAGTTACCACTGTTCCATTTTCCAGGATTCAGTTCACATGTATCATCTATTATAGTATCTGTTCCTATTTTTTGTCATTTGAGTTTATGCCTTTTTTATTCCTTTACTGTCTTTTTCATGATGTTTCAGAAGGGAGTACACCTTTTCTTATAAATTTTATATAGCCAATTGATTCTCACAAAATGCTATTATTGATTTTTTTTATAGACTTCATTTGTAACCAACCTATGGTTGCAGTCTATGAACAAGCTTCGTCCTGATATGAATCTTGGTTAATATTTTCATTTACTCTGTGAAGTAAGACAAATGTGAAACCCAAAGATTTATATTGGAACTTCATTTCAGTAAGCAATTTCTGATAAATAATCATTTTCAAATACTGGAGTAATCCTCCTCAATTTTTCCGCTGTTCAAAATGTAATGACTACAGACAAGATATACCCTTAAGTTTAATCTGCCCTATTAACATTTTTTATCACTGTGTTTACTCGTTTATTTATTTATTTATTGGCCATGTTGCACAGCGTATGGGATCTTAGTTCCCTGACCTGGCGTCAAACCCATACCCCCTGCATTGGAACACAGTCTTAACCACTGGACTGCCAGGGAAGTCCTTATCACTTTCTCAAAAGTGAACAAAATTAATAAATCAAGCCCTAATTTGTAGGGGTTTGGGTTTGGGGTTTTTGGTTTTTTTTTTTTGACCCTGAAGCTTGAGGGGTCTTAGTTCCCCTACCAGGTATCAAAGCCATGCTCCCTACAGTGGAAATGTGGAATCCTAACCACTGGGCTGCCAGGGGATTCCCAAATTTGTAGTGTTTTATAATAGGGATTCCCTGGTGACTCAGATGGTAAAGCATCTGCCTGTCAATGCAGGAGATGGATGTTTGATCCCTGGGTTGGGAAGATCCCTTGGAGAAGGAAGTGGCAACCCACTCCAGTACTCTTGCCTAGAAAATTCCAAGGATGGAGGAGCCTGGTGGGCTACAGTCCATGGGGTTGCAAAGAGTCGGACATGACTGAGTGACTTCACTTCCCTTTTTATAATAGCCATGGTATAAATTCTCCCATCATGGCCAGTTTTTAAGTTTCCAGTGTGAAGTCCTTGAATGTGGCATTGGGAGGAAATGAGCAGTAATATATCTAAAGCATTTTCACTATATAGAGAAAATAAGTTAAAAACTTAAGAGCATACATATTAGTAAAACCTTTATGGAATGCTGAGTTTTGTATACTTATAAATACCTTTTAAAATCTAAATTACCTAAAATCTAAATTTAATTATAAGTTTATATAATTTAAATGGTAGATTTAACAACTGGCTCACAGACTTCCTAAAAATGTAACAGTAAGTACCAATCCCAGCACATCATTAGAGCACAGTCGTTGAGGTAGAGAGTCAATCCACCAAGTTTAACCAGAATGTCCAGCTCCTTTTAAAGTCTGTTTTCATAACTGAGGGATTGGTGAATATAGGAAAAAGGGAAGCAGGAGGCCAGTTCTCTTTGTCAGTCTGATCCCTAACAAAAGACGACAAGGCAAGAGAGGGAACAGCAACAGAGGAGGAGGGCTGTGAAGGAGCAGCTGAAAGACAGCGAGGGGAGGTTACTATGGAAATCTCAGAGCCAGGGGAATCCCAGTCAGTGAACTCTGTGCCTTGGATAGAGGTTTCTTCATGAAATAGTCTTGGCCATGGATTTGATGAGGTTTAACTTCTTTTCTAGCAACCATAAGTTTTTTGTTGCTTCCTGAGGCTTTCCTAAATATCTTCATTCAGAGTATTTTTGCTTTACGTTTTTTTTTTTAATCAATCTTTTAGACATCCCTTGTGTTTAACAATCCCTGTTTAGCCTTCCTTCATTACTTCAGTGGAAAGGAAAAGTGATATAATAAATGTGAAATCAGCTATCTTGAGGTATGTCTCCCAAGCCTTTAAGAACAATTAAGAAAAATGTTGTTAATCTGAGGCCTGGCACTTAGTTAAATAAGATGCTATCGAGAATCTTTACTCCTGTAACGGTTGTTGATACACGCTCTGTCACCCACTGCCATGAAGGGTGGCCTCTATAAGTCCAACTTTCTTGGGACTAAAGCATTTCTTAGTCTTGAATACCCACAGTGGGGCTGGGGGAGGTTCTTCAGTCCTGGGAATCGGAGAGCTTAGCAAGCCTAGAGCTGCATACCAAGTGCTGGAGGGTTACAGCGTGAACAAATGTGGAATGAATGTGTATTTTAAAGACCAATTGTTCCTATTCAAATGTAGGTTTGAAGAGAAGGAGGCCCAGCCCTTGAGACCATTTTTAGTTCTGCTGCTTGAATAAGGACATCTTTGTTCCTCAGGTAGCAACGACTAAAACCCGCAAAGCCCTTCTTCACGACAAGCCAGCTCTGACTTAATTTTCTTCCAAAAAGGATTTTAATTTAAATCTAAATCTACTAGTTAGTGTTTATTTTTTAATTAATTTTTGTAGTATAGTTGTTTTACAATGTTGTCTTACTGTCTGCTATACAGCAAAGTGAATCAGCTATACATACAGAGACCCCTCTTTTTGGATTTCCTTCCCATTTAGGTAACCACAGAGCCTTGAGTAGAGTTCCTTTAGGGTAACTAAAGTTCTCATTAGTTATCAGTTTTATGCATAGTAGTGTATATATGTCAATCCCAATCTCTCAATTCATCTCCCACCCCTCTTTCGCCCCTTGATATCAATATGCTGTGCTGAGAAGTCGCCTAAGCTGTATCCAACTCTGTATGACCCTATGGACTGCAGCCTGCCAGGCTCCTCTGTCCCTGGGATTCTCCAGGCAAGAATACTGGAGTGGGTTTTCATGCCCTCCTCCAGGGGATCTTCCGACTCAGGGATCGAATCTGCATCTCCTGACTTGCAGGCAGACTTACCACTGAGCCACCAGAGATAACACTCACTGATATCAATATATGAGTGTTTAAAAGTGTTTTAAAATAAATGTTTTGAAACACCCATATCTTAGATTTGGGGTAGTTATTATTATCTTGTATATCACCTATTCTACTACTGCATCAATGTATTAGGACAAACATGGTCTTTGGAGACTTACAGACTTGAACTTAATGCTTTAGTGCATTCCATTGGATAAATCATTTCATCTTTCTAAGCCTCGATTTATTCTGATCTAAATGGTAATGAAAATTCTCTTACTCAGGGAAAATACCTTGCACAACAATGAAGATTCACTGAAAAAGTGTATGTGAAAGTGCCTAAAAGTAAATAAAATAAAAGGTTAGTTTTGTTTTTCTTTCACTACCAACTCCACTAAGTTCCATGGATGCCCAGTAAATGTTACCAGCAAAGAAATTTACTTCCTTTTAAAAACTGACACTACCCAACTATTGCCATCTCATCTTCTCTGTTATTGTTACCAAACCAAATTCAGATCCACTTGCCCAACTCAGAGCGCAGCTCATCAACTGACCCTGCATTGTGGTGAAGGAAACTTCAGTGTTTATTGCAGGATACCAAACAAGGAGAAAGGGCAGCTAACGCTCAAAAGATCTGAACTCCTCACTGGCTTTCAGGCAAGGATTTTTTTTTTTTTTTTTTTTTTTGGTCTTACTGCACATGGCATGTGGGAATTCCCTGACCAGGGAAAAAACCGCACACCCTGCAGTGCAAAGTCTTTTAACTACTGAACCTCCAGGGAAACCCAGGCAAAGATTTGTAAAGGCAACATTAAGGCTGAGGGTCATAGGGTGCCTGCTCAGCTGGTGGACTTTCTTCTGTTTGCTTGGTGGTAAGGTAATAAGGTGATGTTTAGGGAATCTTAATCATCAACATTTGTGGTTCTAACCAGTTTGGGGTCTAAGTGCTTGTGGTCAGCATATAGTCACCATCCCTGGGTTGGCGGGGTACAGGGGTGTCCTTAGTTTCTGCAAGACAACACAAAGATATGCATCAGTTGTTATATATATCCCATGAGGAAGAATTAGTTTTGTGACTGTTTTATCTCTGAACTATTGTTTAAGCTCTTATTACTTTTTTTGCTTGACTGCTTTTCCTTTGATTCTGCATTCCCTCACTTCTCTGATTAGTAGCTGTTTGAGTCTGCTCTTTGGAACTTGAGGGACATCTTGGAGACTGAAGCCTTTTTTCTACAAACAAGACAAAGGAGACAAAAAAGGCCTTTTGCATTGGGAAGGCCCTGCAAGGTCCTGCTTGATTCCATTATGAAGAAATTTACTTGACTGAACAAAGAATAGCAAAACAAAACCAAAACAAAATTAGAGTAACATAATGCCAAAGCCAAGGTATTTTCAGAGATAGTTTAGATCTGAGTTTAAATTTTCCCCCAGTTCAGGGTGGTCTCAGGTGGCGGTGGGGTTGCCACAGCCTATGATGACCTGAAGTGGGACCTCAGTTCCCTGACCAAGGACTGAACCTGGGCCACAGCGCTCACCCTGGCACTTGTCTGCTTTGAAGAAAGATTTCAGCAAAGAGGTGAAAAGCAGTGAGGCAAGTAACGTGCTTAGTAGGAGAGAAGATACATGCAGAGAAAGCACAGGCAGGCTCAGAGAGATAGAAAGCTGCACACTTTCGAGGTGGATTAAATTACTTATACAGGGTCAGTTCTTCCTGGTGTCGTCTGGCCAATCATCTTGCTTTGACTTTGAGTCTGTATTTAGTCTGGTGCAGGGCCCTCCCTTCATTGGAAAAGACCCTGATGCTGGGAAAGATTGAGGACAGGAGAAGGGGAGACAGAGGATGAGATGGTTGGATGGCATGACTGACTCAATGGACATGAATTTGAGTAAACTGCAGGAGATAGTGAAGGACAGGAATCCCCTGCGTGCTGCAGTCCATGGGGTCGCAGAGTTGGATACAACTTCGAGACTGAACAGCAACATACAAGGCCCTCCCTTGTATGCGTGTGCATCATTTAGCTAAAACGGATTCCAGTGCAAGAGCCTCTGAGAAGTTACAAATGTGGACTTAGTGCTTTACTGCATTACAGAACATAATATGGTCTGGCTCCCCTTCCCCTGAGGATCTTTTCTGCACATGCATAGCTTAGGAGCCTCCTTGACCTCAAGAATGAGAAATATGTGGTCTCTTTTATCTTTTATCTAAACAGCACTCAACTCTTCCTAGCTCCTGCCATTATCTTTATCTTGAAACATCTGTCAGGACTTCCCTGGTGACCCAGTGGTTGAGAATCTGTCTTCTAATGCAAGGCACACAGGTTCAGTCCCTGGTTAGGGAACTAAGATCTCACATGCTGCAGGGCAACTAAGCCTGCTTGCTGCGAATAGAGACTCCCCCGTGTGCCACAACAAACACCCAGGGCAGCCAAAAAGAAAAGAAAAGTAATATCTGTCGACCGGGGGCAGAGTCCAGCAGCTCAGCCTAGGGTCCCTCTATCTCCTGCTTCAGGCGGACTTCTGGATTGCTGGCGGTGATCTGTTTGCTAACCAAGATGGTGGTTACAAGGATGTGTTCATTTTGTGATAATGCACTGGCCTCTACAGTCAAAAATTGTGTTTTTTCTGTGTATTATTCTTCAATAAAAAATGTAAATATTTTCTCTACAGAAACCATGCCCAAATTCAAGCAGCGAAGAAGAAAGCTAAAAGCCAAAGCGAAAAGATTATTCAAAAGAAAAGAAGCCTCTCACTTCCAGTCTAAGCTAGTTACACCTCCTCCTCCGCCACCCTCACCAGAAAGGTAAGGCATAATGTGGAACAGACAAAATATTAAAAATCTGATCAGTTTGGGAGCAAGTCACCAGATGTATCAACAAAAAATACAGAATGCCACTTAATTTGAATTTCAGATAACCAATGAATGATTTTTTTGTATTGTCCGTGCAACATTTGAAATACACTCAAAAAATTATTTTTTAGTACTTATTCATCCTCTATCTGAAATTAAATTTTAGCTGAGCATCCTGATTTTCATGTGGCAACCATAGTTTAAGAGTTCAAACGAGGGACTACCCCAGTGGCCCAGTGGCTAGGACTCCAGGGGCCTAGATTCAATCCCTGTTCTGGGAATTAGATCCCACATGTGGCAACTAAGAGTTCACAGGCCACAACTAAAGAACCCACAAACCGCGATGAAGAGCAAAGATCCTGTGTGTTGCAGCTAAGACCTGGTGAAGCCAAATAAATAAAAATTAATTAATTATTTTTTTTAAAAAGTTCAAACGAAGTAAAAAATCTCAAGGAATTGTGTTTGAAGTTTTGTTGTTGTTCTTTGCTAAGTCCTTCACTATCTTCCGGAGTCTGCTCAAACTGATGTCCACTGAGTAGGTAGGTGATGCCATCCAACCATCTCACCCTCTGTAGTCCCCTTCTCCTCCTGCCCTCAATCTTTCCCAGCATCAGAGTCTTTTCTAATGAGCTGGCTCTTTGCACAGTAACTATTTTCTACTTTCCTACTCAGTTGTATAAATCTGGTAACTAAGTGATAAAAGAGGGGTATACAGCTGGAACTTAAAACTTCGTTTTGGTAAAGTTGGGTTGTTTATTCTCTGGGACTCAGGGCTTAAATGTATTATTAAAAGAGACTCTGATGTCTAAAAACTCTTGGGTGGTGGTTTTCACAATAACATACTTTATACACTTTGTTTTTAAAGGTCTCTTTACAGAAAAAATTTTGAAACAAATAGACTCAAAAAATCAGTAACCATGATACCATCCTTGATTCCTCTCTTTCCTGAATGTTGCAAAAGTCCCCCAACTGGCCTTCCTATTCTGCCCTTGCCCCCTCTGCAGTGTATTTCAACACAGCATTCAAAGTGAGCCTACTAAAATCATGTCATATTGGTCTTCTACAATGAAAGTTCTTTGTATAATCCACAAAGCCTTTATGGTCTGGTTCACATTATCCATTAATCCCCTTCCCTCCTTCTTTCTACCCTTGTCATCCAGCCTCCTTGCTACTCCTCAAACACCTCAGACAGGCACCCACCCCAGGGCCTTTGCACTTACTGTTACCCTTGTCTGGAATGTTCTTTTCCCCAAATATTTGCTTTGCTAGTTTATTCCGTTGAGGTTTGCTCTCAAAAGCCACCTTCTCAGTGAGACATTCTATGATTACCCTATTGAAATGTTCGCCTCCAGGCAACATTTCACATTCCTGCTATCTTGCTTAATCTTTTTCTCCTTAGCATTTGTTCACTACCTGAATTCAGTTCAGTTGCTCACTCGTGTCTCACTCTTTGTGAACCCCTCGTGGTTTTTCCTACTTTCTTCACTTTAAGTCTGAATTTGGCAATAAGGAGTTCATGATCTGAACCACAGCCAGCTCCTAGTCTTGTTTTTGCTGACTGTATAGAGCTTCTCCATCTTTGGCTGCAAAGAATATAATCAACCTGATTTTGATATTGGCCATCTGGTGATGTCCATGTGTAGAGTCTTCTCTTGTGTTGTTGGAAGAGGGTGTTTACTATGACCAATGTATTCGCTTGGCAAAACTCTGTTAGCCTTTGCCCTGTTTAATTTTGTACTCCAAGGCCAAATTTGCCTGTTACTCCAGGTATCTCTTGACTTCCTACTTTTGCATTCCAGTCCCCTGTAATGAAGAGGACATCTTTTGCATGTGTTTGTTCTAGAAGGTCTTGTAGATCTTCACAGAACCATTCAACTTCAGCTTCTTCAGCATTACTGGTTAGGGTATAGACTTAGATTACTGTGGTAGTGAATGATTTGCCTTGGAAACAAACAGATCACTCTGTCGTTTTTAAGATTGCACCCAAGTACTGCATTTCAGACTCTTTTGTTGACTATGAGGGCTACTCCATTTCTTCTAAGGGATTCTTGCCCACAGAAGTAGATATAATGGTCATCTGAGTTAAATTCACCCATTCCAGTCCATTTTATTTTTCTGATTTCCAAAATGTCGATGTTCACTCTTGCCATCTCCTGTTTGACCACTTCCAATTTACCTTGATACATGGATCATTCATGACAAATATTTATTTAGTGTGTTATTTGATTTATTATTATTTATTTACTCAATAAATATTTGTTATACAAGTCAGACTGGGAATTCTAGAAGTAAATGAAAAATTTGGCTTTTGATAATCTCTGGTTCCTATTCAATATTGTTCTGGGGAAAGGAATGGCAAACCACTTCAGTATTCTTGCCTTGAGAACCCCATAAACAGTATGAAAAGGCAAAAAGACAGGACACTGAAAGATGAACTCCCCAGGTCGGTAGGTGCCCAATATGCTACTGGATATCAGTGGAGAAATAACTCCAGAAAGAATGAAGAGACAGAGCCAAAGCAAAACCAATGCCCAGTTATGGATGTTCACTACCTAACAACCCACATATATTTATTTTCTTTTAAACTTTTTGGTTTGTACTCAGATATAGTGGATTAACAGTGTTCTGATAGCTTCCAGCGAACAGTGAAGGGACACAGCCATACATATACATGTACCCATTCTCGCTCACAATCCCCTCCCATCCAGGCTGCCACATAACGTCAAGTAGCTTGCATATATTTTTCTTTTAGCCCTCTTTGTAAAGCCTATGAAGGCAGGATTTTTGTCTATTTTGTTCATTACTGAATCTCTGACACATATTTATTTAGTGTGTTATTTGATTTATTATTATTTACTCAATAAATATTTGTTCTACAAGTCAAACTGGGAATTCTAGAAGTAAATGAAAAATTTGGCTTTTAGTAATCTCTGCCTCTCAGTCATACTATAAAACTAGCTTGCTATTTAATTCAATTCAGTTCAGTGCAGTCATTCAGTCGTGTCCAGCTCTTTGTGACCCCATGGACTGCTGCACGCCAGGCTTCCCTGTCCATCACCAACTCCCGGAGCTTGCTCAAACTCATGTACATTAAATCGGTGATGCCATTCAACCATCTCAGCCTCTTTCATTCCCTTCTCCTCCTGCCTTCAGTCTTTTCCATCATCAGGGTCTTTTCCAATGAGTTGGTTCTTTGCATCAGGTGGCCAAAGTATTGAAGTTTCAGCTTCAGCATCAGTCCTTCCAATGAATATTCAGGACTGGTTTCCTTTAGGATGGACTGGTTTGATCTCCCTGCAGTCCAAGGGACTCTCAAGAGTGTTTTTCAACACCACAGTTCAAAAGCATCAACTCTTAGGTGCTAAGCTAAGAATTATTTAATTAGAGCCTGTTAATTCCAACTCAGGAGTTTTCCCTTTGTTTGATTTTGTCTTTCCTGCAGAGCGGTTATTCCTTCAACAGATATACCTATTAGCAGAAGCTGGCTAAGACTCTCCTGGAACTTCAGATTTCCCAGTTTTACAAATGCAATAAAGCTTTTGACAAATAGAGTATGGTCTATATACAGCTGGTGCCAGAGCTGCATGACCCAGGTATGGATTCGACATACCTTTTTTCAGCATTATGGTTTTTCTACACACTTAGTATGTGTGTTCACGTGTGCATGCTTAGGTCAGTAGACACTCGAGCTTAGCTCACATAATATGAAGTTACATGTTTATGTCTGTCTTCACTTTTTTTAATAAAATTCTTATATTGAAATGTAGTTGATTTACAATGTTGTTTTAGCTTAGGTATACAGCAAAGTGATTCAGTTACACACATACACATATATATTCTTTTTCACATTATTTTCCATTATAGATTATTAAAAGATATTGAATATACTTTCCTGTGCTATACAGTAGATCCTTGTTGTTGCCTTCACTTCTATAAAACATACATTGTAGCATTTTCTTTATCATATTGTCCTTATCATATTGCTCAATGGAGTCAGACGTCTTTATTTGTGAATTTCAGAGTTTCGAAGTTTTAAAAAACACCGTCTTTCCATCCCGTCTCTGCCACCGAGAACTTCGTACTCTAAAACAACGGTTTTGCGTTTTGGAAAATGAAGTATGCAAGCTCCAAGAAGCCCTGAAGGTTAGTGTTATCAAATGAAAAACAAAGCCAGATATAGGTAAGGGGGCAAGAGTCCTTAAGTCCTGCATTGGAACTCCAGTGTGCATTCATTAGAAGGAAGAGTGGCTACAGGCTCGTGCTAGTTCTGGGCATCTTTGCTGTCAGATTTCTTCCTTAAACTGCGGAGGCTCTGCTCTGCATTGCAGTGGGGCTGACCCCTGCAGGCACCATTGCCTAAGCTCCATGTCACTGGCTCCCGGTATGCACTCATGGGAAACGCTAATGAGAGGCTAGAAGGAGCGAGAAAAGTGGAAGTGTTAGTTGCTCAGTCATATCCAACTCTTTGCAGCCCCTGGACCATAGCCCACCGGGCTTCTCTGCCCATGGGATTTTCCAGGCAAGAATGTTGGAGTGGGATGGGTCATCATGTCTTCCTCCAGGGGATCTTCCCAACCCAGAGATCGAACTCACATCTCTTATATCTCCTGCATTGGCACACAGGTTCTTTACCACTAGTGCCACATATACGTGTGTGTGTGTGTGTGTGTGTGTGTGTGTGTGTGTGTTAGTCCCCTCAGTCATGTCCAATTCTTGGTGACCCTATGGGCTGTAGCCCACCAGGCTCCTCTCTCCATTAAATTCTCCCAGGCAAGAATACTGGAGTGGGTAACCATTCCTTCTCCAGGGGACCTTCCCGACCCAAGGAAGACAAAGATGGGGTATTTTTCCCCTTTGTTCTCTGTGTTGGGCTGTTTCTCCAGCAATGGCTATCATTGCTGCCTCGGTCCCACTCCCACTAGGTCAAGTCCACCATGTTTCTTGATTCTCTGGGTTAACCTAGCTCCAGAGATCTGGTTACACTGCCCTTTCCTTTGACTGCCCCCAGTCTCAGGGTGTTTATGGCTTTTGCTGTTGCTAATGACTGCACTACCTCACTGTCCCTGGTGTGCTTCTCAGCTCTTCCATAGGATGGTATAGAAGCTCTTCCCCATGTTACATGTCCCCTCTTCAAAGAAGGGATTTTTTTTTTTTTTTTAATTTTTGACTGCACCCTGAGGCATGTGGGATCTTCGTTCCCTGACCAGGAATAGAACTCATGCCCCCTGCATTGGAAGGCAAGAGTCTTAAACTCTGGGCTGCCAGAGAAGTTCCTGTCCCCTCTTTTAAAGACCCCTATTCTCAGTGTCTAAAACGTAAAGAATAAACACTGTGCTCATTGTTTTAGAGAGACACTTCTGGGACTATACCCCTACTCCCAGAATTTGTACCTGAAGGTGATCTAGCCTAAAGAGAAAAGGCAAATCACCCCACAACCCGGACCTTAGTTTCTGCATCGATAAAAATGGGGAAGATACCATCTGTCATGGGCTGAGTGATGGTCCTCCAAAAAGTTGGTCCAAGTCCTGATCCCTGAAAGCCTGTAGATATTATCTTATCCACCAGGGTCTTTGTAGATAGATAATCAAGTGAAGGGTTTTGAGATGAGGAAATCATACTTCGTTATCTGGTTGGACCCTCAAGCCAATGACAAGTGTCCTTATAAAAGACACACAGAGTAGGGCACATAGAGGGAAGAGAAGCAACGGGACCACCGAGGGACAGACTTGGGTCATAGGGCCTCAAACCAAGACATACCAATAGACTCCAGAAGCTGGAAGAGACAAGAAGCAGATTCTCTAGAGCCTTGAGAGGGAATGCATGCCTTGATTTCAGGCTTTCAACCTCCAGGAGTAGGGGAGAATGACTTTTCTTTGTTGTAAACTACCAACTTTTTAATACTTTGTTATAGCAGCCCCTAGGCACTATTCTGCCCTCTTATTTCCAGGGGTCATTGTATTCATTTGTTAGGGCTGCCATGACAAAGTAGCACAGACTGAGTGGCTTATTCAACAAAATTTGTTTTCTCACAATTGTGAAGGCTAAAAGTCTAGGGTCAAGGTGCTGGTAGGGTTGGCTTCTTCTAATGCCTCTCTCCTCTGCTTGTCTTCTGTGTCTTTAGATGGTCTTTTCTCTGTGCCCATGCATCCCTGGTGTCTCTCTTATGTGTTCAAGTTTTGTCTTTATATAAGGACACAAGTCACGCTGGATTAGATCCCACCCTAATGGCCCCCTTATTATTTTTTTTTAATATTTATTATTTATTAAATATTATTTAATATTTATTTATTTAGCTGTGCTGGGTCTTAGTTGCGGCATATGGGATCTAGTTCCCTGACCAGGGATTGAACCTGGGTCCCCTGCATTGGGAGTGCAGAGCCTTAGCCACTGGTCCACCAGGGAAGTCCCCCTAATGGCTCCTTTTAATTTAATCACTTCTTTGAAGGCCCTGTCTTCAAATACAGTCACATACTGAGGTACTAGGGGTTCAGGCGTCAATATATGACTTGTGGTTGGGGGAAGACAGTGGAGCCCATTAGAGTCATGTTGCAACCTTTGACTTTTTTTTTTATCAGTTCCTTGAATAGACTATATTCTTGGCTGCATTAAGTATTTTTCCCTCTGCCAGGAACTCTCTTCCCTCAATCTTTATATCCTTTCTTCACCTGAGAAGCCTAAATTCATCCTTGAGGTCATGGCTAAATATTACTCTCTAGACTTCTAGCTCCAGTGTTCTTGCCTGGAGAATCCCAGGGATGGGGGAGCCTAGTGGGCTGCCGTCTATGGGGTCTCACAGAGTCGGACAGGACTGACACGACTTAGCAGCAGCAACAGCAGAATTCTAGCTATTCACGCTCACAGCACACTTCGTGGCTCTTATTTTTCTCTTTTCAAATAATCGTTTATTTATTTATGACTGTACTGGATCTTCATTGCTGCGAGGACTTTTTCTCTACTTGCAGTGAGCAGGGGCTATTCTCTAGGTGTGGTGCATACGGTTCTCACTGCGATAGCTTCTTTCTTTGCAAGCACAAGTTCTAGGGTTCACAGGCTCGGTAGTTGCGTCTCCCAAACTCTAGAGCATGGGCTCAGTAGTTGTGGCGCAGAAGCTTAATTGCTCCGGGATATGTGGGATCTTCCCGGATCAAACCTGTGTCTCTTGCATTGGCAGGCAGATTCTTTACCACTGAGCCACCAGCTAAGCCTTGGCTCTTGTTAGAGTATTACTTGGCTTGTTTCGAATGTGTTTTGTGTATGTTTGAGGTCTGTGTTCATGTTTTGTGTATGTTTGAGGTCTGTGCTCCTCGGCGGACTATCAGCTAGATGGGGAGACAGACAGTACTCACGTTGTAGCCACAGTGCCTGGCATATAGCACACACAGAACAAATAGATGAATGAGTGAATGAGCTTGTGACAAATGAGAAAATATTGTAGCGCACGTGGTGTACAGAGAAGACATTCAACACGTGGCAGCTATCATTTTGATGACTGCTCAAAAAAATAAAGAAGAACCAAATAAATCTCTTCTTCAGTTGCCAAATGCAATTTTTTTCTTCCAGGCCATCTCAGAAAATTCCTCCTGTCCCAGCTGTGGTCAAGCGTGTCACACGGGTGGTGAGCGTCCAGACGTGCCCGCCTGTGCTCTAGCCAGCCCTGCAGACTCCGCAGCTCTCCGTCCTCCCTCCCCAGCGCAGCCCGCCAGTCGCCCTCCGCCCCCTCCCCCTCCGCCCCCTCCTCCTCCTCCTCCTCCTCTGCCTCCTCCCCCACCACCGACAGCGCCGTTGCTGCTCAGAAAACCTGCTCTCACGAAAGCACTTCAGGTAAAAAAAACAGTCTAGTAAAGGTGTGTTTTGGTCAGTGGGTAAAGAAGGAGTCAAGCCAGGTGTCTTTTTTAAGGCTGGGCAAAGGGTTTTGACAGGAAGGACTACCTTTTGTTCTAATTCCATCTCCTGCTTATGGCAATTATTGTTTTTAAAGACATGGTCCCCTGGGAGATCACAGAAGTTGAAATTAGAAATGAAAGTGCTTTTTTTTTTTGGAGGATAAATGAATGAAACACAGCAGGTTGGGAGATTCCTATTGGCTTCTTGGTATACCTTTTTTACCAAGAGGAAAATCTCTCTGGGAAACCAAATTAAAAACAGACTCTTTAGTGAGTGAAGTCAGAACAACAGTAGGTGCAAAAAAGTGCTGTTTGATTCCACTTGTAGGAGGTACCTGCTGCTGCTGCTGCTGCTGCTAAGTCGCTTCAGTCCTAGAACAGTCAAATTCATAGGGTCAGAAAGCAGGAAGGGTGAGGTGGGGAAGGGGAATGGGGACTTACCTTTTTCTTTTTGGGGGGAGAAATGGGGATTTAGTGCTTAATGGAGACAGAGTTTCAGTTTAGGAAGATGAAGAATTCAGGAGATAGATGATGGTCAGTGTTGCACAATATGAATATACTTAGTGCCACTGAACTGTACATTTAATTATGGCTAAGATAGTATGTTTTATATTATTTAGGATGTGACTTTTATCACAATAAAAAAGCATTTTAAGAAAAAGAACTGGTAGATCCTAAAGTGTAACACCATTGGATTGGAGAACCAGTCTCCTTTAGAGCTACTTACCTGCCCACTAACACAGCACTATCTAAAAAGCTGATTACTTTTCACTGCAGATACATTTGGTTTAAAATGACTGAATTAAATGCAGAGTCTGCTGTTATAGTTGCCCTAATATATGCCTCATCAAGTATATGTTCTTGCTTTCTGGCAAGTGTGTCATTTTCTTAGGTAGTTCAGGCAAAACTTCACGTTGATTAGAGGAACTCTTTCTACGTCTATCTTATTACAGTGATTCCTAAGGAAGATGTGTAGTTGTAGAAAACTAGCCCAGCTCTTACTTAGTTTCAAAGCCTTACATTTTCATTAATATTTCTCAGTAGCCTTAGCATCCATAGATACTGAAAACAGAATTAGTTCTTGGTTGCATGGAAAGAATTTGATTGGCTCCTCGGGGAAATAAGAGTTAATTTTTAACTCTAAGGCTTTAAAAACTAGATTTGGATTTGCATTTGACTAGATGTCCTGGTTTCAGTTTGAATTCTAATTTTTCCTTGTATCTTAAGGCTGGACCATTAAAAAAAAATGGACCCATGCAGATAACAGTTAAAGATCTACTGACTGTGAAATTAAAGAAGACACAGAGTTTGGATGAAAGGAGGAAGGTAAGAAATCATTGACCACACATGTGGTCTTTCATTTTTTAACCTGGTTGTCTCTCTCTCTTTTTTTTTTTTTTTTTTTTAAATTTTATTTTATTTTTTAACTTTACAGTATTGTATTGGTTTTGCCATATATCCAAATGAATCCGCCACAGGTATACATGTGTTCCCCATCCTGAACCCTCCTCCCTGTCTCTTAATAGAAAATAAGCATTAAAAAAAAAGAAAAGAAGCATAAGTCTTAGATATAAAAGCTGTTCTGAGGAAAGCATTTGATATTTTATTTGAGTAATTTTTGATCTCCTCAACAAAATATATAAATCCCCCAATTATTTAATTCAGCAGTTTTATGGCAACCATTAGCTTGAAAAGGTAGAGATATACTTTGAAGCTTTGGAATAAAAATTGAATAGATATATTTTACACATACTCAGCATTCAAATTTGTTTTGGTATATTTACATTTTGAATGATACTTTTAAATCTGTTTTTAATAATGTCTGATTTTGTGATTAAAGCTTGTACCATCACCAAAGGCACAGAAGGCACTGGTTACTATCTCTGACCTGCAGCGCGTTGCCCTGAAACCAAAGTCCAAAGTGTTATCAACTCGAGTTACAAATGTCTTAATGTAAGGATCTGCACAGAATTACACTCTACTGCCACTTTAAAATAGTAATATTTTGCTTATTTCTAACTCTAAAAATTATATATGATCATATAGGAAAATTGAAATATACAGTGATGCTTAAAGAAAACAAAAATCATCAAATAATCATATCATTGGAGATAGCCACTCTTAACATACTGTTGTTTATCATTCTAGTCTTTTTCTAGGCATGTACACTATTATTTCCAGTTCATGGTGCTGTTTATTGCAAAATATAAAATATCATCAAGAATTTTCAAATCTGCACAGTTTCAGAAATAATATGAAAACTAGAATGTCTTGGAATCAATGAAATATGTGTATGTAATATACATATTACAGGTATATGTGTATGAAATATGTATATGTAATATACATATTACAGGTATGTGTGTATGAAATATGTATATTAAATACATATTGCATGAAATATGTATATACATACATACACATGTCTGTACCCATGTGTAATTTATATTGAGTTGGCCAAAAAATTTGTTTGGTTTTTCTGTGCATTGTTACAGAAAAATGTGGATGAATTCTTTGGCCAGCCCAATATATACAAATACAGCTTTTCTCATTACTGTGTCATAAACTTTCCCCTATCTCATTAAAAATTAGCTTAAAGAATCATGTTGACTTCTTCAATAGATGCAGTTTTTTAATATGTGAACTTCATAGATAAAATCCTTTTTTGAGACATTTAGGTTGTTTGTGATTTTTTTATTTCTGGAACTCTTCAATAATCATCCTTGTCCATCATCTGTGTGCATAACTGAGTTTTGCCCTAAGATGGATTCGTACAAGTGTAATTACAACGTCAAAAAAAGTAACTTATTTTTAAAAAATAATAAAATGAAAGTATTAGTTATTCAAGTATTAGATTCTTCTTATTATTAGAATCATTATATCACTTTATGCTCCTATCAGCATCTACTGCTATTTTTTAATGTAACAAACTACTTTCTAAGATGTTGCCACTTTGAAATGATTGCTTTACTTTGAGAAAAATTATACAATCTGGTGAGCTCTAACTTTTGTATTTTTATTTTATCAGTACTCCTGGTAAAAGTCAGTTAGATCTACGGAAACTACTTAGAAAAGTCGATGTGGAGAGGTAATCCATTCTCCTATCTTTATGCTCTCTAAATTCATTTGAGAAGTTGGCATAAAACACAGCTCCCAATCTTTTCATTACCTTTGCAGGAGCCCAGGTGGAACCCCACTTACTAATAAAGAAAATGTGGAAACAGGAACTGGGCTGACCCCGGTGATGACCCAGGCCTTGAAGAGAAAATTCCACGTAAGCCTTTATGAAAAGCATTTGGTTCCTTTTCTTCAAACTCTTTAATTTAGAATCATAATCTAAAGCATCTTTCTTAATAATAGTAGTAATTTTAAAACAGTTCCTTATACCAGTCCATCCTAAAGGAAATCAGTGCTGAATATTCATTGGAAGGACTGACGTTGAAGCTGAAACTCCAATACTTTGGCCACCTGATGCGAAGAACTGACTCATTGGAAAAGACCCTGACGCTGGGAAAGATTGAAGGCGGGAGAAGGGGACAACAGGATGAGATAGTTGTATGGCATCACTGACTCAATGAACATGAGTTTGAGTAAACTCCAGGAGTTGGTGATGGACAGGGAGGCCTGGTGTTGCTGTAGTCCATGGGGTTGCAAAGAGTCAGACACGACTGAGGGACTGAACTGAACTGAACTGATGCTTTATAAAGAACTTCATGTTTGTGGTTCATGAAATGCTATGAAAAAGCTAAGATTATCATCTCTACTTTAGCAATGAATGTCTGGTTTTATTAATTTCATTCATAACTATTTATTAAGCAGTCCCTATATGCCAGACACTGTGCTGGAATACCAGGGAGATAGTGATAAGCAAAAACAGGCACAGATCTACTGTCTTGGAGCTTTCAGTCTAGTGGGGAAAGTAGACAGTAATCAATAATCACAATTTGTGTAATTTTGCACTGAAGTAAATTCTGCGAAGGAAAGTAACAAGGTTCAGTGAGAATCCTTGGAGCTTGCCAATCAACTTGTCCTGCTGGGCACTGTGTGGCCTTCTTTGCAGGTGAGGCCTGATGCCCCTTTCCTTCAGTAGGAGTCCACTCCCAGGTCACATTATGGTGATACCATAAATTGTGAAGGGCAGAGGCCTTATTTAACAACTAAGCCCTTTCCTTTTTTCTCTTATTTTGGCTGTGCCGCTTGTGGGACAGTTCCCCAACCAGGGATTGAACTCAGGCCATGGAAGCGGAAGCACCAAACCCTAACCACAAGAAACTCTGCCCTTCCCTTCTTTGTTCAGCTCTAGGTCTTTTTTGTCCCTGCCCCACCCTATAACTACTATAGTGGATTGGTTAATGCGGAAGCATGTAAAAATGTAATGAGCAACAAACCCATGTACTGAGCAACAGCATCAAAAATCACAGATGAGGCTCTTTCCTGGTGGTGCAGTGGATAGGAATCCGCCTGCCAACGCAGGGAACAACTCGGGTTCAATCCCTGGTCCCGAAGATTCCGCATGCGGAGGAATCACTGAAGGGTGCGCCACAACTACTGAGCCCAAGGTCTAGAGCTAGTGCTCCACGAGAAGAGAAGCCACCACAGTGAGAAGCCCGCACACGCAATGAAGAGTAGCCCCTGCTGGCCACACCTCGAGAAAACCTGCACAAAGCAACGAAGACTCAGCTCAGCCAAAAATAAACAGTTTAAAAATATCACAGATGAGACCTTTGCCATATGTTGTGCTCTCCAAAATCCACTTAGTAGAGGATGGTGGTGGTTATTCAGTTGCTAAGCTGTCTCCTACTCTTTGCAACCCCTTGAACTGCAGCACACCAGTCTTCTCTGCCCTTCACTGTCTCCCGGAGTTTGCTCAAACTCAGGGCCATTGAGTCAGTGATGCCATCCTCTGTTGCCCCCTTCTCCTGCCCTCAGTCTTTCCTAGGATCAGGGTCTTTTTCAGTGAGTTGGCTCTTTGCATCAGGTGGCCAAAGATACAGGGTATTGAGTAAAAACTTGTTTTAGACATGGAATAACTTTCCCCACTCCTATTAGTTAGGTTTTGCGTTTGACTGTGGGTAAGAGAAATCTGACTATAGTGGCTTAAGCAAATGAAGGCTTATTTTTCTTTTCTGCATATTGCCTTGGGAAATAGGCAGTGGATACAGGGTATAGCAGCTTCTCCATGTCGTCACCTCTCTTCCAACCTTAATATATAGCTTTTATCCCTACAGTGCAGAACATCTACACTGCCTAAAGCCTCTTGTCTACATTGTAAGCAAGATAAGAAGGGGAAAGATCAAAAAGATATCCTAGCTAAACTGCCCTTCATCTCTTTAAACAGGTGATATGCAGGAACTTTGATTATATCAGGGAACTTGGAAAAAGTGATTTTTAGAATCTGGCCGCATTGCTGCCTTGCATAAAATCTGGGTTCTGATAGCGAGAAAGGAGAGCTATGCTGGCCACAAGAACATAATTCATATTATAATTGGGACTTCTTATTTTTTTCTTAGCTGGCTCACCCTAGAAGCCCACCTCAAACTCTGCCAGTTTCTACAAGCAGCTTTGATGAACAAAACTGATGCCACCTCTGCCTAACTCCCAGCAATGATCCATAAAATGTACAGATAAAATGACCCCAATCCTTTTGAAGTATAATATGTGTAAATAATTATATTAATATATAATTCATTTGAAGAATTAAAATATGTATGGAGCCCGTGCATACTGTAATGAAAAGTGGGAAATAGAATACTTTCTAGTTTACACGATTACTCACAGGACAGATGGGAAAATGCAATCCCCAAAGTGATGTTTATCCTGGAATTACTCAATTTAAGTTAGGAAGGTTATTCCATTTTAACTAGATAACTCTGATTTGTGCTCTATAGGTACAGTTATGACAGTAAAATAACCTGGTACCCATTCATCTTGGGTATTCTCAGGAAATTAAAAAGCAAAATATTTCATCCTGTAAAGCTCATCCATTCATTAAGTGCTACTTAATCCAGAAAGACCCTCTAGATTTTATTTCTGTTCCCTATAAGCAATTAAGTAAGATCATCTCCCATCCAAACCTAACTATTCCAAAAGGATTTGAAGTGAAAGGTCCAATGTGACCTTAAAAATTAGAATTTCATTTCTAGTATCATAGGTAGGTAACAATATCAGGCTTACTGAAGTCTGGGATATTCTTTACTTTGATATCTGCTATCCACATTTGTACAGCTAAATGTAGACTTCATGAAGACCTCTACATGAACCTTGGGTTTTCTACAGTGCCCCACTAGGGACTCTCTGAGGTCCATAGCAGATTCACCGTGAGACCTGATTCTCTGTCCTCAAGCACCTGTCGATTCAATAACAGTAATTCTGCACAATCACAGGATTTTACTTTTTCGTGCCAATTCAGGGTTGCCAGACTTAGCAAATATGAATACATGCCTGCTAAGTCACTTCAGTCGTGTCCAACTTTTTGCGAACCAATGGACATAGCTCACCAGACTCCTATGTCCATAGGATGCTCCGGGCAAAAATACTAGAGTAAGTTGCCATGCCCTCCTCCAGGGGATCTTCCCAACTCAGGGATCCAACCTGCATCTCCTGTCTTCTGCATTGGCAGGCCGTTCTTAACCACTCAAGCCACCTTGGAAGCCCATAAATACATGACACCCCTATCAAATTTGAATTTCAGATAAACAACAAATAACTGGAATGGGTTGCCATTTCCTTCTCCAGGGGATCTTCCTGACCCAGGTATCGAACCCAGGTCTTCCGCATTCCAGGCAGACGCTTTAACCTCTGAGCCACCAGGGAAGACTTAAATATATATAGGGCCCATTAAACAATGAGTAATTTTTTAAGTATAACTATGTCCTAAATATTGCCATGGGCTTCCCTTGTAGCTCAGTCAGTAAAGAATCTGTCTGTAATTCAGGAGACCCAGGTTCGATCCCTAGGTCGGGAAGATCCCCGGGTCGGGAAGATCCCCTGGAGAAGGAAATGGCAACCCACTCCAGTATTCTTGCCTGGAGAATCCCATGGACAGAGGAGGCTGGCGGGCTACAGTCCATGGTGTTGCAAGAGTCAAACACGACTTAGCGACTAAACCACCACCACCAAATATTGCCTAGGAAATATATTTATACTTAAAAAAATACGTCATTGTTTTTCTGAATTTCAAATTTACCTGAACATCTTATGTTTTCTTTGGCAGCCCTACCAGTCAGTCTCCTACAAGGTTGCCAATATCTGGGAACCCCTAGTTTTGTCAGACATGTCTGCTTAGCAGTAAGTACTACTGTAGCTTCAGCCAGGATCCCTATCACTAATGTGATATCACTATGGCTAAATATCACGAAAGAAGAGGAACTCTCATTAGGGTGAGTGATAGTGGCTCCTCACGGAGGGGAATCAAGGAGTGTCAGTTTTACACTGAACTTTCCAACCTGGCAGGAAGCAGTTACATAGATGATGTCCCTGAAATATTCCCTGATTAGGCTAAAAAGATATTTTAGTAATTTCCCAAAAATGCGTATATTCCCTCAGATAAATGTAACTTTGAGATGCCAAATAGAGGGTTGTAAAAAGTCACCAGGCTAGAAAGCAGATATGGAAACTGTTTTGTTTTGATGAGACCCACATTTATACATTTATACCTACATTTAGATTTATGGATGAAAATTAAGCAGATACTGAAGTTAAGAAATACATCTGTTTCTAATAAAAACTTTTTAAACCTGTTACTATTGTTTATATTAAGTCAAAAAAAGGGAATGATCACTGAGAAGAAAGCAGGTGAGTATTTGTAACTATATTTTATGGGACATCTAATAATGTTTATAATATTAATAAACCAATGTGTACTGTATCAATTTAAATGATTTTATCATTCTTGTGAGATAAAGGTTCATTTTTTTGAAAAGCTATAGAAATCCTATGGTTAAATATTTGTAAAGCTGCTATTACTATCATATCAGTATTAAAATGTGTTCTATCTTGTATCTTTTACTAATTTTTATGACAGGTTTCATACTGTACCCATTTGAGAATCCAATAACTGCTATGGCTTCATTAAATTGTTGTTGATCATGTGTTTCCACTGTTTATTTTGAGACTGAATGTCAACCAGAGAATATAAACAATCACGGTGCATCCAGTTATGTTTTTGAATAAAGAACAATACAAAACTTTGGTCTTTCTCTTTAACATTTTTTACTAGAAATATAACACATACAGGAAAGTACATAAAACATAAATAGACACAATATCAAACACTCATGTGACCACCAAGAAAGGGACATTTAGGTGTCTAGAAGTTCCGCCTGTTTCCATCCCTAATGTGAATACCTTTCCTCAGGAAGTTACTACTAGAATTCCCTGGTGGTACAGTGGATGAGAATCCTCTTCCCAATACAAGCTACACAGGTTCCATCCCTAGTCTGGGCAGATCCCACGTGCTGCAGAGCAACTTAGCCCGGGTGCCACAGCTACTCAACCCATTCACTGCAACTACTGAAGCCCGCACATCTAGAGCGTGTGCTCCACAGTAAGAGAAGCCTGCGCACAGCAATGAAGACCTAGTGCAGCCAAAAATTGTTTTTTAATTAAAACAACAACAATAAAAATCAAAGGCTTAAGCCAAAAATGGGTTCTCTTAAAAAAAAAAGTAACTACTCATCTGTTTGTTTTCCTTTGCTTTTACCCTCTAAATATGCTGGGCCTAAATATGCATCCCTAAATGCTATGATTTTTTTTTTTTTTCTTTAAATTTGGCTGCGCCACAGGGCAAGTGGGATCTTACTTCCTTGACCAGGGGTGGAACCTGTGCCCTCTGCAGTGGAAATGCAGAGTCTTAAACCACTGCACCATGCATGCCACATTGAACATTCTTGAACATGTACATTTGTGCAAGAGTTACTTTAATGTGTATGTCTAGGAGTGGAATTGTTAGGTGGTAAAGCATGCCTGTTTTCTAGATACTGTCAAACTAGTATTCCAAGTGGTTGTACAAATCAATGGTCCCTTCAGCAAAGTATGAGAGTTGTAACTCTTCTTCTAGGGAGTCTTTTCAACTTAGTTTTTTAACGGTTTCTTTACTTGGGAAATTATACAAATGATGTGGTTAATATATACTATTGTTTTCTGGATTTGTAAGTCATTACAGCAGGAAAGTCACATACTAAACAGCAAATAATGTACATGATGAGGATCACAACATAATTTATGTGGATCAGTCAGTTCAGTTGCTCAGTCGTGTCCGACTCTTTGTGACCCCATGAATCGCAGCACACCAGGCCTCCCTGTGCATCACCATCTCCCGGAGTTCACTCAAACTCACATCCATCGAGTCAGTGATGCCATCCAGCCATCTCATCCTCTGTCATCCCCTTTTCCTCCTGCCCCCAATCCCTCCCAGCATCAGAGTTTTTTCCAATGAGTCAGCTCTTTGCATGAGGTGGCCAAAGTACTGGAGTTTCAGCTTTAGCATCATTCCTTCCAAAGAACACCCAGGGCTGATCTTTAGAATGTGGATAAATATGTACAATTTCTTATTTTAGTTGGCTTTTAGAAGAGGGAGAGAATCTGGACATACAGAAGTAGAGAAGGAAACAAGTAAAAACCAAATAGACAAAATTTTTAAAAATAAATTTGAAAGCCCACTTCCAGTCCTTTCTAAATTCTTGTTAGCAAATAAGTA
Source organism: Bubalus bubalis (assembly GCF_019923935.1). Taxonomy (NCBI): domain Eukaryota; kingdom Metazoa; phylum Chordata; class Mammalia; order Artiodactyla; family Bovidae; genus Bubalus; species Bubalus bubalis. Next base: position 53,067,603 of record NC_059159.1, on the reverse strand, counting down.
TTGCCTGAGAAGAATTTCCCGAAGCCCAATATAGCTTAATAAATCAAAAATAGCAGCACCAGGACCTAGGGCTTTGAAAATTCTTTCCCCCCAGTTTTCTTGAGATATAATTGACATATGACCTTATATTAGCTTAAGGTATACAACATAATGGTTTTATATATGTATCTATTGCAAACTGATTTCTACAGTAAATTTAGTTAACATCAGTCACCTCATATAGTTACAGGCTTTTTTCTTGTCAAGAGAACTTTTAAGATTAGAAAGAAAAATTAGAAAATAGAGATGTAAAAATAAGAATATAAAAAAAAATAAAAATAACATTCACCCAAAAACCTGCATACAGATGTTTATAGGAGCTTAATTCATAATTCCAACACTTGCAAGCAATTAAGATGTCTTTCAGTAGGTGAATGGATAAACTGTGGTACATCCAGATAATGAAATATTATTCAGCACTAAAAAGAAATTAGCTAGCAAATCATGAAAGACATAGAATAAGTTTAAGATGCATATTACTAAGTGGAGGAAGCCAATCTGAAAAGGCTACACATTGTATGTATGATTCCAGCTGTATGACATTCTAGGAAAGACAAAACTATGGAGACAGTAAAGATCAGGGGTTTGGGGGAAGGGGGGAATGAATAGGTGAAGCACATAGGATTTTTAGGGCACTGAAACTATTCTACAAGACACTTACATGGCAGATACAAGGCCTACATTTGTCCAAACCCAGAATGTACAACACCAAGAATCAACCCTAATGTATGGATTTGGGGATGATAATGATCTGTCAAAGTAGGTTCAGATATTGTAATAAAGGTACCGCTCTGGAGCCTGGTGTTGATAGTAAAAAAAGATATGCCTGTGTAGAGGGTATATGGGAGCTCTCTATGCTCAATTTTGTTATAACCCTAAAACTGCTTTAAAATTTTTTGCTATAATCCTCAGTTCAGTTCAGTCACTCAGTCATGTCCGACTCTTTTCGACCCCATGAATTGCAGCACGCCAGTCCTCCCTGTCCATCACCAACTCCCAGAGTTCACTCAAACTCACATCCATCGAGTCGGTGATGCCATCCAGCCATCTCATCCTCTGTCGTCCCCTTCTCCTCCTGCGCCCAATCCCTCCCAGCATCAGAGTCTTTTCCAATGAGTCAACTCTTCGCATGAGGTAGCCAAAGTACTGGAGTTTCAGCTTTAGTATCATTCCTTCCAAAGAAATCCCAGGGCTGATCTCCTTCAGAATGGACTGGTTGGATCTCCTTGCAGTCCAAGGGACTCTCAAGAGTCTTCTCCAACACCACAGTTCAAAACCATCAATTCTTCAGGGCTCAGCTTTCTTCATAGTCCAACTCTCACATCCATACATGACTACTGGAAAAACCATAGCCTTGACTAAACAGACCTTTGTGGGCAAAGTAATGTCTCTGTTTTAACCCTAAACTGCTTTAAAATTTAAAACAAAATTTTTTAATCCTTTTTTTTTTTTTCAAAAATAGGGGAAAAGAGTAAAGAAAAAAAAGTCAGTAAATCCCAACAAGTTTTAAACATTTTGGTGTATAATCCTCTGAGCCTAAGATTTTTTTGTTGTTGTTGTACCTCACAAATCTTTCAAAATCACTGGCTTTCTTTTCCACTGATATGAGTCAAAAAAGAAATCTGTTCACCTTGCTTTGAAAGATGTTTTTAAGGTGGTGCTTCTCAAACTATACTGTGTACAAATTCTTAGATTTAGTTGAAATGCGTGCTCTGGTTAGTAGGTCTGGGGTGGGACCTAAGAGTCTGTATTTCTAACAAGTACTTTCTTTAGTCTACACTTTGCTGGGCTTCCCAGGTGGAGCAGTGGTTCGATCCTGGGTCAGGAAGATCTCCCAGAGTAGGAAATGGCAACTCACTTCAGTATTCTTGCCTGGAAAATTCCATGGACAGAAGAGCCTGGTAGGCTATAATCCATGGATTCGCAAAGAGTCAGACCCAGTCGAGCATGCATACACTGTCTCCACTGGCATTACTCCTTGCACAACAAGGTTCTAGAGCTTAAAGAAAAATATTTTTATTTGTGTACTTTTTATAAAGTCATTTGACACTGGAATTTTTGTATTCTGTGAACTACAAATTTAACTGCTTTCAAAATGCTCAACATTGCTAATTATTAAAGAAATGCAAATCAAAACTACAATGAGGTATCACCTCACACTAGTCAGAATGGCCATCATAAAAAAGCGTACAAATAATAGAGACTTCCCTGGCAGTCAAATGGTTAAAACTCTGAGCTTCCACTGCAGGGGATGCAGGTTCGATCCCTGGTCAAAAAAATAAAAAATTAAAGCTACAGAGTGTGTAGGGAATACTCCTACACTATTGGTGGACATGTAAATTGGTGCAGCTATTGTGGAAAATCTGGAGAAGGCAATGGCACCCCACTCCAGTACTCTTGCCTGGAAAATCCCACGGTCAGAGGAGCCTGGTAGGCTGCAGTCCATGGGCTTGCTAGGAGTTGGACATGACTGAGCGACTTCACTTTCACTTTTCACCTTCATGCATTGGAGAAGGAAATGGCAACCCACTCCAGTGTTCTTGCCTGGAGAATCCCAGGGACAGGGGAGCCTGGTGGGCTGCCATCTCTGGGGTCGCACAGAGTCGGACACGATTGAAGCGACTTAGCAGCAGCAACTATGGAAAATCAGTATAGAGGTTTCTTAAAAAACTAAAAATATTTCCAACGGGGAAGAAGGAAGGGTGGGTGGGGATTAAAAAAACTCCCAGCAATCCCAATTCTAGGCACATATCCAGAAAAGATGGAAACTCTAAATTCAAAACTAATTAAAAAAGATACATGCACCCCCAATTGCACTATTTGCAATTATCAAGACATGCAAGCAACCTAAGACTCCATCAACAGATAAATGGATAAAAAAGATCAGGTGTGTGTATATATATATACACATGCATAAAATGGACTATTACTTGGCTATAAAAAAAGAATTGAATATTGCCATTTGCAGTAACATGGATAGACCTAGAGATTATCATACTGAGTGAAGTAAGCCAGACAGAAAAATACAAACATTAACACTTATATGTTGAATCTAAAAAAGAATACAAATGACCGACCTTATTTACAAAACAGAAACAGACTCCTCACAGACAGAGAGAACAAACTATGGTTACCAAAGGGGAAGTGGGGGGCGGGAGGGAATAAATTAGGAATATGGGATTAACAGATACACACTACTATATGTAAAGTAGATAAGCAAGGATTTACTGTACAGCACAGAGAACTATATTCAATATCTTATAATAATCTATAATGGAAAAGAATCAGAAAAAATATGTGAAAGTGAAGTCGCTCAGTCCTTTCCGACTCTTTGCGACCCCATGGATTATAGCTCACCAGGCTCCTCGGTCCATGGGATTTTCCAGGCAAGAGTACCGGAGTGGGTTGCCATTTCCTTCTCCAGAGGATCTTCGACGGATCAAACTCGGGTCTCCCGCATTATAGGCAGACGCTTTACCACCTGAGCTACCAGGGAAGCTATAATGAAAAAGAATCAGAAAAAATATGTAAACAGAATCATTTTGCTGTAAACCTGTAACTAATGCAACACTGGAAATCAACAATACTTCAATAAAAATAAAACCACTAGTGGTAGTGAAAAAAAAAGTTGGAGGTGAGTAGTGGTATGTCAGAAAGAAAAGATGATGTAGAAAATGATTAAGAGATTAAATATGGTAAGAACAATTAAACTGTTGTAGATGCTCTATCGGAGAAGGCAATGGCACCTCACTCCAGTACTCCTGCCTGGAAAATCCCAAGGACGGAGGAGCCTGGTGGGCTGCAGTCCATGGGGTCGCGAAGAGTCAGACACGACTGAGCGACTTCACTCTCACTTTTCACTTTCCTGTATTGGAGAAGGAAATGGCAGCTCACTCCAGTGTTCATGCCTGGAGAATCCCAGGGATGGGGGAGCCTGGTGGGCTGCCGTCTGTGGGGTCGCACAGAGTCGGACACGACGAAGCGACTTCGCAGCAGCAGATGCTCTATAAATATTTGACATGAATTAAATCTAGCATAGTATGAATGTAACTCCCTTTCAAAACCACTGCTTCTGCCTTTATCTTGCATGTAATTATTGTCATTTTGGAATTGTCGCAGTCACAACTCTCCTCTTCACTAAGGTGTTTTACAACTTCTAACATTTAACTCATTAAACATTTTGTCTATCAAGCAGAACAAACAAAAAACCCTAATTGCTTCCAAGTGTTTTTCTGATATTTCTAATTGCTTCCAAGTGTTTTTCTGATATTTCAATTCCTAGGGTCTCCTCCGACTAAGGAAAATCTTAAATCAGCAGTGATGTAGGACTGATAAAACCTTGGTGAAAAACTAGGACAGGAGAAGCAAGAGGCGGAACCTAAAGTGAGAGGAAAGCAGGGACTGACGACGCGGAGGAGCGATTTCAACATTGGACGAGAGCAGGTTGCGTTTACTGGACGGACCGGAAGAACTCGCGAGTTGTCTCAGCACCATGGCGGGTCCCGTCAGCTTAAGAGAGCTTCTAATGGGCGCTTCAGCCTGGACAAGCTCTGAGAGTCCCGAGGGGTCCCCGACAGAGGGTGGTGGGAGCGCGGCTGGCGGACCGGAGCCTCCTTGGCGGGAGGATGAGATCTGCGTGGTGGGAATCTTCGGCAAAACGGCTCTGCGCCTGAATTCCGAGAAGTTTTCACTTGTGAACACGGTGTGCGACCGACAGGTCTTTCCCCTCTTTCGCCACCAAGATCCTGGAGATTCGGGGGCTGGAATCAGGACCGAGGCTGGGGCCGTCGGGGAGGCCGGCGGAGCCGGGGACCCTGGGGCTGGGGCTGGGGCCGGGGCTGGGGCCGGGGCCGGAGCCGGGGATCCAGTTCGGGGAGGTGTAACTGCCGCGGAAGGCAACCGAACTGAGCCAGGTTCCCAGGATTACAGCCTTCTGCAAGCCTATTACAACCAGGAAAGCAAAGTTCTGTACCTTCTTCTTACTTCCATCTGTGACAATTCCCAGCTTCTGCGGGCTTGTCGGGCCCTTCAGAGCGGGGAAGCTGGAGGTGGCCTTTCTTTACCTCATGCAGAAGCGCACGAGTTCTGGAAGCATCAAGAGAAGGTGCAGTGCCTCAGTCTCCTTTACCTTTTCTCCGTCTGTCACATCCTGCTTCTGGTCCATCCCACTTGTTCCTTTGACATCACTTATGATCGAGTATTCAGAGCCCTGGATGGACTGAGACAGAAAGTACTGCCCCTTCTCAAAACAGCTATTAAGGATTGTCCAGTTGGTAAAGACTGGAAACTGAACTGCCGACCTTGCCCACCTAGACTCCTTTTCCTTTTTCAACTCAATGGAGCACTCAAGGTAGAACCCCCTCGGAACCAAGACCCAGCTCATCCAGATAAGCCCAAGAAACATTCTCCCAAAAGGAGACTGCAGCATGCCCTGGAGGACCAGATCTATAGAATCTTCCGGAAAAGTCGTGTCTTGACTAATCAGAGTATCAACTGCCTCTTTACTGTACCTGCTAATCAAGCTTTTGTGTACATAGTTCCCGGAAGCCAGGAGGAGGATCCAGTAGGCATGCTGCTGGACCAACTTAAGAGTCATTGTACTGTGAAAGACCCTGAATCTTTGTTGGTCCCTGCACCACTTTCTGGGTCCAGGCGATACCAGGTGATGAGGCAGCACAGCAGACAACAGCTTTCTTTCCACACTGACACCAGCAGTTCCAGTTCTTCGGGGCAGCTAGTGGATTTCACGCTTCGAGAGTTCCTATGGCAGCATGTAGAGCTAGTACTAAGCAAGAAAGGTTTTGATGACAGTGTGGGCAGGAACCCACAGCCTTCCCATTTTGAACTTCCTACTTATCAGAAATGGATCTCAGCAGCTTCAAAACTGTATGAAGTAGCTATTGATGGGAAAGAGGAGGACCCAGCATCTCCCACTGGGGAGTTAACATCTAAGATTTTAAGCAGTATTAAAGTCTTGGAAGGATTTTTGGATATAGACACAAAATTCTCAGAGAACCGTTGCCAAAAAGCTTTACCGATGGCCCATAGTGCCTACCAGTCAAATTTGCCTCATAATTACACAATGACTGTCCACAAGAATCAGCTTGCCCAGGCTCTTCGAGTGTATAGCCAACATGCTAGGGGTCCAGCCTTTCACAAGTATGCCATGCAGTTACACGAAGACTGCTACAAGTTTTGGAGCAATGGCCATCAGCTCTGTGAGGAGAGGAGTTTAACTGATCAACACTGTGTACATAAATTTCACTCCTTACCTAAATCAGGTAGCTAAAGTTTTCTTAGCATTTCGCAATCAAAATTTGGGGCTGTGTTTGTATTCTTGTTTTCAGACAGTTTGTTCCCTATGTATTGGCGTTTTAAAAAAAGCCCTACAGAAATTTAGGTACATCAGATTTAAGTTTCCTCACCTGCTGGAAAAAGAAAAATGAGCTATGACTACTAATTACATTCTTGTATTTAAAGAACAAACCCTAGGGTATTAGTAAGTGAGAACTGTTAAATAATACAGAGTTTCAGGAATTTCATATTAATGTTTTTACCTTGGAACTTTTGTTTAAAATGAACAGAATGAGATGTATGGTCACTATGATGATGATAAACTTTACTTAGAAATTCTAGAAGTTTATATTTAAAGTATGTTTTATTTCTATATATTTCCACTTGCTGCTTCTGTTAGGTGTGTTTAATCAAGTGTTTGTGGGTTTGTGTTTGTGTGTTGAGGTGTTTTTTTTTCCCCTCCTCATTTCCAAAGAAGTCTTTGGAGAAATTTGAGGGTTAGGTACAATTGAATGCAGAATAAATGTGGGTCTGCATTGTATGTGAAATGAATAGTGGCTTATATTTTGCAGGAGAAAAACCAGAGGCTGATAGAAATCCTCCTGTGCTGTATCACAATAGCCGAGCTCGATCCACTGGTGCCTGTAACTGTGGAAGGAAACAGGCACCCCGAGATGATCCCTTTGATATCAAGGCAGCTAACTATGACTTTTATCAGGTAGATTCTGCATTTTTTTTATTCCTCTTCTCTCTGTCTCTGTCTTTTGCTAACTACCATCTGAGTAAAAATGTATCTTTTCAGAAGCAAAATGTCTATTAATAAGTCAATGCCACTTGCAGTGTGATATGTGACGAGAAGGTTATATATGTACCTATTTGCTTGCCCGTTAACTGTTGGTTCTTGCTTTTTAGTGTGAAGAACGTGTTGTTTTCTTTTATTTATTTTTGGCTGCCCTGGGTCTTCGTTGCTTTGCACGGGTTTTCTCCAGTTGCAGCGAGTGGCTGCTATGCTTTGTTGTGGTGCTCAGGCTTCTCACTGTGCTGGCTTCTCTTGCTGTGGTGCACAGGCTCTAGGCACACAGGCTTCAGTAACTGCAGCACACGGGCTCAGTAGTTGTGCCACACGGGCTCAGTAGTTGTGACACACGGGCTTAGATGCTCCACGGCATGTGGAATCTTCCCAAACCAGGGATTGAACTCATATCCCCTGCATTGCCAGGCAGATTCTTATCCACTGTGCCACCAGGGAAGTCCAAGAATGTTTGCTTTCCATGAAAGATTCACAAGATTTGTTTGTTTGTTTCCTTCCTCCATAGCTTCTGGAAGAAAAATGTTGTGGAAAATTGGATCACATCAATTTCCCAGTATTTGAACCAAGTACTCCAGATCCTGCTCCTGCCAAAAATGAATCATCTCCTGCTCCCCCAGATGCAGATGCTGATAAACTTAAAGAGAAAGAACCTCAAACCCAAGGAGAGAGCACAAGCCTGAGTTTAGCTTTGAGTTTAGGCCAATCTACTGATAGTTTAGGTACCTATCCAGCTGATCCACAAGCAGGAGGAGATAATCCAGAAGTTCATGGCCAAGGTGAAGTAAAAACTGAGAAGAGACCAAACTTGGTTGATCGGCAGGCATCCACAGTTGAATATCTCCCAGGCATGCTTCATTCAAATTGCCCCAAAGGTCTCTTACCCAAATTCTCCAGCTGGTCTTTGGTTAAACTAGGCCCTGCTAAGTCTTACAACTTTCATACTGGTTTGGACCAACAGGGCTTCATTCCAGGAACAAACTATCTTATGCCTTGGGACATTGTCATCAGGACTAGAGCTGAAGATGAAGGAGACTTAGACACGAATTCTTGGCCTGCTCCAAATAAGGCTGTTCCTGGTAAGAGGAGTGCAGTTGTCATGGGCAGAGGAAGACGGCGAGATGACATAGCGCGAGCATTTGTGGGCTTTGAATACGAAGACTCTCGAGGTCGAAGATTTATGTGCTCAGGACCTGACAAAGTAATGAAAGTAATGGGAAGTGGCCCCAAGGAATCAGCTTTAAAAGCCCTGAATAGTGATATGCCCTTGTATATTCTGTCATCCTCTCAGGGTAGAGGGCTGAAACCACATTATGCTCAACTTATGAGGCTTTTTGTTGTGGTTCCTGATGCTCCTTTGCAGATAATTTTAACGCCTCAGGTAAGAAATATAACTTTTTGTGTTGTTAGACAATCATGTTTGTTGTTTGTTTCGATTGTTTGAAAAAAAGGACAGGGTATCAAACTAATTAAACAGGTCTTAATTTTAAATACCTCTTACATTAATAACTAATTTCTGTTTCTTAAAAAATAAATTGTAGGTGTGTTAATCAGTTCACACCATCAATTCACATCATTTAGTTAGAGGCAGAACTTGAAATTAAAAATCTGTAGAAAAGCAGGATAATACTTGAGATTATTTAATATCAGATATGATTGAAGTCAGGAGTGTACCTGCTTATGTGCTCTTTGAACCTGTCCTTGGTTTAGGCACTTAACCTTTCAGGTGTTTTTGTTTTTGTTTTTTTTTTAAAGATAAGATTTTTTCTTTTTTTAATTTGTTTATTTAGCTGCATGGGATCTTGGTTGCAACTCACAGTCTCTCTAGTTGCAGTGCAAGGGTTTAATTGCCCCATTGCATGTGAGATCTTAGTTCCCCAATGAGGGGTACAACCCTCATCCCCTGCTTTGCAAGGCAGACTCTTAACCACTGGGCCACCAGAGAAGTCCCTTTCAGATGTTTCTTATTGAAGAAATGTTAAAATAATCATATAACCTGTGTTTTTCAGGTTCAGCCAGGCCCACCACCATGTCCAGTATTCTACCCAGAAAAGCAAGAAATCACTCTCCCACCTGATGGCCTCTGGGTTTTGAGGTTTCCTTACGCCTACGTGACTGAGAGAGGACCTTGTTTCCCTCCGAAGGAAAACGTGCAATTGATGAGTTACAAGGTGCTCCGTGGGGTTCTTAAAGCAGTAACACAATGAGTGTTTTCCAGCCAGTACAGTCCTGAACTTGAGCTGGGTTTTGCTTTTGGTGTGTACTACCGGATCTTTTTTGGTGTGTAATACTGTGTTTTCTTGAGCCCAAAATATGTTTTGGTTACAGAAGTTCAGTATTTGGACAGTAATTGTTCCACTGTTTCGTGATATTGTTGATATTTATTGTAAATGGGGGTATAACTTAATAAACCTTTATTCTAGAAAAGGACATAAATACATGGTTGATACCTCTATTTTCTCATTTCTGTTTTACTGTCCATAATAAAAAGTATTTCTGTTATAACTGAATATCGCATTATCATGTTGAGCCAGAGGTTTTTTTTTTTTTTACTGAAATGATGTTTTAGCTGGAATTTTCCTTAAAACACTGCTCCTGAAATTATATTGAGAACAAGATGATCCAGTAGGTTATCTGGTAATTGTATGAGTACTTAATTGCAAAAAATGCTCTATATTGTTTGGCTCATAGTTTTGGTACCTGAGTTACATTGCTTTGTTCTCACCGTTTCATTCTTGGACTGAAGAGATACCATATTTTTAAAAAATTTTATTTATTGTTTTATTTATTTATTTTTGGCTGTGCTGGGCTTTTTTAGTGCTTTTGCGAGAGCTTTCTCTTGTGTGGCGAGGTGGGGCGACTCTTCCTTGCAGTGGCTTCTCTTCTTGTGGAGCACAGGCTCTAGGCCTGTGGGCTTTAGTAGTTGTGGCTTGTGGGCTCAGTGTTTGCAGCTCTTGGGCTCCAGAACACAGAGTGGTTGTGGCGCATGGGCTTAGTTGCTCAGTGACTTGGGATTTTCCCCGACCGGGTATCAAATTAGTGTCCCCTACGCTGGCAGATGAATTCTTATCCACTGTGCCACCAGGGAAGTCTGAGATACCATTTTTTAAATGAAGTTTTAAATAAGTAAAACCTATTTGTCCAAAATATTAGTACACATTTTATTCATTGAAAATTGCTGTACTGTGAAACAGTTTGCTAAGTGATACAAATTCTGTCAGTTCATATCAATATTAACTTTCACCATCAAAATAGTGACACTGACATATCACTAGCTAAGTTGTGCAAAATAAGTTAGCTACCGAAACTCTAGTGTAATTGATTATATTTTCCTAGACACGTTGGTTTTGAAGTGCTGAGCAAATAGAATTGGAGATTTTAATACTATATATGAAATGTAGTATTTGATTAACACATCTTGCTACTAGACCAGCATAAAACAGTTACTTAGGTTTCGATTAGATCTTAGATTTTCAAACCTATAGAGAAAAACATATAACTAGCAGCCAATTTAAAACTGTAATTAATTAGGTGTCTTTTTATACCTATTTTGGACTTCCCTGGTGGCTCAGACAGTAAATACCTATTTTACTGTAGTTTTGTTAGGAGAATCTGAGCCAATATGAAAGTTAGTCTACATTGTTTCATCCTGTCCTTATTTTTCATCCTTTTCCCTTATATCATTCATTCTTTTTATATCAGTTTTAAAAATCCCAACTACTGTTGTATTAATTGTAGTTCTTGGTTGTTGCATTTGAGAAATATGGCTAGATTTTTCTGTAAGTGTTAGTCGCTCTGTCGTGTCTGACTCTTTGCAACCCCATGGACTGTAGCCTGCCAGGCTCCTCTGTCCATGGAATTCTTCACACAAGAATACTGGAGTGGGTAGCCATTCCCTTCCCTCGGGGATCTTCCCAACCCAGGGATCGAACCTGGATCTCCTCATTGCAGGCAGATCCTTTGCCATCTGAACCACTAGGGAAGCCCATTGTTCTAAGACTTGTCTTAGAGGCTATTAAAAAAAGACTTTTACTTAGGTTGTGTAAACTTGCAGGTCAAAGGAACTTAAAAAAGTAGTTTATGAGAACAAATAGGTTTCAGAAGAGCAAACCTGTGATTTTTTTGCTTTCTTTCCTTGCTGATGTCATTCTACACTGAAGACTTTACTGCTTAAATTAGAAAGTGATTTTCCTTGATTACATTTGTTTACAGAGGCAGCCTTAATTTAAATTTCTGTAGCATTTTTAAATACAAATCTTTAAAATATTTACAATGTGTTAGATTCTGGTGTATGGCGAAGTGATTGAGTTATGTGTGTGTATATATGTATATCAATGTATATATATATTCTTTTTTGCATTCTTTTCCATTATGGTTTATTATAGGATATTGAATATAGTCCTTGGTGCTATGTCTTGTTGTTTACCTGTTGTTGCTTTTTTTCTTTTTTTTTGGCTGCACCACAAGGCTTGTGGGATTTTGCTTAGTTCCCTGACCAGGGATTGAACCCCGGCAACAGGTGCGGAATCCTAACCATTGCACCTCCAGGGAAGTCTCTATTTTATATATAGCGGCTTGTATCTGCTAATTCCAAATTCCTAGATTATTCCTCTTGTGCACCCTTACCTCTTTGGTAACCATAAATTTGTTTTCTGTATCTGTGAGTCTATTTCTGTTTTGTAAATGAGTTCATTGTATCATGTTTTAGATTCCATTTCTTCATTTCAGTTCAGGTGCTTAGTGGTGTCCCACTCTTTGCGACCCCACGGACTCTTTGCAACCTCATGCAGCACACCAGGCCTCTCTGTCCATCACCAACTCCTGGAGCTTGCTCAGATTCATGTCCCTTGAGTCAGTGATGCCATCCAACCATCTCATCCTCTGTTGTCCCCTTCTCCTCCCAGCCTCAATCTTTCCCAGCATCAGGGTCTTTTCAAATGAGTAGCTGTCCGGATCAGGTGGCCAAAGTATTGGAGTTTCAACTTCAACATCAGTCCCTCCAATGAACACCCAGAACTGATCTCCTTTAGGATGGACTGGTTGGATCTCCTTACAGTCCAAGGGACTCTCAAGAGTCTTCTCCAACACCGCAGTTCAAAAGCATAAATTCTTCGGCGCTCAGTTTTCTTTATAGTCCAACTCTCACATACATACATGACCACTGGAAAAACCATACCCTTCACTACATGAACCTTTGTTGGCAAAGTAATGCCTCTGCTTTTTAATATGCTGTCTAGGATGGTCATAACTTTCCTTCCAAGGAGTAAGCGTCTTAATTTCATGGCTTCAATCACTATCCGCAGTGATTTTGGAGCCCAGAAAAATAAAGTTAGCCACTGTTTCCACTTTTTACCCATCTATTTGCCATGAAGTGATGGGACCGGAGGCCATGATCTTAGTTTTCCGGATGTTGAGCTTTAAGCCAACTTTTTCACTCTCCTCTTTGACTTTCATCAAAAGGCTCTTTAGTTCTTCTTCACTTTCTGCCATAAGGGTGGTGTCATCTGCATATCTGAGGTTATTGGTATTTCTCCCGGCAATCTTTATTCCAGCTGTGCTTCCTCCAGCCCAGCGTTTCTCATGATGTACTCTGCATAAAAGTTAAATAAACAGGGTGACAATATACAGCCTTGACATACTCCTTTTCCTATTTGGAACCAGTCTGTTTTTCCATGTCCAGTTCTAACTCTTGCTTCCTGACCTGTATATAGGTTTCTCAAGAGGCATCTCTTTCAGAATGTTCCACATTTTATTGTGATCCACACAGTCAAAGGCTTTGGCATAGCCAATAAACCAGAAATAGATGTTTCTCTGGAACTCTCTTGCTTTTTCTGTGATCCAACGGATGTTGGCAATTTGATCTCTGGTTCCTCTGCCTTTTCTAAAACCAGCTTGAACATCTGGAAGTTCATGGTTCACATATTCCTGAAGACTGACTTGGAGAATTTTGAGCATTACTTTAATAGCGTGTGAGATGAGTGCAATTGTGCAGTAGTTTGAGCATTCTTTGGCATTGCCTTTCTTTGGGATTGGAATAAAAACTGACCTTTTCCAGTCCTGTGGCCACTGCTGAGTTTTTCAAATTTGCTGGCATATTGAGTGCGGCACTTTAACAGCATCACCTTTTAGGATTTAAAATAGTTCAACTGGCTTTGTTTGTAGTGATGCTTCCTAAGGCCCACTTGACTTCGCATTCCAGGATGTCTAGCTCTAGGTGGGTGATGACACCATCATGGTTATCTGAGTCATATATATTTCTTCTGTGTATTGTTGCCACCTCTTCTTAATACCTTCTGCTTCCTTTAGGTCCATACCATTTCTGTCCTTTATTGAGCCCATCTTTCCATGAAATGTTCCCTTGCTATCTCTAATTTTCTTGAAGAGACCTCTAGTCTTTCCCATTCTATTGTTTTCCTCTATTTCTTTGCATTGATCACTGAGGAAGGCTTTCTTATCTCTCCTTGCTATTCTTTGAAACTCTGCATTCAAATGGACATATCCTTCCTTTTCTCCTTTGCTTTAGCTTCTCTTCTTTTCTCAGCTATTTGTAAGGCCGCCCCAGACAACCATTTTGCCTTTTTGCATTTCTTTTTCGTGGGGATGGTCTTGATCACTGCCTCTTGTACAATGTCACAAACCTCCATCCATAGTTCTTCAGGCACTCTATCAGATCTAATCCCTTGAATCTATTTGTCATTTCCACTGTATAATCGTAAGGGATTTGATTTAGGTCATACCTGAATGGTCTCATGGTTTTCCCTACTTTCTTCAATTTAAGTCTGAATTTGGCAATGAGTTCATGATCTTAGCTACAGTCAGCTCCTGGTCTTATTTTTGCTGACTGTATAAAGGTTCTCCATCTTCAGCTGCAAAGAATATAATCAATCTGATTTTGGTATTGACCATCTGGTGATGTCCATATGTAGAGTCTTCTCTTGTGTTGTTGGAAAAGGGTGTTTGCTATGACCAATGCGATGTCTTGGCAAAACTCTTAGCCTTTGACCTGCTTTGTTTTGTACTCCAAGGCCAAATTTGCCTGTTACTCCAGGTATCTCTTGACTTCCTACTTTTGCATTCCTATCCCCTATAATGAAAAGGACATCTTTTGGGGTGTTAGTTCTAGAAGGTCTTGTAGGTCTTCATTAGAACTGTTCAGCTTCAGCTTCTTCAGCATTATTGGTTGGGGCATAGACTTGGATCACTGTGATATTGAATGGTTTGCCTCGGAAATGAACAGAGATCATTCTGTCGTTTTTGAGATTGCATCCAAGTACTGCATGGAAAGCATTCCATTTGTAAGTGATAGTGTGTATAGTATGAAAGTGAAAGTTGCTCAGTCGTGTCCAACTCTTTGTGACCCCATGTACTATACAGTCCATGGAATTCTCTAGGCCAGAATACTGGAGTGGGTAGCCTTTCCCTTCTCCAGGGGATCTTCCCAACCCAGGGATCAAACCCAGGTCTCCCGCATTGCAGGCACATTCTTTACCAGCTGAGCCACAAGGGAAGCCTTGTAAGTGATATCATATGGTATTTGTCTTTCTCTTTCACTTAGTAAATGCAAGACTTTTATGCTATTTGTACTTATAACTTGCTTATTTGCAGCACTTCTTCATGCTTGTTTCTGTCCATAAATAGGTTTACAGGGTGTTGCCTTAGAGACATGTGGACTACGCTATCTGTATTGCTTACTGCCTTTCTCTTTAGTCGTACAAACCTTACTTCAGCAAACTTCAAAAGTGATCGTTTTATTAAAGAAATTATATTTCTTCTGTAGCAGCATTTGCATTATCCTTTTCTTAGTACTTTTTCGGAGATATAAGCAGATGTTTCAAATATATTCTTTTTTTTAAGAATCACTAGGACAGAAGGGCATCCTTTAGCCTGTTGTATGTCTTGTGGTGTGTCCTTGAAAAGTTGTATAGGATTCAAATTTTTAGGAAGTTAATCATATTTTATTCAAGAGTGCTTACTATTTAAAGGACTACTATGATAAAGCTTATAAAGTAAGTTAATCTGATTTTTAAATGGTTTTCCATGTTTGTTTACTTAAAGATTCTCCTGCACTACTTAAGCAATGAATGTGTTTCTTAGTTTAAAAAATTAAAGATTAAAAAAGACTATAAAGAAACAGGAAAGAAAATTAGAAAAATGGAACTAGAGAAGCATGATTCATAACAATAAAATAATAATAACCACTGTGTACTGAATGGGAGAAGGCAATGGCACCCCACTCCAGTACTCTTGCCTGGAAAATCCCATGGACAGAGGAGCCTGGTGGGCTGCAATCCATGGGGTCTCTAAGAGTCGGACACAACTGAGCGACTTCACTTTCACTTTTCACTTTCATGCATTGGAGAAGGAAATGGCAACCTACTCCAGTGTTCTTGCCTGGAGATTCCCAGGGACAGGGGAGTCTGGTGGGCTGCCGTCTCTGGGGTCACACAGAGTCAGACACGACTGAAGCGACTTAGCAGCAGCAGCAGCAGCAGTGTATTGAATGACATGTAATAGCTATTTCATGAATATCCATTCATTAGGTAACTTAATAAGCATTTTGCATACATTGCCTCTAATCCTCAAAGTATTGCAAGATAGATACCTATATTATCAGGAAATTAAAACTTGAAGTGATTAATTTTGTTCAAGATCATATACCTAGGGAGTAGCAAAGTCAGAATTGAAATTGAGAGCTCTGATTTCAAAGTTGTACTCTTCCTATTTTATGCCTTCGTAGAAAACATAAGAATAAAAATAGCATGTCAGTTTCTCCAACTGAATATTTTGACTCTGGTCTTAAGACTTGTGAATGCGTGAGTTTTTGCTGTCAGAAAAATGAGGTTAGATACTCTCCAAACATCTTTTTTAAAAAACTTATTTATTTATTTATTATATATAACTTATTATTTATTATATATTTGTATTATATAAAACTTGTTATTTATATAATACAGAAAGCAGGCTTTCTCTAGTTGTGGCAATGAGGGGCTACTGTCTATTTGCAGTGCACAGGCTTCTCTTGTTGCAGAGCACAGGCTTTAGGCACAGAAGCTTCAGTAGTTGCTACACTCAGGCTCAAAAGTTGTGGCTCATGGGCTTAGTTGCTCCGAAGCATGGGGAGTCTACCCAGACCAGGGGTCAAACCTGTGTCCCCAGCATTAACAGATGGATTCTTAACTACTGGGCCACCAGGAAAGTCCTAAACATCTTAATTTATTTTAAGAGTATGATTCTCTCTAAAACTGTTGAGCCTTATATTCTTGTACCCTCTCTTGTTCCGTATTTTCTTCTGTATAAAACAGCACTATAGTAGATTGAAGCCAAAAAGAATTGGCTTAAGAATTTAAGAAATTCTTAACCATTTAAACGAAATCTGACAGTTCACGTAATCCTGGAGTATTATTTTCTCGAGAATGGTAATAATTATTATTTATCGCAAAGGGTGGTTATGAGGATTGAAGGAGTATACATAAAGCACCTAATAGACAAATTCTTGATGATAATAACAATTTATCTTAAATGTACTTTTTTAAAGTATCCCATAATTCTGATAGTTTGGGAGTCTTGGTTAGTTTTAGTCCTACCTTTTATAGTCAGGGGCTTCCCTGGTGGCTCAGAGGTTAAAGCATCTGCGTGCAATGCAGGAGACCTGGGTTCAATCTCTGGGTTAGGAAGATCCCCTGGAGAAGGAAATGGTAACCCACTCCAGTATTCTTGCCTGGAGAATCCCATGGATAGAGGAGCCTGGTGGGCTGCAGTCCATGGGGTCGCAAAGAGTCGGACATGACTGAGCGACTTCACTCACTGACTCACAGAGTGCCTAGTACACATACTGGGCTTCCCAGATGGTGCTAGTGTTAAAGAATCCACCTGCCAATGCAGGTAGACATAAGAGACATGGGTTCAATCCCTGGGTGGGGAAGATCCATGGAGGAGGGCACAGCAACCCAGCCAGTATTCTTGCCTGCAGTATCTCATGGACAAAAGAGCCTGGCAGGCTACAGTCCATAGAGTTACAGGGTCGCACACACTGAAGTGACTTAGCACTCACGCGTGTAGTTTGTGTTGAGCTATTTCAAATTCTGAAAGATGATGCTGTGAAAGTGCTGCACTCAATATGCCAGCAAATTTGGAAAACTCAGCAGTGGCCACAGGACTGGAAAAGGTCAGTTTTTATTCCAATCCCAAAGAAAGGCAATGCCAAAGAATGCTCAAACTACCGCACAATTGCACTCATCTCACACGCTAGCAAAGCAATGATCAAAATTCTCCAAGCCAGGCTTCAGTAATACGTGAACCATGAAATTCCAGATGTTCAAGTTGGTTTTAGAAAAGGCAGAGGAACCCGAGACCAAATTACCAACATCCGTTGGATCATGGAAAAAGCAAGAGAGTTCTAGAAAAACATCTATTTCTGCTTTATTGACTATGCCAAAGTCTTTGACTATGTGGATCACAATAAACTGTGGAAAATTCTGAAAGAGATGTGAATACCAGACCACCTGACCTGCCTCTTGAGAAACCTATATGCAGGTCAGGAAGCAACAGTTAGAACTGGACATGGAACAGCAGACTGGTTCCAAATAGGAAAAGGAGTACGCCAAGGCTGTATATTGTCACCCTGTTTATTTAACTTCTATGCAGAGTACATCATGAGAAACGCTGGGCTGGAAGAAGCACAAGCTGGAATCAAGATTGCCGGGAGAAGTATCAATAACCTCAGATATGCTGATGACACCACCCTTATAGCAGAAAGGGAAGAGGAATTAAAAAGTCTCTTGATTAAAGGCAAAGAGAAGAGTGAAAAAGTTGGCTTAAAGCTAACATTCAGAAAACGAAGATCATGGCTTCTGGTCCCTCAGAAAATGAAGATCATGGCATCTGGTCCAACCACTTCATGGGAATAGTTGGGGAAACAGTGGAGACAGTGTCAGACTTTCTTCTTTTGGGCTCCAAAACCACTGCAGATGATGACTGCAGCCATGAAATTAAAAGATGCTTACTCCTTGGAAGAAAAGTTATGACCAACCTAGATAGCATATTGAAAAGCAGAGCCATTACTTTGCCAACAAAGGTCCGTCTAGTCAAGGCTATGGTTTTTCCAGTGGTCATGTATGGATGTGAGAGTTGGACTGTGAAGAAAGCTGAGCACCAAAGAATTGATGCTTTTGAACTGTGGTGTTGGAGAAGACTCTTGAGAGTCCCTTGGACTGCGAGGAGATCCAACGAGTCCATTCTGAAGGAGGTCAACCCTGGGTGTTCTTTGGAAGGAATGATGCTAAAGCTGAAACTCCAGTATTTTGGCCACCTCATGCGAAGAGTTGACTCATTGGAAAAGACTCTGATGCTGGGAGGGATTGGGGGCAGGAGAAGGGGATGAGAGAGGATGAGATGGCTGGATGGCATTACCAACTCAATGGATGTGAGACTGAGTGAACTCCGGGAGTTGGTGATGGACAGGGAGGCCTGGCATGCTGCGATTCATGGGGTTGCAAAGAGTCAGACACAACTGAGTGACTGAACTGAAGATGTGGCAAATAGAACTGCACTCAGTTTTTGGCACACTGCATAATTTTGCACAAATGCCAGCTAATTGTCTGTTTAACTTTTAATACTCTTAATATGTATTGCCCTACATTGGCACAGCAGCTCATTGGGTTGGCGTCTTAAAATAATTTACTCCATTGCCTAACATTGTGTCCCATCTAAAGCTTCAGTGTGTGGATTTGTAAAATGGAGAAAATAATTTCCTTATCTACCTTAAAGAACTGTGGTTCAAACAGTTCAAGAATGCATTAATTGAAATCCTTTACAAACTCTGGACTGTTTTATAAGGGATGGTTATTATTTCTTGTTTGTAGCTGATAATATTGATCTAATCATGTTTCTAAATACGATTTAAAATTTCTCCAAAACATTTCCATACCGAAAATAATCCTGTTCATAGGTAAGCAATGGTAATAATTTTCAGCTTGACTAATTATAAGGAAGATTTCTGAAGTGTAAATTATATCCTATGAGTTCAGTTCAGTCGCTCAGTCATGTCCAACACTTTGTGACCCCATGAATTGCAGCACGCCAGGCCTCCCTATGTATCACCAACTCCCGGAGTTCACCTAAACTCATGTCCCTCGAGTCGGTGATGCCATCCAGCCATCTCATCCTCTGTCAGTCCCCTTCTCCTCCTGCCCCCAATCCCTCCTAGCATCAGAGTCTTTTCCAATGAGTCAACTCTTCGCATGAGGTGGCCAAAATACTGGAGTTTCAGCTTTAGCATCAGTCCTTCTAATGAACACCCAGGTCTGATCTTCATAATGGACTGGTTGGATATCCTCGCAGTCCAAGGGACTCTCAAGAGTCTTCTCCAATACCACAGTTCAAAAGCATCAATTCTTCGGTGCTCAGCTTTCTCCATAGTCCATCTCTCACATCCATACATGACCACTGGAAAAACCATAGCCTTAACTAGACGGACCTTTGTTGGCAAAGTAATGTCTCTGCTTTTCAATATGCTATCTAGGTTGGTTATAACTTTCCTTCCAAGGAGTAAGCGTCTTTTAATTTCATGGCTGCAGTCACCATCTGCTGTGATTTTGGAGCCCCCAAAAATAAAGTCTGACACTGTTTCCAGTGTTTCCCCATCTATTTGCCATGAAGTGATGGGACCAGAGGCCATGATCTTCGTTTTCTGAATGCTGAGCTTTAAGCCAACTTTTTCACTCTCCTCTTTCACTTTCATCAAGAGGCTTTTGAGTTCCTCTTCACTTTCTGCCATAAGGGTGGTGTCATCTGCGTATCTGAGGTTATTGATATTTCTCCCAGTAATCTTGATTCCAGCTTGTGCTTCTTCCAGCCCAGCGTTTCTCATGATGTACTCTGCATAGAAGTTAAATAAGCAGGGTGACAATATATAGCCTTGACGTACATCTTTTCCTATTTGGAACCAGTCTGTTGTTCCATGTCCAGTTCTAACTGTTGCTTCCTGACCTGCATATAGGTTTCTCAAGAGGCAGGTCAGGTGGTCTGGTATTCACATCTCTTTCAGAATTTTCCACAGTGTATTGTGATCCACACAAAGGTTTTGGCATAGTTAATAAAGCAGGAGTAGATGTTTTTTCTGGAACTCTCTTGCTTTTTCGACAGCAGATGTTGGCAATTTGATCTCTGGTTCCTCTGCCTTTTCTAAAACCAGCTTGAACATCTGGAATTTCACGGTTCATGTATTGCTGAAGCCTGGCTTGGAGAATTTTGATTATTTGCTAGCGTGTGAGATGAAGGCAATTGTGCTGTAGTTTGAGCATTCTTTGGCATTGCCTTTCTTTGGGATTGGAATGAAAACAGACCTTTTCCAGTCCTGTGGCCACTGCTGAGTTTTCCAAATTTGCTGGCATATTGAGTGCAGCACTTTCACAGCATCATCTTTTAGGATTTGAAATAGCTCAACTGGAATTCCATCACCTCCACTAGCTTTGTTCGTAGTGATGCTTTCTAAGGCCACTTGATTTCACATTCTAGGATGTCTGGCTCTGGGAGAGTGATCACACCATCGTCATTAACTTGGTCATGAAGATCTTTTTTGTACAGTTCTTCTGTGTATTCTTGCCACCTCTTCTTAATATCTTCTGCTTCTGTTAGGTCCATACCATTTCTGTCCTTTATTGTGCCCATCTTTGTATGAAATGTTCCCTTGGTATCTCTAATTTTCTTGAAGAGATCTCTAGTCTTTCCCATTCTGTTGTTTTCTTCTATGTCTTTGCATTGATCGCTGAGGAAGGCTTTCTTATCTCTCCTTGCTATTCTTTGGAACTCTGCATTCAGATGCTTATATCTTTCCTTTTCTCCTTTGCTTTTCGCTTCTCTTCTTTGCACAGCTATTTGTAAAGCCTCCCCAGACAGCCATTTTGCTTTTTTGCATTTCTTTTCCATGGGGAAGGTCTTGATCCCTGTATCCTGTATAATGTCACAAACCTCCGTCCATAGTTCATCAGGCACTCTATCTATCAGATCTAGTTCCTTAAATCTATTTCTCACTTCCACTGTATAATCATAAGGGATTTGATTTAGGTCATACCTGAATGGTCTAGTGGTTTTCCCTACTTTCTTCAATTTAAGTCTGAATTTGGCAGTATGGAGTTCATGACCTGAGCCACAGTCAGCTCCCGGTCTTGTTTTTGCTGACGGTATAGAGTTTCTCCATCTTTGGCTGCAAAGAATATAATCAATCTGATTTCAGTATTGACCATCTGCTGACATCCATGTGTAGAGTCTTCTCTTGTGTTATTGGAAGAGGGTGTTTGCTATGACCAGTGCGTTCTCTTGGCAAAACTCTATTAGTCTTTGCCCTGCTTCATTCCGTATTCCAAGGCCAAATTTGCCTGTTACCCCAGGTGTTTCTTGACTTCCTACTTTTGCATTCCAGTCCCGTATAATGAAAAGGACATCTTTTTTGGGTGTTAGTTCTAAAAGGTCTCGTAGGTCTTCATAGAACTGTTCAACTTCAGCTTCTTCAAGGTTACTGGTTGGGGCATAGACTTGGATTACTGTGATATTGAATGGTGTGCCTTGGAAATGAACACAAATCAGTCTGTCATTTTTGAGATTGCATCCAAGTACTGCATTTCAGACTCTTTTGTTGACCATGATGGCTACTCCATTTCTTCTAAGGGATTCCTGCCCGCAGTAGTAGATATAATGGTCATCTGAGTTAAATTCACCCATTCCAGTCCATTTAGTTCACTGATTCCTAGAATGTCGACATTCACTCTTGCCATCTCTTGTTTGACCACTTCCCATTTTCCTTGATTCATGGACCTAACCTTCCAGGTTCCTATGCAATATTGCTCTTTACAGCATAGGACCTTGCTTCTATCACCAGTCACATTGACAACTGGCTATTGGTTTTGCTTTGGCTCCATCCCTTCATTCTTTCTGGAGTTATTTCTCCACTGATCTCCAGTAGCATATTGGGCACCTACTGACCTGAGGAGTTCATCTTTCAGCGTCCTATCATTTTGCCTTTTCATACTGTTCATGGGGTTCTCAAGGCAAGAATACTGAAGTGGTTTGCCATTCCCTTCTCGAGTGGACCACATTCTGTCAGACCTGTCCACCATGACCCGCCCGTCTTGGGTGGCCCCACACGGCATGGCTTAGTTTCACTGAGTTAGACAAGGCTGTGGTCCATGTGATTAGATTGACTAGTTTTCTGTGATTGTTGTTTCAATGTGTCTGCCCTCTGATGCCCTCTCGCAACACCTACCGTCTTACTTGGGTTTCTCTTACAGTTCTTTTTTATTCCAGACACTCATGAAAGTGAAAGTCACTCAGTTGTGTCCAACTCTTTGCAACCCCGTGGACTATACAGTCCATGGACTTCTCTGGGCCAGAATACTGGAGTGGGTAGCTTTTCCCTTCTCTAGAGGATCTTTCCAACCTAGGGATCGAACCCAGGTCTCCCACATTGCAGGCAGAGTCTTTACTACCTGAGCTACAAGGGAAGCCCAAACTGAAAGTCTCTCAGTCATATCTGACTCTTTGCGACCCCATGAACCATACAGTCCATGGAGTTCCCCAGGCCAGAATACTGGACTGGGTAACTTCTTCCCTTTTCCAACGGATCTTCCCAACCCAGGAATTGAACTGGGGTCTCCTGCATTGCAGGTGGATTCTTTACCAACTGAGCTATCAGGGAAGCCCCCCAGAAACCCTTAGAGTACTATGTCACCATAGTTGCTTGTTACTTCCTTTTTCCTACAAGGTTATATGTACTTATTTGAGTATTGAGTGCCTTCTATCTTTTATCCTGGTTATTTTGTCAGCATAAAAGCAAGATTACCTTGTTTACATGCATACTGCTGAATCTCTTCAGTCCTGTCCTACTCTTTGCAATCCTATGCATTGTGGCCTACCAGACTCCTCTGTCCATGAGATTTCCCAGGTAAGAATACTAGAGTGGGTTGCATGCCCTCCTCCAGGGGATCTTCCCGACCCAGAGATCAAACACATGTCTCTTTACATCTCTTGCATCATCAGTTCAGTTCAGTTCAGTCGCTCAGTCGTGTCTGACTCTTTGCGACCCAATGAACTGCAGCACACTAGGCCTCCCTGTCCAACACCAGCTCCCGGAGCCTACCCAAACTCATGTCCATCCAAGAATCTCATCCTCTGTCATCCCCTTCTCCTCCTGCCCTCAATCTTTCCCAGCATCAGGGTCTTTTCAAATGAGTCAGCTGTTTGAATCATGTGGCCAAAGTATTGGAGTTTCAGCTTTAGCCTCAGTCCTTCCAATGAACACCCAGGACTGATCTCCTTTAGCATGGACTGGTTGGATCTCCTTGCAGTCCAAGGGACTCTTAAGAGTCTTCTCCAACACCACAGTTCAAAAGCATTAGTTCTTTGGCACTCAGCTTTCTTTATAGTCCAACTCTCATAACCATACATGACCACTGGAAAAACCATAACCTTGACTAGACGGACCTTTGTTGGCAAAGTAATGTCTCTGCTTTTTAATATGTTGTCTAGGTTGGTCATAACTTTCCTTCCAAGGAGTAAGCGTCTTTTAAAAAATTTCATTAAATTTCATGGCTGCAATCACCATCTGCAGTGATTTTGGAGCCCCCCAAAATAAAGTCTCTCACTGTTTCCACTGTTTCCCCATCTATTTGTCAGGTGGGCTCTTTACCATTAGTGCCACCTGGTAAGCCCAAACTAGTTTATAATCCCACTTAAAACAATTTTTGTTTTTGAACATACTTTTGTTGTTTTTGGAAAAGTAATATGTATTCATTGTATCTGTTATTAAAAATTTATTTTTTAAACAAAGATAAGAATATGTTACCTGAAGTTCCACTGCTTTGCTAGTGCTCTGTTAACCATTGGCAGAATTTTAGTGAATATCCTAAACATTGCATACATAAAGGCACCTTTGGATATGTATTCTTTTTTTTTTTGTGGGGCCAAGTCATGCAGTAGTGAGATCTTAGTTCCCCCTCTAGGGGTCTACCCCAGGTCCCTGGCAATGAGAGTGTGAAGTTCTAACCACTGGACTGCCACGGAATTCCCTGGATATGTATTCAGTTTTATATAATTGCAATCAGAATATATCTTGTTCTGTAATTTACTTTTTTTTTACACTCTACTGTGTGTGGTAGACTTTTTTCCTGTCAATAAATGAAAGTATTATTAGTGGATGCATTGTTTTCTCTTATCAAGATTTATATAATCTGTCCTTTATTTAGGTTCTTTTAAATTTAGAATTTCTATGAACGATGGAATACCATGGTGCACACATCTTTTATTAATACTTGTGAAATTTTCTTGGCAGAGTAAACTGTTAGGCCTCGAACTGATGCATCAAGGGATATACACATTTTACATTTTGATATATATTGCTAAATTGCCCTGAAGAAATTTGAACCATGCTCTAACCTAGTACATCAGATTCCCATTATCAGAGTTGAGAATCCAAATGGCAGTGTGCCATTTGCACACTAGCTGTTTGTTTCAGCAGTTTTCTTATTTAGAATAGTATCACACTTTAATTTATCAGTTCCTTTAGAACTTGGGTAGTTTGAGCATTCTTTGGCATTGCCTTTCTTTGGGATTGGAATGAAAACTGACCTTTTCCAGTCCTGTGGCCACTGCTGAGTTTTCCAAATTTGCTGGCATATTGAGTGCAGCACTTTCACAGCATCATCTTTCAGGATTTGAAATAGCTCAACTGGAATTCCATCACCTCCACTAGCTTTGTTCGTAGTGATGCTTTCTAAGGCCCACTTGACTTCACATTCCAGGATGTCTGGCTCTAGGTCAGTGATCACATCATCGTGATTATCTGGGTCATGAAGATCTTTTGTGCACAGTTCTTCTGTGTATTCTTGCCACCTCTTCTTAATATCTTCTGCTTCTGTTAGGTCCATACCATTTCTGTCCTTTATCGAGCCCATCTTTGCATGAAATGTTCCCTTGGTATCTCTAATTTTCTTGAAGAGATCTCTAGTCTCAAAATTCTCCAAGCCAGGCTTCAGCAATACATGAACCGTGAACTTCCTGATGTTCAAGCTGGTTTTAGAAAAGGCAGAGGAACCAGAGATCAAATTGCCAACATCCCCTGGATCATGGAAAAAGCAAGAGAGTTCCAGAAAAACATCTATTTCTGCTTTATTGACTATTCCAAAGCCTTTGACTGTGTGGATCACAATAAATTGTGGATAATTCTGAAAGAGATGTGAATACCAGACCACCTGACCTGCCTCTTGAGAAATCTGTATGCAGGTCAGGAAGCAACAGTTAGAACTGGACATGGAACAACAGACTGGTTCCAAATAGGAAAAGAAGTACATCAAGGCTGTATATTGTCACCCTGCTTATTTAACTTCTATGCAGAGTACATCATGAGAAACGCTGGACTGGAAGAAGCACAAGCTGGAATCAAGATTGCTGGGAGAAATATCAATAACCTCAGATATGCAGATGACACCACCCTTATGGCAGAAAGTGAAGAGGAACTCAAAAGCCTCTTGATGAAAATGAAAGTGGAGAGTGAAAAAGTTGGCTTAAAGCTCAACATTCAGAAAACTGAAGATCATGGCATCTGGTCCCATCACTTCATGGGAAATAGATGGGGAAACAGTGGAAACAGTGTCAGACTTTATGTTTTTGGGCTCCAAAATCACTGCAGATGGTGACTGCAACCATGAAATTAAAAGATGCTTACTCCTTGGAAGGAAAGTTAAGACCAACCTAGATAGTGTATTCAAAAGCAGAGACATTACTTTGCCAACAAAGGTCCGTCTACTCAAGGCTATGGTTTTTCCTGTGGTCATGTATGGTTGTGAGAGATGGACTGTGAAGAAAGCTGAGCACCGAAGAATTGATGCTTTTGAACTGTGGTGTTGGAGAAGACTCTTGAGAGTCCCTTGGACTGCAAGGAGATCCAACCAGTCCATTCTGAAGGACATCAGCCCTGGGATTTCTTTGGAAGGAATGATGGTAAAGCTGAAACCCAGTACTTTGGCCACCTCATGCGAAGAGTTGACTCATTGGAAAAGACTCTGATGCTGGGAGGGATTGGGCGCAGGAGGAGAAGGGGACGACAGAGGATGAGATGGCTGGATGGCATCGCGGACTCGATGGACATGAGTCTGAGTGAACTCCGGGAGTTGGTGATGGACAGGGAGGCCTGGTGCGCTGCGATTCATGGGGTCATAAAGAGTCGGACACAACTGAGCGACTGAACTGAACTGAACTTAGAACTTGGTAAATGCCTTCTGGTCTCAATGATATATGTTCCTAGTCAATTGCATCTGCTAGTCAATTGCATCTGCTTGTAGAACACTAATAATTTGGGCAATGCATCTGTAGGTGGGGTTGAAATTACAAGTTAAGGAGTTATTTGACTAGCATGAATGTTCTTTTCACTATACTGCATCCTGGATCTGCTACCTCTGAAATGTTTCAATAGACACTTTTTAAGTGGGGATTTCCTTAATGTTATCTTCAAAGGGCAAGACTATTTTCCAAATCTTTTTATTTTTCAGACGATCAATACTTTTAGAAGATCCAGCCCCTTGAACTGAGTTAAGATTCGTGACCTTGTTAAACAATCAGCACTAGCTATATTGTCTTGGGCAAACTGCTTAACCTATCTAGATAGCAGTTTTCTCATCTCAGTGAAACAGGCCAGTGATTTCTGATACTCTTTTCTTTTTCAACCCTTTCCCCCATGACACTTGATTTCTTGTGCTCATTTCCTTTCTTGGTTTAAAAGATGTCTTATTAATTTTGGCACCCCTTATAAATTTCCATCAAAATATGGGATTCGTTTTGGAAGACTTCTGTCATCATATTGGTGCAATTTTTAAAAGATGCCTTTCTTCTGTTACACTTCACTTGTTCTTTCATTAATGTTTCATTGGAAGTTTTGGGCCTCCAATAAAGCATATGTACTCCTGCTTGATTATTTATTTTGAATAATTCTGTATACTGTCCCCAAATTTGTTGGTAATGTTTTAGAGAAGTGAGAAATGGAATATTTCCTGCCATATCAATAAACAAAGGATGTTACAGTCATTGGCAGTTGTAGCCACTGTGGATGGTGAGCTGGTGAGCCCTGAGAGAACGAAGGAAGGAAAGAATACCTCCATCTAGCAGCCATCAGTCTGCAGCCACTGCTTATGGTGAGCCCTGAGGAAACTCAGGATGTTTGGAAGACACTAGATACTGGCCCCAGATAGCTGAGGTACATATCAAAGAAATGATTTCAGTGAGCCAGACTCTTGCACATTCCCATATATAGAAAGGCACTGAATTCCTTAACTTGGAATATCTGGTTTTCTTTTGAGGTTCAGACTACCTGTCCTTTGTGGCAAAACTTCTATATAACCTGGCTCCAACCCTCCCCTCCTCAGAGCAATTCTCACAGGGTTATCTCCCGGGCTTGAAGTCTTAAAATTCTTTCTCCCCATCCCCCACCCCCAAGAAAACATAACTCTCAACTTTTATGTTGTGAATTTGTTTTACGTCCACAGAAGTAAAGAATTCTATCTTTTGACATAATGCTTTACTTATATAGGATATATATATATATACACACACACACACTCTTTTTTTTTTTTTTACACTGGCTATGCTGTGCAGCTTGCAGAATTGAACCTGGGCCACAGCAATGAAAGCATTGAATCCTAACAAGTAGGCCACCAGGGAACGCTAGGTTACTTTTAATACTTTCCTTTTACTTCCTTAGATCCTCAAAACACTGCTTTGAGGTTAGATGTTATTATCTCAAGTTTTATAAATGTGAAACTGAGGCCAAAACTAAGTGGTATGCCCAAGGTCACTCAGTTTGTAAATGGTATAGTTGTGTCTATGGGTTCTAAGTTCAAAGCTCTATCTGACTAATGGTACCTCTATAGTTGAAGGTTAGTCTTAGTTACATATTTTTTCCCTGGTAGTAGTTATCATATACTTGTTGTTTAGTCTCTAAGTCATGTCTGACTCTTTTGTGACCCCATGGACTGTAACCTGCCAGGCTCCTCTGTCAATGCGATTTTCCAGGCAGGAATACTGGAGTGGGTTGCCATTTCCTCTTCCAGGGGATCTTCCAGACCCAGGGATCGAACCTGAGTCTCCCGTTTGGTGGCAGATTCTTTACCATTGAGCCACCTGGGAAGCCCTAATCACATATATATATATGTCTGTACTAATCATAAAATAGTCATCAAATTTAAAGAAAATTGCTGTCAAGTGACATTTTAGAAGAGGGAAACAAACATGAGCACAGCTAATCTATAGGATATAATTTGACAGCCCTAAACAGATGAACAGGGAGGCCTGGCGTGCTGCGATTCATGGGGTCGCAAAGAGTTGGACACGACTGAGCAACTGAACTGACTGAAACAGATACTTGCCCTAATTCCTAACAAAGCAGTAGTTTTCAACTTGTGAGTTTCCTTAAATTAAAAAAAAAAAAAGGAACTTGCAATAACATATATAAAGATTACGTTAAATAAGACAAGGTAGTATGGGCCCAGGGACTGGCTCACAGAACACAGAAACAAACTGATGTAAGGACACCTAGTTATTCATATGGGGGAAAAAATTAAATTCCTACTTCACAACTTTCATCAAAGTCAATTTCAGATGTATCAAGGGCTTAAATGTGAAATGCGATATTTCAAAACATTTCCTTAAAAAGTTTTTAAGTTTGCTTGTATTTGGAATTTTTTATACTTAGTTCTCTTTCTTCTACAAAGGCTTTATCATTTCTTTGGGTATACTGGTGTTAAACCAAAAAATAAGACTACTATTAATCTCGGAGAAGCAGTAGTGAGCAGTGGCATGTAGTGAGAGCTTAATTCCCTGCCCAGGAATTGAAACTGGGTAGCCTGGATGAAAACCAGAAATCCTAGCCACCAGACCAGCAAGGGCTAGAGGCCGGAAGCTATATATTTCACTGGCTCTAGTACCCAGTGAAAAATGCATTTCTCATGGAGGCAAAAACTGTAAATGCAAGTACAAAGTATATTATCAGAGACAGCACAACAAATGAGAGAGCACACAGAGGAACAGCTAAGATAGAAGCAAGGCAGAGATGCACATATGGAGAGAAAAGGTGTGGGTGTCCTCCCCAGGGAGGAGTGCAGTACAGAGGTGGGTAAGTCATTTTTATAGGACAGTTCTGGGGTTTTGTTTACCTTTGGCCAATTATCTGGTTTCTTTTTCCACACCTGACCTACCCTAGCCCCCTCTCCAACATGTGTATGCAACTTTTTTCCAAGTTGGATTCCAGCCCAGAGTCCTATGTGGGAGCCTTACCGTCACATATTATAGGGTGGTGCCCTCTTCTTTTTGACCCCCAAGGAGCCTTTCTCCACCTGTGAAATGTCTCCCTTGCCCCAAGGATGGGAAATATATGATGTCCTGACCCTTTACTCAAACAAGGTTTAGCCACTCTCTGTTGCTGTCATGACTATATTAAGGTGACACAGGAGACAAAGCCTGGCTATTTACTCTATTTGTGATGTTACTTCCATTTCAGAGGGCAAATGGGAGCCCATCTATCTCCTGTCTCAGGAAATGCAAACTGGAGGCTAATTTTAAATGTCCAGCTTGAAGCCCATCTTTTTTCCTCCCAAGAAACAGGAGACCAGTTGTAAATACCTAGCCTGGGGCCCATCTACCTCCTGCCTCACTATGATGGTGAACTGACGTAAAAGTCTTTTTCTGCTACTTTTTAAAATCTACTGAAGGCCTTTGTTTTCAAGAATCCTCTAAATTTTATTAAATTTATAAAAAAATTTTATTTAAATTCCTCTTACCAAGGACACAAGAATCTTTGGAAGTCATTATTAACAGAAAGAGTTGTACGTTATCATTTAGTAAAAATGTTCCTCATTTTTCAGATAAGAAAACAGAGAAGTTTGCTTCAGGTCAGAGTCACATGATTTTAAATAACCACTCTGCCTTCTTCTTCTGTGGGAGATCTGTTTTTATGACCAAATTTTCTCCCTCAGCCCTGGGTTAATTCTTTTGCACTTAAATGTGACTCTTAGAATTATAGTTTGGAATGTGTAGAATGAAAGGGAATTTAGTTTCCAGTCTTCCCGAGACTGAAGTGATAACCTATAACACTTCAACGTTTCCTTATTTTTTAACAAGTCCACAAATATTTGTCGACCATGTCCGAGGCACGAAGTTTGCAATTTCAGTGAAATGTGCGAAGAGCCATCTCTCAAATATTTGACTGATAAACTGGCATCTCGCATGATATGTGCGACAACGGAGAAAGTTCTCGCTTGCCTAGACAAATGGATGTGTTTATTCTTTGCTTTAATAAGCCTTAACTCCTCCTACGGTAAGAGTTCTTTGCATTTCCTCGAGCAGAGGCTAACGACGCGACCCGGAGTGATTCTTTTCTGACGTGGGCTTTCTAATTACGTCAGGCCTTCCTGAAGGCTCTCCTTGAACAGCCTTTTGTGTGGGAACGACGGCAGAGGCACTGGCGGGTTTCCAAGCTTTCTCCTTTATAGGGCCGCGAGCCGGACCACAAAGCTAGGTGACAGGAGCCCGCGCTGGGACCTCCGCAGGCTCCTACCGGAGCGCGCCTGCGTGCCGGAGCTCCTTTGTTGCTCGGCGGCCGGAGTCCGGCTGCGCGTGCGCGGTGGGCAGGCGCCGACAAGTGCGCTGCACCGCGGGCGCCGGCTGGGGGCGAGCAGACCTCGAGCAGCCGCCGCTGCCGCCGCCGCAGCCGTTGCGACCGTATCAGCGGAGTTCAGAGGGCCAGGCGGCGGGAGGCTTCCTCACACGGGGGCTGAGATGTCGTCCACCGCGGCTTTTTACCTCCTCTCCACCCTGGGAGGGTACTTGGTGACTTCATTCTTGTTGCTCAAATACCCGACCTTGCTGCACCAGCGAAAGAAGCAACGATTCCTCAGTAAACACATCTCTCACCGCGGAGGTGAGAGGGGTCCCCAGAACCAGATGGCGGAAGTGGGGGAGGCTCCCCCCACCCTATCCCCCGGCCCCGCGACTGGAGCTGAGGCTCCTCGGCAAAAGGCAGGCGGGTGGAAATACGTGTGAATCTGAGGAAGGATGGGCGTGTGTGAACTGAGGGTCCCCTGGAGGTAAAGACAATGTGAAGGGGAGGTCTCCTGAAGGAAGGAGAGGTCTCCTGAAGGAAGGAGAGGGTCTTGAAACTGAGCCAAGGTGGGAATCTCTTGGGGGCAGGGAAGTCAGGGGTTCTCCGAAGGAGAAAGGACCGGGGTGAGAATGAACGGTAGATGGGAGGCTTCTCGGCGAAGGGAAGGATAATCGCGGGGTCGCTTCCCTGCAGCGGAGGCACCAGTGGGGAGCCCCGGGCCAATCCGCTGGTACCCTGCCGGGGGAACCCGGGAACAGACTTGTTCCGAGACAAGCCGGTGGCGAAGCTTGTGGGAAGATGGGGCGAACTGCTTTCCAGGGCCGAGGAGCTGCGAGAACGTGGAGCGTGGTGCAGCCCGGGCACCCACAGTCCCTGGGGGCCGGTCCCAGTTCTCCACCTCTCCATCCCTCCTCCTGAGCAGGGTAACTGAGAAGAGGGGGAATCCAAGTTCCCGAGCCGGGGACACTTCCCAAGGTCACAATTAGAGCTTGAGCTGGACTGGGACAAGAAACGGGGGTGTCCTGATTCCCAAGGCTTCAAACCTCGCACCTATTTTTTTTTTCCCCAACCCCACCTTGCACCCCAGGAGTGACGTGTGGATTTCCAAAAAAAAAAAAGATTGGGTTTTGTGACAGGACCGTATTGTATGAAGACAACAAAGAAGTTTCTTTTTAAACAGTGCCTTGCCAGAAGGAACCTATGTAGTTCCCCCTCTCATTTCTCAGACAGCAGGCCACATCTTTGCCTCTTCATTATTGTGTAATAATGTGCTTTTATTTTCATTTCAAGTATGATGTATAAGATGTTGTAAGTTTGGATTATTTCATTCAGTTTTAGCTGTTCTTTAGAGCCGAATGTTAAACTAGGTTAATATTGCTTGGAATTTACTTGAAATGGTAAATTCTAGGAGTTTACAGTCAAAAATTTAATTTAGTACCATGACTCCTTTTGTTAATAAAAATGGGCCAGGAATAGTCAGTCAGTCAGTTCAGTCACTCAGTCGTGTCCAACTCTTTGCAACCCCATGAACTGCAGCACACCAGGCCTCCCTGTCCATCACCAACTCCCGGAGTTTACCCAAACTCTTGTCGATTGAGTCGGTGATGCCATCCAACCATCTCATCCTCTGTCGTCCCATTCTCCTCCCACCCTCAATCTTTCCCAGCATCAGGGTCTTTTCAAATGAGTCAGCTCTTCGCATCAGGTGGCCAAAATATTGGAGCTTCAGCTTCAATATCAGTCCCTCCAATGAACACCCAGGACTGATCTCCTTTAGGATGGACTGATTGGATCTCCTTGCAGGCCAGGAATAAGGTTTTAAATATCACAGAAGTACCTTTGCACGCTGCTGTAAAATCTGTATAATTTTATCAGTTAAACAAACATAGGACTGCCCAGGTGGTCCAGTGGTTAGGACTTGCACTTCCAATGCAGGGGGTGTGGACTGAAGCGACTTAGCAGCAGCAGCAGCATGCACTGTGGTGCGCCAAGAAAGAAAAAAAGAAGATAAACAAAGTACTAAAGAGTGACTTCAATGGTTATGCTAGTCTCCCACTCATGAAAACTATCAAAGATTTTAAGGGATCTATCACCAGCTAAATGACATGTTAGTTCTTATTTGGTTTACCTGTATTTTAATAGATACAGAAGTAAACTGTAGGTAAAGCCAAAAAACAACTTTTGTGTTTGAGTTGTCCCTGTAGAAATATTTTCAATGGTAGTAGTCCTACTCTGGAGATAAGCATTACCTACTGCTTTTAAATCAGTAAATCAGTGTTTACTGATTAAAAAAAAAAAGTATGCTTACTAAAAACCCAAATCAAAACAAAATAAAACTAGGTCTTCTTAAAAAGCTTTCTAAACTGTCATTGTGGGTGATCTAGATTTTATTTCAGAAGAAATAATATTGTTAACTCTGTAGGATATGAAATCTGTGTACAGTCCTGAAGCACTTAGTAAGTTCCTGTGTGATAGTGCTTAATATATTTTTTGTTGAGTATGTATATCAAAGAATACAGTTGAACCAGAGTGATAGAGAATATATTTACTAAAAACCACTTTGGAACTCAAGATAGTAAGTTTCTGGAAAATAATAGACTAGGAAGCAGTCAGCTTCTACTTGCTTTTTATTTTTCTCTTGGACACTGGTAATAGCAAGTGGTACTATCTGTGCATATTTCTCCATGCATATCATCAACATTTGGTCTAATTCTCTATCATCCTAACTGCAGATAACTTATTTCATGTAACCCAGCTGTATGACCACTCCAAGATTGAGACATTGATCATGAGAGGTATATAAAGTATATACACCTGAATTGCTTTAACTTAAAAAAACTGTTACTGTATACTGTTATGTCTCTATAAAAGCATTATCACCTGAGTCAGATTCTGGATCTATAACTAGTTAACCTTGGGAATAAGCTTTAGTTTTAGTTTCCTTATCTATAAATGTAAACCATTTACCTTGCTTCCCTTTGGGTTGTTATGAGGATTAGGTGTACAGAAAGCACTTTGAATACCATGAAATTGTTTAGAAATGTAAGCATGGATACATGGAGTCACATTCATATTTTGCAATAGAACTTTGAGTTGAATGAGGAAAAAATGAGATCACCAGTGTACTTAATGTTTTCAAAGTTTAATGAACACTTTTGCTTTTTGCTGATTGATTGTCCTTGAAAGTAGAAAATGCTTTGTTTTAAAAATTAAATGGTATAGGCCTGCTTTGTTCTTACCTAGGTAACACGTAGGTTGTATTGCATTATATTGTGGTAGGATATCTGCTTCCCTTATTAGACTGTGAGTTCCTCAAGAGCAGATTTTAGATTTTATTAATGCTTGAGTCTCTAGCCTCTAGTACAAATTGTAACCTACACTTAAAATAATAGCTTATTGTCTGCTAATTATCTACTTTGTGCTAGGTACTTTCCATGTGTTTCCTAATCTATTTGTCCAAAGAACACTTTTTGTAACTACAGTGTATTGATGAACCCACTTCAGTGTTCTTGCCTGGAGAATTCCAGGGATGGAGGAGCCTGGTGGGCTGCCGTCTATGGGGTCGCACAGAGTCGGACACGACTGAAGCGACTTAGCAGCAGCAGCAGCAGTGTATTAATGAAATACCAATAAGATCAAAGATGTACCCTTTGGATTAAATCAAGAGCAAGCCATACTCTCAAAGGCTATTTTTATTGTTTCTCAATGACATTGTGAATTTTAATAATATTTTTGACAGTTGCATAAGTAATTCATGTTCATTGTATTAATAGAAAATTTGGAAAATAATAGAAATGAAAAAAGAAAAAGTAGTTCCTAAAACTCACTATCAGTAGACATAATCTTTGTTAACATTTTGAAGTACATATTTTAAGTACATATTTTGAAGTATGCCCTTTTAATATATATTTTTAAATATATCCTTTAAGTACATATTTTACTACCCTTGGAATCATACTATATATATACTTATTTCAGATGCCCACTAAGTTAACTAGAGTTAGGATAGCAGGGAAATAACTTTCTCATACTTCCTAACCTATTTCTATGGGCCAATTAAATTAAGCAGTAGGGTTTACTAGGGTTCAATGGCAAAAGAATTAAAAAAAAAAAGTCAACTGATAAAATCCTCACCTGACCTTTTAATCTTTCACCCATAGTTACAAGGCAAAGTATTGCCCAAATCTGGGCATTTTGGCACAGATTGATTTAGCAGGTGATAAGTTTGAGGGTAAATATTGCTGATGGACACTGGTTATTTCTGAGTCCTAAACTTGAATTCCTCAAGGAGGAAATTGAAGCATCTGTTTGAGTCTCAGAGTGTCACTAGAAGTAACATTCTGCAGTTGCACCCTGAAACATGTTCTGCACGGCAGGGTATCAGTTCTTTTCAGCTTCTCTCTTTTCTCTGCATTCCTGTTTTCAAGGAGATCTTCCTTACTTGTCAGTGAAGACTTTTTTCCCAACTTGCTTGTTCCTACTGATATCTTGCTAACAGTGGAATCATTCATCCTTTATCTTCCCAGATGGCATTAGTGGTAAAGAACACACCTGCCAATGCAGGAGATGTAGGAGATGCGGGTTCCATCCCTGGGTCTGGAAGATCCCCTGGAGAAGGAAATGGTAACCTACTCCAGTATTCTTGCTGAAGGATCCCCATGGATAGAGGAGCCTGGCAGGCTACAGTCCATAGGGTAACAAAGAGTTGGACATGACTGAAGTGACTTAGCATGCACACATTTTCCTGCTTAATAAAGTAGACTAAAATGTACACAGTTATTTTCAGCAATGGCTGTGCGTATATATTAAACTGTATACATATATCTTAAACTGTATACAAACTTAGAAAAATTGAATGTCGTTACAGAAAAATGTGAAAGTATAATCAGATAGATAGCAAAAAACACATTGAAAAGAGCACACATGAGGTGATTAGTTGGTAAATGCTGCCACTGTATCAATATATACTTTGAATATCATCCTTCTGTGCTACTGATGTGTTTAAATTTTTTCTTATGTCTGCAAATATAAATCTCGCTGATATTTTCCCTAAAAAAAAGAATTCTGCAGTGTTCCAGGGATCCCACATATTGAGAAATGTTCTTTTGTATATACCATCTCTAGTCCTTAAATGGAGAAGGCAATGGCAACCCACTCCAGTACTCTTGCCTGGAAAATCCCATGGACGGAGGAGCCTGGTAGGCTGCAGTCCATGGGGTTGCGAAGAGTCGGACATGACTGAGCGACTTCACTTTCACTTTTCACTTTCATGCATTGGAGAAGGAAATGGCAACCCACTCCAGTGTTCTTGCCTGGAGAATCCCAGGGATGGCGGAGCCTGGTGGGCTGCCGTTTCTGGGGTCGCACAGAGTTGGACACAACTGAAATGACTTAGCAGCAGCAGCAGTCCTTAAAAGCTCTTTATACTCTTACAGCAATCATATATACTGTTTCCAAGGTGCACTATAAATATTGAATTAATGTGTAAGTTTAGAAGTGAAGGAACTCAACTTGGTTGCTTGATTTATTGAATAGCTCCTTTTTAAGTTAAGATAGGATGATGTCTTCCAACATTAAAATATTTTATTTGCACTAAACTGTCTTCTCCAGTATCAGAAAATATTTAATTTGGAAGTTCTTTTGTGGCTGGAACACATTGTCATGTTTGTCACTGGTTTTATAAACATCACACACATATAGCATGTATACAAAAGATGTTGATGATAGTGGTGATTGGAGGCTAACTGTAAAATAGGTCTAAACAGGTCTACAGTGTTTACTGAATGTTTGTTGTTGTTGTTTAGTTGCTAAGTTGTGTCTGACTCTTTTGCGACCCCATGAATTGTAGCCCACCAGGCTCCTCTGTCCATGAAATTTCCCAGGCAGGAATAATGGAATGGTTTGCCATTTCCTTTTCCAGGGAATTTTCCCAATCCAGGGATCAAACCCACATCTCCTAAGTTGGCAGGAAGATTCTTTACCTCTGAGCTACCAGGGAAACCTTGTTGAATGTTTACTGGTATGTAAAACATTTGGGAGGTAAAAAAGGAAACTGAACAGATATTTCTTTCCTTTTCAGTATTTACATCTAACAAAAAATACAAAAGAGAATGTTTCCTTTACTTTTCCTATCCTAACAGATATTAACCACTCACAAAGTAACTATGAAGCACTATAAAGAGGAAAAATTAACACTGAATGAATTGGAAGGTATAGATTTGTATAGTGTTGGGAAGTGATGGTTTCTCAAAGAAATAGAAAATATGAACTGGTGAAGAGGGAGGCAGGAGGACATGAGCAGAGAAATTATAAACAAATTATAGTAGAACAGCATGTAAAATATATTCTCATTCTCTTCTACATTTCATAATTAATTAAAAATTAAACTTGTTTCCATGTAGAGTGGTTATTTGCAAAGTCAGATATTAAGCCAGACATCCCCTGCTTATTGAAGGAAAAGAAAAATTAATAGCAAACGTGCTTTATGAATGATGTTACGATAATTGGCAAGAGAAGAAATTCAAACCATTTCATGAGAGAAGAGCTATCACCAAATAATTCCTTAGAGAGGAGTGGCAGACTTTTAAATTAGTCCCTTAGTTACTCCCCAGGCTTTCACCATACGAATCTAACAAGTAATTTGTGGGTATTATCGTTGTGGGATTTATCTTCAAGCTTTGCAAGCAAGTATAAGAATATGGAAATAAGTGACATTAATAATTTATTTGTAAAGCTAAAATAAAGAGATATATGACTGCCAGCATAGAAACTGCAGCATAGTTAGTAGTAAAAAGAGTGGGATCTGAAGTCATACTGCTTATGCTTGAATCTCAGTTCCCCTTGTTGGCTTATGTGACCTCACCTAATCTTATTTCTGGAGATAGTAATGCTTGGCATGATTGTGGGCATTTTAATGAAATAATGTAGAGAGCACTAAGCACAGTATCTAGCTTCTCTTAATTATTAATATCTTGACCACCTTTTTAATATTTTATTTAGTACAAGCTATTTCATAAACTTATAAAGTAGATCAGAAGTCTTAAGTAGTAATGTTTGCATACTTAAGGTTTTTTTTTTTTGCTATAAGGAGCTCATGATTTCAGCCACAGTCAGCTCCAGGTCTTGTTTTTGCTGACTACATAGAGCTTCTTCATCTTCAGCTGGCTCACATCATGAACTCCTTTTTCAAAATTCAGGCTTAAACTGAACAAAGTAGGGAAAACCAGGAGGCTATTCAGGTATGACCTAAATCAAATTCCTTATGATTATACAGTGAAAGTGACAAATGGATTCAAGGGATTAGATCCAATAGAGTGTCTGAAGAACTATGGATGGAGGTTCGTAACATTGTAAAGAAGGCAGTGGTCAAAACTATCGCTAAGAAAAGGAAATGCAAGAAGGCAAAATGGCAAATAGCAGAGAAGAGAAGTGAAAGGCAAAGGAGAAAAGGAAACATATACCCATCTAAATCCAAAGAATAGCAAAGAGAGATAAGAAAGCCTTCTTCAGTGATCAATGCAAAGAAATAGAGGAAAACAATAGAATGGGAAAGACTAGTGATCTCTTTGAGAAAATTAGAGATACAAGGGAACATTTCATGCAAAGATGGCCACAATAGAAAACAGAAATGACAAGGACCTAACAGAAGCAGAAGAGATTAAGAAGAAGTGGCAAGAATACAGAAAAGAACTGTACAGAAAAGGTCTATCATGACCCGGATAACCATGATGGTGTGATCACAAATGACTAGAGCCAGACATCCTGGAATGTGAAGTCAAGTGGACCTTTGGAAGCATTACTATGAACAAAGCTAGTAGAGGTGATGAAATTCTAGCTGAGCTATTTCAAATCCTAAAAGATGATGCTGACAAAGTACACATATTGAGTGCTGCACTCAGTATGCCAGCAAATTTGGAAAATTCAGCATTGGTCACAGGACTAGAAAAGGTCAGTTTTCATTCTAATCCCAAAGATGGGCAATGCCAAAGAATGTTCAAACTAGTGTACAGTTGTGCTCATTTCACACGCTAACAAGGTAATGATCAAAATCCTTCAAGCTAGGCTTCAGCAATATATGAACCAATAACTTCCAGGTGTACAAACTGGATTTAGAAAAGGCAGAAGAACCAGAGATCAAATTACCAACATCTGTTGGATCATAGAAAAAGCAGGAGAATTCCAGAAAAACATCTGCTTCCTTGACTACATTAAAGCCTTTGTGTGGATCACAACAAATTTTGGAAAATTCTTCAAGAGATGGGTATACTAGGCCACCTTACCTGCCTCCTGAGAAACCTGTATGAAGGTCTCTGCTTTTTATTTTTGTTAAAAAAAAAATATATATATATATATATATTATACATATATATGTATATATACAAAAGCTTTTCTACTACACCTGATAAAGGCTTGAGAAAGAATATAAAAAAAAAGATGGGGAAATTGGAGAACATAAACTAAATGAAATGGGAGCACTCAATATGAAATAGAAAAAGTGAAACAAACTAGGTAAAAGTAAAAGATCATCATATAATCCAGTTGTTTTTAAACATGACTGCTCATTAGAAACATATGTGGAGCTCTGGAGAAAAAAAGCAATATGTGAGCATATGTATTTTTCAAAAAATTTCAAGATAATTTTGATATGTATCTGGATTTTAAAAAGTGATTATAGGTTTTTCTATTAGATCCTAGCTTTGGTGATATAGAGTTCTATTATTTTTCTGTTGGCCAGTCATGATATTGTTACATAATCACAATAGTAAAAGATGTTTATCAGTTTTTACAATCAATAGCCAGACAAAAAATAAAAGATAATTACAATTGCAAGCCATAATGGAGACATGATTAATTTAACAATATAAAATAATTGCATACAATTTGAGGGGATCAAGCAGAATGATGTGATAAGTGGAAGTGCATACATGCACATGTTTTCATCCACCCAGTCAGTCTGTGTCTTTTGGATGGTGCATTTAATCCATTTACGTTTAAGGTGGGTATTGAAATGTATGAACCTGTTACTTTTTTCTTAATTGTTTGGGGTTTATTTTATGTTCTGTAGGTCTTTTTCTTGTTTTTCCTGCCTAGAAGAGTTCCCTTAGCATTTGTTGTAAGGCTGGTTTGAATTCTCTTAACTTTTGTTTGTCTGGAAACCTTTGGATTTCTCCATCAAATCTGGAGGAGAGTCTTGCTGCGTAGAGTAGTCTTGATTGTAATGTCTTCCCTTTCATCACAGTAAATAGATCATGCCCTTCCCTTCTGGCTTAAGAGTGTCTGTTGAGAAACCAGCTAATAGCCTGATTGGAGTTTCCTTGTATGTTATTTGTTGTTTTTCCCCTGTTGCTTTCAATATTTTATCTGTCTTTAATTTTTGTCAGTTTGATTATGTGTCTCGGTGTGTTCCTCCTTGGGTTTATCCTTCCTGGGACTCTGTGCTTCCTGGACTTGGTTGACTATTTTCTTTTCCATGTTCAGGGAGTTCTTAGCTATTATCTCTTCAAATATTTTCTCAGGTCCTTTCTCTCTTCTCCTTCTGAGACCCCTATAATGTGAATATTGGTGCATTTAATGCTGTCCTAGAGGTCTCAGTCTGTCTTCATTTCCTTTCATTGTTTTTTTATATCCTCTTGTGTGGCACTAGCAGTTTCCACCATTCTGTCTTCCAGGTCATTTATCCATTCTTCTGCTTCAGTTATTCTGCTGTAGATTCCTTCTAGTGTATTATTCATTTCTGTTTGTTTATTCTTCAGTTCTTCTAGGTCTTTGGTAAGCATTTCTTGCATCTTTCAACCTTTGCCTCCATTCTTTTCCCGAGATTTTGGATCATGCAGCAGTAGCAGTAGCAGGATCATCTTCACTATCATTATTCTGAATTCTTTTTCTGAAAGGTTGTCTATCTCTACTTCATTTAGTTGTTTTTCTGGGATTTTATCTTGTCCCTTCATCTGGGACATAACTTTCTGCTTTTTCATCATGATTAACTCACTTTCTGTAATACAGTTTTTGTTTTAGCTGCTGTGAGACTGTGCTTATTGCTTCTTCTGTCTGCCCTCTGATGCATGAGGCTAAGAGGCTTG
Source organism: Bubalus bubalis (assembly GCF_019923935.1). NCBI lineage: Eukaryota > Metazoa > Chordata > Mammalia > Artiodactyla > Bovidae > Bubalus > Bubalus bubalis. The sequence goes on along the minus strand of NC_059159.1, from coordinate 53,026,745 downwards.
TGTAAGCTTCTTGATGGGAGGGTCTGGCCATGAGAAAAACTGGGTCTTGCTCTTAAAGCAAGATGGGCAGAGCCTTGCTCACTAAAGCGCTAATCCAGTTACCTCCCTCCCTGATAGTTTTTTGGTCTGAGGTGACCCAGCCCTGGGGTCTACAGGCCCTATGGGAGGATTAATGGTGAAGTCCAAGAAGGCCAAGGGGGACCTTCCAGTGCCTCCATTCCTGTGGTGAGCCCCTGCTGACCCGTGCCTCCACAGGGGTCCCCCAACATGAGCAAGTAGTCTCCTGTGAGGTCACTGCTCCTCTCCTCTGGGTCCTGGTGTGTGCAAAATTTTGTTTGTGCCCTCCAAGACTGGAGTCTCTGTTTCCCTCCATCCCCTGGAAGAGCTCTAATCAAATCCCGCTGACCCATAAGACCAGATTCCCTGAGAATTCCCAGTTCCTTTGTCAGATCCTCAGGCTGGAAAGCCTGGCGTGGAGTTCAGAACCTTCGTAATAGTGCGAGAACGTCTTTCGTATCATTGTTCTCCAGTCTGTGGGTCGCCCACCCCGCGGGTATGAGATTTGATTTAATTGTGATTGTGCCCCTCCTACTGTCTCCCTGCGGCTTCTTTGCCTTTGGACGTGAGGTATCTTTTTTTAGTGGGTTCCAGCATCCTCCTGTCAGTAGTTGTTCAACAGCTTGTTGCAATTTTGGTGCTCTGGCAGGAGGAGATGAGTGCACGTCCTTCTCCTTGGCCGTCTTGAACCAGAAGCCAAGGTCTCTGCTTTTTTAACAAGCTGTCTAGGTTTGTCATAGATTTCCTTCCAAGGAGCATTAGTCTTTTAATGTCATGGCTGCAGTCACTGTACACAGTGCTTTTGGAGCCCAAGAAAATAAAATGTCACTTTTTCTGCTTTTTCCCTTTCCATTTGCCACAAAGTGATGGATCAATTTGGAAACAGAAGTAGATGTTTTTCTGGAATTCCCTTGCTTTCTCTATGATCCAGCAAATGTTGGCAATTTGATCTCTGTTTCCTCTGCCTTTTCTGAAGGCAGCTTGTACATCCAAAAGTTCTCAGTTCATGTACTGCTGAAGCCTAGCTTGAAGGATTTTGAGCACTACCTTGCTACCATGTGAAATGAGTGCAGTTGTATGATAGTTTGAACATTCTTTGGCATTACCGTTCTTTGGGATTGGAATGAAAGCTGCCTTTTTCTGTGGATTCACTCGCTGGTCAGGGAATAAGACCCTGCATGCCACAATTGAAGATTGTTCATGCTGCAAGTAAGACCTGGTACAGCCAAATAAATAAATATTTAAAAAGATAATTGCCTTCAAAAAGCCTTGTCAGGGTTCAGGTGGATGTACTAGAATTTTTTAAAATTATGATTTAGAAATAAAAGCTTTTTACACAGCGTGGGAAGGAGAGAGAAGAATGAATTGAGAAAGTAGTATTGACATATATACATATTCATGGGTAAAATAGATAATTAGTGGGAAGCAGCTGTATAACACAAGGAGCCCAGTCTGGCACTCTGTGATGACCTAGAGGAGTGGGGTAGGATGGAGGAGGGAGGCTCCCGAGGAGGGGGATATGTTTATAATTACGATGGATTCAAGTTGTACGGCAGAAACAAGCCCAACATTGTAAAACAGTTATCCTCCAATTAAAGAAAAGAAATTTTAATAAAAGCTCTTAAGAAAATTTTAGGAATGGCATACATGTAGTAGCACTAAGCTGAAACTCCAATACTTTGGCCACCTGATGGCAAAGAGCCAGCTCATTGGAAAAGACCCCGATACTGGGAAAGATTGAAGGCAAAAGGAGAAAAGGGCGATGGAGGGTGAGATGGTTAGATAGCATCACCAACTCAATGACATGAACTTGAGCAAACTCCGTGAGATAGCGGAGGACAGGAAAGCCTGGCGTGCTGCAGTCCATGGGGTCGCAAAGAGTCACGATGTAGCGACTGAACAACAGCGACAATAGCACTAACCTTAAGTGTACAGCTTCTTTTTTTTTTAATGTATGTGTACATCCAAGTAGCCATTACTCAGATCAAAGTACATAACTTTTCTAGAATCCCATAAGAACCCCTTCCCCGTCTACCCTCCTCCATCGCCACAGGGGACCACGCCTCTGACTTATCTCATTGTTGACTGTTTAAGACCGTGGTTTTCAAAGTGTGGTCTGTAGAATTCTGGGAGTCCCCAGAACCTTTCATGGGCCTACAAGATCAACACTATTTTTATAAGGCATTTCTTACCTTTTTCACCTTAGTGACATTGGCGTAGTGGGTAAATCTGCTGTTGCTTTAGGACAGATGAAAATACTGGTACAAAATGTACTAGTAGCCATTATATTCCTCAGCATCATGCACTCAGGCAGTTTCACATAAGAATATCTTTGATGAATTAGAAAGTTATTAATTTTATTGAAGTTCAATCCTTGAGTATATATATGTAACTTTTAGTATCCTGTAACAAATGTTTTTGTGTGTGGGGGATTACACAAACACTTTTGCTGCATACTAAAGTATGTACATGATTGTCTTGAGGAAAAGCACTTGTGAAGTTGATTGAATTCTGAGCTGAATTAGCCTTCCCCCCACCGACCCCGCCAAACATTTTTACTTAAAAAACTGACACACTGGTTATTTAGACTTGACTACTGGACAGTTGTGTCCTTGAAAATTAATAAAGTGAGTCTTTCATTAGAAGAAAAATAATCTAGCTGCCTTCTATTAAATGATTACATTTGAGCTTTTAAGCAAGAATTAGACTTTTGAAAAATATATCATCCACAGTGAGCTTAGTAGCTTTCCAATTTGATTTTCCTGATATAAGTTATTAGTAAATGTGATGTTTAAAAAATATTGTAAAATGAAATGTTTCAGTCAGTATTTAGAAGATCAGCATGATTCAGTAAATCAATATTTTCCAAAAACCAGTGCATTTTATTATAAAACCATGCATGGGTGAAAGATCCATTCAAAGTTCAAGACGGACTAATTGATTTTCATGTAATGGAAAAAGTCATTGATATGGTTCAGATTCCGTGTTACAGCCAACTTTTAAGAATCTACTATTTGTTGAATTTCGGTACAGTATCGAAGAAGGAACTTTCTTTTCCAACTATCTATGTGAAGGTTGATATGTATGTTTGAAGCAGATATGAGAATCTAGCTGCCTTCTCTTGTCAGACATTAAAGAGATTTGCAAAAGTGTAAAACAACTTCCACTCCTTAAATGTTTTTGGCAGTTATTTTTCATAAACTGTTATATTAACATATAATGGGTTTATTGTTATTTTCAAATAAATTTTTTTAATTTGGAAGTCAGTTTCTAATATGTAGCTATTAATGGATTTGTTGTTCAGTTGCTCATTCATGTCCAACTCTTTGAGACCCCATGGACTGCAGCACACCAGGCTTCCCTATCCTTCACCATCTCCCAGAGCTTGCTCAAACTCATGTCCATCAAGTCAGTGATACCATCCAACCACCTCATCCTCTCTCACCTCCTCCTCCTGCCCTCAATCTTTCTCAGCATCAGGGTCTTTTCTAATGGATATAACCCACATAATCAAAAGCTCTTTGAGGTATTCAGTAAGAGTCCTGAGACCAAAATGGTTAAGAAATGCTAGTTTAAGGCATTAACTCTTTTTTTTTTTTTTTTAATTTTTGGAGTATAGTTGATTTACAGTGTTGTATCAGTTGTACAGTAAAGTGAATCAGTTATGCATATACATATATCCACTTTTTTAGATCCCTTTCCCATATAGAGTATTACAGAGTATTGCATAGAGTTCCCTAAGCTCTACAGCAAGTCCTTATTAGTTATCTATTTTATATGTAGTAGTATGTATATTTTGAGAAGGAAATGGCAACCCACTCCAGTATTCTTGCCTGAAGAATTCCATGGACAAAGAGCGTGGCAGGCTACAGTCCCTGGGGTCGCAAAGAGTTGGACACGTCTAAGCAACTAACATACACACACAGTGCGTATATTTAAGTCTTCCAATTTAAACCCCCCCAAATCCCCTGGTAACCATAAGTTTATTTTCTTCATCTGTAACTCTATTTCTGTTTTGTAAATAAGTTCTTTTGTACCCCTTTTTTAGATTCCACATATAAGCAATGACATATGATATATGTCTTTCTCTGACTTCACTCAATATAACAATCTCTGGATCCATCCATGTTGCTGCAAATGGCATTATTTCATTCTTTTTATGGCTGAGTAATATTCCATTGAATATATAAGGATGAACTCTTGACTGTAATAAAGAGTTATTTAATCTTAAGTGAGTAAAAAAAAATGCTTCATGGAGGAGTTGGGAAGTTGAATTCATTCTAGGGTGAAGATTGCGATGCTACGGTGAAGAGAATTTTGGAGGGATATGGCATGTGTTTAAGGCTTTGAGTCTCTCAGAGGCTCAAGAGGGGAGGGAACAGATGTATACCTATGGCTGATTCATGTTGGTGTATGGCAGAAACCAACACCATATTGTAAAGCAATTATCCTTCAATTAAAAATAAATTTTTAAAAATTGACCAAAAAAGTAATACACAGTCATTATGGAGGGTTTGTAAGGCTAGAATAGTGTACATTAGAAAAGAAATCTTTTGTATTCTGACCTCAGCTGCTGGAAATAACTGATATTAATTTGATTTGTTAATTTTTAAATTATTTTTAATTTTTATTTTATATTGGAGAGTAGTCGATTAACAATGTTGTATTAATTTTAGGTGTACAGCAAAGAGCAATGTAGGTCAGACAGAAAAAGACAAATATGTAATATCACGTATATGTGAATCTAAAAAATGTTACAAATGAACTTACTTATAAAACAGAAGTAGACTCACAGATTTACAGAATGGATTTATGGTTATCGGGGAGAAGGTAGGAGAGAGGGACAGACTGGGACTAGCTGCGGTGCACAGCTTGCAGAAACTTAGTTCTGTACCCTCGGCAGTGAAATCTCAGTGTCTTAACCACTGGACCACCAGGGAATTCCCATACTGATTGTTTATTGTACACAAAGGCAAGGAAATTAAAAGGACACAGAAGTCAGCTTGAAAGAACTAATGATGATGACTTTGATCACTTAGTGAAAGTGGGAGATGCCAGACTTATATTGTGAAGTTACTCTTTTTCTCTTTGTAATTAGTATTTTTGTAGGAAAATACTTTAAACCTACATAAACACCCCATTCCTTATCAGACTTTAAGTCCATTTATTAAAATGGGTTCAGAATATCCTATTTTGTTCAGTGGTTTAAAGTCTGTTACTGTCGTCATTTTGATTCTAACATTGTCTCAGGTTTGGCCAGTGAGAGCTTTTTCAAATTGGCTTCTGTGTCCTATTAACTTGCTTGCTTTCTGTCACAACAAGCAGTCAGTAGTTTAACGTAATCTACAAATAACCATTTTAGTACTTTTTTCTATTTGGTGGTATTCTTGAGTGCTTTGTTCTTGAATATTACCTGTGTATAACATATTTCCATAGTTTTTGACTAAGATAGGCACTGACTGGACTTTTAAAAATCAATTAACCTCAAAAAGACCACTTACTTTGGAAAAAAAACTTTATTCTCTATATTTGCTTCATCAGTCTTTTGTTATGCATCAACTCTACAAAAGTGAACCTAAAGTCAAAGAGGCTTTTTTCACAAGGGTGTCCCTTTCTCTCTGCCAAATTGATAGAATTTTTAGAACATTAGGTTAATATATTTATTTCTTCATACTTTATGTTTCTGTTCCTTATTAATTAGATTATGATAACAATATAATCTAACAATATAAAAGAAGAAAAATTGAATACCCTTGCAACTATGTTCAAATGTTATTGTATATAAAACATTGTAATGCTGTTACTTGAACAGTACCATAAACTTGAAGTGCTTATTTTTGTTAAAAAAAAAACTGTTTGGAAAAAAAATTTTCCAAAATATTTGGGAAAATATTTCCAAAGTATTTTTCCTGTGCATTCCATTAATCATTTAGTAATACCAAAATCTTTTAGTTTTAAAATATCTAAAAACTTATGGCTTGCATATTTTATGCTAACTGAGTCTACCTAGTATATAATATTAGCTAAAAGAGGCAATTAGATACTTCTTATCTGTGTCTTTTTTTGTAATTTCAGTATTACTTATTACTTCAGTAAGTGGAAGCACCAGTTACTATAATGATGGGAGTAGTAATAACAATGCAATAATTTTTAGTTTTACTGAATATTTGCTATTTCATTGAATCTAATGCCATTAGTTTGATGCATATTTTAAAAATTAATTTATTTTAAGGATGCATATTTTTAATGTGCTGTTTAACGCACTTAAAAATCACTTAGGTTCTTCTAACCCCACTGCTTGCTGTGACTGTGTTTTGATCTTTGATTCTTCCTGTGCAGTGCTGTGCTGTGCTCAGTCACTCGGTCGTGTCCGACTCTTTGCAACTCCATGGACTGTAACCGGCCAGGCTCCTCTGTCCATAGCATTTCCCAGGCAAGAATACTGGAGTGGGTTGCCACCTCCTCCTTCAGGGTATCTTCCCGACCTAGGGATCAAACCCGCATCTCCTGCATCTCCCACATTGACCTAGGAATCAAACCTGCATCTCCACCAAGGTGGATTCTTTACCACCGAACCACCTGGGAAGCCCTGATTCTTCTGGTGCCCCTAAAAACAATGCAAAATGCCATTACATTCTTTAAAACACTTGTAATATCTACCTCATATGTACCAAATGTATGATTTACTTGAAATATCTTATATAAGGTGAATTTGGGGGAAAATAAAATATTCAAATTAGTTTCAATTTAATGTTTTCACAGGTGCTGGAGAAAATTTGGAGAATACAATGGCAGCCTTTCAACAGTAAGTATATAAAAAGGCATTCTTTTACAGTTTATCATTAAAGTGATGATTCACAGAGTAAGGATAGTATACATGTAGCATCTGCTTGTGATAGTTGTTTCTGTTTTATTATAATCTTTTTTTCTTTTAGTTAGTTAGTCTGAAGTGTTCTAACAAGTGTTTGTCTTCTGCTTAACTGAAAAACTAGATTTGAGTTTTGGCACTATAGTGCCAGAGCTGAAAGAAGACGTTTGTAACAAGGCACATACTGTGCATAATGCTAATTAGTCTCAGAGAGAAAGAGAAAAGGAAAACACTGTTACATTGGCTCTTGTTTATGTGTAGGATTATGTGTCTACTCAGTAATTCTTCCACAGACCTGGACCTGTTATCTGGTCTTTCTTCTTTGAAGCCTTAGGAGTAATTGATTTTTTTTTTTAAAAAGGTAAATTATTTTTTCCAGTTTTTGAATTATTCATATTTCCCATGGAGGTCTTTTAGAGCACCTCACAGAGAAGCAGCAGGAGAGACAAGAACGAAAGCAGATTGCTACCTTGTTCTTGGTCTTAAAGTAATTGCTTATCATCAGTCTGTGGTAATGCTGAGAACACTGTTTTCTTTTCCCTGAAGAATAAGATAGGAAACTTGGTAAGTTAACCTCCATTAAAAACATTACTATCCATATTTAATAAGGAAAATATTTTCTTAAATAATTTTCAACCATTTTTATGTACACAATTGGGGCTAATAAATCAGGATAACTTGGCTTAAGGTTTAGTTCTATTTCTCATCATTCAAAAACACTTGAGAGTTTTTTTCCTGTTTTCAGGTCCCAAGGTACTGCTTTTCCATAGTCATTTTGTCTAAATCCTATCCTTCTATATTTGGCATTGCTTATTCTTCCTCTCTAAAATATGATGCCTTTTGACTGTAATCTCAAGTCTCTTACAGCTCTAAAATGCAAATTCTTTCCTCCTGTCACTGATGGTGAAGCAGAATAATGTAAATTACTTTATCTTCTCTACTGAGATTATGTAGCTAGCTCCTGTAACAAAATATGTTTAATTTTATGTGAACAATTTTCACTGTGATTCACACACACATATACACACCCACACACACCTACATTGACTATCATTTATCAGATACTTTTTGCCTGTGATGTAGTGATATATTTTTACTTGGGGGAAAAACTTCTCATGACTGAGTCATTTTAGCATTCTCTATGTAAAAGTATGTTATTTTGTAAGTTTTCTCCATGTATTTTTGCTAAATCTTTACCAGCCACTCTTTTTATGAAATTAAGACACTGAGTTGTATAATAAACTATTTCTAAGGATGATGCATTTGTATAATACATTATTTCTAAGGATGGTACCTAAATATTTTTTTTATCTTTGAAGATTTTGATCCCCTGAAAAATTTTTTTATATTCAAAGAATATCTAATTTAGATGATTTTTACCTGCTGGATACAACATTTCATTTCCTGTCTTCAAGCAGTTTGTTTTTATATTGTTTTGTTCAAGCAGTAACTATTGAAAAGTACCACAGCCTTCTCTATCATGTGGTAGCTTTCTATCACTTTAGTTTTTTGGAGGTTTTTCTGGTACTTTAAAAGAAGAAAGCACCTCTTCCATATATTAAGGCTGTTTAACTCTTTCATTGTATGGCTGTTTGCTAATTGACTTTGGAATTTATATAAAACCTAAACCAAATAAGCTTTAATTTTAAACTTAAAAAAAGATTTTTGATGTTGGTGGTGGTAGTAATGATTTGGGTTTTTGTTTCTTTTGTCTAATGCATCAGTATATTGTCAATAAGTACTTCTTATAATTTTACTTTCATTTATAAATATTTATTTATTTAACCACTAGGACACTTAGAAAGGTTTTTTTTAATATACTTACTTCATGAACAACAAGAAAAAACTGTTTACGCATACTATTTTCAAAGTATTGTATATGAAAAAAATTAACAGTTATAATCCATAATTGGCAAAAGACAGACACTGTGCTTAAGTATGGTTTATCCTTGATAGGATAAGTAGTTGAAGAAGAAATAGTGAAAATACAATGAGCAGCTAAAACTTAGATCTTATTTGTTACATATATTTAAATCTTATTTATATATTGATATCTGTGTATATTGAAAAGAAAGTATAAATAGTTGGTGTGGGAAGCCTGGTTAAAATGAATCAGAAAATTGATAAGATATCAGGACTAGAAAAGCTATCACTTGATGGAGAGGAAGAAGCTCCTTTTAAAACTATGAAATGTTTGAGGTTAAAATGTGAGGTTATATGGACAAGCTACATTTAGAAAACTGAAAGGACCTTAAGAGTATATGGAAAATTAATTCATTATGTATTTATTATATTATAGTCGGGCTAAAGAAGTAATTAGTACTGACAAAGAGAAATAATTATATTTCACAGTTTATAAAAAGTTATTTAATCTGGCTTGTAAAATAATTTCATGGACTTCCCTGGTGGTCCAGTGGTTAAGAATCTGCCCGCCAGTGCAGAGGACACAGATTCGATCCCCGGTCCAGGAAGATTCCACATGCCACAGGGCAACCAAGCCCACATGCCATAACACTGAGCCCACTTGCCACAGCTAGTGAAAGCCACGTGCAGCAATGAAGACCCAGTGCAGCCAAAAAATAAGTGAATAAATAAATTTTAAAATGATTTTACAGACACTTTAAGTTATGAATTGGAGAAGGAAATGGCAACCCACTCCATATCCTTGCCTTGAAAATTCCATGGACAGAGGAGCCTGACAGGCTACAGTCCATGGACTCACAAAGGGTCGGACACAACTGAGCGACTTCACTTTCTTTTTTCTTAAGTTATGAATATGGCTCTTCTGGGATTCTTTGAGAATAAGAATTTTCCTTATTGATCTCAGTCCCTAGATCTAGCTCTGGTACTAATAGGCTCTCACTAGTCAATTACTGAATGGTATATGGAGTGGAGCACTCAGGAACAAAGCTGACTATTAACAGAAGTTAGAGGCAGAACCCCATTTATAATAAGCATGGAACCGAAAACTAAAAAATTGTACTACAAAGATAGACACACACACACACTCACACACACAGAGCCAGTAAACCCTTGAGTATGTAAAGTGTGGTTCTTAAGAGCTAATAAAACTAGGTTATTAAACCAGGCTGCTGTTGTGAATACCCATAGGACAGTTTGATCCCTGTGGTATTAATATGAATGGTAAAAGAAAGAAGCAAATTGTATTAGCAATAGCTGGAAGCTTAAGTTGGCAGACAATCAAAGTAATTAATCAGTGACCTGATTCTCATGGTAAAATTTTTTTTACAATGTCTAATTAATACAGTACTAATTATCTCATCTCTGAAGTGGAAATAATATAACCTCAATGTTTTGAGGAATACATGAGATTCAAATGAATTCTTTAACATAGAGTCTATTGTAAGTTTTGACACACAGTTTTTGTGGAGTTTGAAGTAATTTCACTTCTTCTTTTAGAGCTAGAGTTTTTCTTTTCTTTTTCCAGAAATTTTGAAATCTTGCCTTCCCTAACTTTTTTCTGTGTTTGTCATCAGCTTATCAGAAATTCAGCTATAAAATATCTGGTGTTTCAGTTGAAGTAGATACATATTGTTATTTGTGGGAAAGTTTGAAGGCTAAAGTGATTTTAAAAAATAGTTTTCTTTTCTTGCTGTGTTCTAGCTATTTGTGTATCGAATTTGAGATGACTTTATTAGAATAATTTACAGATTGTCCTACATACACTTACTATTCTAAATTTTTGATTATTAGCTGTACTCCTGCCTGAAAAATCCCGTGGATGGAGGAGCCTGGTAGGCTGCAGTCCATGGGGTCGCTAAGGGTCGGGCAAGACTTGAGCGACTTCACTTTCACTTTTCACTTTCATGCATTGGAGAAGGAAATGGCAGCCCACTCTGGTGTTCTTGCCTGGAGAATCCCAGGGACAGGGGAGCCTGGTGGGCTGCCGTCTATGGGGTCACACAGAGTCAGACACGACTGCAGTGACTTAGCAGCAGCAATAAGAGGTAATCATAAAATAAAAAATATTTTTTGTATAATTCCTAAACATTTCTAAAAACAGCCAACATTTCAGCTAAAGGCAAACTTCATACTTAGAAAGATTTCTTAGATAATATGCATAGGTATTTTTAAATACAGGGAAATATAGATTTAAATACAGGATAATATAGATAACCCCTGCTTTTACCCTGGCAGGCAGATTCCCATCCATTGTACCACTAGGGAAGTCCCCTTTTATTCTTAAAAAAAAAAAAAAAGCTAAAAGCTATGCACAGTATAATAATATTTAAAGAAAATTTAAAATATAGAAAAATACATTTACCAACCTAAAACCTATTTTTGCCTATTTTTAGATTTTATTTTTACACATCTGTGGTTCTAGCAAACACAATTGCAGTCTTTTTCAAAGGTGGATGTTCTTTAGAAGAGGACACATACAGTTAACAGTTATTTACTGTCTTGGTAAGAATTATATTAATGAGCCAGGTTTGTTTTTCTCTTAGCAGCTGGTGATAATCAGAGCACTAAAAGGGGAGATTATTTAAGAAATAGGGGAGTAGTGTGAGACTTTGGCACACGGCAGCAAGTGACCATTGGTTCTTTTGGAGTGGGATGCTGATGGGGTTGGATTATCAGAGGTAGATCAAGTAAGACAATTCTCAAGTAGTTGGCTCCAAAGATAAATTTGTCAGGCATATAAAGTGTATACATACACACACACACTTTATTTTACATCAGAGGGATCATACCATGCCTACTTTTTTTTCATTTAGATATCCACAATGCCATTCCATGTGAATGCTTTATTCTTTGACGTATGGTGCTCACTAGGGCTTCCAGTGGAGAAGGAAATGGCAACTCACTCCAGTGTTCTTGCCTGGAGAATCCCAGGGAAGGGGGAGCCTGGTGGGCTTCTGTCTATGGGGTCGCACAGAGTCAGACACGACTGAAGCGACTTAGCAGCAGCAGTAGCAGGGCTTCCAAGGTGGCTCTGTGATAAAGAATCCTCCTGACAGTGCAGGAGATGCAAGAGACACAGGTTTGATCCCTGGGTCGGGAAGATTTCCCTGGAGAAAGAAATGGCAATTCACTCCAGTATTCTTGTTTGGGAAATCCCATGGACAGAGGAGCCTGGCGGGCTACAGCCCATAGGGTTGCAGAAAGAGTCGGACATGACTTAGCAACTAAACAGTTCATTGTGGCTTTGGATCATCACTATTGACTGATGCTAAAGCTGAGGCTACAAAATCTGAGGCATCAGATTTTGGCCATCTGATGCTAACAGACAACTCATTGGAAAGGTCCTTGATGCTGGGAAAGATTGAGGGTAAAAGGAGAAGAGGGCGTCAGAGGATGAGGTGGCTGGACGGTGTCACCAATGCAATGAACATGAACGTGGGCATACTCTGGGAGATGGTGAGGGACAGGGAGGCGGGCCTGCTGCAGTCCATGTGGTCACAAAGAATCGGACACAACTAGGCGACTGAACAACAGCGATGGATCATCACTGATGAACATTTACATAGCTTCATTCTGCTCGTTTAGAAATGTGTGATTACCTGCAACATACCCAACATTGTGAACGTTGGAAAATAAGAAACAGATTCCCTTCCTCACTAGGAATTTAGTATCCAGTTGTAGTGACATGACCTTATGCACAAACACTGGGAAACAATTTAAATGTATGGGAATATATTATACAAACTGTAATTTACCTACTTTTATGTTTTTCCTTCCTGCTTGCTCACTCTGCTCACTCAGCTCTTACTCTTTCCATTCTTGAATTTTAAAAAAGGGAAAGGTTTCTTTTTTCTTAAAACACTCTGCCTGCCCCACCTACGTTTACTTTCTTTTTCATCTTGAAAATGTCATCTGTGGTAGTTGATTCATAAAGTGCTGTGTAGGCTTTTTACATATACTGAGAGCTGTCTCTCTTCATTTATTAATTCAGTACATGCTGTGAGTAGCCCTGTGCCAAGGCACTAGGAATGCAACAGTAAACGAGCCACGGTCCAGAAACCCTTTCTGTCTAATTGGGCAAGTAGGGGAAGATAAATAGGTATATTCAAAAGAGTGTGGTAGGTACTCTGACCTAGTAAACACAGGTGGTACAGGAAGTCCTGGCAGTTTGGCAAATAATTGGTGAATAGGCTACAAAATCCAGTCTGGGATGCGGGGGGCAGGGCAGGATTAGAGAAGGTGTCCTGAAGTGCTAGTTTCTTAGTTTACACCTAAAGAACAAGTAAGAGTTAGCAGACAAGGGGAAGAAGAAAGACTTTAAAAAAAAACTGTTATTGTGGGACTTCCCCGGTGGTCCAGTGGTTAAGACTCCCTGCTCCCAGAGCAGGAGGCCCAGGTTCAGTCCCTGGTGGGGAAACTAGATTCCACAAGCTCCAGATATTAATAAGACCCGGCACAGCCAAATAAATAAATCTTTTTTAAAAACTGTTATTTAAACTGTTACTGTAGTGTGTATAATATACATTTGGTAATATGCACAAACCCAAATAATTTTAATATACATATACACACCCTTGTGATCACCACCCAAATAAAAGTATAGAACATTTCTAGCACCTCTGAGGGCACCCTTGTGGCCTCTCCCAGTCTGAACTCTTTTCCACTAGATAACCATTTTTTTAATTTCTATTACAATCAATTGACTTTTTTCTGTTCCTGATAACATAAATGTAATCATACAGTATTTATACTTTTGTCTTTGGCTTTTCTTGCTTTCAATTTACATCTGTAAAATTCATCCATGAGGTGTGAAATAATCTTGTACATGTTTTTTAATGGTCAAATGAGTTCATCTCTCTCAGAAGATATACATTTAGCAGAAGTTGAATTGCTGTGTCATAGGGTGTGTGTATGTTAAGTCGCTCAGTCGTGTCCAACTCCTTGCAACCCCATGGACTATAGCCCAGCAGGCCTCCCTGTCTATAGAATTCTCCAGGCAAGAACACTGGAGTGAATTGCTATTCCCTTCTGCAGAGGTGTCATAACGTAGGTGGATATTTTTCAAAGGATTTTACCAACTTAGACTCCCATCAGCAATGTATGAGAGTTCCAATTGCACCACTGTCTTGCTAACTTATTATCGTTCCTTTTAATTTTAGGTATTCTGCTGGGTATATAGTGCTGTCTCATTGTGGTTTTAATTTCTGTTTCCCTGTGGAATTTTTATGTTGAACACCTGTTCATAAACTTATTGGCCAGTTAGAAATTCTCACTCGAGAAGTGCCTGTTCAGTGAATATTCAGGGTTGATTTCCCTTAGAATTGACTGGTTTGATCTCCTTGCAGTCTAAGGGACTCTCAAGAGTCTTCTCCAGCACCACTGTCTGTTATTTTATTGTATGTTGTTTTTCTATGAAAGACATTGCAGGCAAAAGAAATATTTAGAGCATGGGGCTGCTTGGAGTATAGGAGCAAGGTGGGAAGGAGGTGTAGAGAGCTAATGTTATCACTGCTTTGCAAATAAACTTAGAGAAGCTAAATAACTGCCCAAGTAAGTGGCAGAGCCAGGATTTGAACACAGGCTCCCATGTCTGTGCTTTTTTTTTCCCCCCAGTTACTGAAGTATAAATGACAACATTTTAATGTATTCAGAATGTCACAATGTGATGAATGATAAGAGTGTATACATTGTGAAAGGATTCTCACCAAGTTAGTAACACATCCATTACCTCACATGTTTACCTTTTTTTTTTCTTGTCAATGTTTGTTCTCTTAACCACTGTGGTATACCTTCTGTATCAGTCATAAGATCTTAGGGGGAAAGAAACCTTAGCAATTATCTGTTCTGATCTTTTCAAGTTTTTTCTTTTTTGAAAGACAATTAAAATATTTTTGTTTTATCATGATAAAATGTACATAACGTAAAAGTTGCCATCTTAACCATTTTTAAGTATACAGTTCAGTGGCATTAAGTATATCACATTGTTATACAACCATCACCACTATCCATTTCTACAAAAATTTTTTTGTTTTTTTTTTTTTTAGAAATAATTGACATACAATCACTGTATAAGTTTAAAGCATACAGCATGGTGGTTTAATTTACATATATTGTGATATGACTACCACAATAGGTTCAGCTAACCTTCACCCTCTCTTATCGATACAATAAAAAGAATAAAGGAAAAAATTCTCCTTGTGAAAAGAACTCTTAGGATTTACTCTCAACAGTTTTGCTGTATATCATCACAACAGTTAGCTGTATTCATTATGCTATCCATTACATCCCTAGTACGTATTTTATCTTATATCTAGAAGTTTGTGGCTTTTGTCTCCAGAACTTTTTAATCATATCATATTAAAACTCTGTACCTGTTAAATAACTCCCCAACCTCCTCGCCCCACAGCCCTGGTAACCACCATTGTTGTTCAATTGCTCAGTCGTGTCTGATTCTTTGAGAACCCATGGACTGCAGCACACCAGGCTTCCCTGTCCTTCACTGTCTCTCAGAGTTTGCTTAAACTCATGACCACTGAGTCAGTGATGCCATCCAACCATCTCATCCTCTTTCGCCCCCTTCTCCTCTTGCTCTCAATCTTTCCCAGCATCAGGGTCTTTTCCAGTGAGTCAGTTCTTTGCATCAGGTGCCTAAAGTATTAGAGCTTCACTTTAGCATCAGTCCTTCCAATGAATATTCAGGGTTGAATTCCCTTAGGATTGACTGGTTTGATCTCCTTGCAATCCAAGGGACTCTCAAGAGTCTTCTCCAGCACCACAGTTTGTAAGCATCATTTTTTCAGCACTCAGCCTTCTTTATGGTCCAGCTCTCACATCTGCACATGACTACCAGAGAAACCATAACTTTGACTATATAGAGCTTTGTCAACAAAGTGATTTCTCTGCTTTGCAATATGCTGTTTAGGTTTGTCATAGCTTTTCTTCCAAGGAGCGGGTGTCTTAATTTCCTGGCTGCAGTCACTGTCCTCAGTGATTTTGGAGCCCAAGAAAATAAAGTCTGTCACTGTTTCCATTTTTTTCCCCCATCTATTTGCCATGAAGCGATGTGATCGGATGCCATGATCTTTGTTTTTGAATGTTCAGTTTTAAGCCAGCTTCTTCACTCTCCTCTTGCACCTTTATCAAGAAGCTCTTTAGTTCCTTTTTGCTTTCTGTCATTAGGGTGGTGTCATCCGCCTCCCTGGGTTACTGATATTTCTCCCAGCAGTCTTGATTCCAGCTTTTGTGAGTCATCCAGCCTGGCATTTCACATGATACACTCTCAATATAAGTTAATTAAGCAGGGTGACAGTATACAGCCTTGACATACTCCTTTCCCAATTTTGAACCAGTCCGTTGTTCCATGTCCAGGTCTAACTGATGCTTCTTGACCTGAATACAGGCTTCAGGAGACAGGCAAGATGGTCTGAGATTTCCGTCTCTTCAAGAATTTTCCACCATTTATCGTGATCCACACAGTCAAAGGCTTTAACATAGTCATTGAAGCAGAAGTAGATGTTTTTCTGGAATTTCCTTGTTTTGTCTATGATCCCATGGATGTTGGAAATTTGATCTTTGGTTCCTCTGCCTTTTCTAAACCCAGCTTGTATGTCTGGAAGGTCTCGGTTCACATGCTACTGAAACCTAGCTTGAAGGATTTTGAGCATTAGCTTGCTAGCATGTGAAATGAGTGCAACTGTGGTAGTTTGAACATTCTTTGACATTGCCCTTCTTTGGGATCGAAATGAAAACTGACCTTTCCCAGTCCTGTAGTTATTGCTGAGTTTTCCAAATTTTCTGGCATATTGAGTGTAGCATTTTAAGAACATCATCTTTTAGCATTTGAAATAACCACCGTTATAGTTTGTTAAACAAACTGTCCTAGGTACCTTGTATAAGAAGAATCAAAAAATATTTGTATTTTTGCTTTTGTTCACCTAGCATAATGTCTGCAAGGATTGTTGATATTGTGGCATTTGTTTTTCTTTTCTTCTCTTACTTCCTTCCCTCTTTTCTTTATTAATAGCCGTTTGAATGGGAGTGAATAGGAAAAGAAGTACATCAAGGCTGTATATTGTCACCCTGTTTATTTAACTTATATGCAGAGTACATCATGTGAACCGCTGGGCTGGAAGAACCACAAGCTGGAATCAAGATTGCTGGGAGAAATATCAATAACCTCAGATATGCAGATGACACCACCCTTACGGTAGAAAGTGAAGAAGAACTAAAGAGACTCTTGATGAAAGTAAAAAAGGAGAGTGAAAAAGTTGGCTTAAAGCTCAACATTCAGAAAACTAAGATCATGGCATCCGGTCCCATCACTTCATGGCAAATAGATAGGGAAACAGTGGCTGACTTTATTTTTTGGGGCTCCAAAATCACTGCAGATGGTGATTGCAAGCCATGAAATTAAAAGACGCTTACTCCTTAGAAGGAAAGTTATGACCAACCTAGACAGCATATTAAAAAGCAGAGACATTATTTTGTCAACAAAGGTCCGTCTAGTCAAGGCTATAGTTTTTCCAGTGGTCATGTATGGATGTGAGAGTTGGCCTATAAAGAAAGCTGAGCGCAGAAGAATTGATGCTTTTGAGCTGTGGTGTTGGAGAAGACTCTTGAGAATGCCTTGGACTGCAAGGAGATCCAACCAGTCCATCATAAAGGAGATCAGTCCTGGGTGTTCATTGGAGGGACTGATGTTGAAACTGAAACTCCAGTACCTTGGCCACCTGATGTGAAGAGATGACTCATTTGAAAAGACCCTGATGCTGGGAAAGATTGAGGTCAGGAGGAGAAGGGGACGACAGAGGATGAGATGGTTGAATAGCATCACGGACACAATGGACATAGGTTTGGGTGGACTCCAGGAGTTGGTGATGGACAGGGAGGCCTGGTGTGCCGCTTTTCATGGGGTCGCAAAGAGTTGGACACAACTGAGTGACTGAACTGAACTAAATGGGAGTGAAGTATTTTGATTACATTTCTCTGATGATTAGTGATATTGAGCATCTTTTCATGTGCTTATTGACACATCTTTTTTTTATTTTATTTTATTTTTAAACTTAACATAATTGTATTAGTTTTGCCAAACATCAAAATGAATCTGCCACAGGTATACGTGTGTTCCCCATCCTGAACCCTCCTCCCTCCTCCCTCCCTATTCCATCCCTCTGGGTCGTCCCAGTGCACCAGCCCCAAGCATCCAGTATCGTGCATCGAACCTGGACTGGCAACTTGTTTCATACATGATATTTTACATGTTTCAATGCCATTCTCCCAAATCTTCCCACCCTCTCCCTCTCCCACAGAGTCCATAAGACTGTTCTATACATCAGTGTCTCTTTTGCTGTCTCGTACACAGGGTTATTGTTACCATCTTTCTAAATTCCATATATATGCGTTAGTATACTGTATTGGTGTTTTTCTTTCTGGCTTACTTCACTCTGTATAATAGGCTCCAGTTTCATCCACCTCATTAGAACTGATTCAAATGTATTCTTTTTAATGGCTGAGTAATACTCCATTGTGTATATGTACCACAGCTTTCTTATCCATTCATCTGCTGATGGACATCTAGGTTGCTTCCATGTCCTGGCTATTATAAACAGTGCTGCGATGAACACTGGGGTACACGTGTCTCTTTCCCTTCTGGTTTCCTCAGTGTGTATGCCCAGCAGTGGGATTGCTGGATCATAAGGCAGTTCTGTTTCCAGTTTTTTAAGGAATCTCCACACTGTTCTCCATAGTGGCTGTACTAGTTTGCATTCCCACCAACAGTGTAAGAGGGTTCCCTTTTCTCCACACCCTCTCCAGCATTTATTACTTGTAGACTTTTGGATCGCAGCCATTCTGACTGGTGTGAAATGGTACCTCATAGTGGTTTTGATTTGCATTTCTCTGATAATGAGTGATGTTGAGCATCTTTTCATGTGTTTGTTAGCCATCTGTATGTCTTCTTTGGAGAAATGTCTATTTAGTTCTTTGGCCCATTTTTTGATTGGGTCATTTATTTTTCTGGAGTTGAGCTGTAGGAGTTGCTTGTATATTCTCGAGATTAGTTGTTTGTCAGTTGCTTCATTTGCTATTATTATCTTCTCCCATTCTGAAGGCTGTCTTTTCACCTTGCTAATAGTTTCCCTTGATGTGCAGAAGCTTTTAAGGTTAATTAGGTCCCATTTGTTTATTTTTGCTTTTATTTCCAATATTCTGGGAGGTGGGTCATAGAGGATCCTGCTGTGATGTATGTCAGAGAGTGTTTTGCCTATGTTCTCCTCTAGGAGTTTTATAGTTTCTGGTCTTATGTTTAGGTCTTTAATCCATTTTGAGTTTATTTTTGTGTATGGTGTTAGAAAGTGTTCTAGTTTCATTCTTTTACAAGTGGTTGACCAGATTTCCCAGCACCACTTGTTAAAGAGATTGTCTTTAATCCATTGTATATTCTTGCCTCCTTTGTCAAAGATAAGGTGTCCATATGTGCGTGGATTTATCTCTGGGCTTTCTATTTTGTTCCATTGATCTGTATTTCTGTCTTTGTGCCAGTACCATATGACACATCTTCTTTGCAGAATGTCTACTCATTTTTCACTCTGATTGTTTTTCTTGTTTCATTTTAGGAGTTCTGTGTGTATTGAAGATGTTAATTCTTTATCAGATAGATAGGTGATTTTCCCATTCTGTGAGTTGCCTTCTGTTGTGAGTTGTCTATTAATGTCCTCTGATGCACAAACTTTTAAAATTTTGAAGAAGCTCAATTTGTCTATTTTTAATTTTGTTGCCTGTGCTTTTGGTGTCATATCCAATAAGTCATTGCCAAGTCCAATTCAATGAAGCTTTTCCTGTATGTTTTCTTCTGAGTTTTTCTTTTTTTTCCACTTTAGGTCTTACAGTTAGATCTTTGATTCATTTTGAGTTTATTTTTGGATATGGTTTTATGTAAGAATTCAAATTCATTCTTTCACATTTGAATATCCAGTTTTCTCAACACCATTTGTTGAAATGACTGGCCTTTCCCTATTGAATAGTCTTTGCATCCTTGTCAAAAATCATTTGGCCATATCTGCGAAGATTTCTAGACTCTGTCTTCTCTTGGTCTGCATGTTGTCTCTATGCCAGTACCACATTGTTTTCAAGCTTTGTAGTAAGTTTGAAATTAGAAAGTGTGAGTCTTCCAACTTTGTTCTTTTTCAAGATTGTTTTGGCTATTTGAGCTTCCTTGAGCTTCCATATGAATTTTAGGATGGATTTTCTATTTCTGCAAAAAAATCATTGAAATTTTGATAGGAGTTGCATTAAATCTGTAGATCAATATAGTATTTATATCTTAACAATATTAAGTGTTCCAGTCTATGAACATGGGTGTCTGTGTGTTTATTTATATCTTCTTTAATTTCTTTCAACAGTGTTTTGTACTTTTCATTGTACAAGCTTTTCGCCTCTTTCAGCTCAGTTCAGTCGCTCAGTCGTGTCCGACTCTTTGCGACCCCATGAATCACAGCACACCAGGCCTCCCTGTCCATCACCAACTCCCGGAGTTCACTCAAACTCACGTCCATCGAGTCAGTGATGCCATCCAGCCATCTCATCCCCTGTCGTCCCCTTTTCCTCCTGCCCCCACTCCCTCCCAGCATCAGAGTCTTTTCAATGAGTCAACTCTTCGCATGAGGTGGCCAAAGTACTGAAGTTTCAGCTTTAGCATCATTCCTTCCAAAGAACACCCAGGGCTGATCTCCTTTAGGATGAACTGGTTGGATCTCCTTGCAGTCCAAGGGACTCTCAAGAGTCTTCTCCAACACCACAGTTCAAAAACATCAATTCTTCGGCGCTCAGCTTTCTTCACAGTCCAACTCTCACATCCATACCTGACCACTGGAAAAATCATAGCCTTGACTAGACGGACCTTTGTTGGCAAAGTAATATCTCTGCTTTTCCATATGCTATCTAGGTTGGTCATAACTTCGCCTCTTTAGTTAATTCCAAAGTTTGTATTCTTTTTGATGCTGTTGTAAATGAAATTGTTTCACGATTTCTTTTTCAGATTTTCATTCTTAGTGTACAGAAATAAAAATGATTTTTGTGTTTTTGTTTTGTATTGAAATTTACTGGGTTTTTTTTTTGTTCTGACAATAGTGTGTGGAACCTTTGTATCTACATATGAGACTTTGTCATCTGCAGATAGTGATAAATTTACTTCTTCTTTTCCAGTTTTGGTGCTTTTTTTTTTTCTTGCTTAATTTCCCTGATAGAGTTTCTGATCCTGTGCTGAATTTAAGTGGCTGAAGTGGGCATCCTTTTTTGTTCTTTAAGCTTTCATTTTATAGATGTGGAAATATAGGCCCAAAGAGGGGCATTTACTCACCCAAAGTTACACAGCAAGTTCATAGTGAAGTAGGAACTGGTACCCAAATCTCAACTTCTGGTCCACTGTCCTTCCCTTTATATTTGTGTTGTTGTTTAGTCACTAAGTCGTGTCCAACTTTTTTGAGACCCCATGAACTATAACTCACCAGGCTCCTCTGTCCATGGGATTTCCCAGTCAAAAATACTGGAGTGGGTTGCCATTTCCTTCTCCATGGAATCTTCCCAACCTAGGGATCAAACATCCATCTCCTGCATTGGCAGGCAGGTTCTTTACCACTGAGCCACCAGGGAAGCCTTTTCTTTATTTTAGGTTGACAAAATTAGGGATTGCTTGTTATGGAAAGGAGGCAACATCAGTCTCTTATTTATTCTAAGTTCACTTAGAATATTTTCATATCAGTTATTCATAATAAATAATAATCTTGAGAAATTTTAGTATTATGGGGTTTTCTGCTATTTTGATGTCACTGTGATCTTTTTCATCTAATGTACGTAACCTAAATGTTTGCTTATGTTTCAGAATGTCATTATTTTTCTTTGTATTTCTTCAGCGCAGTTACAATTGGAACTGATATGTTGGAATTGGACTGCCATATCACAAAAGATGAGCAAGTTGTCGTGTCACATGATGAGAACCTAAAGAGATCAACAGGGATCAATGTAAACATCTCTGATCTCAAGTACTGTGTAAGTTAAAATGCATGATAAACTAATAACTAATAGGTATTTTAATAAGATTTTTAAAAACACTAAGTGCCAGATAGCGCTCAGTAAATAAGAAAAAAAGTTAAAGATTAATGAATGTCAAAGGAAACAAAAAACTATTCTGACTTCCAGTGAGAATTTGTATTCATTACATACATTTGTGAAGACTTACTTGAATAAATATTTCAACAAAATTACCAAAGTCCTCAAATGCAAAGCTACTGAAGTTCAACTTGTTGCAAATATTCTACAATTTATTTGATTCAGATTATATATATGAACTAGTTTTAGTCTTTGGGAATAGGAAAAAACCCTTTAAAAATCTGATTTTAGTAGTTTATATGCTCATTATAGTAAACTGATAAATGGAAGAAAAACAATGCTTAATTCTACCACCTAAAGAAAACTTATGTCAACAGGATACTATCTTTATATATACTCTGAATGTCTTTTACATGGTTGTGTTCTCATTGTATATTATTTATATTGTGGCATGACGTACATTTTTTTCCTTTTTTTTTTAATAGACTTTTATTCTTTAGAACAGTTATATCCGCACAAAACTAATCAGAATATGTAGAGATTTCCCAAATACTTCCTGACTTAGCACAGGTACAACGTCCCTCGACTGTCAGCATCCCGCTGCATAGTGGCGCGGTTGGTACACTGACACGTCACCACCCAGAGTTCAGAGCTTGCATCAGGATTCACTCTCCATGTTGTATATTCTATAGGCGTTGATATGATAGACATGAAAATAACTTGTATCCACTAATATAATGGTATACAGCATAGTTTCCCTGTCCTAAAAATTCTCTGTGCTCTAGCTATTCATCCTTCCTGCTCCCCAACCCCTGACAATGACTGGTCTTTTTATTGTCTCCATAGTTTTGTTTTTTCCAAAGTATCATATAGTTGGAATCATACAGTATTTAGCCTTTTCAGATTCTATGCTTATTTTTCATAAACATTTCAAATGACTGAAGTTATTATACTGAGTGGATATATTGTTATTTTTAACCATTCCAATTTGTTGGGTATTTGAATTAGTTCTGCTTTCACCATTAGGAATAACATTGCCCTGAACATCTATTTATATGTGTGTAATAAAGTTTTGTAAAGATAAAATTTTCTCTATATTTAAATTATTTCCTGGTACTTCGCTGGTGGTCCAGTGGTTAAGACTTCAGCTTCCAATGCAGAGTGTGGGTTCAATCCCTGATTGGAAAGCTGGCATCCTACATGCCTTGCAGCCAAAAAAACTAGTATTGAACCGATATTGTAACAAATCAATAAAGACTTTAAAAATAGTCCACATTTTAAAAAAATTTTTTTAATAAAAAAATAAAATTATTTCACCAAATTAGCTCTCAGGCTTCCCTGGCAGCTCAGAGAGTAAAGAATCTCCTATAATGCAGGAGACCTGGGTTTGATCCGTGAATTGGGAAGATCCCCTGGAGAAGGAAATGGCAACCCACTTTAGTATACTTGCCTGGAGAATTCCATGGACAGAAGAGCCTGACAGGCTATAGTACACGGGGTTGCAGAGAGTCACACATGACTGAGCGACTAACGCACACACACAAATTAACTCTCAGCAGGGAAATTATTGGATAAAAAATTAGGAATGTTATAGTTGTGGGTTTTTTTGGCCATGTGACTTGTGAGATCCTAGTTCCCTGACCAGTGATTGAACCCAGGACCTCAAGGCAGAAACACAGAGTCCTAACCAGTGGGAGCACCAGGGAATTCCCGATAGTTTCTTAATATATATTGAAAGTTGCTGTTTGCTAGCTTGGATTTTAAAAGTGTTTAAAAGACTTTTTCTATCTGATATTAAAAGAATTTCCATTTTGCCACACCCTTACCATTTTGGGGCACTATAATTAAACAAAGAATTTCCTGATTTGCTAGATTAAATTTTAATTAGCATTTCCTTATTAATGAATTTGAAGATTTTTTCTTTATGATTTTTTTTCCCTTTGAATTGTCTGTTGCTGATACTTTTCTACTGAGATCTTTGTGTATTTATTATTGACAAATGGTTTGTATCAGTACAGATTTCCTGTAGGTCATGAAAGTCAGTAATTATACAGTCAATTTGCTGCTGGGGCTGTTCTGCTAAAGAGTTTACTATATAAACATTTGTAGATTTCATTTTTGTCTTTTTCAAAGAAGCAAATCTTTATGTCTTAATGTAAGATGCTAAAATACGTTTTATTTTTTGAGAGTTAACTTTTTTCAATCATATCTTTTAAAGGAACTCCCACCTTACCTTGGCAAACTGGATGTCTCGTTTCAAAAAGGTAATAATTTACATTTGCAGACAAAATGCTTACACTAGCGTATTCATTTATGAATATACTAAGTGTATTCATTTATGCTGAGAATTAGAAATACATGTGTATTAACTTATGATAAGAAGTTCTAACTAAAAGTCTTCCCTCAAAGCTTGTTTGTACAGGCCTACAAATCTGAAATCTTGATGGTATCTAAACCTGAGATGATGATGCCCAAAGATTTATTAATGACTCATTCTATCTAAATTTAGTTCATTTAAGTCTGAATATTAATTATGAGAAACTCATATATTATTAGGGATACTTTGCACTTCTAAAGCTTCAAATTCTAGAATATTACTATAACTTGTAGTAAATAATCCATCATAAATAAGAAGAATGAAAAGAAATTAAAGGGACCCCTTTCAGATCCTTGCCAATTCTGTAATTTTTTCATTCTGTGTTATTTAGCTACTCCATATTTTAAATCAGTAAAAGAATTCTGTTAGTCGAATAAACCATCCATTTCCTAGTCATCTTCATTTTCTAATCAGCAACATAGTTGTTTTTTTTTCTTTTGAGGGAACATTTCCCACAAAGAGACATGTCCCTTGGTCCAATGTGTTAGTTACGTTAGGATGGAAAACACACCACCTCGAGTTACAGGTGCTGAGCGCCCTTCCCTTGACAATCCAACATCATGTTTTGAGTTGATTCACATGTAACTCAGGAAAACTGCATGATGTTCTTGTCATGGTCCTTGGTAAAGCTTGCATATAGTTGAAACCTTGGTTAAATGTCAAGGATCTGTTGATACTAATTTTCAAGAAGACCTGTAACCACTCTGTGAGCTAAACTTAAAATTGGCCAGTATAATTTCTCCTTGATTGAGAAACCTTGTTGTTGCTGTTGTTCAGTCACTAAGTCATGTCCAACTCTTTGCGACCCCATGAAGAAACCTTAGAGAGCCAAATAAAAATCAGAAACCTGTTTGCATGGGCTGTCTCTACAGGACGTTTCAATGTGATGTTTGTGGGGGTTTTTTTGACTTTGCCTTCCAAGTAAGTATCATTAAGCTTTTGCTGATTTGATGAAACACCTTTCATTCTTATAATTAGTAGGATTATAACTTGCAAAGCTGTTCAGTACTGGTGTCAATTGTGGACTTGGAAAAGTTAAGAAAATTTCCTAAGTGAAGTTTTTCCCAAGTTTTCCTTTATAGAGAGCAAAGCCAAAGCCTCACAAAGTTTATAAGATGCTTTGGAAAAAAAAAAAAAAATTTGTTCCCCTGGTTTTATATCTCCCAAATAAGTCATACAACTTTTGAATGGGAAGAGACCTCTGAAATCATCTAACCCTGTCTCCTCTTGTTAGAGAAAGTAAACTGAATCCTAAATGTGTAAATTTCCTTGATTAAGGTCATATAACAAGAAAATGACAGACCTGGGACTTGAAACTAGGTCTTCTCCTTACCAGGCCAGTGTTCAGCTATCTGTACTGCCCCTGTAGCTACAGAGTCTCTTCAAATAGCATGTTAGTAGCAATGCCATGTACTCTCAGATTTAATGATTAACAATAATTACCCTTCATTCATATTGTATTCAAGTCATATCATAATTAGCTTAAAGGCTGTGCCTCACACGTGAGGTTTTTTGTATTTGAAACAGACATATATGGTACTGTAAACACTTGACTCAGATTAGGCAGAAAGTTGTTCAGTGTTTTTCCTCTTCTGTTCCCCTGCTAGAACTGTTGTTTTCTTCAAATACTGGAGGAAGGGAGAGAAAGCAAAAGGGAGAGAGGGAATCAACTCTCAGAGGAATACAGATTTTAGGCCTCTTGCTTTCTTTGTGGTTCACAACTTAAGTGAGGAAGAATTGAGTGTTTTCTTTTTAAAGGTACTTTGATGTACCACAGGCTACATTAAAAAGTAAACTTAAAGAAGGAACATGAAAATGTGTTAACCAAAGGGTTTATTTTTATCTGTCCTGCTTACTTGAAAATAACCTCTTTTCCATGAAAATTACATAGTTTGGATCTAGATTTGACTGTAGTGATCTGTTTGAAAGTTCTAGTGTGCTCCAGAGCCACTTCATGTGTTCCATCCACCAGCACGTCCTATGGCACACTCTAAATGTAGCATTTATGTTTTCATGTTATTTTCCTCTTTCCCTTTTGGTAATATTTCCCCTCTAGTTATTCTCTGCCTGAACAATATTGGGGACAAACTTCTTCCTCCAACTCTTTATTCTGTGCTGACTGAGTCATCTAATTTAAATATCTTCATATCACTTTAGCACACATTCTCTTAGCATGTTTTCATTTCCTTTTTTCCCTCCCACTATTTGATTCAATATTATTCTTATTGTGTAATGGGTCATGTTGCTTTTCCAAAGTTAGTTTTGTCTGACCTTTTTCCAAGTTGGGATCCTTGCGTACATCTACTTAGGTGTGAATAGCTATTGTCTATGGTGATTCTTTCGACTGCAAAATTAGTTTTTCCACATTGAATAAGCTAACAAAAATTTAGCTAGAATGGCGTTGCCTAAATATAGCTTTCTATACTGATAGAAATGTCCTACATTTGTACTGTGTGATACAATAGTCAATAGCCACATGTGACTGTTGAGTACTTGAAATGTGGTTAGCATACCCGAGTAACTGAATTTTAAATTTTATTTCATTTTATTTATTTCTTTATTGCCACACCATGCAGCATGGGGGAATCTTAGTTCCCCCACTAGGGGTGGAACCCATGCCCCCTGTAATAAAACGGCAGAATTTTTAACCACTGGGCCACCAGGGAAGTTCCCTATTTCATCTTAATTTAAATAGCCCCATGTGGCCAGTGGCTGACATATTGGACTGTACAAATAGAACATCACGTTCAGACTTTTTAAATTATAAGTAACAGAGACCAGTTTATAGGACCATATCCTAGAGAGAGGATCATAATTAAACATTATGGGATCCTTGGGCACATAAAAAATCTCTTGCTTTATTCCATTGTTCTGCTTCTCTGAGGTCTTCTTTTACTATAGATGGATTTGGGGCATGTGGCAGGAATGTGATCACTGACAAGTGTAAATTCACATCCTGCCTGTACTGTGACCTTACTTATGAAAGGTTCTAGAGAAAGGCACTGATTGGCTAGACTTGGGTCATGTGTCCATCTTGAACTATTCATGTGGATAAAGGGACAGGCTGTTACGATTGGGCAGACCTAGGTCATTTGGCTACTTGTGAGAGTGAGTGGGGAGAAGGCCTGTTTTTGACAGCCCAATCAAAACAATTTAGAATGCAGCAGATGCAATTTTCCTAAGGAAGGAAGGCGTCTGGTTAGATAAAAACTATAGCTAAATTTTTGTATATTAACATAATTAATTTTTATAGTTCAGTTCTGTAGTCTAAGTCCAAACTCTTTGAGTTATCAGTACTAGAAATCCATCTGAAAATAGTTTAAGAGAAGTTTACAAGAATAATTTATTGTTTTCTCATAACTAAAAAGTCTAGAGGTTATATGCCTTCAAACATAACTGATTCCAGTTGCTCAAGCAATAATTTGTCTGTGTCTTATTTCCATTTCTTTATTCCATTTTCATCATGTTAGCTTTGTTCTCAAGCACATCTTCTTCACATAAAAATGGACCTCTGATAAGTTCAAAAGTACAGGATCCGTTTTAGGCAACATCTCCTGTGGTCCATATTTTTATGCTTGAAAGGTTATGTGCTTTCTCTGTGTCTGGGAGACAAAGCCAAATGATTAACAGTCCCATCAGAATGACCCAGAGCCCCATCTGAATTATAAGGCATAGTAAAAAGGCAGTAAGAATAGAATACAGAATAGACAAATGATAACATATTTTTTCTTTTTTTTTAATTTTCCCATTCCCATCTGCTTTTCACACGAGCCTGTGTTTTAAAAAGTTTTAGAACTTAGACTCAAATTACTTTTTTTGATATGCTTGTTTGTTTTGGTTTGCTGTACAATAAGGATGAAATAAAGGATCTTTCACAATTTTGTTACTCACGCATTAGTGGAATTGAAGTTTCAGATGGAAGGGGAAATTTTATAATAGTTATATAGTATGTATAGTATATTATATAAGTAATTAGAGCAAATGGAACTAAGGAAAGAATAAAATAACCCTCAGAAAATAAAAAGAATGATTAAAAATCCTCTTCTGATTTTTCGTGACTCAGTTTTCTTTGAATAACTGCATTGATATAATTCTTCAACCCATTACTGAATTAGCATGCATTTCCCTTGCCTAACCATATTATTCACAGTCTGAAAAATTTACTGATGATATCATAGCAAAACTTTAGAAACAATCTCAGTTTCCAGTAGTAAGGTCTAGGGGAAGAAAAATTTTTTTCTTCTATTCTTTTAGTTTCTCATCTAGACTCTGTAACAAAAAAGATTAACACGAGAAAAACAGAAGTTTACTAATGTGCAGGTGTCATGGAGGAAACTCAGGGATGAATACTCAAAGGTGTGGCTAGAACTTGAGTTTATATAGCATCTTAAACAAGCGAACAAAATCCAGTAAATTTTCAGAGAAGTGACAAGACAAAGGAAAAAAGGACTTTGAATGTCTAGAGTGGCAAATGGTGGGGAGGTAAATATGGGGGGTTGATGGAAGATAAAGACTAATCAGTAGTTTTTTATATAGAGTCCTTTGGTGCTGATAAGGGTCAAGGGTTGTTGCTTATTTTTTGCACAATTTAGTCTTGTTTTTAGGCATTGGGGGATGGGCATCGAGAACTTTTCTTGTATCTGCTTCTTCTCAATTGCCTCTGCTTCAGAAGATTCCTTATGCCAAAATGGCATATTTTGGAGTGACAGATTATGTTATCCTTCAAGGAGACTGGTTAAATTTTAAACCCTTAAATTTATTTAAAATAATAATTGCAGGATAGGATCCGTGGATTCTATCAATGTAAATATCATGGTTATGATATCATACTACAGTTTTGCTAAAGGTTACCATTGGGAAATCTGGGTAAACCCTGCATAAATCTCTATATTGTTTCTTAAAACTACATGTGAATCTACAGTTATCTCAAAAAATATAATGGAAAACTTTTAATCATAATCATAAATACAGTATACTAGCATTTATTTTTACTTATGTGAAAAGATCAAGTTAAAACCTGAAGGGACACTATATTATAACATCATCAGATTATGTATAGGGAAAAAAGAGGAGAGAAAGTACACCAAATGGTCTCAGTGGTTATATCTAACTTGTTGGATTTCTAGATGATTTTTCTTCTCTTCTTTATACTTTTTATCATTTTGTAAATGTCCTGTTATGACTGCATACTCTTAACTTTTCTAATCATCAAAAAAGTGATCTTTTAAAAATACATTTAAAAATCTTGCTTTCTCAGCATGCCAATGTGAAGGAAAAGATAACCGAATTCCATTACTGAAGGAAGTTTTTGAGGCCTTTCCTAACACTCCCATTAACATCGATATCAAAGTCAACAACAATTTGCTGATTAAGAAGGTACTTAAGGCATTGCCTCCTCTGAGCGTATTGCAATCCGATTTCACGAACTAAATACGGCTAGCGCAGGTGCCTGCATAGATTGATAATGTTCAAGGAAATGTGATACTCTAGGGACCAGCACTGTTTTAAATACTACCCTGGTAGAAGAGATCACTCTACTGTAGGAAAGCCTGTTTTCAGAGTGACTTGTCATGTCTCAGTCATGGATAAGTGTGAGTTCCTGTGAACCCCCATGGCTGTGGCATTTATGTAATTAACTTCTTCCAGTTTCACTTGTTTCATTTGTACTTAGTTTATGTCCAGTTACTAAACAGTTGTATTCTATTAGATAAATCATATAATGGTAGATGTAATTTCTTGTACTTTATGAAATAATCTGAATTTAATGATCAGTTCTTTCAAAATTTTATACTGTGCACCAGCAGATAGTTGTAATCCATTTTATAAGTAAAATCACGTAAGTGGATTTACAAAGAGTCACATGAATAAAATTTTGAATTTTCACATGTAGGTTTCGGAATTGGTGAAGCAGTACAGACGAGAACACATAACAGTGTGGGGTAACGCCAGCTATGAAATTGTAGAGAAGTGCTACAAAGAGGTAAGCTTCAAAAACAATACAGAATGGGAAAAAAAGATACAGAATGATCTATCTTTGTTGTTGTTATATGTCTATAAAAGTTAAGTAATTACAGTCATAATTTTTTAAAAATATCTTATTTCATATAGCCTTGTTACAAAGACAGATAGTATTGGATGGAAGCAGCTAACCAGAAGTTTACTAATAGACATAATGAATTTATAGATAGTAGGTTGAGTAGATAATGGACCTTTTTTTTTTTTTTTTTGATAATAGACCTTGCAATTAAGTTCACTATGATTAGACTGGCTCACAGAATTATTATTTTCACATGATAATATTAGTTGTTTGCCAACATGTTATTCATTTTATTATGTATATATGTGTGTCTTTTAGTGTCTGGTTTTTGTTAGGTAATCAAAATTTTTTTGCATAATTTTGAATGAAGGAAAGTATTTAGTCCTTCAACTTTACAACTTAAGCTTTTCTTTACATTACTTCCCAAATAGAGTTAAATCATGGTTATCAGGTTCAATTCAGTTCAGTTCAGTCACTCAGTCGTGTCTGACTCTTTGCGACCCCATGGACTACAGCACACCAGGCCTCCCTGTCCACCACCAACTCCCAGAGTTTACTCAAACTCATGTCCATTGAGTCGGTGATGCCATCCAACCATCTCATCCTCTGTCGTCCCCTTCTCCTTCAATCTTTCCCAGCATCAGGGTCTTTTCATACGAGTCAGCTCTTCGCATCAGGTGGCCAAAGTATTGGAATTTCGGCTTCAACATCAGTCCTTCCAATGAATATTCAGGACTGATTTCCTTTTGGATGGACAGTAAAGATTATCAGGTAGCATATTGAATTACAGCCATCCACCAATTGAAATGCTTCTGTTTGAAGAAACTATATCTATAAAAATTGGGTGTATTTTGAAATGGTACACTAAGCCTCTACAAGAAAATTTAGCTCATAGTCAGCTAAGAGGATTTGAAATACAAAGAGTTAAAAAATCTTAAGCATTGAAGATTCTCTTTCAGAATACAAGTGATGATGCAGTAGGAATATTATGACACAAGGTGCAATTCTGAAATACAAAGAATTCTTTTGAAAAGGCCTTCCTTCCTGGCAAAGAAGGAAAGCATAGATGCAAAATCAGCACCATTATAATTAAAAGTACAATCAAAAGTAATGAGGCTCTCATTAAGGCAAGGAATAAGTTTTATTTATCTGTGTACAAAAGGACCGAACAGAATAATCAATGGGCTGAGTGACTTCAGATCCCCAAGAATATAGAACTGAGACAAAAGCAAGATAATATACTGGAGACTTCATGACCTGCTGATCTTTTTGTGTGTGTGTTAGTTGCTCAGTCGTATCTGACTCTGCAACCCTATGGACTGTAACTGGCCAGGCTCCTCTGTCCATGGGATTCTCAAGGCAAGAATACTGGAGTGGGTTGCTGTTGCCTTCTCCAGGGAATCTTCCCGACCCAGGGATTGAACCTGGGTCTCCTATATGGCAGACAGATTCCTTACCATCTGAGCCACCAAGGAAGCCCCTTTTTACATCAATTTTTTCAATTTTTTTTTCAAATTAAAAACAGTGATAATAGCAAATGCTGGAGAAGATGAGGAGAAACTGCATCTCACATGCATTGCTAGTGGGAATGTAAAATAAAATAGCCACTCTTAATTCAATGAGTAGTTTCTTAGAAAACCAAACATACATTTAGCATATTAATCATCTAGCTTACTCTTGGGCATTTATCTCAGTAAAGTGAAAATGGTGCACATGAAATCATTCATTTAATTAAGGAGGTAGCAGGAGGGAATTCTCTGTTGTGATGGAGCAGTTCTGTGTCTTGACTGGTGGTGATTACACATACCTATACATGGATTACAGCTGCATCTAACTATACACATGCACAAATGAACACAAGTTTTTTTTTTTTAACACAAGTTTTAAAAACGCTGAAAACTAAGTAAGATTGACAGTCTAACAGTAATATATCACTGTCAATTCCTGGTTTTGGTACATCTGGTTATAGATGTGGCAGCTGAGTTAAGAATAAATGGGACTCTAGTACATTCTTACAACTTCCTGTGAGTTTATAATTATTTCAAAATAACATGTTCACTTTTGGCCCAGAATCACAGAACATTCCCCTTGATTCACGTATTTTTCTAGACATCTCTGGGCTTCTGTCATTTTAGAATTTAAAAACTCCCAAGATTTCAGCAGTAATTTTCAAACACCTAAGGAAGAATGTCTCAACAATAATTGTCATTTGTACTATGAACATGCTTATGTAATTCATGCATCTTTTATAATTCTTAAATTACGATGTATAAGAATTTCATATTAGCTCTTTAATTCCCAGATGCTAGAAGCTAAAAATATAAAAGAATGGGAGGATGGTGGAGTGAATTGGGAGACTGGGACTGACACATATATGCTACTATGTATAAGATAGGTAACTAAGAAGAACCTACTGTATAGCACAGGGAACTCTACTCAGTGCTCTGTGATGACCTAAATGGGAAAGAAATGTAAAAAAGAGTGGATGGAGACTCCCTGGTGGTAGTCCAGTGGCTAAGATGCCATGCTCCCACTGCAGGGGTCTGGGTTTAGTCTCTGGTCAGAGAACTGGATCCCGCATGCCACAAAAAACACCCCCTGTATCACAGCTAAGTAGCCAATAAATATATATTTTTAAGTGACTGAATGTTAAATAAAATATGTTTTTGCATGATTTTTTTCAATATATTTTATACAGAAACATTCAAATGTATTAAAATTTTTATTTGTTTTAAAGATAGACATGGGGGATCTGGGGGAGGGGAATATGGGGATTTGTTTAATATAAGTATAGAGTTTCAGTTTTGCAAGATGAAAACGTGAATATTTGCAACACTATTAACATATATCTGTATCATATCCTATTTTAAAAATATATATATGTATAGTTATTGAGTATGTAGAAGGTTACTGAATATTTCATATCATTATTTCTTTATCTCGTTCCATTAAATTTGATATGTTTAATCTCTGGTGATAGAGACTAGCACCAAGAGACAGGACTGGTGCTGCAGAAGCGGAGAGTGGAGAATGGAGAAGCTTGAGTATCGGTTTATACTGTAGGACTCCAGCATAGATCCTGACCTGTTTGTCAAGGACCAGTCATTTCTAAGTGTGGTGTATTTGGAAGTGGATGTTGATGATTTAGGGAATACTTTAAACAGATGTCAAGATACAGTCTTGGGAAATTTTGAAGGTTGTGCAATAATCCTCTGATATTGTTTGTGTCTTTTAGAATTCGGAAATTCCTATACTCTTCAGTTTACAACGCGTGCTGCTCGTTCTTGGCCTGTTCTTCACCGGCCTCTTGCCCTTTGTGCCCATTCGAGAACAGTTTTTTGAAATCCCAATGCCTTCTATCATATTGAAGTAAGTGATTACCCTGTTTTCATCAGTTAGCAATTACTGGAAAACTAAGACAAAGACTTAGAAAGATTGAAGATGGGAGGAGAAGGGGACAACAGAGGGATGAGATGTTTGGATGGCATCACCAACTCAATGTCCATCACCAACTCCCAGAGCTTGCGCAAACTCATGTCGATCGAGTTGGTGATGCCATCCAACATCTCATCCTCTGTCGTCCCCTTCTCCTCCTGCCTTCAACCTTTCCCAGCATCAGGGTCTTTTCCAATGAGTCAGTTCGTCCCATCAGGTGACCAAAGGATTGAAGCTTCAGCTTCAGCATCAGTCCTTCCAAAGAATATTCAGGACTGATTTCCTTAAGATTGACTGGTTTGATCTCCTTGTAGTCCAAGGGATTCTCGGATACTTCATAATTGTGTAACTTCTCTACTGGGTATAAAGCCTTGCTTTTCACACACTAATTTACTGTTTATACAAAGGTAAAAATGTATAAAACACTTGGAGCATTGCCTGGCAAAAAATAAGCACTCAATAAATGATAGCTTTTATCGTTAAATTATCTTTATCATTTGTATTTAACAAAGATGTTCATCTCACATGCTTAGAATGTCATTTCTAGCCGTAAATTTCTCTGGAGCTTCTGGGGAGATCATTTAAATGTGGTTTCACCTGCATGAGAACTTTTTTCATCCCCACAGAACTATAAAAAATCAAGCTGAACATAAGCAATCATTAGAAAATATCAGTAAGAAAAAGAAGTTGGTCAGCACTCTTGTACTCAGCATCTGTGTTTCATGCTTGTCTTCCAGTTTGAGTTTGTTAGTTATGTGTATGCTTATTTTGTCTATTCCTGATTATAATAGTATTTATTAGCAATTTCTGTAGCTGTTTCTTAGATGAAACAACAGAAATCGCTTCTTGTCTACAAATAAACTATTTTCATTTGCTAAATTAAAATAGTTCCTAGCCATTTATCCCTAAACTACTTCGCTTTCCTCTGGTCTAGAATGGCCTGTTGTGCTCTTGAGATCATCTCCAGGTGTTCCTTTTAGAAGAAAATGTTATTAAATTACAGATGTGAACAGATTTCATAGAATTTATTTTTTCTTTAAAAAGTGATTATGGATTAAGACAGCGGTAGAATATTGTTTGTATATTTTTTTAATGAAAGACAGTGGATACTTCCTAAGGCAACGTAATAGTTTGTGTTTAATGAGGTAATTAATATTTCAAGTTTTTTAATTCTTGGGATTCCTGAAATTGCGATTAGAACTTTTTACCTCGGGTAGAGTTAGGAGAATAGAAGGAGTTTATTTAGAAAGCTTCAAATAAAAACTGAAAAGAGAAAAAATTAAGGACTCCCTTGGTGGTCCAGTGGTTAAGAACCCATCTGCCAAGGCAGGGGACATGAATTTGATCCTGGTTGGGGAACATTCCAACATTCCAAGGAGCAGCTAAGCCCATGAACCATGACTACTGGGCCCACATGTCATAACTGCTGAAGCCCGCATGCCTAGAGCCCTGTGCCCTCCAACAAGAGGAGACACCGCAACAAGAAGCCCGCATGCCTAGAGCCCTGTGCCCTCCAACAAGAGGAGACACCGCAACAAGAAGCCCACATGCCTAGAGCCCTGTGCTCTGCAACAAGGGAAGCCACCGCAACGAGAAGCCCACGTGCCACAACTAGAGAGTAGTCCCTGCTTGCGGCAACTGGAGAAAGCCTGTGCATAGCGATGAAGACCCAGCACAGCCAAAAATTTAAAGATAGATTTAAAAATAAATAATAAATTTAAAAAAAAAGAATTTAAGTTGGGAAACTCAGAGTAATCCTAAGAGTGTAGACAAAAGGAGTTAGAAAGGAAACAAGAATCAAGATCTGGGGAGAATGAAAATCACTGTGCACTAGAACTCCAAAAGAGGCTGAACAGTCTTCACAGTAGAAAGACAACTAGTCAGAGAAGCCTCTGGGCACAGCCCGAAGTTAATGACACAGCTGATGCTCTCAGCATCAGAGAGGCTGAAGGAACTCATTGTAGGTCTGAAAGTCAAGTGTACTCTTTCAGTAGGAAAGATGTCTTAAAAGGATGGGCCTAGGTCTTCAAACATTGAAAGTGAAAGGAAAAAAATGTTTTTAGGGTTGTTTGTTTTTTTTTAATCTCATTTTTAACCCCAAATATCTTTTAGTACATAGTGAAGTTTGGCTATGTGTTTACATCTACTGCATACAAAATTACAGCAGACAAGGCAAGAGAAAAAGAGGCCTCACCAAAAAAGGAAGAAACATGGGTTCTGGGTATCTGAGATCTCCAGAAAGATAACTTTTAAATTTTAAACTTTGAAGAGTGTAGCAAAAAGTTAGCTTGAAATCATGAAAATAGAGAATCCAAATGGGCTTTGTTCTAATTTAATTTTGTCCTTTCCCAGATTTTAAGATAGGACACTGAAAGATGAACTCCCCAGGTCGGTAGGTGCCCAGTATGCTCCTGGAGATCAGTGGAGAAGTAACTCCAGAAAGAATGAAGAGATGGAGCCAAAGCAAAAACAACACCCAGTTGTGGATGTGACTGGTGATGAAAGCAAGGTCCGATGCTGTAAAGAGCAATGTTGCATAGGACCGTGGAATGTTAGGTCCATGAATCAAGAAAAATTGGAAGCGGTCAAATAGGAGATGGCCAGAGTGAACATCGACATTTTAGGACTCAGTGAACTAAAATGGACTGGAATGGGCGACTTTAACTCAGATACAGCCATGAAATTAAAAGATGCTTGCTCCTTAGAAGAAAAGTTATGACCAATCTAGACAGTATATTAAAAAGCAGAGACATTACTTTGCCAACAAAGGTCTGTCTAGTCAAAGCTATGGTTTTTCCAGTAGTCATGTAAGGATGTGAGAGTTGGACTGTGAAGAAAGCTGATGTCAAAGAATTGATCCGTTTGAGCTGTGGTGTTGGAGAAGACTCTTGAGAGTCTCTTGCACTGTAAGGAGATCCAACCAGTCTATCCTAAAGGAAATCAGTCCTGCATATTCATTGGAAGGACTGATGCTGAAGCTGAAACTCCAGTCCTTTGGCCATCTGATGCGAAGAGCTGACTCATTGGAAAAGACCCTGATGCTGGGAAGGATTGATGGCGGGAGAAAGGGACAACAGAGGATGAGATGGTTGGATGGCATTACCAACTCGATGGACGTGAGTTTGAGTAAACTCCGTGAGTTGGTGGTGGACAGGGAAGGCTGGAGTGCTGCAGTCCATGGGGTCGCAGAGTCAGACACGACTGAGCCACTGAACTGAACTGAAGCATATACCAAGTACAATCAAGGCACTGATTTTTGTTCTTGAACTTGTTTTATCACACTGATATATTCCTGTGTTTCTAATTTAAATTTTATTTTCCCTCAGGCTGAAAGAACCACACACCATGTCCAGAAGTCAGAAGTTTCTCATCTGGCTTTCTGATATGTAAGAATTTTAGTTTCTTGATATACAGATTATTGTTTTAACTCTTAAATATGATGCTTATAATCTAGAGCAGACTATGTGTAATTTGTAACCAGGATGAGTTGAACATTGACTATACAAATGAATGTGTATGAATCATTTAGAACTAGCTTAATTACTAGTCATGAAACCTTAAGAGGAATTGGGAGATAATCTCATCAAACTCAGGGGAAAACTGAGCACCTGGCTACCCAAAGTTAAATGATTTACGTGGCGTGTCAGTAGCAGACCTGGGATATATACCCGTCCCCTGCTACTTACTCACTGTTTCCACTAGCCTGCACTCAACAACATGGTGAAAAGAAGCATGTACAGCAACACAGCACATGTGAGAGTGTAGATTGACTAATGGCACATTTCTAAGGAAGAGCTACACTGAGACTTAACAGCAGGATGGAAGCCCCACCTGTACAGTGGGCATCTACTTTAGAGAAAATGCCTTAAAGTCTAAGACATGTTGAGTGTAATTTTAGGTAAAACCTACCTCCATATTGCTTTAAAATGGAATCTTGAAAAAAAATAAAATACAATGGAACCTTGGTCCAGTGGCTAAGACTCCATGCTCCTTTGCAACACAGAGGGACTGGGTTCACGCCTGGTCAGGGAGCCAGATCCCACATGCTGCAACTAAGAGGTCACAGCTAAAAAAAAAAAAAAAAATCCTACATGCCACAGCTAGGACCCAACACAGCCAAAGAAAAAAAGAAAATGGAACCTTGAATGCCTTGAATGCTTAAATAATAGTCGTAAATCACAACCATTTTTTTCCTTAGCTCCTCTTTCAGAGTTTGAAAACTAGTTTTATCTTTTCTCTGTGCCACAAGATTTATTCTTTTTTGCTTTATTCCTGATTTCATTTGTAGTTTTTAAAGATGCTGTTTTTGTTTTTTTTTTTTTGGCCCTGCCACATGGCATGCAGGATCTTAGTTCCCCAACCAGGGATTCAACCTATGCCCCCTAACCACTGGACCACCAGGAAATTCCCAAGGATGCATTTTAGCTGGTGTTAAATGCATATGGTTTTTCATTTCTGCTACTTAATCATTCTAATAGACTAAACAGAATAGAAATAATATGTATAACTTTTCAGTACAAAAAGCTTTCATCTTGCTCAAGTGACTTGTATTCTAAAAGTTCACTTTTTAAGTTATTTGGAGCTGGAAAAAAAAAAACTTTTTTTTCTTTATAAAGGATAGTGTAATTAATGAACATTACGTTTCTAAGATAACTCACAAAAGACTAATACACTTTGTAAATGGACTGTGACTGTATAGAATTTGACCCACGTTCACTGCCTTATTTTGATTTGGGAAGTTAGGAACACAGACTCCCTAGTTCTTTCTCATTCAGTACGGCGCCAGCAGGAGTAGTGAGGAAGCCTGGTCTCCATTGAGCTGCTTCAGGAAGAGTGGCAGCAAAGAGCAGAAAGGAGATCCAGCAGTTAAGATATAAACCCATCCACAACAGCTATTACTGCTTGAGGCCGTCCCTTGCTTCTAGCCTGAAACATCAGGATTAAATCCAAGAGGGGATTAGAAACTCTAAACTGACTGAATTAGAATTGAGGACTAATTGTAGTCCTTCCTTAGGACTAAGGAGTACCTAAATCTTTTATGCTCTTCTTTTCTAGTTTACTAATGAGAAAAGCTCTGTTTGACCACCTCACTGCCCGAGGCATTCAGGTAAGTTTTTGTAATGATGCATTCTAGAAAGAGCATAGTTTACCAGTTCAACACAAGTTTAGAGGGCAGTAACTTCTGACTGACTTGATTTGGTCCTAACTCTGCTGCTTTTACTGGTTCTCATATGAAGACCTTAAGCTCTGCCTTATAGTTAACAAGATAGTATTGGTGTTTCAGTAGCTAGAGTTCACCTATAGGTAGGTGAGAACTGAAGCCGGAGGGTGGGATAGTCATATTTAGTGAGCAAAGTGGAATTTGTTTAAAGGGCTCAATGATTTCTTAAAATTGCAGAGATTTTTGTTTTTGGCTTTTATTTGCTGCTGCTGCTTTCTTTCTTTCTTTCTTTTGCAGCATTTATTCCGAGGCCATAAGTTATTTATTTCTTCACTTTTTCCCTGGGTATCTTTTTCTTCTGTACAAGCTCCTCTTCTGGGTTAGGAACAATCATCTGTTCTTTTTCAGTAAGGGTCATCTCAGTGGGGCAGGGAGAGTTCATGTCTGGGCTGATCTGACCATGAGTTCTGTAAGTCCTACCCACGCCTTGGGAGATTTGCTCACCAGAATGTGCTCAGTGACCAGAGAATCTACATCTAGAGTCTACATCTAACTTTAAGTTCAGCATGACTCTGCATTTTTATGCATGTGCAGTAAAAATTCAGCACTCTTTTTGGGCCACTGACCCAGTGTCCAGCCCCGCTGTTTGGCCTGCACGTACCTAGCACCTCCACCATTAAAATGATGGAATGGCATGCACGTTGCTTCTGTAAAGTGACATCCTTCAAATACTTGGTGGTTTTCCAGATATGCATACCCTTAATGGCCTGGGCAGTTTCACAAGTGTTCTTAAAGGGAGCGTGAAGATTTGAACCTCTTGATTTACATGATTTTGTGGCGTTTTCTGGGTTAAGTGAATAGCAGACCATTTTTAGAGGTCACCTCAGACCGCTTACCAGAAAAACTTTAAATTGCAGGTTATTAAAAGGTTGTTTCTAAGTGTACTGAGATTGTAGTGGATGCATGCTAACATAAAGATAATTTGCTGTTTTAACATTTCTTCTTATACTTCTCATTTTTCTAATTTTCAGGTGTACATTTGGGTATTAAATGAAGAGCAGGAATACAAAAGAGCCTTTGATTTGGGAGCAACTGGGGTGATGACAGACTATCCAACAAAGCTTAAGGATTTTTTACATAATTTTTCAGAATAGAAAAGGACGTACTCAGAAGCATTCAAAGAAAACATGAAAAGACCTAAGAAAAAATTTTTTCATTTCCCTAAGCCATTTCCAGAATGGTAAAAGGTTTAATCAGTTAAGTGTTTATTACCTCATTTTTAAGCCTGTCTGAGAATGTAGAAACTATATATTGTATATTTATTTTAAACAATATTGCATATTTTACATTTGTAAATAGTTTGTTTAGAAAGATAATTGTTTATGAGATGTAAGTGGAAGATTATTGATCAAGATTTCTGTATTTGATGCAGTATTCTACTATCATAAGTAATTCTGAAATCAAAGGCTGTTGGATAAATTTGAAATTAGCCTTCACTGGAATAAGATCAACTAATTAGTAAGACAGAATTATTGAAGGTCATTACAGCTATTCAGGTTGTCTCATTATTTCTAGGTACACCTTAGTTAAAGGGGAAAAATGTTGTGGAAAGAGAGCTTGGAAATCAGTGATGTAATTATCTGACAAGTTGTACATTGTTAACAGAGGCAGACTCAGAAATAACTGAAAGTTTGTTACATGATCAGAAATAAAATCTCTAATCTGAATTCAAATTTCTTGGTTGTTGTTGTCAATAGGGACATTCTGTTTAGAATCTTTTTCAGGTGTGTAACAATTGCTGCTGTATTTCTTTTTTTGGTAAAAAGTAAAATTGGACTTAATAATTGTAAATTAAGATGCTAATAGTCAGATTTTTGTTTTCTCTAACGAAATGTACATTTTCCATTGTTAGCAATGACCAACTGTCTGGGCCTACATCTAGATTTTAAATAACATCTTGAGTCCTAATAATCATAACAAACTGATGAAAGTGCATATCATTGTGTCTAATACTTATAGGATAAACCACCTGCTCCTGATCTTTAAGAATTTATTCTTCTGAGTATTAAGTGGGAACAGAATTTCCCAAAGCATTAGACATCACTTTCTCAGATTTTCTAATGTGACTTCATATAAATCTGTTTATCATCTTTTTGACTTATTTTCATTATCTCTTTGGAAGGTAAATATAACCTGGAACAATAAGCATCTTAGACCTAGATTGCATCTCTCATTTGGACTTTGCCAGCTAACAGTTATGAAGGATAATCATACTGTCCCACCTGTCCCTGGATGACATAAGTAACATTTCTTTTTTGTTTAAACTGAAATAAAAATTTCAAAAACAAAAGAATTCATTGGTGTTTTCTTTTCTGCCGTTATAATTCCAAATATGCTTTATAATTTTTTTCCAGAATTTAATGAGGTGGTGAATTGATAATATAAGTAAACACACCTGAGAATTCTCTCTCATATAAGGAAAATAAAATATGGAAATACTTTTATGGTACATTGCCTCTTGGCATTTGAATAAATAACTTGGGCAGGTAATCCATTAAATCTGTCATTTTTACTTTCACTTATATAACATATG
This sequence comes from Bubalus bubalis, assembly GCF_019923935.1. NCBI lineage: Eukaryota > Metazoa > Chordata > Mammalia > Artiodactyla > Bovidae > Bubalus > Bubalus bubalis. The sequence goes on along the minus strand of NC_059159.1, from coordinate 52,985,190 downwards.
AGTATAGTTGCTAGAGATGCTTTTGATCATCATTGATATAATTCTTTTTTACAGTTTCCCTGTTCCAAATTTGCTTTGTTGTGATTCAGTTATGATGCAGTTCATATTATAGGACCAGCATATATTTTGTGTCAATCAGTAAAAGAGAAAGTACCCACTATAGTAAAGATGTTCAGAAAATCATGTTTTAAAAGTTTGATGATTTTATAGTCAAGGTGACTTCAATTCACTTAATAAAATTATAGTATCTATAACAACAGAGTTCACATTTGTCATCAGATAACATCTGAGCATTGCTTTTCTGATCAGGGCATCACATTTTAAAAGATGTTAAATATCCTTTCCTAATGAGACATACTGCTAGGCATGGCACACAGCATGAAGGCTAGAGAAGTGGTCAAAAGATATAATTAGATCCTTTTGCTGGAATAAAGGTGGCACTAGATTTGAGATAGATAGATATATGTATATATATATATATATCTCCCTGCTATAGGTCTAGTCCAGCATACCAACAGAATTCTAAATACATGCCAGTGGACAACAGTTGGCAGGTTGGTTTGAGGAAATATTACTTTGAAGTAGCAAGAGCTTCTCTGTAGGACTAGGTCTGAGGCATGTTATCAGGTAAAACAGGACACAAGTTAGCAGAACTAGGATCCAGAGCTTGGAAAAAACCTCATTTAATAGGACTGAAAGAACAGAGTATAACATTGGACTAATTAGAGGGTTAAGTTGGTAGTTCCAGAGCTGTTCAACTGCTCCTTTCTGGCCAGGACAGGTTCTAGAAATTGGGGTGGGGCCCTGGCTATAGGTGGCCATCTAGTCACCACAACTGTAGAGATAAAATCGCTGCAATGGGTTAGGAAAAGACAAAATATAAATCGTAGTGTGTTGCCCTAACTCTTGCCTGGAGAATCCCATGGGTGGAGGAGCCTGGTGGGCTGCAGTCCATGGGGTCGCGAAGAGTCTGACACAACTGAGTGACTTCACTTTCACGCATTGGAGAAGGAAATGGCAACCCACTCCAGTGTTCTTACCTGGAGAATCCCAGGGACGGTGGAGCCTGGTGGGCTGCCATCTCTGGGGTCGCACAGAGTCGGACACGACTGAAGCGACTTAGCAGCAGCAGTGTTGCCCTAAGCGTCCAGGAGCGAGCGACGAGAATGAGAGCAGAACACGAAATCTGGTGCAGTGGGTCAGGGGGCCTGCAGCCTCTGTTGGACTGAGGTGCAGAGTCCACTCTGAGTCCAGCTGTTACTCCTGATTGCAGACTACAAAACTTGCCTTGATCTATCTTTCCCAAGACACTGCACTGACATAGTCCAGATCTCCTTGTTTTCACCCCAGGCCGTTCCCTCGTGGGATGGTCTCGGGAACAGTCAGCAAGTGTGTAGGCGGTGTTCATACCTAACGCTGACCCGCTGTTCCAAGGTCCATGCTTTCATGACCCCAGTCATACTCCCTTCTGGGTCTGGCCTTGGGGTCTGTAAGAAGGCTATTATTCTAAGAAAAACATGAAAAATGTTTCTCATCATTGTTGATACATCATCAACACAGTTTCTTGATACATGCTGTTTTTCCAGGTGCCATTTCTATGAAATTTCTCAAGGCTGTGAGTGTACATTATTGGAAATTCCCACTACAGTAGTGTGTTCTAGTATGAGAAACCATTAACGCAAAATACAATATGAATGATTCTGCTTTGAGTTGTACAACATGGTGGCCCTGAAAAGGTTAAAAAAAAAAAAAAAGAGATCCACCATGGATAAAAGTAAAAATTTCCTTTTCAATTAAGGAGAGAGAGCCATGAATACGAGTTTGAAGAATTCATTGTGAATTGAAAGCTGTGTGTCAAGTAGGTGGCTAAACTTAAGACGTTAAGAACTGAAATGGCTGGGCAGTAATATAACATCATCATTTCAGTACCACAAGGAAAATGTAAATAGCAGTCAGAGGCTAGGCACCAAAACAAGATCAGGACTAAAGTGGTCAAGGAGGCAAAGAGTTCAGGATGCTGGGAACATACCAAGACAATTCATAAAGCTTAAGTGATGTTTAGCTTTCCTGCCTCTTTTGTATGTCACTGACAGGATAATGTTTGAAAAGTTGGGTCATCCTATAATCTGAAATAATGTAAGCCGAGACCAGATAATGGTCCAGACACCAGGTCAGAAGGCTATACAGATCCAATTAACATGAGATTGCATAAAAATTAATTTGGCAGTAGTTCACCAGATGGAAACTTGCAGCAATCCAGGCATGAAGTAATAAGGGTCCAGATGAAAGGGGTGGCCATGTAAGTAAGGAAACAATGCATCTACACATCTCTGTAAGGGAAGAAGTAGTAAGAGTTGGTGACTAGGTGAGTTTAAAAGGAGAAGGGGAAGTTCACTACTGACTCCAAAGCTGCTGGAAAATGGGGAACTTGGAGACGGAAAGCCGTTGGGTGGTAAAAATGGTATGTTTTGGATACTCTCTGAAATGACAGAAAATCATTTGAATTTCGGCATATTAGCCTTAAGGATGAAAGGATAGGTCTGGAAGAATAGATTTAGGGTTTTGTGTACATTTTAGGTACTGTGCAGCTGGCACTTTAGATGTGATTTTATATAGTTCCTTCTCGGTACTCTGCTTGCAATTTGAATAGGTTGCTATGCCACCAGAGGCTGCCTGCATTGTGAATAGCATGATTCATTCTATAGTGAGGTTGAATGATAACATTCTTTCCCGCTCATTCATGTCCTTTTCTTTCAAAACTCTATCAAAAAGTTTTCTTTTGATAGAGAACTCTTAGCAAAACAGGCACAGTAGTGTACATAGGTCAATATCAATCTCCCAATCCACACCCCTCGCCCCACCCCCACCAACTTGGTATCCAAACGTTTGTTCTCTACGTCTGTGTCTCTATTTCTGCTTTGCAAATAGGTTCATCTGTGCCATTTTTCTAGATCCAGCCTATATGTGTTAATATACAATATTTCTTTTTCTCTTTCTGACTTACTTCACTCTGTATGATGGTCTCATGTTTTATATTATGTGACTTTTACCACAATAAATAAATAAATGTTCTAAAAAAACAGCCATAATTTTAACTCATTGCTTATGAAAAATAATACAAATACATTGGTCTTGTCTGTCTACTAGTTATTTTTTCCTTCTTATTGTATGTATAGAGTCTTCTCTTGTGTTGTTGGAAGAGGGTGTTTGTTATGACCAGTGCATTTTTCTTAGCAAAACTCTATAAGTCTTTGCCCTGCTTCATTCCGTATTCCAAGGCCAAATTTGCCTGTTACTCCAGGTGTTTCTTGACTTCCTACTTTTGCATTCCAGTCCCCTGTAATGAAAAGGACATCTGTTTTGGGTGTTAGTTCTAAAAGGTCTTGTAGGTCTTCATAGAACCGTTCAACTTCAGCTTCTTCAGCGTTACTGGTTGGGGCATAGACTTGGATTACTGTGATATTGAATGGTTTGCCTTGGAAACGAACAGAGATCATGCTGTCATTTTTGAGATTGCATCCAAGTACTGCATTTCGGACTCTTTTGTTGACTATGATGGCCACTCCATTTCTTCTGAGGGATTCCTGCCCGCAGTATTAGATATAATGGTCATCTGAGGTAAATTCACCCATTCCAGTCCATTTCAGTTCACTGATTCCTAGAATGTCGACATTCACTCTTGCCATCTCTTGTTTGACCACTTCCAATTTGCCTTGATTCATGGAACTGACATTCCAGGTTCCTGTGCAATATTGCTCTTTACAGCATCAGACCTTGCTTCTATCACCAGTCACATCCACAGCTGGGTATTCTTTTTGCTTTGGCTCCATCCCTTCATTCTTTCTGGAGTTATTTCTCCACTGATCTCCAGTAGCATATTGGGCACCTACTGACCTGAGGAGTTTCTCTTTCAGTGTCCTATCATTTTGCCTTGTCATCCTGTTCATGGGGTTCTCAAGCAAGAATATTGAAGTGGTTTGCCATTCCCTTCTCTAGTGGACCACATTCTGTCAGAATATGCACTGGTCATAACAAACACACTCTTCCAACAACACAAGAGAAGACTCTATACATGGACATCACCAGATGGTCAACACCGAAATCAGATTGATTATATTCTTTGCAGCCAAAGATGGGGAAGCTCTATACAGTCAGCAAAAACAAGACCAGGAGCTGACTGTGGCTCAGACCATGAACTCCTTATTGCCAAATTCAGACTTAAATTGAAGATAGTAGGGAAAACCACTAGACCATTCAGGTATGACCTAAATCAAATCCCTTATGATTATACAGTGGAAGTGAGAAATAGATTTAAGGGCCTAGATCTGATAGATAGAGTGCCTGATGAACTATGGAATGAGGTTCGTGACATTGTACAGGAGACAGGGATCAAGACCATCCCCATGGAAAAGAAATGCAAAAAAGCAAAATGGCTGTCTGGGGAGGCCTTACAAATAGCTGTGCAAAGAAGAGAAGTGAAAAGCAAAGGAGAAAAGGAAAGATATAAGCATCTGAATGCAGAGTTCCAAAGAATAGCAAGAAGAGATAAGAAAGCCTTCTTCAGCGATCAATGCAAAGAAATAGAGGAAAACAACAGAATGGGAAAGACTAGGGATCTCTTCAAGAAAATCAGAGATACCAAAGGAACATTTCATGCAAAGATGGGCTCTATAAAGGACAGAAATGGTATGGACCTAACAGAAGCAGAAGATATTAAGAAGAGATGGCAAGAATACACAGAAGAACTGTGCAAAAAAGATCTTCACGACCCAGATGATCATGATGATGTGATCACTGACCTAGAGCCAGACATCCTGGAATGTGAAGTCAAGTGGGCCTTAGAAAGCATCACTACGAACAAAGCTAGTGGAAGTGATGGAATTCCAGTTGAGCTATTCCAAATCCTGAAAGATGATGCTGTGAAAGTGCTGCACTCAATATGCCATCAAATTTGGAAAACTCAGCAGTGGCCAGAGGACTGGAAAAGGTCAGTTTTCATTCCAATCCCAAAGAAAGGCAATGCCAAAGAATGCTCAAACTACCGCACAATTGCACTCATCTCACATGCTAGTAAAGTAATGCTCAAAATTCTCCAAGCACACTTCAGCAATATGTGAACCGTGAACTTCCAGTTGTTCAAGCTGGTTTTAGAAAAGGCAGAGGAACCAGAGAACAAATTGCCAACATCTGCTGGATCATGGAAAAATCAAGAGAGTTCCAGAAAAACATCTATTTCTGATTTATTGACTATGCCAAAGCCTTTGACTGTGTGGATCACAATAAACTGTGGAAAATTCTGAAAGAGATGGGAATACCAGACCACCTGATCTGCCTCTTGAGAAATTTGTATGCAGGTCAGGAAGCCACAGTTAGAACTGGACATGGACCAACAGACTGGTTCCAAATAGGAAAAGGAGTATGTCAAGGCTGTATATTGTCACCCTGTTTATTTAACTTATATGCAGAGTACATCATGAGAAACGCTGGGCTGGAAGAAACACAAGCTAGAATCAAGATTGCCAGGAGAAATATCAATAACCTCAGATATGCAGATGACACCACCCTTATGGCAGAAAGTGAAGAGGAACTCAAAAGCCTCTTGATGAAAGTGAAAATGGAGAGTGAAAAAGTTGGCTTCAAGCTCAACATTCAGAAAACTAAGATCATGGCATCTGGTCCCATCACTTCATGGGAAATAGATGGGGAAACAGTGGAAACAGTGTCAGACTTTATTTTGGGGGGCTCCCAAATCACTGCAGATGGTGACTGCAGCCATGAAATTAAAAGACGCCTACTCCTTGGAAGGAAAGTTATGACCAACCTAGAGAGCATATTCAAAAGCAGAGACATTACTTTGCCAAGAAAGGTTCGTCTAGTCAAGGCTATTTTTTTTCCTGTGGTCATGTATGGATGTGAGAGTTGGACTATAAAGAAGGCTGAGCACCAAAGAATTGATGCTTTTGAACTGTGGTGTTGGAGAAGACTCTTGAGAGTCCCTTGGACTGCAAGGAGATCCAACCAGTCCGTTCTGAAGGAGATCAGCCCTGGGATTTCTTTGGAAGGAATGATGCTAAAGCTGAAACTCCAGTACTTTGGCCACCTCATGCGAAGAGTTGACTCATTGGAAAAGACTCTGATGCTGGGAGGGATTAGGGGCAAGAGGAGAAGGGGACGACAGAGGATGAGATGGCTGGATGGCATCACTGACTCGATGGACGTGAGTCTCAGTGAACTCTGGGAGTTGGTGATGGACAGGGAGGCCTGGCATGCTGCGATTCATGGGGTCGCAAAGAGTCAGACACGACTGAGCGACTGATCTGATCTGATTGTATGTATATCATCCCATTAAAATTCCTGTGTCAGTCCTACATGTGGGTGGTATTATTCTGTCCTTTTTAAAAAGGACTGGAGGCTAAATGCCTCTCCAATTCACAGTGCTAATCAGAGTCCAATCTGATACTCAAACCCATGCAGTCTGACTTCAAACCATCTGAGTCTAATCACTGTTTCACTTTGTGTTTCTAAAATCTTTTGAGTCTCATAATCTGGAGAAATGTGTGCAGATATTTGGAAACAAATATGCATGGACTAGTTTTTCGTTTCTTGAAGCCCTGAGACTGGGCCTTCTGCTGGGATGGTTATGCTAACACGGGACTGAGCAAGTATAGCTGAGCAGGTTTCACAAATGTTGTTCCACTTTTTTTCTGTTTCCTATGTGAGTTTCACATAAATTTTGACTTACAAAAAGAAGTTTCCTACAAAAAAAATTTTTTGTTTGCTTCTATAATCTTTGATTGAAGATCTTTCTCTCTTCAGCCATAAGTAGAACCTCCTTCTCTTCTTTCCTCATTCTAAGCCTTTTTTCAATCAGTTCCTCAAGGATTTATGGTCCTTTATGGTCAAAAACTTTTCAAGAACATTCAGTGAGTTGGGGATATGAACAGGTAATTCACAAATAGAAAACATCAGCAAACAAAAAAAAAGTTTCACCTCGTCAAAAACCTATAAATTAAAATGACATTGAGTAAGATATCCATTTCTGACTCTTACAAGGGCAGGAGTGAAAGCCTGTGAAAACAGGCACTCATGAACTGAAGGTGGGAATATAAATTGCAGAAAACTTTGAGGATCAATTTGACAGTATCTTTAGATATATCCTTTCATTCCAAAATTCCATTGCTAGGAATATACTATGAAAATAACAGGATAAATACCCAAAGGAACACATGCATAGTGAAAAATCAGAAACAACTTAAATATGCAACATGAAGGGACTGGTTGCATAAATTATGGTAAATCCAAATAATGATATTATTAAAATATTGATGTCCTATACTGATGTAAGATATTATTAAGTAAAAAGACTAAATCATAAGACCATATACTCTGTGATCAAAAAATATTTATATATATCCATTTAAAAAGTCAATGATAGCTACCCAAGTGTTAGTCGTGGTTTTATGATGATGGAATTATGAGTGACTTATTTTTACTTGTCTAAATCTTCTAATTTTTCTACAACTGAGATTAACTTTTTCTTTTTTGGCTGTGCCTGGACATGCAGGATCTTAATTCCCCACCAGGGATTGAATCTGTGCCCCCACATCGCAAGCACAGAGTTTTAACCACTGTTTTATTTTTAAAATAATTTTTTTTAAAAAAAAAACCCTTTATAGCTAATACAGAATTGTTTGATGTTCAGGCCTTAGCAGATGACTCTTCTCCAAATTCTTGAGGAGAGAAACATTTAACTGCCAAAAAATCCAGATTGTCTGCTTAAACACTTCTTTCCAACAAATCAGGAAAGAGGGATTATGGCTTTGCTTTGGATATGATCCAGAAATTATCTGGACCTTTTTTAAAAATTAATAATTCCACAACTCAGAAACATTTTTTAAATTAACTTTTTGCTTTATTTTCTTTGATTTTTTTATAGTACATAGTTTGGGAAGTTTCTTTTTTAATATTTATTTTTTACTTATTTGGCTACACTGGGTCTTAGTTGCAGCACATGGGATCTTTTTAGTTGCTGCATGCAAACTCTCAGTTGTGCCGTGTGCGATCTAATTCCCTGACCAGGGATCAAACCTGGGAGCCCTGCGTTGGAAACACAGAGTCTTAGCCACTGGACCACTAGGGCAGTCCTGCTTTGGGGGATTACACATGGTCTATTTTTTTTTTTTCCTTTGGGCAATTTATTTATGTATTTATTTATTTTTTTTTAATTTTATTTTATTTTTAAACTTTACAATATTGTATTGGTTTTGCCAAATATCGAAATGAATCCGCCATAGGTATACATGTGTTCCCCATCTACACATGGTCTTGATCACACCATATATGTACTTTTCAGGGTTTTTTTTTTTTCTGCTTAATATCACATGAACAGTTTCCCATGTTATAAATTCTGTTTTAAAAAAGTAGAATGCCATTTAAACAAGTAGATGTGCCATGATTTACTGAACTATTTCCCTGTCGTTGGAAATTTGTTTCCAATTATCCATATTATAAATAATGCTGTGATGAACATTCTTATATACTAATATGGGTATCTCACTCCCTCAGTTCAGTTCAGTCGTTCAGTCATGTCCAACTCTTTGCAACCCCATGAATTGCAGCACGCCAGGCCTCCCTGTCCATCACCAACTCCCAGAGTTCACTCAAACTCATGTCCATCGAGTCAGTGATGCCATCCAGCCATCTCATCCTCTGTCGTCCCCTTCTCCTCCTGCCCCCAATCCTTCCCAGCATCAGAGTCTTTTCAATGAGTCAACTCTTCGCTTTAGCTTTAGCATCATTCCTTCCAAAGAACACTCAGGACTGATCTCCTTTAGAATGGACTGGTTGGATCTCCTTGCAGTCCAAGGGACTCTCAAGAGTCTTCTGCAACACCACAGTTCAAAAGCATCAGTTCTTCGGCGCTCAGCTTTCTTCAAGTCCAACTCTCACATCCATACATGACCACTGGAAAAACCATAGCCTTGACTACACGGACCTTTGTTGGCAAAGTAATGTCTCTGCTTTTGAATATGCTCTCTAGGTTGGTCATAACTTTCCTTCCAAGGAGTAAGCATCTTTTACTTTCATGGCTGCAATCACCACCTGCAGTGATTTTGGAGCCCAAAAAAGATAAAGTCTGACACTGTTTCCACTGTTTCCCCATCTATTTCCCATGAAGTGCTCACTCCCTCACACCCAAACAGTCATGAGATCCTAGATATAAAATATATTTACTTCTTTTCAACCCCACTGTCACCATCCTTTTACAGGCCACCATCATCTCTAGACTGGAACAATACAACTTCTTTCTTTTTCCTAATTTTGAAAGTGAAAGTGAAAGTCGTTCAGTTGTGTCCCACTCTTTGCGACCCCGTGGACTATATAGGCCATGGAATTCTCCAGGCCAGAATACTGGAGTGGGTAGCCTTTCCCTTCTCCAGGGGATAGTCCCAACCCAGTGATTGAACCCAGGTGTCCTGCATTGTGAACTGATTCTTTACCAGCTGAGACACAAGGGAAACCCAAGAATACTGGAGTGGGTAGCCTATCTCTTCTCCAGTGAATCTTCCCGACCCAGGAATTGAACTGGGATCTCCTGCACTGCAGGTGGATTCTTTACCAACTGAGCTATCAGGTTTTAATGTAATTTATTTCAAATAGATAATATAGTCACTGGTTCATAGAGTACAAAAGGGTATAGAGTGAAATTCCTCTTTCCCCTTCCGATCCTCCAATCACTGAATTCCCTCTCCTGAGGAAGTAGGAAATCAATATTATCACATATTTATCAGTAGGTATTTACCAAGCAACTCCTATAGGTCAGTCACTTATTAGACCTGGAGCTATTAATATAATGGTAAGCAAGATGTATGGAAATAGTATATAGACTCATAGATCTTACATTCAGTTTGAGAATAAAAACAAAAATTAATTTCAACTGAAGCAAATATTATGAAGAACATAAACAAGGGACTGAGACAAGGAATAACAAGTCAAGTTTATTCTAGGTAAAATGGTCAAGGTAGCCCTCATTGAGGACGTAGCAATTACTCTGAGATCTAAAGCAAGAGGAATGGACCAATTAAAGAACAGGAGGAAGAGCACTTTGAGCAGATGGAAAAGCTTATGCAAAGGCCCTGAGGTGGGAAAAAGCTTGGTGGGTACTAAGAATAAAAAGAAGAGGAGAGAGAAGGGGCTTCTTTGGTGGTCCAAGTGTTAAAAATCCACCTGCCAATTCAGGGTACCTGAGTTTGATCCCTGGTCTGGGAAGATCCCACATACCACAGGATGTCTAAACTCAGCAGAGTCCATGTTGCGTAACAAGAGAAGCCGCCACAATGAGAAGCGCATGCACCACAACTAGAGAGAAGCCCCAGGAGCAACGAAGACCCAGCACAGCCAAAAATTATAAATAAACAAAATACTTGTTAAAAAAAAAAAAAAAAAGAGGAGAGGGATAGAACTTAGTGAAGAGATTGGCTTTGGCTTTTCATGGGAAGAAGACCCTTCCTCCATTGTAAATGGAAAGAACGAAGGGACAAATTGAAAGTGCAAATAAAAGCCCAGCTTTGTTCTTTGTTGGTGGGAAGATTAGAGTTTTCATCCAATGGTTTCTAATTTCTTGATGACAGATGAGCCAAGGTCTTTGCTAAAACTGAGAATGGAGAATGGGGTGCAAAAGTTTTGAGAAAACAGGAGGCTTTCTGTCATAGTCATCTTGGGAAATGGGAATGTGTTCCTATTAGAGAAACATAATGGGGCTCTTGGGATGCTCTGAGTGCTAACTTGAGGCTTGAGATTCTGCCTTGGACATGAATTCGGCTGTCATTTTTTGAGTCACCAACAAAAGAGTTGATAATTTGAATTAGGAAAAAAAAAAAACTCTTGAAGAGAGTAAGTGGGGAAAGAGGGAGGTGAGCGTTACGCCTTAGAGTATGCTCAGAGAGAGAGTGGGGACTGAGAAATAAGAAGTAGAGAAGCACAGTGTCCTCAACCACAGGAAAGCAAAGAAGTTAAGAAAGAAAGTGTTGGGAATTCCCTGGTGGTCCAGTGGTTAAGACTCCACACTTTCACAGCTGAGGGTCTGGGCTGGATCCCTGGTCATGAAACTAAGATCCTCTTAGCTGAGAAGTAGAGTTTAAAAACAAAAAGGCCTAAATAATTTTTAAAAATAAGAAAGTGGTGGGCTTCCCTGGTGGTTCAGCAGTAAAGAATCCACCTGCCAATGCAGGAGGTACTGGTTCAACCCCTGATCTGGGAAGATCTCACGTTCTGCAGGGTCACTAACCACAAGTGTGCCAACTTTCGAGCCTGCGCTGTAGAGTGTGGGAGCTGCAGCTACTGAGCCCACACGTGGCAGCTCCTGGAGCCCATGCATCCTAGAGCTTGTGCTCCACGAAAGAAAGCAACACAGTGAAAAGCCCTCACACAACTAGAGAGGTGCCCCTGCTCACCACAACTAGAGAAAAGCCCACACAGTGCCAAAGACCCAGCACAGCCATAAAAAATAAATTCATAAACAAGAAAGTGGTTATCAGCAATGTCCCTATCAGAACATTGAGGTCTAGGAAGGTGAGGGCTGGACAGGATGACTGCATCTGGTTTAAAAGGAGGCCTCCTAACTGGGGTTCATTCATGCCTAGAGTTGATGGAACTGATACCAGACTGCAAAGGGATGAAGGGGGCTGAATGGGAGGCTGATAAAGGTGAGCCACGTATGCAAAGAAACTGGAGAACCAAGACACTTGAAAAGGCAGCAGTGTCAAGCGAGATATGTCCTGAATGAAGAGGTTTATAAATGTGTAAAAAGCAGAAGGAGCTAGTGGAGACAAGCTGGAAATATTGGAGAGAAGAAGACGTGAGCAAAGATCCTTTTCAAGACTAAATAGGCTGTAATTTATTCAACAAATATTTATGAACGCCTGGCAGGCAAGGAGCCTGGATGATAGATATATGTGAACCATGTAGAAAAATTCTTGCCTTCCTTGGTGTGCACGGTCTAGTTAGCAGCTAATCAAGAGCTGAGAGAAGAGGAGGGAAAGGTGTCTTTCTCATACTTGAAGGTGGCCTGGGAGTATAAAACACTGGGAAGTTTTGCACTGATTAGAAAATAGGAGAACTAAAGGTAGTGTATTAGTCTGCTCAGGCTGCCATAGCAAAATACCACAGACTGGGGGCCTTGCATGACAGAAATTTATTTTCTGAGGCTGAAAGTACAAGATGAAGGTACCAGGAGGTATGGGGGTAGGGGAAGGGCAGTGTGCTTCCCTGGTGGTCCAGTGGTTAAGAATCCACTTGTCAATGCAGGGGACATGGGTTCGATCCCTTGTCCGGGAAGATCCCACATGCTCTGGAGCTACAGAGCCCACACACCACAACTACTGAAGTCCTACAGCCCGGAGCTCGTGCACCGCAAGAGAAGCCGCTGCCATGAGACGCCTGCGCACCGCGACCCAAAGTAGCCCCCACTCGCCGCAACTAGAGGGACTGAAACAGGAAATCAAGTCTGGCCAGGGATTGTCAGAAACTGCTGTGTATCTCCCAGTTTCCTAGAATACTTACTTGGAAATGTACATAGACAGCTGAAACCAAATAAGCCTATAGGTTGCTAGAGAAGGGGGGCGGGGAGCCCAACCAAATGCCTTTTTTAAAATTTTAATTCAAATTAAGCTTCAAGTAACAGTGAGTTCAAAAGTTTTGATAATATGTTACATTTATATAACTATTTAGATTTTATTTACTTTAACATACATTTTATATTCTCATGTGTTTCTCACAATAATCTGGTAGAGTAGTTGATACTACAATATCAAATCTCCATTTCTTAGATGAAACTGAAACTGGGGGAATTTATAAAGTCAGCTAGAATTGATGTGATTGGGTCTTCTTAACTTTTGTGCGTGCTAAGTCACTTCCATCGTGTCCGACCCTTTGCGACCCCATGGATTATAGCCCACCAAACCCTTCTGTGCATGGGATTCTCCAAGCAAGAATACTGGAGTAGGCTTCCATTTCTTTCTCCATCTTAACCTTTGTACCCATTCTGATTTTTTTTAATTTATCTTCAATTCACTATTCAGTGCTAAGAAAAATATCAAAAACCAGATAAAGGGGAGGTTGTATTATGATCCTACGAAAAGTAAAATTTCCAAATAAAAGCTGCAGAAAAGAAAATTTCCACACATCAAATGTATGTATTGATTTTTTTTTAATTGGAGTATAGTTGATTTAAAATGTTGTGTTAGTTTCTGCTGTATAGGAAAGTGAAACTGTTATTCATATATCTACTCTTTTTTTAGATTCTTTTCCCATATAGGTTATTCCAGAGTATTAAGAAGAGTTCCCTGTGCTATACAGTAGGTCTTTATTAGTTATCTATTTTATATGTAGTAGTGTTACTTAAACAGTGTGATGTGGAGATAGGAATCAATAATTGATGTTCTATCAGTGACCAAAACCATTAAACATGGAAGCAGATGGTAGCTTTCCATCTACCACCACTTTTCTGAGAAATTCAGAGATCTCAGATAAAAATAAAAACTAACATTAAACATTTTGTGAATCTAAGACCCAGGATTGACAACTGTTAATATTTTATTACATATGCTTTAATTTTTTCTAGCAGAAGAAGTCAAACCTTACAGGTAAAATGCTACGGGATCCCTATGCCTAGCTGGAGTCTCCTTCCTGCTTGGCCAGTGGGGAGCCCCAGTATGAGACGAGACAGAGCAGAGAGAGTGCATGGTATTGCTCTCAGGTTCCTTTCCATAAAACCAATTTGGGCTGGCTGTGTCCTTTGTCTGAAGGGCAAGCTTACTTCAAGGTGGCTCTGTCTCCAGAACCCTTTCCTCTCAGGTTCCAGTAGCAGCTCCAAGCTTTCTTCATTCTATGGGTGGTAAGAGCACCATGACTAGTCCTCGGACGTTTTACTATCCTTGCGGTTTCCTCATACCTTTGTAAATTATCTCTCATTAAACAATACTCAGACTAGTCTAATTTGACTAGACATGTTTCCTATTTGTTCCCTGACCGATTCACCTGGGAAGTTAGTCAGAAATGCAGATTTTCAGACTTCCCTGGTGCTCCAGTGGTTGAGAATCCACCTGCCAATGCAGAGGACACAGGCTCTTCGTCCCGGAAGATTCCACATGCCTCAGAGCAATTAAGCCCGTGTACCACAACGACTGAGCCGGAGCACCCTAGAGTCCGTGCTCCCAGCAAGAGAAGCCACCACGATGAGAAGCCCACACACCGGAACAAAGACTATCCCACGCTCGCTGCAACTAGAGAAAGCCGAAGACCCAGCACAACCGAAATTTAATAAATGAATATTTTCAATGCAAAATGTCAAGGCTTCCCCCCACTTTCTTTTTTTTCAGTAAAGTAACTTAATAAATTTTTTATTTTATTGAAGTATAGATGATTTACAGTGTGTTAATTTCTGGTGCAGAGCAAAATGATTCATATATATATATATATATACATATTCTTTTTCATATTCTTTTCCATTATGGCTGATTACAGGTTGTTGAATATAGTCCCCTAGGTTATACAGTAAGGCCTTTTGGTTTATCCATTCTATATGTAACAGCTTGCTTCTACTAATCCCAAACTCCCAATCCATCCCTCTGCTCCTCCCCTGCAGCCACTATGTCTGTGAGTCTGTTTCTACTTGATAGGTAAGTTTATTTGTGTCATATTGTAGATTCCACATATGAGGGATCTCACATAGAATTTGTCTTTCTCTTTCTGACTTCATTTAGTATGATGATGTCCAGGTCCATCCATGTTGCTGCAAATGGCATAATTTCATTCCTTTTATGGCTGAGTAGTATTCCATTGTGTGATCTATGGCACATCTTCTTTAGATATTCATTTGTCAATGGACATTTAGGTTTTTTCTGCTACTGCTAAGTCGCTTCAGTCGTGTCTGACTCTGTGCGACCCCATAGACGGCAGCCCACTAGGCTCCCCCGTCCCTGGCATTCTCCAGGCAAGAACACTGGAGTGGGTTGCCGTTTCCTTCTCCAATGCATGAAAGTGAAAAGTGAAAAGGAAGTCGCTCAGTTGTGTCCAACTCTTCGTGACCCCATGGACTGCAGCCTACCAGGCTCCTCTGTCCATGGGATTTTCCAGGCAAGAGTACTGGAGTGGGGTGCCGTTGCCTTCTCTGAGGTTTTTTCTGGGTTTTAGCTATTGTAAATGGTGCTGCTGTGAACATAGGGATGCATGTGTCTCTTCAAATTACTTTTCTCCAGATATATGCCCAGGTGTGGGATTGCTGGATCATATGGCAAGTCTACTTTAGGCTTCTTGAGGAGCCTCCATACTGCTTTTCCATAATGGCTGCACCAATTTACATTCCCACCAACAGTGTAGGAGGGTTCCCGTTTGATTAGATTCTTTCTGTACCTAAGCTTTTTAAATGTTATGTTAACTCTTTCATTGACCAGTTTGAAAACCAACCTTACTGTTTTTTTAATTTATTTTCCTTTAAAAAAAAAATAGACTTGGTTTTGTTTGAGCAGTTTTAAGTTCACAGACGATCAAGCCAATAGCGTAGAACGCTCTTATATACCCTTCTTCCCTTTCTCAGTTTCCCCTGCTGTTAACACCTTGCATTGTTGTTGTTCAGTCACTCAGTCATGCCTGACTCTTTGCGACCTCATGGGCTGCAGCATGCCAGGCTTCCCTGTTGTGCACTATCTCCCGGAGCTTGTTCAAACTCATATTCATCAAGTTGGTGATGCCATCCAACCATCTCATCCTCTGTTGTCCCCTTCTCCTCCTACCTTCAATCTTTCCCAGCATCAAGGTCTTTTCCAATGAGTCAGGTCTTCCAGGAAGTGGCCAAAGTATTGGTGCTTCAGCTTCAGCAACAGTCCTTCACTTAATTCACTTAGTTATTCATTCAGTCAACAACTCTAAGTGCCCCCATGTGCCTGTCATTGGGCCAGGTGTTATGTATACAGAGGTAACAAGACACAGTTCCTGCCCTTAAAAGAAGATATTCAATTGAGAGGGAAGCAACTTAATCATGGCTAATTAGGATGCGATAGAAGATTGAGGCGGAGAAGGCAATGGCACCTCACTCCAGTATTCTTGCCTGGAAAATCCCATGGATGGAGGAGCCTGGTAGGCTGCAGTCCATGGGGTCACTAAGAGTCAGACACGACTGAGCGACTTCACTTTCACTTTTCACGTTCATGCATTGGAGAAGGAAATGGCAACCCACTCCAGTATTCTTGCCTGGAGAATCCCAGGGACGGGGGAGCCTGGTGGGCTGCTGTCTATGGGGTCGCACAGAGTCGGACACGACTGAAGCGACTTAGCAGCAGCAGCAGCAGCAGATTGAGGAAGCAGGTAGCAACTTCAGTGACCAGGGAAGGCCTCTCTGTGGAGGTGGCATTTCAGCCTGAAGCGTGAGATAAAGCCTGAGGGAAGAGTGCTTGTGGCAGAGGAAACGACAAGTGCAAAATGTGGGAGAGAGCTTGGTGCTTTCAAGGAGCAGAAAGGAAGCCACCGTGCTTGGAGCCAAGTAAACTGGAGATGCCCTGCAAAGTTGGAGAGCTAAGCAGAAATCTGGGCAGGTCGTGGTGAAGTATGTGTATTTTACTCCAAGGGCACTGAAGTGCCATTAGGAATTTTAAGTAATAGAAGCGTGCATATTTTTAGAGATTATTCTTGCTGCCGAGCAGGGGTAGTTTGGAAAAGGACAAGATGGAAATAGAACCACAAATAGCAAATGTCGGTGAGAATGTGGAGCAAAGGGAACACTTCCACCCAGCTGATGGGAAGGTAAATTGATGTACACAGTGTGGAAAATAGTATGGAGGTTCCTTTAAAAAATACTAAAAGTAGACTATGATCTAGCAAGTCCACTCCTGGGTATATATCCAAACAAAAACACTAATTTGGTAAGATTCCTGTACCTCACGGAGAAGGCAATGGCACCCCACTCCAGTACTCTTACCTGGAAAATCCCATGGGTGGAGGAGCCTGGTAGGCTGCAGTCCATGGGGTCACGAAGAGTCGGACACGACTGAGCGACTTCCCTTTCACTTTTCACTTTCATGCATTGAAGAAGGAAATGGCAACCCACTCCAGTGTTCTTGCCTGGAGAGTCCCAGGGACAGTGGAGCCTGATGGGCTGCCGTCTATGGGGTCGCACAGAGTCGGACACGACTGAAGCGACTTAGCAGCAGCAGCAGCCTGTACCTCAATGTTCATAGCAGCATTATTTACAATAGCCAAGATACATGAGCAACCTAAGTGTCCATCAACAGAGGAATGGATAAAGAAGATGTGGTAGGGCTTGCCTGGTGGCTCAGTGGTAGAGAATCCGCCTGCGGATGCAGGAGACATGGTTTCAGGCCCGAGTCTGGGGGGATCTCACGTGCTGAAGAGGGACTAAGCCCGTGTGCCGCAAGTGTGGAGCGTGTGCTGTAGAGCCTGGGAGCCACAACCGCAAAAGCCTGCACACCCTAGATCCTGTGCTCTGCAGCAAGAGAAGCCACTGCCGTGAGAAGCCTCCCACCTCAACAAAGAGCGGCCCCCTACTCTCCACAACCAGAAAAAAGCCTGAGCAACAACCAAGACCCAGCACAGCCAAATAAATAAAATTATTTTTTTTTCAAAAGATGTGGTATGTATATGTATATACATAATGCTACTCAGTCTGTCATTTACAATATGGATGGACTTGGAGGGCATTATGCTTAGGGAATTAATTTGGAGAAAGATACTGAATGTTATCATTTATAAGTGGAAACTAAAAACTAAACAAATGACTATAACAAAAAGAGGGAACTTCCCTGGTGGTCCAGTGGCTAAGACTCTGCCCTCCCAAAGCAGGGGACCCAGGTTCGACCCCTGGTCAGGAGACCAGATCCCACGTGCCACAGCTTAGAGTCTGTATGCCACAGCTAAGACCTGCTGCAGCCAGAGGAATGACTGAGTGAATAAATAAATAAGGAAAATACGGAAATAGAGATATGTCAGTGACAGTGAAGGTAGAGAGAAGTGGCTGGATTTGAGAGCTTTTTTGGAGGTAGCACCAGTGAACTTGGCAGATGAAGAAAGGAAAAACTCTAGGTTGATGGGTAGATTTGACCTCCACAACTGAATAGTTGGATGGTGGAGCCATTGACTGAGATGGGAAAGGTATTTCTGGAGGGAATACGAAAAATGTGTGACTCAAGTCATGAGAAACATTGTCCAGAGCCCAAGAATGCAAGCTTAAAGCTCTGCAAAATAACTAGAAAACTCCAGCCCTACTTTGGAAAAAGGAGTGATATTAACTTTTATCCAATACTTTTTATATGCCAAGTGCATCATACCTATTATGTTATTTAATTGTTATCATAGTCCTGTGATATTATCTCTAATCTGTAGATAAACAGAAGCTGAGATGGGTTATACTAAGTCATTTCAGTCGTGTCTGACTCTGTGCAACCCCATATACGGCAGCCCACCAGGCTCCTCCATCCCTGGGATTCTCCAGGCAAGAACACTGGAGTGGGTTGCCATTTCCTTCCCCAATGCATGAAAGTGAAAAGTGAAAGTGAAGTCACTCAGTCATATCTGACTCTTAGCAACCCCATAGACTGCAACTTACTAGGCTCCTCCGCCCATGGGATTTTCCAGACAAGAGTACTGGAGTAGGGTGCCATTGCCTTCTCAGATGGGTTAAGTGACTCGTAAAACACTGCAAGCCAGTAAGGTGGTGAACCCAGTGAAAGTGAACTTGTAAGTCACTCAGTCGTGTCCCACTCTTTGTGACCCCCTGGGGTGTGGCCCACGAGGCTCCTCTGTCCATGCAATTCTCCAGGCAAGAATACTGGAGTGGGTAGCCATTCCCTTCTCCAGGGGATCTTCCCGACTCAGGGCTCAAACACTGGTCTCCTGCATTGCAGGCAGATTCTTTACTGTCTGAGCTACCGTGGAAGCCTGGTAAACCTAGTATGCAAACCTGTTTCTTCAGAGACCAAGTTCAAAGCTGTTTCACCACACAACACTGCTGTTAATGGCAGATTCTTTCCTCATAGACTTTGTCATTGAATTTCTTAAATATGACCATGGGAACCACCTGGTAAAAGGAATTAAATTAGCTCTTATGTAATTGCTTTCTTTTCTCTTCCAAGGAATAATTTTGATTAAACAAATATTTGATTTACATCAGTGCTGGTCCTCTTTCAAATGTCGTATGGTGTTACACAGGGGATGGTTTTTTTTTACTTCCTCATTCTAACTATTTTCACCATATTATCAAATAAAGAAATTTGAGCTTTAAAAAATCCAGGAGTCTCACCATTTATCTTTTCTGTGATCTTTGAGGTCAAATGTTAAATCTTACCAATGAAGAAGCTACAGTTGTGTGTACTTAAGTAACAGGTGTGATGAACTGTTCAACTCTTTACAAGTCTTTGCTCAGTCCCTTCGCCTCTGTGGCTGATTCATTTCCCCTTTTCTGGGTTATATTCCTGCAGTCATCATGTTGAGTTAGGTCTTGTGACTATGAAATAAGAAACGTTTAGGCACTTTTGCAAAACACAACCGGATACACCTGGTCCTTTTAATGACTAACAGCAATCCAAATGTGACCTACCAAAAACTTAGATAAATGATATCATCTTGGAAGAAAAATACCTCTTGGCTCAGGTGGGAAATGCTGAGAACTATGGCAAGGTTTTTCTCCTGGGAAAAAAAAATGGTCTTTTTCCAAATTCACCAGTTTTTAGAATAACTTCACCCAAACACTTGTTTTAAAAAGTTATCAAGGACTTCCCTGGTGGTCCAGTGGTTAGGAATCCGCCTGCCAGGACAGGAGACACAGGTTTGATCCCTGGTCTGGGAAGATTTCACACGCCTCAGAGCAAGTAAACCCATGTGCCCCAACTACTGAGCCAGCGCTCTAGAGCCCGCAAGCCGCAACTTCTGAAGCCTAAACGCCGCTGCTAGAGAGTAGCCCCGCTTGCTGCAACTAGAGAGAGCCCATGTACAGCAACACAGCCCCAGCACAGCCAAAAATATAAATAAATAAAAATTAAATAAAGAGTTATCAGAGCCATCTCACAATTATTAGAATGACTACTATTTAAGACTATTTAATGACTACTATCCAAAAAATAACAAATATTGGAGAGATCGTGGGGAAATTGGAGCACTTCTGTGCCGTTGGTAGGATTGCAAAGTGGTGTGACTGATATGGAAAAAGGATAAGGCCATTCCTCAAAAAATTAGAAATAGTATTACCATGTGATCAACAATTCCACTTCTGGCTACATATACCAAAAAAAAAAAAAAAAAATCAAAAGCAGGGACTTGTCAAGGTATTTGTATACCCATGTTCATAGGAACATTATTCACATTAGTCAAGGGGTGGAAGCAACCCAAGTAGCCATCAACAGATGAAAGGATAAACAAAATGTGGAATATACATACAATAGAATATTAGCCTTAATAAGGAAGGAAATTCTGCAATATGCTACAACATGAATGAACTTTGAAGTTCAGTTCAGTTCAGTTCAGTCACTCAGTCGTGTCCGACTCTTGGCGACCCCATGGACTGCAGCACGGGAGGCCTCCCTGTCCATCACCAACTCCCGGAGTTCACTCAGACTCACGTCCATCGAGTCAGTGATGCCATCCAGCCTTCTCATCCTCTGTCGTCCCCTTCTCCTCCTGCCCTCAATCCCTCCCAGTATCAGGGTCTTTTCCAATGAGTCAACTCTTCACATGAGGTGGCCAAAGTACTGGAGTTTCAGCTTTAGCATCATTCCTTCCAAAGAAATCCCAGGGCTGATCTCCTTCAGAATGGACTGGTTGGATCTCCTTGCAGTCCAAGGGACTCTCAAGAGTCTTCTCCAACACCACAGTTCAAAAGCATCAATTCTTTGGTGCTCAGCTTTCTTCATAGTCCAACTCTCACATCCACAAATGACTACTGGAAAAACCATAGCCTTGACTAGACAGACCTTTGTTGGCAAAGTAATGTCTCTGCTTTTGAATATGCTGTCTACGTTGGACATAACTTTTCTTCCAAGGACTAAGCATCTTTTAACTTCATGGCTGCAGTCACCATCTGCAGTGATTTTGAAGCCCCCCAAAATAAAGTCTGACACTGTTTCCACTGTTTCCCCATCTATTTGCCATGAAGTGATGGGACCAGATGCCATGATCTTCATTTTCTGAATGTTGAGCTTTAAGCCAACTTTTTCACTCTCCACTTTCACTTTCATCAAGAGGCTTTTTAGTTCCTCTTCACTTTCTGCCATAAGAGTGGTGTCATCTGCATATCTGAGGTTATTGATATTTCTCCCGGCAGTCTTGATTGCAGCTTGTGCTTCTTCCAGTCCAGCGTTTCTCATAATGTACTCTACATAGAAGTTAAATAAGCAGGGTGACAATATACAGCCTTCACGTACTCCTTGTCCTATTTGGAACCAGTCTGTTGTTCCATGTCCAGTTCTAACTGTTGCTTCCTGACCTGCATATAGGTTTCTCAAGAGGCAGGTTAGGTGGTCTGGTATTCCCATCTCTTTCAGAATTTTCCACCGTTTATTGTGATCCACACAGTCAAAGGCTTTGGCATAGTCAATAAAGCAGAAATAGATGTTTTTCTGGAACTCTCTTGTTTTTTCAATGATCCAGCAGATGTTGGCATTTTGAAGACATTATGTTTGAACTTTGAAGACAATATGTTAAAAGAAATAAGCTGATCACAAAAATACAAATATTTTATGAGTCCACTTAATACAAAGTACCCAGAGCAATTAAATTCATGGAGACAGAAAGTATAATGGTGGTTTCCAAGGACTGGGGCAAAAGCGCATAAAAAGCTATTGTTAAAAGGATACAGTTTCAGTTTTTCAAGATGAAAGAAAGTTCTGGAAATAGATGGTAGTGATGGATGCACAACAGTGTGAATAGATTTAATGCCACTGAACTGTACAGTTAAAAATAGTTAAGATGGATTAAATAAAAACATGATTTTAGA
Organism: Bubalus bubalis; assembly: GCF_019923935.1. Lineage (NCBI taxonomy): Eukaryota > Metazoa > Chordata > Mammalia > Artiodactyla > Bovidae > Bubalus > Bubalus bubalis. The sequence goes on along the minus strand of NC_059159.1, from coordinate 52,963,193 downwards.
AAATAAGTTCAAAATAGATTTGATAAATTTGGGGTGGTGAATAAATAGGATTTTTCATCTACAGAGTCATCTCCAGAGGTTACAAAAGTGAAGTCAAAGTCACTCAGTCGTGTCCTACTCTTTGTGACCCCATGAACTGTATAGTCATGGAATTTTCCAGGCCAGAATACTGGACTAAGTAGCCTTTCCCTTTTCCAGGGGATCTTCCCAACCCAGGGATCGAACCCAGGTCTCCCACATTGCAGACAGGTCTTTTACCAGCTGAGCCACAGGGGAAGTCCAAGGGAGCCTGTAATTTCTGCTAAAGTATACTACCTTACTCATTTGAAGACAAAATGGGAAAGTCTATATGTGTGTAATTGGCCAACTGATATTTTATTTAAACTCCATCCAAAACAAACAAAAATTAATATAGTAAATTTTGTGTTATGTGTATTTCATCACAATTAAAAATTAAAAACAATTTTTACAGTTATTAGTAGGTCTAACAAGACTGACAATTTGGGGAGATAAATGTTTATTTCATCTGCCTTTTGGTGGGGGGGGGGGTGGTGTCACAATGTCCAGCTTCTGGAATCTTAGTTCCCCGACCAGGGATTGAACCCCAGCCCTCAGCAGTGAAAGCACTGAGTCCTAACCACTGGACCACCAGAGAATTCCCATTTCATCTGTCCTTACACAGAATTGGGATAAATGGAAATATTTTAGATTTTAATACCTTTACAATTTTAGCATTTGTTGATCATGTATTCCAAAATTATCCAAACAGAAGTATTTCTATCCCTGATCAAAGAGTATTTACTCTCTAATTATGTTCTTCCAGTGATTGGGAGCTTTTATAACGATGGGAGGCAACTCATTCCAGCTCCTTGATGCTCACTTTGGTTTATAACTCAAATTTCCTATGCTTTGCTGCTTTGTCCACATCTAGTCTACAAAAAAAGATCATCTTGTTTCACTCTACACTTTATTAATGAATGTACTTTTGGTGTCTGTGTTCTAACTTACATGACTTTTCTGGTACATGTTTTCTAGTCTTAAGGAAACATAATAGGGTAAAAATGTTATGCTTTTAAAATACATCAATTACAGACCATAGAGTTAAAAAAAAAGAAAAAAAGGATCACTCTTTCTTCATTTAGCTTCATATCCCAAAGATGACAATTGTCTGTCACGTGTTTGGAATATTTTCAGGTATAAACAAATCATTCCATTGTATCACAAATTATATCACAGTATTCATATTGTTCTATAGCTTACTTTTCTCTTTTTGTGATCTATTCTGTGCTAATTATCCAAACTTATTCTATTCATGGGATATTTTGAGTCACTAATGGGGCTTTCCTAGTGGCTCAGACCTCGAATCCACCCGCGATGCAGGAGACCTGGGTTTGATCCCCGGGTCAGGAAGAGCCCCTGGAGAAGGGAATAGCTATCAATTTCAGCATTCTTGCTGGAGAATTCCATGGACAGAGGAGCCTGGCAGGCTACAGTCCATGGGATTGCAAAGAGTAGGACATGATTGAGTGACTAACACTTTTTTTTTTTTTTGAGGCATTAGTGAAAACATATATTGTTATGACCATAACAATGCATTGGGAAGGATTTTCATGATACTGGTCTGTCTTACCTCTTCCTTATTCAAAAGTGAAAGTTTTCTTACAAAACAGGTTTTGATTTCAATAATATTTAAACCTGAACTCTGATTAAAAACAAATTTAATATCTGGCAAATTGCTTTTGAAGAGTTTCTATGGGAGAGTATCAAAGTTAATGAGCTTTTACTGTATTTTGAATTTCTGGTGTATTTCTTTTGACTTCTTGAAACTGTTACCACTAATTCTTGAAAAAATTCCCAACCAACAGAAACCCTGTAGCCTCACTGGTACCCTATTTTTTTTCTGAGGATATTAATTGCTTCCTCCTGCAGAATCAGATAGAGGTCACTTTTTTGTTCCATGATCATTCTCTACACTATCTTTGAAATATTGTTTACATTTTGCTCCTTAACCTCTATTCTCCTATACAACTGGTATTTGCTTTAGGGTCAAGTCTGAAATTCTGCCAGGCTTGGAAGAAATATCTTCTATGACATTCCTGACATACAGTCATTTAAATTGTAGGGGAAGGACTTCCCTGGTGGCCCAATGGTTACGAATCCAACAGTGTAGGAGACACAGGTTCTGTCTCTGGTCTAGGAAGATTCCACATGCCACAGGGCAACCAAACCTGTGCTCCACAACGACGAGCCTGCGTTCCGGAATACAAGAGCCCCAACTTTTGAGCCTGTGGGCTGCAGCTAGTGAAGGCTGAGTTCCCTGGAGCCCGTGCTCTGCAACAAGAGAAGCCGCTGCGGAAAGAAGCCAACACTGCAACTAGAGTGTAGCCTCCACTCTCCACACCTAGAGAAAAGCCTGCACACAGCAATGGGCACAACACAGCCAAAAATAAAAATAAGTTAATATGTTTTTAAAAGGAGAAAAAGTCCACTGTCGTCTGACAGAAAAAAATTAATATATTGAAATCTGTTGTAACTCTATACATTTACAACTAGCTATCAGAAGAAGAAATTAGGAAAACAATCCCATTGACAATTCATAAAAAAGAATAAAATTCCTAGGTATAAATACAACTAAGGAGGTAAAACGCCTGTATTCAAAGAAATATATATCAATGATGAAAAATTGAAGACACGCACAAAAAGATGGAAACATACACTCTGCTCATGGATTGGAAGAATTCATATTGTTAAAATGATCACACTACCCAAGGCAATCTACAGATTCAATGCAATCCCTATGAAAATACTAATGATATTTCTCATAGAACCAGAACAAATAATTCTAAAGTTTGCATGGAAACACAATAGCCAAACAATTTGAGAAAGAACAGAGCTGGAAGCATCACACTCCCTGATTACAAATTATATTAAAAAGCTACAGTAATTAAAACAATATGGTTGTTGTTGTTCAGTCGCTAAGTTACATCTAACTCTTTGCAACCCCATGAACTGCAGCACACCAGGCTTCTCTGTCCTATACCATCTCCTGGAGTTTGCTCAAACTCATACCCAATGAGTTAGTGATGCCATCCAACCATCTCATCCTCTCACCCCATTCTCCTGCGCTTAATCTTTCCCAGCATCAAGGTCTTTTCCAATGCATCTGCTCTTTGTATCAGGTAGCCACAATATTGGGGCTTCAGCTTCAGCATCAGTCCTTCCAATGAATATTCAGGGCTGATTTCCTTTAGGATTAACTGGCTTGATCTCCTTGCTTAAGAGTCCAAGGGACTCTTAAGAGTCTTCTCCAGCACAATTCAAAAGCATCAATTTTTAAGTGCTCAGCCTTTCTTATGATCCAACTCTCACATCCATACATGACTACTGAAAAAACCGTAGCTTTGACTATATGGACCTTTGTCAGCAAAGTGATGTTTCTGCTTTTTCATATGCTGTCTAAGTTTGTCATAGCTTTTCTTTCAAGGAGCAAACATCTTTTAATTTCATGGCTACACTCACCATCTGCTGTGATTTTGGAGGCCAAGAAAAAAAAATGTATCACTGTATCCACTTTTCCCCCATCTATTTGCTATGAAGCGATGGGACCAGATGCCATGGTCTTTTTTTAAAAAAAAGTTATTTTTTATTGAAGGATAATTGATAATTGCTTTACAGAAGATCTTCATCTTTTGAATGTTAAGGTTTAAGCCAGCTTTTTTACTTCTCTTTCACTTTCATCAAGAGGCTCTTTAGTTTCTCTTCACTTTCTGCTATCAGGGTGGTGTCATCTGCATATGTGAAGTTATTGATACTTCTCCCAGCAATCTTGATTCCAGCCTGTAAGTTATCCAGTTTGGCATTTCTCATGATGCACTCTGCATAGACGTTAAATAAATAGGGTGACAATATACAGGGTGACAACGGAACATCTAGAAGTTCTTGGTTCATGTACTGCTGGAGCCTAGCTTGAAGGATTTTGAGCATTACCTTGCTAGTATCTACAATTGCCTGTGCAATGGTATGGCAGTTTGAACATTCTTTGGTATTGCCCTTCTTTGGCATTGGAATGAAAACCAACTTTTTCCAGTCCTGTGGGCACTGCTGAACTTTCCAGATTTGTTGTCATATTGAGTGCAGCACTTTAACAGCATTATCTTTTAGGATTTGAAATAGCTCAGCTAGAATTCCATCACCCCCATTAGCTTTGTTTGTAGTAATGCTTCTTAAGGCCCAAATGAGTTCACACTCCAGGATGTCTGGCTCTAGGTGAGTGATCACACCTTTGTGGTTATCCAGGTCAATAAGAGCTTTTTTGTACAGTTCTTCTGTGTATTCTTGCCACCTCTTCTTAATATCTTCTGCTTCTGTTAGGTCCTTGCCATTTCTGTCCTTTATTGTGCCCATCTTTGCATGAAATATTCCCTTGGTATCTCCAGTTTTCTTGAAGAGATCTCTATTCATTCCTGTTCCATTGTTTTCCTCTATTTTTTTTGCACTGTTCACTTAGGAAGGCTTTCTTATCTCTCCTTGCTATTCTATGGAACTCTGCATTCAGGTGGGTATATCTTTCCCTTTCTCTTTCACCTTTCATTTCTGTCCCCAGCTATTTGTAAGTCCTCCTTAGACAACCATTTTGCCTTCTTGCATACTTTTTCTTGGGGATGGTTTTCCTGATTACAAACTATATAATAAAGCTACAGTAATGAAAACAGTATGGTATTGGCACAAAAACAGACATATAGGTAAATGGGACAGAATAGAGAGCCCAGTTGACTGGGCAACTAATCTTTGGCAAAGGAAGCAAGAATATACAATGGGGAAAAGAAAGTCTCTTTAATAAATGGTGTTGGGAAAATTGGATAGTTACATGCAAAAGAATGAGACTGAACTATTTTCTCACACCATGCACAAAATAAATTATAATGGATTAAAGACTCAAGTGTTAAACCTGAAACCATAAGAGTTCAAGAAGAAAACAGGCAGTAAGCTTTTTGACACTGGTCTTGGTAATACATTTTTGGGTATGTCGCCTCAAGCAAGGGAAACAAAAGCAAAAATAACCAAATGGGATTTTATCAGATTAAAAAGCTTTTGCACAGCAAACTACAACAAAACATAAAGGCCACTTACTGAATGGGAGCAAATATCTGCAAACAATATATCTGATAAGAGGTTAATATCCAAAATATACAAATAACTCATACAACTCAACATCAAAAAAATAAACAACCTGATTTAAAAATGGGCAGAGGATCTGAATGGGTATTTTTCCAAAAAAAGACATACAGACGGCCAACAGATTCATGAGCATCTTTGTTCAGCACCACTAATCAGATATATGCACCTTTATGTTCATTGCAGCATTATTTAACAGCCACTATGTGGAAGCAACCTAAGTACCCGTTTGTAGATGAATGGATAAAGATATACCATATATATATTACATATAATGGAATACTACCCAGCCATGAAAAAAGAATGAAGTGTTGCCATTTGTGACAACATGAATGGACCTAGAAGGTATTATGCTAAATGAAAAGTTAGAAAAATATATATGATTTCACTTATATGTGCAATCGAAAAAACAAAACAAATGAACCAACAGAACAAAACAGAAGTCATAGATAGAAAAAACAGATGGTTGCCAGTGGCAAGTGAGGAGAGGAAAGAAGTAGGTGAAAGAGATTAAAAGTACAAACTTCCAGTTGCAAAATAAATGAGTCATGGGTATGAAATATACAGTGTTAAGAATACAGTTTACTGTGGCAGATTCATTTTGATGTTTGGCAAAGCTAATACAATTATGTAAAATTTAAAAATAAAATAAAATAAAAAAGAATACAGTTTATAACTGGTAGTTCAGCTGGTAAAAATCCACTTGCAATACAGGAGATACCAATTTGATTCCTGGGTAGGGAAGATCTGCAGGAGAAGGGATAGGCTACCCACTCCTGTATTCTTGGGCTTCCCAAGTGTTAAAGAATCCACCTGCAATGTAAGAGATCTGGGTTCGATCCCTGGGTTGGGAAGATCCGCTAGAGAAGAGAATCCACTCCAGTATTCTGGCCTGGAGAATTCCATGGACAGAGGAGCCCGGGAGGCTACAGTCCATGGGGTCGCAAAGAGTCGGACTTGACTGAGCGACTTTCAACACCTTTGTATTGTGTTTGTAACTAGACTTACCGAGGTGATCATTTTGAAATATATAGAAACACGAAATCACCATGTGTAACAGGAACTAACATAGTATTGTAGGTCAATTATACTTCAAAAACAAAGAAACTCACATAAAAGGAAGTCAGGACTTACTTGGCATGGTCCTGTGGTTAAGACTTTGTGCTTCCAATGGAGGGGATGTGGGTCCGATCCCTGGTCTGGGAACTAAGATCCCACATGCTGTGTGGCATGACCAAAAACAAAACAAAACAAACAAACAAAATAAACCAGAGATCAGATCTGTGGTTGTCTGAGAGGGAAGGGGTAGGCAGAAATTGAATGAAGGCAATCAAAAGGTACAAAATTCCAGTTATAAGATAAATAAGTACTAGCATGTAATGTACCACATGAAAAATACAACTAACACTGTTATACATTACATATGAAAGTTGTTAAGAGTGCAAATCCTGAGTTCTCATCACAAGGACAAACTTTTTTCTATTTTTAAAAATTTATATTTATGTGAGATGATAAATTTTCACCGTAGTTACTGTGATAATCATTTCATCATGTATGCAAGTCAAATCATTGCTGTATACCTTAAACATACATAGTGCTGTATGTCAATCACATCTCAATAAAACTGGAAGAAAATAAATAAAACACAAAAGCAAAGAAGGAGACTGATACATTTGACTACATAAAAACAAAATTTTCTGGAATTGCATGATACATGAGTTATACCTCAGTGAACTATTACAAATCTGTATTTCCTATGTGTCCAAAAATACCCTCAAGTCAAACTGTGAGAATTATTTGCAGCACACATGGTAGTTAAAAGGGCTTCTCAGGTAATGCTGCTGCTGCTGCTAAGTCGCTTCAGTCCTGTCTGACTCTGTGTGATCCCATAGACGGCAGCCCACCAGGCTCCCCCTTCCCTGGGATTCTCCAAGCAAGAACACTGGAGTGGGTTGCCATTGCCTTCTCCAATGCATGAAAGTGAAAAGTGAAAGGGAAGTTGCTCAGTCTTGTTCGACTCTTCGTGACCCCATGGACTGCAGCCTACCAGGCTCCTTCATCCATGGGATTTTCCAGGCAAGAGTACTGGAGTGGGGTGCCATCGCCTTCTCCGCCAGGTAGCGCTAGTGGTAAATAATCTGCCTGCTAATGCGGGAGATGCAAGAGACATGGGTTCCATCCCTGGGTCGGGAAGATCCCCTGGAGTAGGAAGTGGCAACCCACTCTAGTGTTCTTGCCTGGAAAATTCCATGGATGGAGAACCCTGCCAGGCTACAGTTCATGAGGTTGCAAAGAGTTGGACACAATTACGCACGCACGCACAGACACACGGAGTTGAAAGATGAAGTTCTTTAGTAAACACAGAGCTCATACAAATGATGAAAGAAAAGACGAACAATCCAAAAGAAGTAGGGTCTAACAATATAGATAAGTTAGAGAAAAACAGAAAACTTTGAAAATAAATTTTTTGTTTTAAACCAAAAGTTTTGAGGGTATTTGATCTTTGGGATTTAACCATGCTGCTTCGCACCCCCAGTGCCTCCAATCCTACTTGATCTTTTAATTTACCTGATATCTTTGTCATTGTTCTATGTGGTTAGTTTAATTGATTGGAACCTGAGTTAAAGAGATGCCGGTGTGACTTTGAGCCCCATCAAAATTAGCCACTTCTTGCTGAGAAGAACTGTTTCATATCACAGAACTTTGGCAAGCTGCCTCAAAAGTGTGTGCCATTATTCTCAGAAAATTTGAGAGAAATGTGGCTGGGTCGTTGCAAACTGTTGAAAGCAGTTTGTTGGAAACTTGAAGCATAATATCCAACTGAGGCTGTTAGTAAAAATGTCTTCAAAATAAAAGGCATTAACACTATCAGTCTTGGAATGACTTTTTCCCTTAAAAGTGCACATTCAATTTCCTTAATTTATACACTCATGTGGAGTGTCTAATGTGTATACAACTCTGTGATTGGGCCCTACTTTCAGGAAAATAATGTTTTAATTATATATTTATTTAGGTTTATTTGTATTTTTTATTATTAAACATTTTTATTGACATCTAGTTGATTTACAATGTTGTGCTAATTTCTGCTAAAGAGCAGTGACTCAGTTACCCACATATAAACATTCTTTTTTTATATTCTTTGCCATTATGATTTATCTCAGGATATTGAATATAGCTTCCTGTGCTACACAGTAGGACCTTATTGTTAAGGAAAACCATATTTTAGAGAGAAAGACTCAAAATAAGAGCTTAATAGTCCAAGGACAGTTTCTAACTTGGCATCTTATATTCAGTTACTACCCTGTTATTAATCCAGAAACTCAGAGAAAGACAAAAATTGTATGACTTCACTCACACGTAAAATCTAAAAAGCCCAAATAAAATAAAACAAAAGCTAACTCATAGAAAAAAATCCACAAACTATAGTAAAATTTTGCTATAAACAACTGGTACTAACGTAGTAAAGAATTCCTTCATTCAAAATTAAATATCTTCTAGGTAACAGGCACTGTCCTAGACATTGGGAATTTGATAAGAAATAAGATGCTGTCCTTACTCCCCAGGGAATGGTGAAGAATTATAACTTTAAAAAATATTTATCTATTTATTTGGCTGCGTGAGGTCTCAGTTGTGGCACTCGTGATCTTTCCTGAGTCACGCGAGATCTTTTGTTGCTGTGCACGTACTCTCCAGTTGTGGCATCTGCGGTCACTGGTTGTGATGCCTGGGCTCAGTTGCTCCAAGACATCTGGGATCTTAGTTCCTTGACCAGGGATTGAATCCATGTCCCCTGCATTGCAAGGCAGATTCTTAACCACCGGACCACCAGGGAAGCCCCAGGAATTATAATTTATAAAGCATATTTATATACATTGCTTTCCTTGATTCTCACAGAAGTTCTATGAAGTAGTCATGAAGAGACAGAGGCTCAGAGAGTTCCAGGGATTGCCCAAGGTTGATGATCAAATAAATCATAGACTATTCACACTGAGGTTTTTCTGAAGGCAAAATTATATGCAATAAGGATTAATATTTTGTGTCTGAACCTGGAGAGAATCTGGTGATCTGACTGCTTTCTCTGTATTTCCTTTCTTTTTATGGTAGGCAAAAGGAAAAATTTATTCTTAGCTAGTAGAGCATTTTACTTAATATTTGGAAAACCAGCAGTGTTCTGACTCTTTATCTCTTGAGACTACTTAGACAACAATCTTTGAGAGATCTTAAACGATAGCATAAAAACACTAAAGTTCTCTCGTTGGAATTTTTGTTGTTTTCATAAAACTAACATAAATTCTGTTTATTGGAGTAGAGATTTCTTTTATTTTTTTTCTTGTCTGTAATGTGTAGCATAGGAATATATTTCATTTTCCCTTGGGGTGTTGCAGTCACACAGACGAAAAATAACTGTTATTGCATGGAGCTTCTGGAGCGCAAGAAGCTCATCTCATTCAGCTCTGTTATGTCCTTCTTTCCCATCTTGGCAAAATACTATGAGGTACTTGGTAGATCTTCATTTAAACCTCAGGTTGAGGGACTTCCCTGGGGGTCTGGTGGTTAAGAATCTGCCTTCCAATGCAGGGGTCACAGGTTCCATCCCTGGTTGGGAGACTAAGACCCCACGTGCCATGAGGCAACTAAGCCTGTGTACCACAACTAGAGAAGCCCCTACCTGCTGCAAACAGAGAAACCCAGAGCAGCCAAAGAAGCAAAAATCAAGCCCAACAACAAAACCCTTCAAGTTGAAAAGAGTTAGGAAAGAGAAGCTGAGTTATAGAAACACTCTTTTGGGGGACACAGCAACATGCTTCAGGGTTAATATTTCAGATAATGTGGTTAATTCCAAATTTGCAAGAAAAAAATTAGCTAAAGGATCTATGAGTTTCTTTCAGTATTTAGTGAAAATGAAATGAGGATGAAATGGCTTCTCTGTGTAAATAAGAGCATTCTGGTTTGAGTTTTGTGTTGGCCAGTATTTTCTTCCCACATAATTGACAGTCTTTGAAAAATACTTCAAGAAGGAAAGAGCTTTGACTGTAGAAAGAGGAGGTGGAGAGGCTGAGCAGCATTATCAATGTGACTCTGTTTATACCGCCCCACGGACTGTCTAATATTGGCCAAGCCAGTAAGCTGGAATAAGAAACAAATCTTTCTGTGGAGTCTTTACTCGATAATAACTATACTTGCCCTTTGACATAAGCATGGAGACGGAGACAAGGGGCCACTCGGATCTTGAGGATTCTAATCCTGAAGTAGGGCAGAGGTCTCAGGTGTTGCTAGTCCAGTTTCCCCAGAGCAATCAATCAGAGGCCAAGAACCGGATGTCTCATTTGTTGCTTGCAGAAAATACGAGATCTAGTAGCCAACTTTCTTCCTAAGTGTGTGCAGATATTTGAGTGCTTAAATGGGGAGGTTCTAGTGTACTTCCCAGGTGGCACTAATGGTAAAGAACCCGCCTGCCAAGGCAGGAGACGTAAGAGACAAGGGTTCAACCCCAGGGGTCAGGAAGATCCCCTGGAGGAAGGCATGGCAACCCAGCAACCCACTTCAGTATTCTTGCATGGAGGATCCCACGGACAGAGGAGCCTAGTGGGCTACAGTCCACAGGGTCACAAAGAGTTGGACGTGACTGAAGCGACTTAGCAACAGTGTACGAGTAGTGAAAATAGGCAAGCAAGGTCTCTGCTCTGAAAACCTCTAAAAGTTTTAATCCAACTACATGCGTGTTGACTGAACCGTCTATTATCTGAGTCTAAGCACCCTTTTGTCTTTTACTAACTCACCATGAAAAAGAACAATCTGAGAGCAGAAAGCATGAATAGTATCAGATTCTAGCTGATAAAATGGATTAGGATCCCTTTCCTTTCTTGGAAAAGTGATCACTCTCCTTTCTACTACCTGGAAAGAATGAACACCATACACTGCAGGTCAGAGCCAGATTCATGCAACATTAATGAGTTTCATTTCTGTGCTTTTCCATTTCTAGGATGTGTTCTCAATTGCATTTTGGAAATGGAAGTTTTTCAAGTGTGATTTCTAACTTGTATATACCAGTGTGACTATGAGTAGGGAGCTGGCAAACTTTTTCTGTAAAGGATTACATAGTATATATTTTAGGTTGCAGGTTATAGGGTCTCTGTCATGACTACTTAACTCTGCTGTTATAATGCAAAAGCAACCAGAGAGACTACCTAGATGGATAAGCTGGCTTGTGTTCCCATCAAAATTTATTTATGGACACCGAAATTTGCATTTTATGTAATTTTCCCATTTCACAAACTATTTTTCTTCTTTTGATTTTTTTCTTCAACCATCTAAAAATGTAAAGACCATTCTTATCTTGTGAGTAATCCAAAAAAAAACAAAAAAAAAAAACAAGCTATACTTAGTCCATAAATCATAGTATGCTAATCTCTGACAGAAAGGACTGGTTAAAGTTAATTAGGACCTGGTGATGAGGCCAAAGTTGTGGATTTAATCCTCATGTGAATGATCAAACCAACTTTGCAATGTTGAACCTTTTGCATCTCAAGTTTCACCCTCAGTTCTGGCTGGTGACTTGAAGATGTGGGCACCATGACAAGCCAGCAAAAGACACCACTTCCTCTTCCTTTCCTTTCTAGGGGAGCTTGCTGATGAGTATTCACACTTTTTCCATCCCTTGAAAGTTTTTGAATTTTGCTTTTTCAGAGTAGGGTGGCACAAGCTGTTGTACGCATTTGAATTATCCCTTATTAAGGCAGGAAAGTCAGGAATCCGTGACAGTTTGTTGTTGTCATGTAGAGAAACTGGCTTCTAAGCATTTTGGATAATTTTCTGAGAAAACCCAACAGCTGTGTTGTACATACTTAATATTAATCTTGAACTTTTTATTGACCAGGAACATTTCATCCTGTGAATGCCCTAAGCAATTTCCTTAGGCTTCCTCTTGCACTAGGAAATAAGAGGAATGGTTTTGTTTTCTGTTTAGGTCATCTTTGAACAGTTTTGTAAGACCCAGAGTTCTATTTACATTAACTAAGCATTGTGATTAGCTTTGTGCTATTTTCTTATCATTAGCTTTCCTGACCTAAATTTTCATGCCTCTTTCATGCCTCGTGACTTTCCGCTTTTGAAATGGCTTTGTTGTTGAGGTGAAGGAACTGGCCATAGGGGATTTGTGAAGCATTTTAGAGCCCTTGAAAGAGATTTAAAAACAAAGCCACTCTTTGTATCTTATAATGGTAAACTGGCTTAAATTTCTCCAGTAGAAATGATTTTTCGATTACATGTTTACATAGGTTCAGAGCTATTCCAAAAAGGTTTTGTCATGGGAAACACTTCCTAAACTTGATGTTACTATTTTGAGGTTTGAAGGACTGACTCCTGCCAAATTCTCTGTGTCATCGATTACACAAAAAAGCTTGTGCAAAAGACCTGGGTTCAATCCCATTCTGCTCAGGTTTGAAAACCCGAGATCATGCTTGATACTCTTTTTCTTCTACCCCAGTTCCATGAAAGAACCCTGTCAAATCTACCTTCAAAATGCATTCAGAATCAGTTCCCTCCTGACTTCTTCCTACAATGCTGCAACCTTGACCCAAGCCCAAACTTTTCCTCTCCTGGGTTACTGCAAAAGCTCTCCCTGCTTCTTCCCTGCTCTGCTTATTCCATTGCTCTTCTTCAGTCTTTTCTCAACAGAGCAGCCAAACTGTCCAGTTAAAACTTAAGTCAGGGTCTTAATCAGGGGAATGGTAAGATGGCAGAGTTGGAAGACCCTGGGCTCATCTCCTCCCATGGGTCCACCAAAATTATAACTATTTACAGAACAACTGGATGTGAGAGTTGGACTGTGAAGAAAGCTGAGCGCCGAAGAATTGATGCTTTTGAACTGTGGTGTTGGAGAAGACTCTTGAAAGTCCCTTGGACTGCAAGGACATCCAACCAGTCCATCCTAAAGGAGATCAGTCCTGGGTGTTCATTGGAAGGATTGATGCTGAAGCTGAAACTCCAATACTTTGGCCACCTCATGCGAAGAGTTGACTCATTGGAAAAGATCTTGATGCTGGGAGGGATTGGGGGCAGGAGGAGAAGGGGACGACAGAGGATGAGATGGCTGGATGGCATCACCGACTCAATGGACGTGAGTTTAAGTGAACTCCTGGAGTTGGTGTTGGACAGGGAGGCCTGGAGCGCTGTGATTCATGGGGTCGCAAAGAGTCGGACACGACTGACCAACTGAACTGAACTGATTGATGAGAAAGACCTGAAGACTAGCAAAATAACATCTTCTACAACTAAAGCTATAAACAAGGAAGCACAATGAGATAGGAGGAGGGGTGGAGATGTGGTGTAGTCAAAACCCACAGTCTCAGGTGAACAATCCCCAAACAAGAGGATAGTTACAATCGCAGGGGTTCTCTGCAGGGAGCAAGAGGTCCAAGACATACGTCAGGCTCCCAGCCCAGGGGTCCTGCCCTGGGAGGATGAGCCTCCAGAACCTTTGGTTTTGAAGACCAGAGGGGCTTACTTTGCGGAAAGCCAGAGGGCGGTAGGAATAGAAACCCTCCTCTTTTTTTCTTCTTTTTTCAAAAATATTTATTTATTTATTTAGTTGCTCTGGAGAAACTCCTCTCTTAAAAAAACTCATTCAGAGGACTTGCCCGGTGGTCCAGTGGTTGAGAATCCTGTTTGTACTCTGCTTCTATTGCCTCTGTCTCTGTTTTGTTACATTTGTTTCCACACATAAGTGAAATCATACAGTATTTTTCATTTCTTGTCTGATTGATTTCATTTAGCATAATATCCTCCAGATCCATTGATCCACAAATGGCAAGACTTGATAACAGGAACTAACATAGTGTTGTAGGTCAGTTGTATTTCAAAAATAAATGGGCTCATCCTCCCAGTGCAGGAGAATCCGCCTCCCAAAGCAGGGGACATGGGTTTGACCCCTGGTCTGGGAAGATCCCACATGCCTCAGGGCAGCCGAGCCTGAGAGCCACAGGTACTGAAGCCTGAGTGTCCAGAGCCCATGCTCTGCAAGAGAGGCCACCACAGTGAGAGCCTGCACACCACACTGGAGAGTGGCCCTCGTCTGCCACAACCAGAGCAAACCAAGACCCTGTGCAGCCGAAAATAAATAGACAAATAAAAACAATTTTTAAATGTTAAAAAAAAAAAAATCACTCATAGGAAGTTGCCTGGTGGCCTAATGGTGTGTTGGCAACAGATGTGAAGAAAAGAGAATGCATATGCACTATTGGTGGGAATGAAAATGAGTGCATCCATTATGGAAACCAGTGGAGATTCCTCAAAAATTTAAAAACATGGAAATTCCCTGGAGGTCCCCTGGTTAGGGCTTGGTGATTTCACTGCTGGGGCCCGGGTTCAATCCCCACAAGTCATGTGTTATAGCCAAAAAAAATAGAACTACCCAAGTAATCTAATACTTTCACTCCTAAATATTTATGTGGAGAAAATAAAAACACTAATTAGAACAGATATATGCACCCCTATGTTCATTGCAGCACTATATTTACAATAGTCTTACAATATTTACATGTAATACAATGTAAATACAATATTATCTATCTATCTATATATATAGATATATATAGATATTACTCAGCCATGAAATGGAGAAGGCAATGGCACCCCACTCCAGTACTCTTGCCTGGAAAATCACATGGATGGAGGAGCCTGGTAGGCTGCAGTCCATGGGGTCGCTAAGAATCGGACACGACTGAGCGACTTAATTTTCACTTTTCACTTTCCTGCATTGGAGATGGAAATGGCAACCCACTCCAGTGTTCTTGCCTGGAGAATCCCAGGGACGGGGGAGCCTGGTGGGCTGCCGTCTATGGGGTCACACAGAGTCAGATACGACTGAAGCGACTTAGCAGCAGCAGCCATGAAAAAAGATTAAAGTCTTGCCATTTGTGGCAGCATCAATGGATCTAGAGGTTATTATTCTAAATGAAATCAGTCAGACAAGAAATGAAAAATACTGTATGATTTCACTTATGTGTGGAAACAAACAAATGTAACAAAACAGAGACAGAGTCAATAGAAGCAGAGTACAAACAGGAGGCTGCCAGAGGAGAGAGATGGGAGGAAAAGTTAAATACATGAGGAAGATTAAAGGTACAAACTTCCAGTTGTGAAATAAATGGGTCATAGGTATGAAAAGTACAGTATGGGGATATAGTTGATAATTATGTAATATCTTTGTATGATTACACACATCATAATAGACATTGTTGTGATCATTTTGAACTGTATAGAAATATGGAATCACTATGTTGTGTAACAGGAACTGAAATAGTGTTGTAGGTCAGTTGTATTTCAAACACAAGCAGACTCATAGATAAAGAGATCAGATTTATGGTGGGGGAGGGAGAGTTGGATGAAGGCAGTCAAAAGATACAAATTTTCAGTTATAAGATAAATAAGTACTGGTGTGTTCAGTTCAGTTCAGTCGCTCAGTCGTGTCCAACTCTTTGTGACCCCATGAACCGCAGCACGCCAGGCATCCCTGTCCATCACCAACTCCCAAAGTTCACCCAAACTCATGTCCATTGAGTCTGTGATGCCATCCAACCATCTCATCCTCTGTCATCCCCTTCTCCTCCTGCCTTCAATCTTTCCCAACATCAGGGTCTTTTCAAATGAGTCAGCTCTTCGAATCAGGTGGCCAAAGTATTGGAGTTTCAGCTTCAGCATCAGTCCTTGCAATGAGCACCCAGGTGTCACCACATGATAAATATAATTAACACTGCTGTGTGTTGTATATGAAAGTTGTTAAAAGAGTGAATTCTAAGAGTTCTCATCACAAGAAAAAAATTATTTTTTTTATTTCTTTAATTTTGCATCTTTCTGAGATGATGGATGTTCATTAAACTTATTGTGGTAATCAGCTCACAATGTATATAAGTCAAACCATTATATTGTATGCCTTAAACATATAGCACTGTATGTCAATTATAGGCCTTCCCCAGTGACTCAGCTCTAAAGAATCTGCCTGCAACATAGAAGACACTCAGGAGATGTTGGTTCAATCCCTGGGTCAGGCAGATCTCCTGGAGGAGGAAATGGCAAACCACTCCAGCAATCCTGTCTGAAAAATCCCACAGTCGGAGGACTCTGGTAGGCTACAGTCCATGGGGTCACAAGAAGTTGGACACAATGAAGTGACTGAGCACGAACTGCATGGGTGTCAATTATATCTCAAAGATACTGGAAGGAAAAAAGAAACTTAAGTCAGGTCATGCATGCATGATCAGTCCCTTAGTTGTGTTCAATTCTGCACCCCCATGGACTGTAGCCCCCCATGCTCCTCTGTCCATGGGATTCTCCAGGCAAGAATACTGGAGTGGGTTGCCATTTCCTCCTCCAGGGGACCTTCCCGACCCAAGGATTGAACCAGAATCTCCTACATGTCTCCTACGTGGCAGGTGGATTCTTCACTGCGCCACCAAGTCAGATCATATTTGTTCTTAAAACTCTTTAATGATTTCTTTGGTATCTCAGCATAAAAGCCTAAAAGTTTCTGATGGCTTTATCCTTCACCCCAGGCCCACTTCTCTCACCTTATGTCATTTAACTTTCCTTATTGTTTATTCAGATCCAGCCACACAGGCTTCTTTTTTTGCTTCTCAGACAGCACACTACTGCCCTGAGGCCTTGGTACTTCTCTTCCAGCAAAGTATGCTTCTTTCAGATCTTCGCTTAAAAGTCATTTTTACAAACACATAGAATGGCTAAAACGAAGAAGACTGAGGGAGTTCCCTGGTGATCTAGTGGTTAGGATATGGCATTTTCACTGCTGTGGTCCAGGTTCAGTCCCGGAGCAGGGACTGAGATCCCTCAACCCACAAGGTACAGCCAAAAAAAGAAAAAGACTGACACATTCACATTTTAGCAGAGATGTGGAGAAGTTTGAACTTCTTTCCTGGTGAGAGTATGAACTGGTTCAATCATTCACTATTAATCATTAATTACTAACACTAAACATACCTTATGGCAGAAAGTGAAGAGGAACTAAAAAGCCTCTTGATGAAAGTGAAAGAGGAGAGTGAAAAAGTTGGCTTAAAGCTCAACATTCAGAAAACTAAGATCATGGCATCTGGTTCCATCTCTTCATGGCAAATAGATGGGGAAACAGTGGAAACAGTGTCAGACTTTATTTTTTGGGCTCCAAAATCACTGCAGATGGTGACTGCAGCCATGAAATTAAAAGACGCTTACTCCTTGAAAGGAAAGTTATGACCAATCTAGATAGCATATTCAAAAGCAGAGATGTTACTTTGCCAACAACGGTCCATCTAGTCAAGGCTATGGTTTTTCCAGTCGTCAGGTATGGATGTGACAGTTGGACTGTGAAGAAAGCTGAGCACTGAAGAATTGATGCTTTTGAACCGTGGTGTTGGAGAAGACTCTTGAGAGCCCCTTGGACTGCAAGGAGATCCAACCAGTCCATTCTGAAGGAGATCAGCCCTGGGTGTTCTGTGGAAGGACTGATGCTAAAGCTGACACTCCAATACTTTGGCCACCTCATGCGAAGAGTTGACTCACTGGAAAAGACTCTGATGCTGGGAGGGATTGGGGGCAGGAGGAGAAGGGGACGACAGAGGATGAGATGGCTGGATGACATCACCGACTTGATGGACATGAGTTTGGGTGAACTCCGGGAGTTGGTGATGGACAGGGAGGCCTGGTGTGCTGCAATTCATGGGGTCGCAAAGAGTCGGACACAACTGAGTGACTGAACTGAATTGAACTAAACTGCTTCCAAGCATATACCCAAGAGAAATGAGTGCTTATGCCCACTAGAAGACACATCTAAGAATATTTATAGCAGCTTTATTTATAATAGCCCCAACTCAGAAATAATCCAAATGTTATCAACAGGAGGATGGATAAAATGATTGTGGTGTAATCATGAAATTGAGTACTTGATAACAATAAAGAGAATAACTACCTTTACTTGCCTTGACGAACACCTTTTCCTATTTGGAACCAGTCTATTGTTCCATGTCCAGTTCTAACTGTTGCTTCCTGACCCGCATACAAATTTCTCAATAGGCAGATCAGGTGTTCTGATATTCCCATCTCTTTCAGAATTTTCCACAGTTTATTGTGATCCACACAGTCAAAGGCTTTGGCATAGTCAATAAATCAGAAATAGATGTTTTTCTGGAACTCTCTTGCTTTTTCCATGATCCAGCAGATGTTGGCAATTTGATCTCTGGTTCCTCTGCCTTTTCTAAAACCAGCTTGAACATCAGGAAGTTCACGGTTCACATAGTGCTGAAGCCTGGCTTGGAGAATTTTGAGCATTACTTTACTAGCATGTGAGATGAGTGCAATTGTGCGGTAGTTTGAGCATTCTTTGGCATTGCCTTTCTTTGGGATTGGAATGAAAACTGACCTCTTCCAGTCCTGTGGCCACTGCTGAGTTTTCCAAATTTGTTGGCATATTGAGTGTAGCACTTTCACAGCATCATCTTTCAGGATTTGAAATAGCTCCACTGGAATTCCATCACCTCCACTAGCTTTGTTCGTTGTGATGCTTTCTAAGGCCCACTTGACTTCACATTCCAGGATGTCTGGCTCTAGGTGAGTGATCACACCATCGTGATTATCTGGGTCGTGAAGATCTTTTGTGCACAGTTCTTCTGTGTATTCTTGCCATCTCTTCTTAATATCTTCTGCTTCTGTTAGGTCTATACCATTTCTGTCCTTTATCGAGCTCATCTTTGCATGAAATGTTCCTTTGGTATCTCTGATTTTCTTGAAGAGATCCCTAGTCTTTCCCATTCTGTTGTTTTCCTCTATTTCTTTGCATTGATCGCTGAAGAAGGCTTTCTTATCTCTTCTTGCTATTCTTTGGAACTCTGCATTCAGATGTTTATATCTGCCGGGAGCCGGCAAGAGACATTCCACTCATGACAAAGGTCATGAGGAAGGAGGCTCGGCATACGCAAAGGCGGGATCGAGCCTCAGGAGTCCCCCTGGATATTCTCGAGCATCTACCCCCAAAAAACCAGAGTCTGCCTACTTTATTGCTTTGTGCTCTCACCTCTGACTTTACTGGGGGCTGTCCCCCACCACCATCTCGCTCTCTTTGTCAAAGAGTTAACTTACAGCTCCAATTAATAAAGTTCCTGGGCAATTAGGAGTGTTTAAATCCAAACCCCTCAGATGGCTCTCTAACTTGCCTGACAAGTTTACCCGGACTCCTACAGCTATGCATACGATTGTTTACAGTCTCCCAGCCAGAGGCACGGGAAGCTTAAGATATTCAAATAGCTTAGAGCCTCTCAGAGAGTTAGAAACTGTCAGAATAAAACTAGTAAAAGATTTCATTGATGAGCCAATGCTTGTTGCCAAGTTTTCACATCCCCTGAATTGTATCCTTGAATGTGTATTAATTAATATAGTTGGTATGTAGAAAAAATAAGTAGTGGCCTTGGTGTTAGTAACTTTAGACCCTTAAGGTAATAAATTCTTTCCTTTGTTGTAAACCCATTACACATCTGCCCTATAGGAATGCAATTTTATCTTCGGAAGATGGCGCCAAACCTTAAAATAATTACTCTTAGAGAAAATAAGTCTTTGTTGATAAGTCTTTGTCAAGAGTCATAAAATGTTAATAAGCCTTCTGGCCAGAAGATGATGTAAATCACCTAAACCATTTGTATATGATAAATTTGCAGGAAAGAAACCCTGGTTTTTGATAAGGATCAAAGACTGCTGACTTTGCATCCCCTATTATCCTCTATGTGTAACTTAGGGTATAAAAGCCCCTGTTGAAAATAAAGCTACAGGCCTTGCTCACCAAAGCCTGGTCTCCCCATGTCATTCTTCCCCTCAATTTCCAGCTGAGTCTCCATCTGGAGCGTGGATATCCTCTGCGACCATTTATTTGCCTGGGCTTCTAAGACCCACTCGAGAAGGTGTCTAAGGTGGGGCACCTTCCGCTATTCGAGAGGGCGCCTGCGGCCTCCGTGGTCAGAGCTAATCTGGTGTCACGGGTTATATTGATTTTCTGCATAAACCAAGCTACTCAGCTTCTTTTCTCCACTGAATTTTCCTACTGAGCTATCCTCATTCTATTATTCTTTATATCTTTGATGAATAAATAAATAAATAGTCGCCAACGCCTTCTCCCCTTCGAATACCCTGGATCAGCCGGGGCTGGACCTCGGCATATATCTTTCCTTTTCTCCTTTGCTTTTCGCTTCTCTTCTTTTCACAGCTATTTGTAAGGCCTCCCCAGACAGCCATTTTGCTTTTTTGCATTTCTTTTCTATGGGAATGGTCTTGATCCCTGTCTCCTGTACAATGTCATGAACCTCATTCCATAGTTCATCAGGCACTCCATCTATCAGATCTAGGCCCTTAAATCTATTTCGCACTTCCACTGTATAATCATAAGGGATTTGATTTAGGTCATATCTGAATGGTCTAGTGGTATTCCCTACTATCTTCAATTTAAGTCTGAATTTGGCAATAAGGAGTTCATGGTCTGAGCCACAGTCAGCTCCTGGTCTTGTTTTTGCTGACTGTATAGAGCTTCTCCATCTTTGGCTGCAAAGAATATAATCAATCTGATTTCAGTGTTGACCATCAGGTGATGTCCATGTGTAGAGTCTTCTCTTGTGTTGTTGGAAGAGGGTGTTTGCTATGACCAGTGCATTTTCTTGGCAAAACTCTATTAGCCTTTGCCCTGCTTCATTCTGTATTCCAAGGCCAAATTTGCCTGTTACTCCAGGTGTTTCTTGACTTCCTACTTTTGCATTCCAGTCCTCTATAATGAAAAGGACATTTTTTTTGGGTGTTAGTTCTAAAAGGTCTTGTAGGTCTTCATAGAACCGTTCAACTTCAGCTTCTTCAGCGTTACTGGTTGGGGCATAGACTTGGATTACCGTGATATTGAATGGTTTGCCTTGGAAACGAACAGAGATCATTCTGTCATTTTTGAGACTGCATCCAAGTACTGCATTTCAGACTCTTTTGTTGACCATGATGGCCACTCCATTTCTTCTGAGGGATTCCTGCCCACAGTAGTAGATATAATGGTCATCTGAGTTAAATTCACCCATTCCAGTCCATTTGAGTTCGCTGATTTCTAGAATGTCGACATTCACTCTTGGATCATGCAAAAAGCAAGAGAGTTCCAGAAAAACATCTATTTCTGATTTATTGACTATGCCAAAGCCTTTGACTGTGTGGATCACAATAAACTGTGGAAGATTCTGAAAGAGATGGGAATTCCAGAACACCTGATCTGCCTCTTGAGAAATTTGTATGCAGGTCAGGAAGCAACAGTTAGAACTGGACATGGAACAATAGACTGGTTCCAAATAGGAAAAGGAGTTCGTCAAGGCTGTATATTGGCACCCTGTTTATTTAACTTATATGCAGAGTACATCATGAGAAACCCTGGACTGGAAGAAACACAAGCTGGAATCAAGATTGCCAGGAGAAATATCAATAACCTCAGATATGCAGATGACACCACCCTTATGGCAGAAAGTGAAGAGGAACTAAAAAGTCTCTTGATGAAGGTGAAAGAGGAGAGTGAAAAAGTTGGCTTAAAGCTCAACATTCAGAAAACGAAAATCATGGCAGCTGGTCCCACCACTTCATGGGAAATAGATGGGGAAATAGTGGAAACAGTGGCAGACTTTATTTTTCTGGGCTCCAAAACAAATGGTGACTGCAGCCATGAAATTAAAAGACGCTTACTCCTTGGAAGGAAAGTTATGACCAACCTAGATAGCATATTCAAAAGCAGAGACATTACTTTGCCAACAAAGGTCCGTCTAGTCAAGGCTATGGTTTTTCCTGTGGTCATGTATGGATGTGAGAGTTGGACTCTGAAGAAAGCTGAGCACCGAAGAATTGATGCTTTTGAACTGTGGTGTTGGAGAAGACTCTTGAGAGTCCCTTGGACTGCAAGGAGATCCAACCATTCCATCCTGAAGGAGATCAGGCCTGGAATTTCTTTGGAAGGAATGATGCTAAAGCTGAAACTCCAGTACTTTGGCCACCTCATGCGAAGAGTTGACTCATTGGAAAAGACTCTGATGCTGGGAGGGATTGGGCACAGGAGGAGAAGGGGACAACAGAGGATGAGATGGCTGGATGGCATCACTGGATGGACGTGAGTCTGAGTGAACTCCGGGAGTTGGTGATGGACAGGGAGGCCTGGCATGCTTCAATTCATGGGGTCGAAAAGAGTCGGACACAACTGAGCAACTGATATGATCTGATCTTTACTTGCAACAGTATGGATTATTTTTTTTTTCAACTTAAATAATAAACATTTATTTCTCACAGTTCTGGAGGCGAGGAAGTTCAAGACCAAGTTGCTGGTGTATTTGGCATCTAGTGGGACTCTCTTCCTGGCTGCCTTCTCACCGTGTCCTCATGGGTTAGAGCAGTCGTCTCTTCCTCTTGTAAGGGCACTAATCCCACTATAGGGGCTCCACCCTCAGGACCTCATCTAAACCGAACTACCTTTTTAGATCCCACCTCCGAATACCATCACGTTGGGGATTAGGGATCAATATATCAATATAGAAGCACACAAATGTTTAGTCTATAGCACAGCTTTTGCTGATATCAAGCAGAGAAAGGAATGCAAAGTCAGAAAAGAACTGACTGACAAGTTTTATCAGTCCACTCCCCGTACCCACGGACCTGATCGATGAAAACCATAAGACTCCTGTTAAGTCACTCAAACCTTTGATCAGCGTGGCTTTAATGATGGTTCAAACCAGTCAATCCTAAAGGAAATCAACCCTGAATATTCAGTAGAAGGACTGATGCTGAAGCTAAAGCTTCAATACTTTGGCCACTGGATGCAAAGAGCTGACTCATCGGAAAAGTCCCTGATGCTGGGAAAGATTGGGGGCAGGAGGAGAAGGGGGCAAAAGAGGATGACATGGTCAGATGGCATCGTCAACTCAATGGACGTGAGTCTGAGCAAACTCGGAGAAGGACAGGGAAGTCTGGCATGCTACCGTCCCTGGGGTCACACAGAGTCGGACACAACCTAGCGACTGAACGACAATAATGATGATTCATCACTCAGTCTAAGTGTAGACCTATCTAACACCATCTTTCACTACTTAGCCATATAAACAGAGGCTTCTCCAGGATCATACAGGTTTGTCCAGCTCAGGGCTACAGAAAGGTGACACAACACAGCTCTTCCCCAGCTTGGGGAATGCATGTCTACGACATAATGCTAATTTAAGACAGGAAGCCTATTCCATAAAGCCTCCTTCACCTCAACATAGAACTCCTCAGGCCCTGACACCTTAAGACACACAACCAACCTTCAGGTAAGTGTGAAGTTTCACCAGATCATCAAATAAACCACAAAACTTAAGGAAGATTACACAAGGGCTGACATTTTTTGAGCCTGTCATAAAATATGACGAGAATATAGATCTCACTGTTCCTTTAAAGGAGGTGGTTATCAGGAAGGAAGTAGCTGATATCATTTGTTTTTCTTTTAAGGCATCAAGAGTCTTGGCTGGGTCTTAAGCTGTAGAAAAATGCCAGTATACATGCCATCTGTCATCTGATGTCTTTTGGTATAAGCTGCATTGGTGGGAAGGAAGAATTGGTTAGAAATAGACACAGTGTACACATGAGAATATGTATATCAAGGAACAGAGTTCCTTGTAAGGGCACTTAAATACAAGAGTAATTAGGCTTCTAAGATCCAGATTCTGGGTCACGAGCAATTGTGTTCCTTTCCTCTGAGTCCTGTCTGTCTTTTTTCATCCCCTCTGATAGTGGTTTATGGGCTGAGCTAACTTCCAGTCCTGTACTAAACATCACCCAGAGAATCTAAACACAAATACTCATTGGGGCTTAGCTTCCATCTGGGGAGGGAACCATATGGATTAATCTCACAGATATTACGTTGAGTGGAAGAGGCCAGATCCAAATGACATGTACTTTAGAATTCCATTTATCTTGGATTAAAGATCTCAACATAAGACCAGAAACTATAAAACTCCTAGAGGAGAACATAGGCAAAACACTCTCTGACATACATCACAGCAGGATCCTCTATGACCCACCTCCCAGAATATTGGAAATAAAAGCAAAAATAAACAAATGGGACCTAATTAACCTTAAAAGCTTCTGCACATCAAAGGAAACTATTAGCAAGGTGAAAAGACAGCCTTCAGAATGGGAGAAGATAATAGCAAATGAAGCAACTGACGAACAACTAATCTCGAGAATATACAAGCAACTCCTACAGCTCAACTCCAGAAAAACAAATGACCCAATCAAAAAATGGGCCAAAGAACTAAATAGACATTTCTCCAAAGAAGACATCCAGATGGCTAACAAACACATGAAAAGATGCTCAACATCACTCATTATCAGAGAAATGCAAATCAAAACCACTATGAGGTACCATTTCACACCAGTCAGAATGGCTGCGATCCAAAAGTCTACAAGTAATAAATGCTGGAGAGGGTGTGGAGAAAAGGGAACCCTCTTACACTGTTGGTGGGAATGCAAACTAGTACAGCCACTATGGAGAACAGTGTGGAGATTCCTTAAAAAACTGGAAATAGAACTGCCTTATGATCCAGCAATCCCACTGCTGGGCATACACACTGAGGAAACCAGAAGGGAAAGAGACACGTGTACCCCAATGTTCATCGCAGCACTGTTTATAATAGCCAGGACATGGAAGCAACCTAGATGTCCATCAGCAGATGAATGGATAAGAAAGCTATGGTACATATACACAATGGAGTATTACTCAGCCATTAAAAAAAATACATTTGAATCAGTTCTAATGAGGTGGATGAAACTGGAGCCTATTATACAGAGTGAAGTAAGCCAGAAAGAAAAACACCAATACAGTATACTAACACATATATATGGAATTTAGAAAGATGGTAACAATAACCCTGTGTACGAGACAGCAAAAGAGACACTGATGTATAGAACAGTCTTATGGACTCTGTGGGAGAGGGAGAGGGTGGGAAGATTTGGGAGAATGGCATTGAAACATGTAAAATATCATGTATGAAACGAGTTGCCAGTCCAGGTTCGATGCACGATACTGGATGCTTGGGGCTGGTGCACTGGGACAACCCAGAGGGATGGAATGGGGAGGGAGGAGGGAGGAGGGTTCAGGATGGGGAACACATGTATACCTGTGGCGGATTCATTTTGATATTTGGCAAAACTAATACAATTATGTACAGTTTAAAAATAAAATAAAATTAAATTTAAAAAAAAAAGAAAAAAAAAATCTTTCTGTTAGAAAGGTCAATGTAAGTACTTGGTTAACCCATAAAACCATCTTGTAAAACATTCATTTTATCTTTTTATCACAAATCTAGTATTTATCCAATGTTCTTTCATTTAATATCAGTGTCATTCTGCTAATTAAACTCTTTGAAAATCTTAAAAAAAAAAAAAAAGAATTCCATTTATCTGAAGTTCAAGAACATCAGTGGTAATAGAATAGTAGTGCACTCCTAGACTTTATTTTTGGGGGCTCCAAAATCACTGCAGATGGTGACTGCAGCCATAAGATTAAAAGACGCTTATTCCTTGGAAGAAAAGTTATGACCAACCTAGACAGCATATTAAAAAGCAGAGACATTACTTTGCCAACAAAGGTCCGTCTAGTCAAGGCTATGGTTTTTCCAGTAGTCATGTATTAATGTGAGAGTTAGACTGTAAAGAGAGTTGAGTGCTGAAGAACTGATGCTTTTGAACTGTGGAGAAAACTCTTGAGAGTCCCTTGGACTGCAAGGAGATCCAACCAGTCCATCCTAAAGGAGATCAGTCCTGGGTGTTCATTGGAAGGACTGATGTTGAAGCTGAAACTCCAGTCCTTTGGCCACCTGATGCGAAGAGCTGACTCATTTGAAAAGACCCTGATGCTGGGAAAGATTGAGGGCAAGCAGAGAAGGGGACAACAGAGGGTGAGATGGTTGGATGGCATCACTGACTCAATGGACATGAGTTTGGGTAGACTCTGGGAGTTGGTGATGGACAGGGAGGCCTGGAATGCTGCAGTTCACGGGGTCGCAAAGAGTCAGACACCACTGAGCGACTAAACTGAACTGAACTGCACTCCTAGAGGGGCATAAAAGAACCTTCTGGGTTGCTTAAATGTTCTATATCCTGACCTGGTCTGTGGTTACAATATGAACATATGGAAAAAATCATCAAGTTGTACATAGCTGTACACTTTATATACTTTATATTACGTATATTATACTTTAATGATTAAGAGGAGAAAAAGTAAGGGACTTCCCTGGTGGTCCAGTGGTTAAGAATCTGCCTTCCAATGCAAGGGATGTATGTTCGATACCTGCTCAGGAACTAAGATCCCACAAGCCATGGGGCAACTAAACTGGTGAGCTGCAACTAGGGAGAAGCCCACACACTGTAACTAAGACTCAGTAAAGACAAAAATGAACAACAACAAAGAAAAGTAAAAGAAAGAAACAAATTCAGTTATCTCAAATAGCTCTTTCTACCTTCTCACCTCTCTCTTATGATCTGCTTTATTTTTATACAATAGCACATACAACCAGCTGACATATTTTATGTATAGTAATGTATTTGCATCTCTATTATTCACAGCTGTCCCTCTCACTAGGATGTAAGCTCTATGGGAGCAAGGACATTTTCTGCTTACTGTGTACCTCAGAGCTTAGAACAGTGCTTGGCACATGCTGCTGCTGTTGCTGCTAAGTCACTTCAGTCGTGTCCGACTCTGTGCGACCCCATAGACGGCAGCCCACGAGGCTTCCACGTCCCTGGCATTCTCTAGGCAAGAACACTGGAGTGGGTTGCCATTTCCGTCTCCAATGCAGGAAAGTGAAAAGTGAGAGTGAAGTCGCTCAGTCGTGTCCAACTCTAGCGACCCCATGGACTGCAGCCCACCAGGCTCCTCCGTCCACGGGATTTTCGAGGCAAAAGTACTGGAGTGGGGTGCCATTGCCTTCTCCGCTTGGCTTATTTAAGATCTGTTAAATAAATAAGCTGCTATATTGCAGCTTCAGCACTGGATCTACTTACTCAGTTTTTATCTGGCATATGAGATACTCGTCTTTCCCGCTAATCAGCACTAAAATTAATTTACAAACTGATTACAGATTGAAAAATGGGTTTCAGGACAGTAATGTCAATCTTTAGGTTGAGCTGCAAGTGCTGAGTTTTTACTGACAGAGATGTTAGTTGGTTGATTTCTGGGCCCAAGGTTAAGAAAGCAGAAGAATGAGGGTATCAGTTCACATTTCTTACTCTACCAAGATAGTTGAGTTGTTCAGTATAATTTTCTCAGAAGCCAGAGACGAAAAAGAATAAGGCTTTGTCTCCCTACGCTGAATCGCTGTTCTGTCAAGATCTTTGACCCTAGAAAGAATTAGCAAAGCAAATCTTACAAAATGTGACATCGTAAAATGAACAGGATAGCGGCGGTGGTCTCTCCAGACCTAGAAAGCTCTTGTTGATTTCAAAAGTAAAACACAGGGAAAGGATAAGGAATACACAGGATATCTAAGCCCATGATGTGCCAAAACCACTGAGCCCGTGAGCTCCAGCTCCTGAAACCTGCCTGCCTAGAGCCCTCCCACCACCAGAGAAAGCCCACACACAGCAGCAGAGACCCAGCATAACCACAAATTTCAAAAATAAATAAATACACTGAAAAAGAGAAATACCTGAGTACATGAAGAAATAAACCATATTTCTGAAGAATATTAATTGGCATAAAGATATTGATATTATCAAATGAACTTTTCGTGCGGGTTAGTATCCACCAGATCCTCATAGAGGAATTTTTTATATTTTTGAGTTTTTATTTGAGTTTTGAAACAAATTACTTTAAAGTGCCTTGGGGTTTGCACTGTATACTTCTTTCAAACTTTCTTTCTCTTCAAACATTTTCAGAACTAGTATGGATGTGGAGGAGTGAGCAGGCAAGACCAACAAGAAAAGTGTTACCAAAAAACAGTGGATATGAGTGTGGGCTTGCCCTTTCAAATTTTAAGAATGCTGTTTCCCTAATAAAAACTGGAACAGAAACCAAGACAGATCAATGGAATACAAACAGGTATCCTTGAACGGACCTTAGGATAGATATTGACATTGACATTGAAGTCGCTCAGTCGTGTCTGACTCTTTACGACCCCGTGGACTGTAGCCTACCAAGCTCCTCTGTCCATGGAATTTTCCAGGCAAGAATACTGGAGTGGGTTGCCATTTCCTTCTCCATAGGATAGATAAGTCCATGACATTTTCATCATAGTTACTAATCAACCATTCATTCAAAGCTGACTGTGTGCCAAACACTGTTCTAGACTCTTTGCATATATGAACTCATTTATTTATTTATTTTTAGGTTAACTTATCTCTCTCTCTTCATTTTCATTTAAGCTTTTTATCTGATCTTGGAATATAGCAGATTAACAATGTTGTGATAGTTTCAGGCAGACAGCAAAGGGACTCAGCCATACATACACAAGTATCCATTCTCCCCAAACTCCCCTTCCACCCAGACCGCCACATAGCATTAAGCACAGTTCCCTGTGCTACACAGTCGGGCCTTGTTGGTTAACTCATTTATAAATTAACTACTTTCATTAAGAATGGGTCTCTGAAAAAAAAAAAAAAAGAATGGGTCTCTGGAGCCACACTGCCAGGATTCCGTCTCCCATTTACTACCTGTGAGACTTTGGAAAAGTTATTGAACTTCTCTGTGCCTATTTTCTTAGCTTTAAAATGTGAAAAATAATAATTACCTATGTCAGGGTTCTTAAGAGGTTAAGTTAAAGTTGTATACAGGATGTATCACAGTAGGTAAGAAATGATATCATCAATTGTGTGAAGAAAATTGGATAAAAATACCTAGTTGGTACCATATACTGAAAACAATTTCCAGAACTTAAAGAAGTATATGTTAAAAATAAAAGCGGGGAATTCCCTGGCAGTCCAGTGGTTAGGACTTGGCACCTTCACTGCTGAGGGCCTGGGTTCATTCCCTGGTTGGGGAACTAAGATCCTAAGTAAGCTGTGCAGCACAGTAAAAAAAAAAAAAAAAAAAAAACACACAAAAAAACAGGAAGTATGCAGTATTTAGAAGAAAATGCATATATTTAATTAATCCTAAAATGAATGGGTTTCTAAGTATAAAAGGAAAAAGAAATAATAAACTTAAATATATCAAAAATTGAAAATTAAGAAAAAGAAAAAACTTGGAAATAGAATAAATGGAATAGATGATAGGTGAATACACTTTTTTAAAAAACTGAAGAATAGTGGGGCTTCCCTGGTGGCTTAATGGTAAATTTCTAATTTATCCCTACCCCCAACCCCTGCTACCCACTTTGGTAACCATAAATTTGCTTCCTATGTCTGTGAGTCTTATTTCTGTTTTGTAAATAAGTTCCTTTGTATCATCTTTTTAGATTCCATGTATAAGTGATATATGATATTTGTCTTTGTCTGACTTCACTTACTATGATAATCACTAGGCCCATCCATGTTGCTGCAAATGGCCTTATTTTATTCTTTTTTATGGCTGATTAATATTCCATTGTATATACATAGTGCTTCTCCTTTATCCATTCATATTTGATGGATATTTAAGTGTTTTCCACGTCTTGGCTATTATAAATAGTGCTGCTATGAACATTGGGGTGCATGTATCTTTTCAAATTAGAGTTTTCATCTTTTCTGGGTACATGCCCAGGAGTGGGATTTCTGGATTAAACGACAACACTATTTTTAGTTTTATAAGGAACCTCTGTACTGTTTTCCACAGTGGCTGCACCAATTTACAATCCCATCAAGAGTGGAGGAGGGTTCCATTTTTTCCACACCCTCTCCAGCATTTATTATTTGTAGACTTTTGGATAATAGCCGTTCTGACAAGCGTGCAGTGATAATTCATTGCAGTTTTTATTTTTCCATTTCTCTAATAACTAATTATGTTGAGCATTTTGAATATGCTTTTATAAATCAGAAAAACATCATAGAAAACAGGCAAACTATATAAACATTTACAGAGGAAAAAATACAAATTGCCTAATGGCTACAAGCAGATGGAAAAAATGTTAAGTCTCGCTGATGAAGTATAGCTCATTTACATCAATGAGATAATAAACTAATAAATTGGTTTGGATTAAAAAATAGAATGTTTAATGTTGACAAATGCATCATAAGACAGGCACTCAAGTAAAGAATAAATGTGACATGACCTTCCGGAAAGTATTTTGGCAGATTGTACTGAGAGTTTTAAAATGTTACATATGTTGATCTTGTGCTCTCTTTGTTATGGGTTGAATTGTTTCCATCCAAGCAGCATGTTGAAGTCCTAACCCACAGTGCCTCAGAATGCAACCATATTCTAAAACTAGGTCATCACTGAAGTAATCAGTAAAGACGAATTCATACTGGAATAAGGAGGACTATCTCATGCGAAGAGTTGACTCATTGGAAAAGACTCTGATGCTGGGAGGGATTGGGGGCAAGAGGAGAAGGGGACGACAGAGGATGAGATGGCTGGATGGCATCACTGACTCGATGGACATGAGTCTCAGTGAACTCCAGGAATTGGTGATGGACAGGGAGGCCTGGCGTGCTGCAATTCATGGGGTTGCAAAGAGTCAGACACGACTGAGCGACTGATCTGATCTGATGGCCTCAATATGATTAGTGTCCTTTTAAGAAAGAAGTATGCCATAAGAGGCTTCCCAGGTGGAACAGTGGTAAAGAATCTGCCTGCCAATGCCAGAGACACAAGACAGACAAGTTCGATCTCTGGGTCAGGAAGATCCCTTGGAGTAGGAAATGGCAACCCACTCCAGTACGCTTTCCTGGAAAATTCCGTGGACTGAGGAGACTGGTGAGCTACTGTCCATGGGGTTGCAAAGAACTGGACATGACTGAGCAGGCACACGTGCACCCATGAAGGCACACACCCTGTGAAGAGAGAGGCAAATAGAGAGAAGAGGGCGGAGCGGCTACGAAGGCAAAGAGTGGAATGATGTTATCTGGAGGCAAACCAATGCCAAGGATTGCCATCAAGCAACAGAAGAATGGAAGAAGCAAGGAAGAATTTCCCCCTGCAGCCTTTAGAGGTGGTGTGGCCCTGCCAACACCTTGAACTGCTGGTTTCCAGAACCACGAAATGACACATGTCTGTTGTTTGAAGCCACCTAGTTGGAAATAGTTTATGGCAGTCCTAGGAATCGAAAACACTATCTTTGGGGAATGATTGATATGAATAAAGATATGTCCAAAGATACTTATCACTAAATTATTTATAATTATGAAAGCTTAGAAGTGACCAAAATATATAGCAATAATAGAATCATTATGTGAAATATATTAAGAAGGCAGAATATTATGGTGCCAATAAAAATCATATTTTTGAATATCTGGATAAATATTTCATAATATAATAAAAGTGAGAAGAGGTAGCAAATAACACTGCATATACCATAAGATTCAAACTTTATTTTTAAATCATAATTTTACATAATTATATATTATAGAAAAAAGCTGGTGGTAAATACAGGGTCAATAGTGGCTAGATTACTTTCTATAATTTTAGATTATAGGTTATTTTCTATAATTTTCTACAGTTATCATTGCAAAGTATAAATATTAGACATGTAAGAAAGAAGAGACATAATATATTTAAATTTGATGCTCTCAGAGACCAGAAAGGAAAAAAAAAAAAGGAATTACAGGCATCCAGTTTATATTATTTCATTTCTTCACACAGCTGGGACTTGTTTTCCCCTTGAAATACAGCCTATTTCTAGAGCAGAAGGTGGCAGGGACTTAATTCAGGCCCAAGCCCATGTTCCTAAGCACAGAGCCAAGGTCAGAGGCCATCAATTTGACTCTAGTATTTCATTTTCTTTATATCGCAGACTATAGAGACTAAGAAAAACACTGAGAAGATTCCAGTGAGATACAGAGGATGTTCATTCTCACTTGAAATGCTCAGTTAAATTTAACGATTACGTCTCTGTGGCTTCCCTGGTGGCGGTCCAGGGGTTGACTCCACTCTGCCCCTGCACGGAGCCTGGGTTCAATCCCTGGGTGGGGAACTAAGACCCCACAAGGCCGCAGTTACCAGTCTTGGGTGGCCCCAAGTGCCCAGCAAGGAGTGAAGCTTCACCGGCCTGGGCAGCCACAGGCATTTGCAGGAGGCAGGGGATGATGCCGCAGCTGCAGGGGCCGTGGGCTCCAGCAGGGGAGCAAGGCCTGCATGGCAGTCACGTCACGTCACCCCGTCACCCCGCTGCAGCCTCTCGGAGGAGTGATACAATCTCATGGCTCTCTTCCCTCCCTCCCCTCTCCCTCTGCTTTCCTCTCTCTCCCCTCCCCCTCCTTACAACATAGTGTTTTTCTACAATGAAAGTGCTTCCTTAGAATGCCTTTCTTTTGTTATTGCTGTTTGTTGTTGAGTCCCTGAATCATGCCCCACTCTTTGCAACCCCATGGACTGCAGCGCACCAGGCTTTCCTGTCCTCCACCATCTCCTGGAGTTTGCTCAGACTCATCACTGAGTCGAAGATGCCATTCAACCATCTCATCCTCTGTTGCCCTCTTCTCCTTCTGCCCCTCCCCTCACCTTCCTCTCTTGATCAGTTTTCTGCATTTCTGTGACATTGCAACTTGGTATAATCTTGTGGTAAGGCGACATGACAATAAGTATCAAGAGCTGTAAGTTAAGGAAAAGAAGAAAAAGGAAAATAATTACAATTTGTCTACTTGCCAGTTCTGTGCCACGTACACCACATACAGGATCATAATCTCAACCCCCAGAGGATCTGGGAGCTGTAAGCAAGGCATTCAAGTCACACAGGCAGTAATAGGCAGGGCTGAACTTATACCCAGGTGGTCTCATTCCAAATTCTGTGTTCCTATCCACTCTGCTACTTTGCCATACTCTTCATACTCTTTGACTCTGGATTCTGACTCCTAGAAAGGTATCCAGCAGTCATGTATGGATGTGAGAGTTGGACCATAAAGAAAGCTGACCTCTGAAGAATTGATGCTTTTGAACTGTGGTGTTGGGAGAAGACTCTTGAGAGTCCCTTGGACTGCAAGGATATCCAACCAGTCCATTCTAAAGGAAATCAGTCCTGAATATTCATTGCAAGGACTAATGCTGAAGTTGAAACTCCAATATTTTGGCCACCTGATGCAAAGAGCCGGCTCACTGGAAAAGACCCTGATGCTGGGAAAGACTGAGGACAGAAGACTAGGGCAGCAGAGGATGAGATGGTTGGATGGCATTGTCGACTCAATGGACATGAGTTTGAAAAAACTCTGGGAGATAGTGAAGGACAGAGAAGCCTGGCGTGCTGCAGTCCATGGGGTAGCAAAGAGTCAGACACAGCTTGGAAACTAAACAACAAACAACAATAACAAAAGAAAGGAATCCTAAGAAAACCCTTCAGTCATAGAAAAACACCGTGTTGCAGTGCTAGAAAAGAGAAAAATGTGAAACAATATTATTGCCTAACAATAGAAGAATGCTTGTTCTATGGTGCACCTATGTTAATGGAATATCATATAGACTCCCATGGAGACTTCGGAAATATGAAAAAAATATTTCAGATACACTTTGGTGAAAACAGCAGAATATGAATGGTCATATTCATCAACTGCAGCAACATAAAAACATGTATGTATAGGAAATATAATTGAAAGTAGTTGTGGATTATAGTTGTTTAATTGGACTGGCTGAATTTTTTTCC
Organism: Bubalus bubalis; assembly: GCF_019923935.1. Taxonomy (NCBI): domain Eukaryota; kingdom Metazoa; phylum Chordata; class Mammalia; order Artiodactyla; family Bovidae; genus Bubalus; species Bubalus bubalis. The sequence goes on along the minus strand of NC_059159.1, from coordinate 52,929,246 downwards.
CTCAAGATTGTTCTTGGTCTTAAAACAATGATCTGAAATGAACAATATTCTCACATAATCCCCACCTCAGTACACTAGCTTCAGTCCAATTTCTTTCTTTACTTGTTCCTCTTCTGCTCAGAACAGCTCCCCAGTTTCCATTTGCTTCTGTTGAACTCCATGGCATGAGCTTTTGACACTCAGGTCCGTGTGCACAAGACTGGCCCAAATAGGAGCCACACATTTCCAAAAAAAGAAAGAAACTGCATATATCCAGAACTCACTTCACCATTTCTTCTGTCTCTGCTGTGACCAATAGTGTTGAGCTGCAAATTAAAAAAAAATTTTTTTTGTTTTATTTTAAAAGAAAGTTGTTTATTTGACTGTGCCAGGTCTTAGCTGTGACGTGCAGAATCCTTTTTAGTTGCGGCATGTAAACTGTTAGTTGCGGCATGTGGGATTTGCTCTCTGATCAGGGATCAAACTCAGAATCCCTGCATTGGGAGTGTGGAGTCAGTCACTGGATCACCAGGGAAGTCCTGAGCTCCAGGTTTTATTGAAGAATTTGTCCTTCTTTTTTTCCCCTCCACAAAACAGAGTCTCCCCACCCCCACATACACCCATTATAACAATGTTCCTTTGAGGACAGTTGCCACCTTTATACACTTGCATACAGCTGTTGGCCACAGGGCTTCTCAACCTCAGCATTACTGATATATCAATTCAGGTAATTCTTTGCTGTGTGTGTCCTCTGCATTGTAAGATGTTGAGCAGGATCCCTGGGCTCTTCTTACCAGACATCAGTAGCATCACTGCTCAAAAGTGTGACAGCCAAAGACGTCCCCGGATATTGCCAAATGTCCCCTGTGGCTGGAGGGCAAAATCGCTCTGGATTGAGAACCACAGCAGCAGAAGCAGCAGGATAACCCAGGGAATGTTGGCGGCGTAGTGAGAACCTGTAGCTGACTGTTATGCCCTCCTTTAACCACAAGAGGTCTCCCTAGACCCCATTATGGTTCTATTCTGGAACACAGGGCGATGCTAAGTCGCTTCAGTCGTGTCCGACTCTGTGCGACCCCATAGACGGCAGCCCACCAGGTTCCCCCGTCCCTGGGATTCTCCAGGCAAGAACACTGGAGTGGGTTGCCATTTCCTTCTCCAACGCAGCAAAGTAAAAAGTGAAAGTGAAGTCGCTCAGTCGTGTCCGACTCTTAGCGACCCCATGGACTGCAGCCTACCAGGCTCCTCCATCCATGGGATTTTCCAGGCAAGAGTACTGGAGTGGGGTGCCATTGCCTTCTCCTAACACAGGGCGATGGCCACTACCAAATAGGTTAATCATCATGATTTGGTGGGTGGCAGCAGCAAAAGCTTTACAAACAAAAGCATTTGATCAATCTTCTGTGCAGAAGAATTCCAAATAAATTAAGGAGACATTTCACTCTAAAAGAGGGAGCTTTATTCCCATAGTGCTTTCATTCAGTCACTGAGTCGTGTCTGACTCCTTGCGACCCCATGGACTGCAGCACGCCAGGCTTCCCTGTCCATCACCAACTCCCGGAGTTCACTCAAACTCATGTCGGTCGAGTCGGTGATGCCATCCAACCGTCTCATCCTCTGTCACCCACTTCTTCTCCTGCCCTCAATCTTTCCTAGCATCAGGGTCTGTTCCAATGAGTCAGGTCTTCACATCAGGTGCCCAAAGTACCGGAACTTCAACTTCAGCATCAGTCCTTCCAGTGAATACTCGAGAGTTGATTTCCCTCAGGATTGACTGGTTTGATCTCCTTTCAGTTCAAGGGATTCTCAAGAGTCTTCTCCAGCACTAGCATCAACTCTTCGGCGCTCAGCTTTATTTATGGTACAATTCTCACATTCGTAGCTTTGACTACATGGACCTTTGTCAGCTAAGTGATGTCCCATAGTGTAGGCTGATTTGCTGTCATAGAAAGAGGAATGGAAAGTAACCGTAGTGGAGAAACTCAACAAACATGACCTCAGCCAGGTGACTGAGGTCAACATCAACACTGATAAATCCTAATGATAGTACCTACCCTTGACGTGCATGATGAAATGGCACTTTATCTCTGTAATCTGCCTCCCCAATACCCTGTGACCCCAGTCTAATCTTGAGAAAAAATAGCAGACAAATCCCAGTAGAGGGCATCCTACAAATACCGAGCCAGGACTACCCAAAACTGTTAAGGTCATTACAAACAAGAAAAGTCTGAGAAACTGTCATAGCCAAGAGGAGCTGGGAGATATGACAGCTAAAGATAAGGTGGAACCTGGATGAGATTCTGGAACAGAAAAAGAACAGTAGGTAAAAACTGAGGAAATCTGATTAACTATAAACTTTAATTAATAATAAAGTGTCAGTGTAGGTTCATTAATTAGAACAAATGTACCATATGCTCAGATGCTCTGTCGTGTCAAGCTTTTTGCGACCCCAGGCTCCTCCGTCCATGGGATTTTCCAGGCAAGAATATTGGAGTGGGTTGCCATTTCCTGCTCCAGGGGATCTTCTGGACCCAGGGATAGAACCTGGGTCCCCGGCATTGCTTATGATAATACTAATATAAAATCTTAATAGTAGGGGAGACTGTCTGCAGGTGTCAGGTTATATGGGAACTCTGCACTCTGCTTAATTTTTCTTTAAAACTATAAATTAAGTCTATCAATTTTTTAAAAAGCATCTGATCAAGTGCCGCATTGGTAAAATAAGTAAAGGAGATCTTAAAATGGTGGATTTGCTAGAATTCTGATCTAAAAGGAATCGTTTGATGACTAGTGAGAACCAGTCAATCCTCTTGCTTTTTGCCGCAGTATCAGGTAAGAAAGGCAAAGACTGATACTGAAGAAAACTTGGAATGGAATAAAGGAGCCCAACTAACATGCAGGTAAATGCACCCTGATCATACAATGAAAATAGCAACTATTTATATCTCACTGATACCCCCTTTAAAGTTGGTACTATATTCCAATTGAGGAAAATTGAATCTCAGCAAGATTATATGCCTGCCTAATATCATAGAACTAATATGCGGTAAAACTAAAACTCAGCTTTTTACATCTGATTTTACAATCTTTGCTTTTGATTCCTGTTCAGTATTTCCTCCCTATATGTGACAGCCGAGGTTATTCATGTCTCTGTAGAGTATATATTATGTAATTTAAAAAGCGTTGAACAAAAACCAGAAGTCTGCATCTTCGGTTGGCTCAGGATACCAATTTCCTTACCAGAAAATTGTGGATAATAATACCTGTCTTGCTTACTTCACAGGGTTATTTTAAGAGTCAAAGGAAAGAATACATGAGAAAATGTCTTGGAACCTGTGAAGCATGGCATTGTACCCTTAACACATTTTCACTCGTGCAGCTTTTTGCAAAGATGTCTGTGAGCTAATTGCCAGATGGAATTTGTGGAGCTGACGGAAGGGAGCTTTAGACTGGAAGGCTTAGAAGAGAACTGTGTCAGCCTCAAATCCTCCCTTGGAGGATAAGATCCCAAGCCTGTGGTCTTCACCACTGACTGCACATACCACCTCGGGAGCTTTTAAAAGCATCCATGCCCAGGGTCCATGCCAGACCAATTAAATCACAGGCATTGCTCGGTTGGGAAAGCTCTCCAGGTGATTCTAATATGCAACCAAGGCTGAGAACTGCCACCCTAATTGATCTAAAGTTAGCCCAGTTCCGTGGGGCCTACCCTACCCTTCCCGAGTAGGCTGTTCTGCTCGTCCAGAAATTGCTGGTGTTGGCACATAGCCATCAGGCAGTGAGGCAAAAATAAAAGTCTGGTCAGCCAAGCTGCTGAGACAGCTGATGATATTGTCATTTGACTAAAGGAAATAGATCTATGTCAGTTTTATTCAAAGAAAGAAGAGTCCAGTCACGGGAGGGAGAATGCTACAGGGGCTAGCTTTGCAATCCTCCAGCACTCTGCTGCAGCAGCCAGGAGAGCAGAGAAGCTGCTCGGAGCCTGTGTAAACTCAGCTCTGTGGGTCAGTTTATCTTGGCTATTGTGTTGTCTGAAGAGATTTTTTGTTAGGAGCCTGGGCCTTGGGGCCTGGCAGACCAAAGCAACAATCAGCTTTCAAGTCAGTGAATTAACACTGTTCAAAAACTGAGACCAAAGAAGAAAAAGCTGTTCAGCAAGAATAACATTAGATGTGCTGTAGAGTGAACACAATTCAGAGCTAGAAACTCCCTTGTTTTAGAAACAAGGCCCAGGTTCTCATATATTACTTTTTCAGGGTCTTCGGCAGAAGGATTTAGGTTACTGCAATGCCAGAAGAGAGGACTGAGATGAAGTCATCTGGGGAAACTGAGGGTCCCTGTCTTCTAGGGTCTGGGCATTACTTTGACAAATCCAGGAATTCATTTTGCTCTTTGTTTGTTTTTCTGGAGAAGGGGGCTGCTCCACAGCATGGAGGATCTTAGTTCCCCAACCAGGGCTCCCTGCATTGGAAGAACAGAGTCTCTAAGCAATGGACTACCAGGGAAGTCCCAATAATTCATCTTGTCGTAACTTAGAGGTGAGCAGTCTTTTGGGGATAGACCCACATTAACCAGGCTCACAAGAGTCTGATGTTGAATTACTCCATGACACTGGATGGTACGTTCTCAACCATCTGTAAGAAAGACAACATGGACAGCCATGTTGGAATCATAAATTATACTTGAAAATCAAGAATGGAATTAAGAAATGGGTTAGGTGATCTTACAAGGTGGTATCATCAAGCTATATTAGCTGAATTCATTCAGCCTTTCTGCAGGGGTGAACAGTTAAGCAGAATAAAATACCCCAGACTCTGGCTGGGTGTCTTCTGTCTGAACCACCTTGCAGTTGCTGACAAATTCTTGCTGTTGGGGAGTCATTTTTTCAAACTAGGGGCCTCCAGACTTTTCTGGTTGTACTTTGCTAGCAGCAACAACAGCAACAAAAATTAAAGTCAGTTTTTCAAATCATCTGTGGATAATTTTGATTTTTTTTTTGCTATCATCTTCTTGTCAGATTTGACAAGACAGTTATTGCTTTTTCCTGAGTAATGTGGCTGACAGCTGATATTAAAGGTAAGAGAAATGTCAACCTCACCATTTTCTCGTTTGCTTGGGCTTTAATTATTAGCATTATCTTTAATTTGTGGTTTCTCTGCAGGAAACTTGGTAAGCTCTTGTCCATTTGGTGAGGGTTAACTTAATGGAAACTGAACGCGGTAGTGTAAGATTAAACGGCAAGGTGCCTCAGGCTCTGCTGAGAGGAAGCCAGTAAGCGAGGTGCATTGCCAACATTTCCAGTGCGGAATTCCCATTCTTTGCTCAGATACCTCAGCAATGAATGGGGCTATTCTTCAGACCATATATAACACAATGCATTCACTCAGAGACTAGAATATTTTATAGCTTTGGATACAGTAACAATATACAATTGTTCTTATTTAGACATTGTGCCCTAATCCTCATATGGAAAGTCCTAGATCTCTATCTAGGGCTTCCCTGGTGGTAAAGAATCTGCCTTCCAATGCAGGAGACAAGGGTTCGATCCCTGGCTCTGGAAGATCCCCTGGGAGAAGGAACTAGCAAAACATTCCAGCATTCTTGCCTGGGAAATTCCACGGACAGAGGAGCCTGGCAGGCTACAGCCCATAGGGTCACAAAGAGTCGAACATGACTAAATGACTAAACTACAACACAAATCTCTATCCATTTGCTGACTAGGGAAGTCTTTTGTGTAGATGTCCAGTCTCTTCCATCACGGTTTGATTCTCCTTATTGTTACTGCTGAAGGGGAACTTTTATCTGAAGTTTTGGAGGTGCCTAAGGAATACACCGCTCTACACAGAACCATAAAGCGAGCATGAGAGAACCATGAGCATCGTCTCATTTCGCTATTAGCAGAATGGTTTTATTTAAACTCAGAAGCAAAACAGCCCAAAGCAGAGCTAATTGGTTGAAGGGATCAGGATGAACTAGTTTTACCTCTCTCTCTTCAGAGACTTCCATTCCTGGGAAACTTTCCACCGGGTTTGAAAACTATGGCTCTGGAACATTTAAAAATTGGCTGAGATGAAATTTTCATTGTAATTGGTGTTGTGCTATAGGTGAGTCTGCAGGCATTTGAGACATTTGTCTGCAATGGATTAACAACAAAAGAAAGTCTCCTGATCCATGGCTTTCTCCCAAAGATAGCACAGAGTTTGGACTCTACAGTCAGACTGTGTTGGGTTGTTCTTTTTATTTCCTCCGTAGAGAAATTAACTTTATTTTTAATAGGTGATACATAGACATGATACTAAATGGTAAAGCTCCCTCCCACACCTCACTCCCAGGCTCTCAGTTCTTCTCCCAGCAGCAAAAACAGGTACCAGTTTTTTTGAGCATTCTCCTAGAGATAGTAAAGTCGTATTCAAGCATACTTCTATATATCCTACATATATTTATATTTAAAAAAATAAACACTGGCATACTTTGTTACCAGTATACTGCCCCATGCCTCCCCGCCCCCACACCCCACCTGAATTCTCAGAGTTTGTTCACTCAATTCATTCATTCAACATGTATCAATCTTTACGGAGCACTATGCTAGATTGAAACATTGTTCTCCACTCCTCATGGGAGGGTTATACATCCTGCTTTCTGCCATGTGACTTTTGAGGCTCTTTCACCCAAAAAAGTGAAGTATACTTCTCTCTTGACTTTGGACTTGATCACATCATTTTCTTTGAATAGTGGATTGCAGACCCAAGTGACAATGTGTCAGGCAAGGCAGAGGCTTTAAGAGGCATCATATGTTACCATGGACTTCTTAAACATACATCAGTGATCCCTAAATGAAAAGACACTAGAAGCCAATTTCAACCCAGCCTGTGACCCTCAGCCTGAAGAATAGGTGCCTGACAGATTCACGAGAAAAAAATCAATGTGTTTTATGTGTATGGGTAAGCTACTGATATTTTGTGTTGTTTTTTTATGTGCATACTCAGTCACGTCTGACTCTTTGCAGCCCCACGGACTGTAGCCCGCCAGGCTCCTCTGTCCTTGGGATTCTCCAGGCAAGAATGCTAGAGTGGGTTGCTATTTCCTCCTCCAGAGGATCTTCCCAACCCAGGGATGAAACCCAGGTCTCCTGCATTGCAGGTGGATTCTTTAACATCTGAGTCACCTGGGAATCCCCATTGTCTGTTAGCCAGAAGCAAACTAAGACTACTATGAGCCCAGGGACTATTCCAGGTGCTTAGGTTCATTGCGGAACCAAAGACCCTTGCCCCCGTGGAGTAGCTGTGTACAAACCTGCCTCTTTATAATGGCTGCATAGTATTCCTTCAGGCAGAGGCACTGTAATCTATTCAACCAGTCCTTTATTGATGGATTTAGATTATTTCAAAGCATTCGTTTTAAAAGATGAAAATCATATTTTCAGTATAAATGCATAGAAACCATATATTAAAGTTTTATTTAACCCATTAATGAAGAATCCACCAGGATGACAAAGTTGTTTCAAAACAATATACAAGTTGAAAATCATAAAATCAGTGGATAAAAGAAATTCTGAAATAGCAATTACAGTAGAGTAGGTAACTGGCTAATGTCCCACAGGGTGAAAATAATAACATTTGAGGTTCTCTACTATTGAACAGAAAAAAATAATCATCCCCAATTATCTATTTTTTGGAAGATATTCTCTGGTGGCTCAGTAGTAAAGAATCCACCTGCCACTGCAAGAGATATGGGTTTGATCCCTGGTTCAGGAAGATCCCCTGGAGAAAGAAATGGCAACCCACTCCAGTATTCTTGCCTGGAGAATCCCAAGGACAGAGGAGCCTGGTGGGCTACAGTCCATGGGATCACAAAAGAATTGGACATGACTTAGTGACTAAACTTGGAGAAGGCGATGGCACCCCACTCCAGTACTCTTGCCTAGAAAATCCCATGGATGGAGAAGCCTGGTAGGCTGCAGTCCATGGGGTCGCAACAGAGTCGGACACGACTGAAGCAACTTAGCAGTAGCAGCAGAAGCAGTGACTAAACTAAAACATTGTCAGTTCTAGAGAGTCGTAAGATTTCTGGGCTTTAATCAATTGTAAAGTTACAGTTCCCAGAGAGTCAGTTGAGTTTTTGGTAAAACTAACGATTTTACAATATCCTTTAATGTCCATCTTTGTGCACATGTGTGAGTTCATCTTAAGGATAAATTCCTAGAAGTGAAATTTCCGAGTATATTAACCTCTTATTTTAAGAGAGGGTATCAAATTGCCCTTCATAGAAATCATACCAATTTACCTTATTGCAAACAACATATGAGTGTGTGTTTTGTCCCAGCTTCTCCAACACAATGTTTTTGTTTTGGGGTTTTTTTTTAGTTTTTATTGGAGTATAGTTGCTATACAATGTTGTGTTAGGGTCTATTGTACAGCAAATCCAACACAGTGTTACTGAGCTTTTTACTACTTGTCAATCTGATAAGATAAAAATAGTACCTCACTGTAATTTTAATTTAGTTTTTTCTTGTTATACGTATGGTTGAATATTCATATCTTTACAAGTTATTTCTGTTTCTTCTACTGTGAATTGTCACTTCCTATTTTTGCCTTCAGAAAAACTAGCCCTTAGGCTGTCACATGTGTTCCAAATTTTTTTTTCTACAGCTGCAGACTATTTCTCATTGTAGGTCTACTATTTGCTATCCGTGTCACCTTGGGCAAGTTACTTAACCTCTCGGAATCTAAGTTACTTATCTATAAAGTTGGGATAATAGTATAGTCCTCAGTCCCATATTTGAAACCCTGGCATAGATGTGTTTTAAATTCTAGAATCTTTCGGTGCATATACTGTATATTACACAAAACCCCAGGGAGTAAGAGCTCTTCCAAATAGTAATATTCCAGTAAGAAAGATACGAACATGTCAGATGGGACTAATAAAATGTATGAATGTCATGTCAGTTGAAGCTTGCCATCAAATGAGCTGTGTCAAACTGAAAAAAAAAAAAAACAATCTTGGGGACTTCCCTTGTGGTCCAGTGGCTAAGAATCTGTGCTGCCAGTGCAGGGGGCCTGGGTTCAATCCCTGGTCAGGGAACTAGATCCCACATGCCACAACTAAGAGTTTACATGTGCAACTAAAGATCCCCACACGCCACAACACAGATTGAAGATCCTAAAGCACGAAGACCTGGCACAGCCAAATAAATAAATCAATTAAAAAATTTTTTTATGGCTTTTTACATCAGTTTAAAAATTATGCAGAAGAGAGGCACCGTAATTGATTGTGAGGCATAACCTATTAATTATACCAATACTGAGACTAGCCCACACAGGAAGGGTTGAAAATGAAAAGACACTCAATAAGAGTGAAAATAAAGAAGGAAAACGCAATTGCTTGCATCCTCCCAAATATTTTTTACCCTACAGATTTAGCTATTGAGTACCACTGCTTTGTTATTTTCTACATGGGTTGTGTCAAATTTTTAATTTTTTAAAGCTTTTTGAATTTTGGTGTGGTAGTGTGGGTACAGGTAGGGTGTGTAACTCCCCTTCCCCACAGGGGCAGATCTGTTCCCTGGTGGAATGGCAGGTAGGTATGTAAGGTTAGTACACCTGCGTTATCTTCCTCATAAGGTTATTGTGAAGATTGGATTAAAATTGAACAATGCGTGAAAAGTGTCTGTATCAGCTGTTGCATTTAAGATAGAAGTTCTAAACCCTTACAGCTCTTGCTTCTGGGCCCTTTGAGTTTTGCTTTGTGGGAAGAATCTGATGTTCAGATGAGTTTCCTGGTCAAAGTGATTGGAATATTTGAAGAGAAGAGGAGCGAAGCCTTTCTCCTCTTTGATGGTGTAGAAGAAAGAATGAATGGGCTTTGATGCCAGATAGATCAGGGTTCTAATTCCATAGGATCAGCTTCTGTAAAAAAAAAGAAAAAGAAAAAAAAATGGAGGAAAATACCTATCTTGCAGGTTGCTTTGAGGATTAAATATAATGAGAATAGGAACTGCGCTGTCCACAACACGTGCTCAATAAATGAGAGCAGCTGTTTTGTTCGGCGTGTGTTCAGGAGGGCTGATGCATAACCCTTACCCACTTGCAGTCTGAAAAGCACATAATCAGCCACTTTCATGACTGAAACTGAGGGACTTGGACAAGGATCAGAGAAAGCATTTATTGTACGTAAAGAAACAAAGCACTGTTGCCATGATGTGTCTGCAGGAAGATGGCACCAGGCCCTCCTCTGTGATGTAATGTCATGGGACTTTCCGTGTTGGGGGAGATGGGAGGAAGGGGTACAGTGCAGCCTGGGGGGAGAACGCCCCCTCCCCACCCTGGCAGAGGGGACTGTTTTCCCAGGTGGTGTGGTAGTGTGACAGCCTGTAGCCTTTAGTGTTCAGGAAATTTCCATTGTGCTGTGATTTTAAAATGTAGGCAGCTCCTTTTGTGACTGAATATCCTGAAGTTTCAGGTTAATGTGGTCACACCGTCAAGTCAGACCACTATCTGTTGATCAGTGGGCTCTGAAGACAGAGCTTATCCATTCCTGCTTGGATCCCGACTGGCTTCAACTCAGATATAAACCTGGAGGGAAGGCCTGTCATGTGCCAGGTGCTGAAAAATATAAACACGATCTGATAAGATTCCAGCCCAGGAGGGATTGGCAGAGAGAATGGATTGAGAACTCTTAACAGGGAGTGCAAAGTGTGGAGTGATGTGATAAGAGTTATGAATACACTGCTGTGGACAATGTTAAGGGGAGAAAAAAAGGGGAAACTCCTCCAAAGAAGGGACATTTGATCTTTGGACTGAGTCCTTGAGTGAAAGGCTTTGAACGGGATGAGCAAAGAGCAGAGAGGGAAGGGGCATAAAGCAAAATGAAATAAACTGCAGGGGCTGGGCTGGGAGGTGACAAGCATATTCATTCATTTGTTCAGTTATTTATTCCACAAGTATCGGTCATGTGCCAGGCACTGTTCCAGGCACTGGGGAGACAACAGGAAGAAAGACAAAGTCCCTGATGCGATCATGGAGTTTATACTTTAGAGCTGGATGAGACAGAAAAGAAATAAACAAGGCAATTTCAGAGAGATATGTGTTATGAAAAGCTGGAAGTAGGTAGAAGAGAGAGCACCTTTGGGGGGGGGGGCGGAGCAGGTATGGATTGGGGGGCCTCTAAGAAGGAAGTATTAGACCTCAGAACCAAGCAGTGAGAGGGAAACTTCTAGAGTTTCAGGTGGAGGGAACAGCAAATGCTGACACGGTAACAAGACGAGGCTCGGTGTGGACTTCTAGGCCCCCTGTTAGGACTCCCACTTTCACTGTCAGGGCCCTGGGTTTGACTCCTGGAGGCGGGGAGCGGGAGCTAAGACCCTGCAAGCCGAGTGGGACAGCCAAAAAGTAAATACATAAATAAAATTTAAAAAAAAAGACTAGGCCCAGAGTATTTAAGGAACAGAAAGGGGGCCAGCTTGACGGAAGCAGTGTGAGCAAAGGGGAAAGACAAGAGAGGTTGGCTGGCCTGCTTAGCAGGGCCTTGTGGCCATCGTAAGGGGTTTGTTTTGAGGAAGAACCATCCGGCTGCTGCGGAGAGAATGGACTGGAAGCAGGGAGATCAGTTGGGAGGCTGTGGCTCCGACCCGGGAGGCGGCAGTGGAGACAGACATGCTTGGAGGAAAGAGAGTATATATTTTTGAAGTTCAGGTGACGGGACCCGCTGATACACTGTTGTGGGGGAGGGAAAGGAAGAAAGTGTGAAAGTTTTGGTCGTGTCCGACTCTTTGTGATCCATGCGCTACAGCTTGCCAGGCTCTTCTGCCCATGGAATTCTCCAGGCCAGAACACTGGAGTAAGTAGCCTTTCCCTTCGCCAGGGGATCTTCCCAACCCAGGGATCGAACCCAGGTCTCCCGCATTGCAGGCAGATTCTTTACCAGCTGAGCCACTAGAGAAGCCCACCATGCGCATATACAAGTGACCTTTGAGACTTCCCTGATGGTCCAATGGTTAAGACTCTGTGCTTCCAACACAGGGGGCATGGGGTCATCCCTGGGTGGGGAACTAAGACCCCACACTGTGAGCAGCATGGTCAAAAGAAAAAAAAATGTGACCTTTTCACAGTAGCAGTGATGTCAATATGGCAACAGTAGGAATGCGGGGTTGGGGAGAGCAGATGCTGGAAAAGAATGGCAGTGAAAGCTTTGGGAATGAACGAATTCAGCCACACACAGAGGAGACAAGGGTCCTGGGTCACTGACAGAGGCAGGCTGACACATGTCTGTGGGGTTACCTGAATGAATTTATTTACATCTCTCCCTGTATTTTTCCATCTCATTTTTGCCCTATGGGATAAATACCTGTCCATTCTCACACACTCTCCATAGGCTCAGCTGTCTCTTCTTTTGGTAGATTCTTTAGAAAACTACCATTCAAGCCAATCAGGCAAGGCGGCACAGAATAGGCCCTGAGTGAATGTGTTCTGAGAGGCCATTCAAGGTGCTTTCAGAGGAAGAGAAGTTGTTTCTGCTACTTTGTTTCACTTCTACCTTCTCCGGGAATAGTTCACAATGCTTGGCTCTTTTGACAGGGAGGAGGTATGATCAGGCTTATTTCATCTTTTTGGTTGGCTGCCTGGCTTGGCTCTATTGTCTCCGGTCTTGCAGTCTGGATGCCTCTTCCAGTCCCCAGCATATACGCGGCCGGCCTGCAGGGGTCCTCAGATCTCCCTCTGAAGCACCTCACCAGGCTCGTCCTCCTTAGCTAACATTATCTTTTATTTAAACAGTAGCCACCAATCTTGTTACATAACATACCAATATTCCAGGGTGTTAAACTCATGCAGGGCCTGCGGTTGGGGAGTGGTGATCTGGCAAAAGGAATATTCACTAGGATATTGTTGAAACATTGTAACAAGTTTGACTTTCTGGACCTGCTTAGATTTTAGTGCCTGGAGGGGACTATTTGAATCTATTTCAATCTTCTTTGTTTCAAACTGCGGCTACTAAGGTCTGGAAAGAGGAAGAAATTTGCCCAAGAGGCAGATTAGCGCAGAAATCAAGATCTCAATAATCTGAAGAATCTACCACTTCTTCAAAGATTAAGGATTAAGTGCTAAACCTTTCTAGATTCTTTATCTGATAAGTATTTAAAATTTTTTTGTTTTAAACTTTCCAAGTTCATCAACTGTGAGCAGTGACAAGGTGATCTTGTTTACACTGAAAATGCTTACACTAAGACTGATACATATGTGAGATGCTGATGTGTTTCAGGTATATTTTTTGTTTTTACTAACATTAGGATTGGATTCGCATCCAACCATGCAATATATATTATCGGAATACAATCCAAATGAGAAATATATTAACTAAATCAAATGTATTTTAAAGACAGTTGGCTGGAGTTGTGGTGAAGTTTGAGCCACCTGGGGATCTGCCTTGGGTACCATTCTCCACTTTCGCGCAAACCAGCGTGGAAAAGGGTTGAAGCCTGTAGCAGCTCAAAGTGTCTCACATTCTGACAGCAGCTCAATAAAACCCGGGGTTTCCTACTGCTCTCTGAGCAATCGCAGAATCCCAGAGGCCAAATGAAAAGGCTGAACTGCTCTCTGCCCCTGATCCCTGGCTGCATTCTTTCTCAAAGTGACCTGTTTTCTTGCTGGGAGACTGCCCCACTCCGCCCACCTGGTGCCTCCCTAGATTTCCTGATAGCCCTGGGCTTATTTTTTAACCTTCTCTTCCGTGAAAAGCACCGCTCCACTGACCCAGACTGGGCGCACCTCCCCTGTGTCCACTGACCATCCTCGTGTCCCGGGTGAATCGTTTCTCTTCAAAAGCCTTAGAAAAACCAGCAGCAATTGGGGGCGAGGTGTCTTCCAATGCCTGTAAATGCCTCTTTTTTTTTTTTTTTTTTGTAAATTCCTCTTATCTTATGTTTAATGCGCCCGGTTTAAGGAGAGCAGAGACAACGGGAAATGCCTTGCTGCGGAGTGGGGCCTGGCGGGGGCCCCCTCGGGCTGGCGTTGCTTTTTACATTCAACTGCCCTGGGTCCCGAGAGCCTCTCCAGGTAACTTAGACTGAGTTGGGGGCGGCTAAGGCGTGAGGAGTGAGTTACTGTCTTAGCTCCTCTAAGCAGAAGCAGCACTAGAAAGCGCCACACCACCACCACCACCACCAGCCCGGGTTCTAGAAATCCCAGCCTTGACCTGGAGACAAACTCCACACCCAAATAAACGGTCTCCGCCCGGGCGCAGAGAGCCTCCCCATCGTCATCACCCTTCCTCCCGTTCCTCGGGTCAGCTGCCCCCCGCCTCGCTAGGCGCGGCGGGCTCAGCCTCCTTGGGGCCAGATCCCGGCGCCCGCCTCGCGCCCCGCACCCCGCACCCAAGCCCGGCGGGGCCCGAAGGGGTGGTGGGGGGTGGGGGGCGGAGGTCGGGGAAGCAGGGGGCGGAGTTCCGTCCTTCGCTGATTGGTTCGCGGCGGATGGGCTGCGGCCGGGCGCAGCCAACCCGCGGCGTGTTGCTATGTGCTGCGCCGAGGGGATAGGCGCGGGAGCGTGTCCGTCACCCGGCAGCCCCCGGCCCGGCCCGGAGGGATGCGGAGCGGCGGCGGCGGCGGCTGTGGCTTTAAGAGCGCGCCCGGGGCCCGGGATCCGGCCGGGCGGTCCTTCGCTGCTGCGCATCCCCGCGGAGCCTACCGCGGCGCGGGCCGGACGGGGCTGCTGGCTGCCGGGTGAGTGAGACGCGAGCGCGGCGCGCGTGGGCGTGGGGCGCGCTGTCAGCGCGGGACGCCTGTCCCCGTCCCCCTCCATCCCGCCCCGGGGCCCCGGCGGCCCGGCTCCCTTGGAGCGAGCGCGGCACCCTCCGGCCGGCGCGGCCGAGGTGGGGTCCGGCGCGGGGGTCGCCCCGGGCGGGGTGGGGGGGGGCCGCGGGCACAGGGGGCGGGGAGCGAGCCGCCGGGGCCACGTGACCGGTTTGTTTACAAACACTGCCGGGGCCCCGGCTGCGGCCCGCGGCGGGCGCCGAGGGGGCTCAGGTCCCCAGATCGGGGCCGGTGACCCGGGCGACGAGCTGGGCAGGTCTGGAGCGCGCGGGGCGAGGGCGGGGGGTGTGAACCTGGAGACCCGATGGCCGCGCCTTTCTCAGCTTAGTTCCGGCGGGTTGGGACTAAGTGGGTGGGGGGCCAGGATGGGAGTTCCAGGCGTTTGCTGTCCCCGATGTCGCTGGGTCTCCGCTGGAGACACTGGGTCCGGGCGCCGCCCTCGGTGCTCCCCCCTCCCGCCTTTTGGGGGACTGGCCGCCCTCAAGACTCCGAGGAGCGCTTGGCCGGCCCCGGGCAGAGGTAACCGCAGCCGAGTTCCTGCCTGGCCGCTTCCCGGCGCCTCCCCAGCGCCCTTGCCAAAGAGGTGGGCGCGAGTTCACTCCTGCCCGACGGAATCAAGGGGCCTCTCCAGCGAGTATCTCTCGAGAAGTGGGTCTGGCGGGGCAGCCCCGACCTCGCACTGCTTCAGGTGCATCCTCCCTGGCCGCTGACCTCCTCTGGGTATCTTTACCCCAAGTGGTGACTTTTCTCTTGTTGGCGAGGGTGGGGGGGGGGAGGGGAACCACCTGTTCTTTTGGACCGGGCCCAGGAGCCTGCCACCTCTGACTTCACTCTCGGCTTACAAGAGCTTACAAAGCCAAGGGAGTGAGCGCCCTCCGTTTTTCTGTGTGATGTAGCTGACCCGCCCGCAGTCCCGCGGCTTTGAATGGCACGGGGAAACCGCTCCTGGGCTTCGCTGGGTTTCTTGTTTTTGAGCTCTGGCCTCCTTGTCAGTTGCTCTCCTCGAGTCTTGAGTCTGTTTTCAGTAAGTCGTTGCTTCTGATAAGTCGAAAAGCCGAAAAGACAGCTAGCTGCTTTTTTTGGCCACATCCTGCTGGCAGGCGGGATCTTAGTTCTCCCACCAGGGATGGAACCCACGCCCCCTGCGATGGCAGCTGGAGCCTTAACCCCTGGACCACCATAGAAGTCCCAGCTATTCCTTCTCCCCGCTCGCTCTTTCTCCCATGTTCCTCTCTTCTGGTCCAGCAAGATGGGGCTGCCTGTCCTAGAGCATTGGGCAAGAAGAGACGCTGTCTGATTCCTTGTGTTCCACTTGCTCCCAGAACATTGGCCATACAAGGAACCTAGGGGACTGAAAAGCTAAGTGACTTGCCCAAGGCAACTGATGTCACTGGTTCTGGGGTGAGACGAGACCTCACATGCCCGATGCTGTCCAGTGCTGTCCTGATTCTGAGAGCTCAGGGCCTTGTGGTCAGTGGGCCTGGATTCACCCTTTCCTGACTTTCCTTTGACCTAGTCACTGCCCCAGGACTGCATTGATGGATTGAAGCTGAGTTCTCTCTATTCCTTAGACTGAGACTGAGCCTCCCCTGCCCCCGGCTCCCTACCCCTCTTAAGGGAACATTTCAATTCTTCTAATGTATGATAATGAGTGTGCAAGTTCTTTACCAAGGAACAGGTCCAGCCTGGGGAGAGTTGTGCAAACTTCCCTTTGGCACCTTTCCGTATCCCCAGCTCCTTGAGAAGGGTCTGGGGCAGGAAGGAGCCTTGGGCTGATGCCCCTATTCAGTTTGGCATTGGCTCATCAGTTTAGGATTTGATAACAGCCTTTGTGTCTTGATAACTTGTGCTTGAACTAAAATCCAGAAGCTTGGAATTAGGAGTGAAAAATAGAAAATAAACACCGTGCATAGGAATAGTGTAAAATATTCCATAAAAATATTCCTTCATCCCTCTAGGAGAGTGGTTTTCAAACTGAACCACAGTGATGAATACATTTTACATCACTGCACAGAGGTCCATAACTGCTTAAGTTCCCAGAAACAATAATTGCCCTGACTACCTGCAGTGTGTTCTATTTATAATTTTTTCCTACTTAATTAAAAAAAAATATCAACTGCTGGTCATGACTCATGGCCCACAGTTTGCAGAAACATTGCTGAAGTTCTCGGGCTTAAATGTGCATAAAGACGACCTGGATAATGTTTAAACATGTAGTTTGTAAGTCCAGTCTGGAGATGCTTATTGTCAGTGGGGGACATTTTTAATAAGTGGGCCATGAAGTTATGAGGCAGATGGTTGATAAGAAACTCTGAACTAGTGGGAATTTGGGGCAATGAAGAATGATATGCAAAGCCTTGATTAGATTATATGACCCACACTGTATACAAACCCAGGACCGCTCATCTGTTGCAGGCCCAGGCTTTGAA
This sequence comes from Bubalus bubalis, assembly GCF_019923935.1. NCBI lineage: Eukaryota > Metazoa > Chordata > Mammalia > Artiodactyla > Bovidae > Bubalus > Bubalus bubalis. The sequence continues at coordinate 52,912,035 of NC_059159.1, read as the reverse complement.
ACGTAAGGGTATAGTGTTTGCTTTCAACTGGCTTGAAGCGTTGGCCCTCAGAGCTAGGCATAGGCCCTGTTACTCCCACAGTACCCTGCTCCGGTCCATTTGAGGGCTGCTGTTCACTGTTCTGTACGACTGGATGTTTCTAGGTGTGTGGGGTTGGGGTCCTGAGTAGTGCTGTTGAACCTGCAGCATTATTCCCAGATTTAGGTGAATTTTCAGTGTTTGAATGATTTTAATGGTTTTGAGTTGATGATAACAGTCATTGTGCCTGGGACATTAATAGTCTGGCCAGCAGGAAAGGTTGATTTTGTTTAGTATCTGGGTGTTCCAGGCTGTGTGATCTGGAGGAAGGGCATACTGGTGATTTTATTTTTTTGGGGAGTGGGGAGGGGAGCCAGGGGTTTGTCTGTTAATAAGTGACAACAAGTTTCCATGCCACCTTGCCGACCTCAGCCCAGCTTCTTTCCTGGGTGATGGCTCGGCTCCTGTGTGCAGGTGTATCTTGTTAGTCACCGTTTTCTGATGCTGTTACCTGTCTCTGTTACCCATTCCCTGGTAGCTCAGTTGGTAAAGAATCTGCCTGCAATGCAGGAGACTGGGGTTGGATCCTGGAGAAGGAAATGGCAAACCACTCCAGTATCCTTGCCTGGAAAATCCCATGGACAGAGGAGCCTGGTGGGCTGCAGTCCATGGGATCGCAAAGACTCGGACACGACTGAGCGACTAGCACTTTCACATCGCTTTACCTGTCTCTACTTTCAAGCAGAAACATACACAGCTGCTGCTTCCACATGTTGGATGTTTCCCTCTTAGTTCTTATGTCCAAACACGTTGGTAAAAGAAGTTTCCTCGAATTAATCAAAGCTGCAATTTAGCTTCAGAAAAGATTCAAATTCAAATTCATACTTCTGTGGTCCCTCCTGCCAAGGGTATGCCTTATTTGGGAAGGCTAACAGTAGGATTGTTGAAATTAACTTTAATAATATTCAGTTTGGTCAGGCAGCTCACATGGAGAGTGTTGAGTTTTGAGCCTCTGGAAAAGAAAAGAAAGCAACAAAAGGATAGCCAAGGATACGACATCCTAGGATAGGAAGAGCAGGTGGGATTCAAATAGAGGTCTGGATCAGTTTTCTTTGTAAATTATCTTGGCATTTCCCTAGAGTCTGTCAACTAAACCACCAGTTACTCTGACAGTTGTATTCCCTTCATCACAAGGGGGTATAAAGCTCTGGAAAAGGAACTGCCTTTTTTACTTTTAGCATCTAGTGATGGAAAGCAGGTTTCCCTGGCAGCTCAGTGGTAAAGAATTCACCTGCAGTGCAGGAGATGCCAGTTCAATTCCTGGGTCAGGAAGATCCCCTGGAGAATGAAGTGGCAACCCATTCCAGTATTCTTGCCTGGAGATGCCATGGACAGAGGAGCCTGGTGGGCTACAGTCCATGGGGTTGCAAAAAACTTGGGGACTAAACAGCAACAAACAATGGAAAACCAGGGCCTACAGGCTAAAGGGATTCCCTTAAGAGTTTTGAGTTTGGTGATACTATCCCTAACAAAAGGTGATACTGCATCTCTCTGGACTCCCTTGGAGCTTTGACCACAGCCCTGGAGATTTTAAAATAGGATTATGCCCCTCCCATTACCCTTCAGAAAGCATCCACCTCCTTTCCCTGTAGCCCCATCTCCCATCTTCTCCCACCTCATTCCCTACCGGTCTTCACTTGGTCTGTTCTACTTCAGTCTGGCTTCAGTCTACTGCAGTGGCCTTCCTGAAGTTTCTAAAACATGTAAGGTTTGTTTTTGTCATTGGGCCTTTCTGCTGGTGCCCGGACTCCAAAATTTTTGCATGATTGGGTTCCCTCAAATGCTGTTCAGAGAGCCCCTCCCTGACCTGTTATCTAGAACAGTCCTTCTTCCCTGCCCCTCAGCCTCTCTTAATCCCCTTAATTTTTTTTTTTTTTTTTCAAAGCACTTTAATACCATCTGGAAGTGTATTGTCTGCTTGATGGCTGAATTGGAGGCTCCTGTGTCTTGCTCACGGCTGACAGTGCCTGGCAGGGAGTAGCACAGGGTAAATATCTAATTGTTGCTGGAGTGAATGAATGAATGAATGACCAAGAGAGCCAAAGTTTAGAGTCTTTTAAGAGTAGAAACTGTGAGCAAAGCTAGTGGAAGTGATGGAATTCCAGTTGAGCTATTTCAAATCCTAAAAGATGATGCTGTGAAACTGCTGCACTTAATATGCCAGCAAATTTGGAAAACTCAGCAGTGGCCACAGGACTGGAAAAGGTCAGTTTTCATTGCAATCCCAAAGAAAGGGAATGCCAAAGAATGCTCAAACTACCACACAGTTGCACTCATCTCACACGCTAGTAAAGTAATGCTCAGAATTCTCCAAGACAGGCCTCAACAGTACGTGAACCGTGAACTTTCAGATGTTCAAGCTGGATTTAGAAAAGGCAGAGGAACCAGAGATCAAATTGCCAGCATTTGCTGGATCATCGAAAAAGCAAGAGAGTTCCAGAAAAACATCTACTTCTGCTTTATTGACTACGCCAAAGCCTTTGACTGTGTGGATCACAATAAACTTTGGAAAATTCTTAGAGATGAGAATACCAGACCACCTGACCTGCCTCCTGACAAAGCTGTATGCAGGTCAGGAAGCAACAGTTAGAACTGGACATGGAACAACAGACTGGTTCCAAATCAGGAAAGGAGTATGTCAAGGCTGTATATTGTCACCCTGCTTATTTAACTTATATGCAGAGTACATCGTGAGAGATGCTGGGCTGGATGAAGCAAAAGTTGGAATCAGGATTGCGGGAGAAATGTCAATAACCTCAGATAATGCAGATGACACCACCCTTATGGCAGAAAGTGAAGAGGAACTAAAGAGCCTCTTGATGAAAGTGAAACAGGAAAGTGAAAAAGTTGGCTTAAAGCTCAACAGTCAAAAAACTAAGATCATGGCATCTGGTCCCATTACTTCATGGAAAATAGATGGGGAAACAATGGAAACAGTGACAGACTTTATTTTTTGGGCGTTCCAAAATGACTGCAGATGGTGACTGCAGCCATGAAATTAAAAAGACGCTTGCTCCTTAGAAGAAAAGTTATGACCAACCTAGACAGCATATTAAAAGCAGAGATATTACGTTGCCAACAAAATCCATTTAGTCAAAGCTATGGTTTATCCAGTAGTCATGTATGGATGTGAGAGTTGGACCATAAAGAAAGCTGAGCGGTGAAGAATTGATGCTTTTGAATTGTGGTGTTGGAGAAGACTCTTGAGAGTCCCTTGGACATCAAGGAGATCCAACCAGTCCATCCTAAAGGAAATCAGTTCTGAATGTTCATTGGAAGGACTGATGATGAAGCTGAAGCTCCAATTCTTTGGCAACCTAATGGGAAGAACTGACTCATTTGAAAAGATCCTGATGCTGGGAAAGATTGAAGGCAGGAGAAGGGGACGACAGAGGATGAGATGGTTAGATGGCATCACCGACTCAATGGACATGAGTCTGAGTAAACTCCGGGAGCTGATGATGGAAGGGAGGCCTGGTGTGCTGCAGTCCATGGGGTCACAAAGAGTCGGACACAACTGAGCTACTGAACTGAAGAGTAGGAAATGACTTTCTTTTCTGTTTGTTTGTTTGTTTTTAAGTTTTCTTGGAGTATAGTTGGTTTACAATGTTGTTAATTTCTACTGTACAGCAAAGTGAATCAGGTATGTGTATGTAATACATATATCCCCTCTTTTTTGGATTTCCTTCCCATTTAGGTCAGCACAGGGCATCGAGCAGAGTTCCCTGTGCTGTGTAGTAGGTTTTCATTGGTTATCTATTTTATAATATTTTGTTTTCAAGAGAAGAGGAGGAAAAGAAGTTTTCTCTTCCCTTTCCTGAGAATTCCTGTTCCTGTGGAATTACTTTTCTTTTGGGATTTCTGCTTCTCACAAATTTTTCATCCTTTTATTCTTTTTATAGGTTGCCAAAGTCTCTAAAAGCTCTACTGTTATTTTTTTGTTGTTAATGACTCTTGCCTGCTCTACTAGCCTCACTCTAGGCTTCATTGTTCCGACAAACATAGTAATCGTGTTTCATGAATACTAGGCACTGTGAATAGAGCTAAGAATCTTGACTTTGGAACCAGAAAGCTCTGTGACCTTGGACATTTTCTCTAAGTCTCTACTCCTTATTTGTTAAGTGAGACTAATAATAGTTACTATCACACAGGGTTGATGGGAGGATTAAATGAGAGAATGCACAGGAACCCAGGCCCCGGGCCTGGTACATAAGCACTTGGTATTAGCTATTAATAGCAAGAGTAATGTTAATAGCAAGAGTAATAGTTAGATTCTCTCTCTCTCTCACTGGCAGGAATTCCCATTGATTTGGGAGTGCAGTAAGATGGGGAAAACTACCAAATTTTAAATTAATGTAAGTAAATGAAGACCAAAAAGGTCACTTAGATTTATCAGAACTGGAATGGAATGTAGAAGTCATCTAATTGGAAACTGCTAACTAACTCTTAATAAACATCCATGTGGAAGAAGTAATATTTATAGAAGTGTTTGGAAGAACAAGTTGTCTACCTGGTCTTAGTTTTATCCTTGATTTAAGTTGGGCCAACTGAAAGCTGCATACTTGGACCATGTTAGCTCAGCCCCGGCAGAATTACTTTCACTGAGATGAACTTGAGATGGGCGTCCTGCCCTTTGCTTTATGGACTGATGCTCACCAAAATAGCTTTATGTAACTTGCTACTATATTTCTTCTAAGAGGTTACATTGTAGAAGACTTAAGCTACAGCTTCACTTAATGTCTCTGTTAAGTTAATTGGAGAAAGTTTCTTTCAGAATCTGGTGCCAGGAAAAGCTTTGCCTCTCCCAGGGAACTGGCATGACTTTGCTTTGTGGACAATTGGGTGTAACTGATCATGTTTCTCTTTTTGCTTTGGCTGCCAGGAAGCAGAGAAACAAATTTGTGGCTTGACTTTAGTAACTGTCAGGCCCTGTATCCCAATTTTTTCCAGTGGTAACTTTATCCTTTTATTTTCCCTGCTTTCAAGCTAATGGTTTATAACTCTGTATTATTTAGATATTTGCTGGATTGGGCATTCAAATTCATTTTAGGTGTTACATTTTAGAGACACAAACGTTGAGGCTCAAACAGGCAATAAGAACTTGCTTATTAATACACAGAACTAAGTAGGGCACAGGATAGACTGTAAACTGTATCTTTTATTTCTCAGGTCCAGGGCTCTTACAACTCCTGTGCATTCTGGAAGAGTACCAACTCCTGACTTAAACTCTAAAGAACTCATAATGTCTCCACACTAGGCCAAGCCTCCCTTCTCTCTTGGGATGGGACTGAGCAGCATCTGCCAGTGAGGTCTGGCACTGCCACCTGAATCCCTGTTTCCTGGCTGGGTCGCTGACCTCTCCGGTCTCCTGTGTTACAGGGCAGTCAGGCCTCCCCTGTGGTCTTGGGAATGCAGTAAGTCCAGACTTAGTGGGTTTTAGCTGGAATGAGAGTCCCTGCTCAGGATGAAATCAGCCTCTAGTGTCTGGAGGGAACCCGTGGCTGTTTCTTGCCATGAAAGAAAGGCTTGATATCCAGATGGCAGATGGGTGCCTGATGCTGTTTACTCGCTAAGTCGTGTCTGACTCTTTGCCACATCATGGGCTGTCGCCCGCCAGGTTCCTCTGTTTTCATAGGATTTCCCGGGCAAGAATACTGGAGTGGGTTGCCATTTCCTTCTCCAGGAGATCTTCCCAACCCAGGGATAGAACCCATGTCTCCTGCTTGGCAGGTAGATTATTTACCACTGAGCCACTGGGGAAGCCAAATATGTGCCACTGACTGAGTCCACTGGGTGTGAACAGTGGTTGAGATCAGTTGGGCAGAAGAAAGTGGCTTTATTTTAGCTGATGTGAAATTTTGTTATAGGAAATATTGACCTGCCTAATGATTAGTTTTCCCATGGTGTTCTGGGTGGGAATACCTGGGGCAAGAGAACATATCCTGCCTGAGTCAGGAAAATTTTGATTCCTTTTTTGAGATAGAGAAAAGGAACCTCTGGCCTGGGGCTGAAATTCAAGCTTGGTTTTATTTTATTTCCCTGGGTAATCATCATTCAACAGATGATAAGACCTTTGGGAGAAAAAGATAAGTTATAATATGGCCCCTAAGAGCATATCCTCAAATAGGAATGATGAAGGCATCTCTGTCAATAACCAGAGTACAAGGTAGAAAGAGTTTAAAGTCCTTACAGCAATACAGAAAGAAGGGTAGGCGTTTTGGAGATAGGATTGGGAAGAGCAAAGAGGATTTCAACATGCAGAAAGAAACATGCCAGGGAAACAGTGTGTGCAAAGGCACGGAGGTACGAACTTGAGAGGTAATGTATGAGGAATGTCAGGAGGTATGTGTGATGCAGGGAGAAATTGCTTAGGCTGCCATTGCTGTCGAGTAGCTCCACAGAAGTGGACTGTGACTTACATTCATAGCAGAACTCTGGACGATGGAGACCTGTGAACAGGTCTAGCTGACATAGATAATTATTGTTTTTTAGTTGCTCAGTCGTGTCTCTTTGCAACCCCATGGACTGCCACACTCCAGGCTTTCCTGTCCTTCACAATCTCCCTGAGTTTGCCCAAACTCCTGTCCATTGAGTCAGGATGCCATCCAACCATCTCATCCTCTGTCACCCCCTTCTCTTCTTGCCCTCAGTCTTTCCCAGCATCAGGGTCTTTTCCAGCGAGTCAGCTCTTCGCATCAGGTGGCCAAAGGATTGGAGCTTCAGCATCACTTCTCCCAATGAATTTGATCTCCTTGCTGTCCAAGGGACTCTCAAGAGTCTTCTCCAGTACCACACTTTGAAAGCAGTTCTTCAGCGCTCAGCCTTCTTCATGGTCCAGCTCTCAGCATCCATACGTGACTACTGGAAAAATCACACGTAGGTAATCGGCATCCTCAAAAGTGAGACTGTCCCTAGGGATTCTCGACCTTGATTGTCTTAAAAATTCCTGGCCCAGCTAAAGGCCTATAGAATCAGAATTTTCAGGATAGGGAATCTAATAAGAATAAACAAATAATACCCCTGCATATCCCTGTTTCCTAGATTTTTCTTCGCAGCCCACCTCACTCTGTCTGGAAATCAGTAAGGCAGTTGCTCTCCCAGGCAGAAACCAGCTACTAAACCTCCTTAACCTTTGGCCTCCTTTCCCTTAGTTTCTGTGTTTGCCTCTTCCTATTCTTTTGTTTGTACGTCCCTGTGTATCATCCATTGTATTTGTTTCCCCTTAATTGTTTTCTTTGACCACTGTCGTCTTTGTTGGGGTGTCCCTACCTAAACTGACCTACCTCCAAACGGACCATAAGGTAGAAAGGATTCGCTTTCAGTATTTGCTATGCTAATGGTATAAACATGTGTATTATGTAAATATATATTAGATAGGGCTTTTGGTTAGTTTTGCTTACATGATTCTTAATTTGTTTTCTTCAGGATTTGAGGGGAAAAGTATTTCCACCCATAACTGCAGCCTGAAAGCCAAATATCCCGTTAGTGTGAAGAGATGATAAGAACTGAAAACTAGCTTTTTCTTGTGCCTAATCTGTTGTCCCCAGGGAAGGCAATGGCACCCCACTCTAGTACTCTTGCCTGGAAAACCCCCTGGACGGAGGAGCCTGGTAGGCTGCAGTCCATGGGGTCACTGAGGGTTGGACATGACCGAATGACTTCCCTTTCACTTTTCACTTTAATGCATTGGAGAAGGAAACGGCAACCCACTCCAGTGTTCTTGCCTGGAGAATCCCAGGGACGGGGGAGCCCGGTGGGCTGCTGTCTATGGGGTCGCACAGAGTTGGACACGACTGAAGTGACTTAGCAGCAGCAGCAGCAATCTGCTGTCCCACCTTCTGGTTCAGGTTATTCTCTTCCCTCATTTGTTTTCTCAGGTTGCTGCAATTAAAAGTTGACGCACTGGGCCAACCCTGGGAGTCTGAAGATGTTCTGAGAGAACTTGACATCTTTGTTTCGCGTTGTCATTAATTGACTTAGTCTCTCTCTCTGGGAGGTATTGTCTTAGAGGGCTCAGGACCAAGGATGAACCTCTTCAGATCACTTTCTATCATGTCTTGGTTGAAGGATCCCCTGGAGGGGGTTGGTTCCCAGATTCAAATCTCAGTTCTGGTACTTTCTATTTAAGCCACTGGTGGCTCAGACAGTAAAGAATCTGCCTGCAGTACAGAAGACCTGGGTTCGATCCCTGGTTTAGGGAAGATCCCCTGGAGAAGGAAATGGCAGCCCACTGCAGTATTCTTGCTTGAAGAATCCCATGGACAGAGGAGCCTGGAGTCCTGTGGTCACTGGGGTCACAGAGTCAGGTACGACTGAGCAGCAAACACTTTGAGTTCACTTTTTGGTACCTGCTAGCAGAGTGACCTTGGGCAAATTGCTTAACTTCTCTTGGGCTTTTTCATCATCTTTCAAATAGGAGTAATCATAATAATACCTGCCTGTCTGGGTCGTTGTGAGGATTGAGATAATACATATCAAGTGCTTCACCCCTCATGGGCCCATGGTAAGAAATTAATAAATTGTGGAGTTCTGGAGGCTTTCTGACAGTTGCTGAAAGGCCTCAGTGACTCTTCCTACCTCCTTTGCTCATTTCCTACCTTCCTTCTCTGAGCTCTTAGTGCCAGCAGGGCTTTGGGCTAGCTGTGACAGATGATTAACTGGATGTGGTTCCTAGACGTGATCAGGAATGACACACAATCCAGTGGGAAGATTAGCCCATAAACTAGTAGCTCTGTGGAGGCCTCTTAAAGTATATGAAAAGTCTGCACTGGCAACATGCTTGGCCCCAATGTGTGCCAGGCTGAAAAGGAGATGAGGCTGTCATTCTTACTAAAATCTGCCATTCCCATAACAGGAAGAATCCAGAAATTTGCTCTAGAATGAATCTGTCTCCCCCACCCTGTTCCTTTTCCATTTCTTCAATAAATGGCCACGCTAGGTGACAGTTTAATTCTTAGAACAAAATGCATCCATCTTTGGGGTGGTGATGGCTGAGACTTTGGACATACAGGCAGCCTCTGGAAAGTGCCTCTGCCCTTTTTTTCTCCTGAGTTTTAAGTCCAGTTTCCAAATTCCAATCGTGGAAAGGCAGGGAGCCCAGCCACAGATGTCAGAGTCGAGTTTTGGATTTATTTGAATTGGGAGATTAAAGTGAGAAAGCCAAAGGCATGCTGACAGCGGAACAATAGAATGGTATTGGCAGATTTGGGATGGATGGCTTGTAGCTAATTGGGGCCCCAGCTGTGCCCTAGGGGAGCAGCAGTTAAAGAGAAATCAAGGTCACACAGTGCCCTTGTTCCAAAAGACATTCATGTATTCAGTAAATAATATTGGATCTTTGAGTGTGTGAGACACAGGCGACAATCAAATAATCAACCAGTCACAACAGTGACAAGTGCTATCACGTGGAGTTGGGGGCCTGGCCTTGTGGGGCTTGGAGGAGTCTAAGGTGAGGGTTCCCTTGAGAAGTAATCTGAGGACTGGCCACATCTCTTACTCTGCTTTCCAAGACGTTTTCTTTACAGATCTTCTAAATGGCTGCTTTACATAACAGTTCACACGTAGCCTTGTCTGGGACAGAGGAATGGGCTGGATCCCTGTCTGGGCCCCAGATCATGGGAAGAATGCATTCATTTTGTTTTAACCAGGATTAGCCTCTCTGAGCATGGCCAAGCACAAAACGAAGGACTGACACTGAAGGTCCCAGGCCCTGGGGACTGCAAGTGGGTAGATCTGGTGTCTTTGAAACGTGGAGCAGAGGCAGGGTCAACGGACCCTTTCCTTCTTGGCCTGAACCAAGTCTGACACTGCATTTTCTCTGACTCATTCTTACCAAGAGCAGCAGCTCAGACTGCCTTGGGGCGTTAGTGGGGACCATCCTGGAAGAGAAGGTTCCTGGGTGGGAAATCTGGGGGTTTCTCTAGGGGTCTGGAAGCCACTGCCAGCCTGGGAAGGGTGCCTTGGGAAGTTGCCCTAGGTGGGCAGTGGTGGGAAGGGCCAGGGGAGACTGAATGGAAAGTATTTCTGCCAGCAGACAGCAGCTGGGTAAAACCATCAGAGGTTTTTATGGTGGGGCCTGTCAGAGATAGGGCTCCACAGTCCTGGGTTTCAACCTGCCCGCCCAAGTGAGTTTACATCAGAAGAGTTTGTGGAACATTAATGGTGTGTGAGTCCCATGTAATGCCCAGAATTCAGTATTTTAAATGTACTGGATAATGGCAAAGTAAGGAGACTATAAAAAATATCAGCTTATAGGGCAGCACGGAGCCAATGATGGTCATTCACTTTACTCAGTTAATTAACATTTATCAAGAATCTCCAGTGTGCTGGATACCAGGAGTCCTTGGGAGCCAAGGAGGGTGGGCAGGTAGAGACTGAACCTCTGAAACAGAAAGTTTCCAGCCTGAGAGTGGAAAAGTACCATTCCAGAGAACAGTTTTTTTGCATGCTGGATGAAGGGGGCCCCTAGCTCTGCTTAGGCTCTCTTTTTCTTTTGGCCTGTGAGACACGTGAGATCCTAAGCTCCCCAACCAGGGATCGATCCTGCATCCCTGTATTGGCAGCACTGGACTGCCAGGGAAGTCCCTCTTCAGGGTCTTATTTGAGCTGGGTACTAAGGGATGAGTAGGTGTTTACTGCGGAGAAGGCGATGGCACCCCACTCCAGTACTCTTGCCTGGAAAATCCCATGGACCGAGGAGCCTGGTAGGCTGCAGTCCATGGGGTCACGAAGAGTCAGACACGACTGAGTGACTTCACTTTCACTTTGCACTTTCATGCATTGGAGAAGGAAATGGCAACCCACTCCAGTGTTCTTGCCTGGAGAGTCCCAGGGATGGGGGAGCCTGGTGGGCTGCCTTCTATGGGGTCACACAGAGTCGGACACAACTGAAGCGACTTAGCAGCAGCAGCAGGTATTTACTGGGCACAGAAGATACGTTAAGGCTTTGCAGGAGGCTGAAATAACTTGAGAAAAGGTAATGAAGGAGCTCAGTCTGATGGGGAAACAGGTTTGCAGCAGTGTGGGAAGCTGACGAGAAGATACAGAGAATTGGGCCCAGGTTTCAGTGCCACCTAACGGGGGTTGAACCTTGTCTTGCAGGCTGCTAGGAAACCACTGGAGGTTTAAAACAGGAGAGCACTGTGATCAGATTGTGCTGTATAAATAGAGTTCTAGAACAGTTGGGTTGGAGAGGTAAGAGCTGAGTCAGGGGGCCTAGTTCAGGAAGTGCAGGGTGAGAGAGGGCCTGGCTCACAATGCTGCGGCTTGGACTGAGGGCGACAGTGGGAGGGTGGGTTGTCGAGGCAGTCAGCTGTGTAGGGGACAGACAGGGTATGTGTGAGTGACAGAAGGGAGAGAGAAGAAAGGGTGTTTCCTGCCTGGGCAGCTGGGCCTCCAGGAGGAGGGGACAGAAGAGGGGGACAGGGAATCGGAGCCTGGGGAGGGTGAGAGATGGTGCTGGCTTTGGGAATTTTAAACGCTTTCCTAGGAGCCAGAACGGGGTCCCCCTGTAGAGAGGAATCCACGGACTTCCCTGGTGGTCCAGTGGCTAAGACTCCACGCTTCCCCTGCAGGGGGCCTGGGTTCCATCCCTGGTCGGGGAAGTAGATCCCATAACTGAGATCCAGTGCAGCCAAATAAATAAAAATAAATAAATATTAAAGAAAGAAAGGAATCCAGAAAGGTATTTAGAAGACTTGAGTGTGGATGAGAATGCTGGAGGGGGAGTGCAGGCAGGCAGGCAGGCAGGCAGGCATATGGTGAAAGCTCCTCCAAGGAGGAGGAGGATGGAAGAGCTGCCAGGGAGACTGAGGCTCAGAGAGGCAAGAGAAGGCCTGTAAGGGAGAGTTTCAGGGGAAAAAACAGCCCAGCAAGAGAGCTGAATGCAGCACCAGGGCCAAATAAGTGCTAGCATTCAAAAGTATTAGTGTTTGGACTTGGCATGTTGGAGGCTGCCCATATTTTTGTTACTCAAAAGCCTGGTTGTGATAAATGATATTCGTGGAGCGCTGCCAGAGGCTGTGTAGTTCTCCCATTCCTCCAGAGAGTCGATATCGCTGGATCCAGCCAGACCATCCGAAAGCCACGTTCTTGGGCCGCCCTCATTTGACCCCGTGTAGAATCCCAGTTACTGAATCGCCCTTCAGTGTTCCTCATGCTGTCCATTTTCATGGAGGGACCTCTGAGAAAGACTTGCAAGAGAATTCCGGGGTGGAAAGGGCTGACGCACTGGGGCTCTATCCCCTGGCTTGCTCATTGTCTCCTGCAACCACCCAGAGGAGAAATGTCTCTCAGAGAATCTGTATCCTGAACAACCAAGATGCTTTTATTTCATAGGAAATATAAAACGTTTAACGGCTGGTATTTTCTTTCCCTGCCTTGGTTCCTGGGGAGCTCAAAGCCAAATTTGCAGTGGAAATTTAGTAAATCTTTAGCAATTTAATAGCATGCGTTTGTGTCCTAACTCTTTGTGTTCTTTAATTCTTCCGACCCTAATTTCTTAATCTATTTTAATAGTATTGTATGATTTGTGCTTTTGTAAAGCCCCCTTAAATCCTTGTTGGATCTTGGTGTTGTATAAGAAAAAGAAGGGAGCCATCAATGAACTTGAGCCAAACGTGCTTGGTAATGAATCTTCAGACAGATCGTATTTGGTTAGAATTGTAGAAACAACCCAAAGTAATATCTGATCTCTTCCTAGGCAGCTAGCAACAGCTGTTTGTATGTAATGACTAGTAAATTACTTTCAAGTTTCAGGATATTCAAGAGGAGGTGCCTCTTCTCTATGCAGGTGTTCCAACAGATGTAAGCCTCACATGGGGGCCTCCCAGGCAGAGTGCTGAACTAAGGGCCATGTGGTAAATATATTGTTTTGCTAACAGATGTTGCAAAGCACTGTCAAGCCAGTGGACTTTGTGAGGCTGGCATGTTTCTGTGACCTCGCAAAACAGAAGGTTGGTGGATGGGCACTTTACTCTGGGGCAGGGTTCAGCTGGCAGAGACATCATTACAACATGAAATCAGGATTTTAAGAGCTGAAGGAATCCTAGAGATCATGTAGGATTATCATCTGACAGTTAATCCCCCTGAAATCAAGACTAGACCCTGTATCCAACATAGAGATGAATGGTTGGTTTTGTTTATGAACGAGTGGTTTCCTGAATATCCAAATGGTTTATTTATTTATTTTTCATCAACTAGATGGATTTAAAGTACCACCTGAGTTCAGAGGTATAAAGTGGTTAACCATGAAGTGATAGCATTGTTTTTCCCACGTGCCTTGCACATCAGCTTGTGGCAGTTTTAATGCAGAGTTTCAATAATGTTTTCAGTAGCAGCGCCCTCCTGGGATCAGTAGAGTCAATGCAGACTGCAGAGGAAACCTTCCATTGCATGAAGTGATGGAGTGGTCTGTTGTTCACAATGACAGTGCAGTAATGTCAGATCCCCAGCTAAGCCACCAGAACCTGCTTAAACCACAGTATACCTTTAAGTGGATTCATTTAGGCCTAACCCTCTAACCACCATGAGTCAACCTGGCAGACAGGAGCACCGCTCATTCGGGTCTCCTGAACAGGAAGGGTTCCCGCGTTTTTTTCTCTCTTGCTGGTGAGGATGATCGCAGCTTCTCAAGGTTACGGAGTGCCAGCCACATGCCAGGTGCTGTGCTGAATGCTTCCCTTGCATTATGTCATTTCATGCTTTTGTCTCCTCCACGAGGAGGGCGCTGTTAGCCTCTTTCAGGCAGCTTGCCCAGTGGCGATGCAGCTAGTGAGAAGAACCAAGACAGAATCCAAGTCCACCTCTAATCCTGTCCTCCTCACCAGGGGAAGATACCACCACCCACTTCTCTCAGGTGGCAGCCCAGGGAAACTGGGCCCCCTGCTCCCTGGTCAGGGTCGAGGATTCTGGTGAGATCAGGAAAACGGGGAAGAGAGAAGGGTATCTCCTGGGATAGAGGTTTTCCACAGCCGTTCTGTCTCTTCGTTTTCTCTGTCTCCAGTCCCAGAAGGGCTCACCTGTCCCCTTTCCACTGCAGCCTGTTTGTTGCCTCCAGTTGGGTCTTCTCTCTTTCCTCCTGGAACAAGCTAGTCAGTCAACAAGCGCCTACCCTCCTGTCCTTAAAGGCAGCATGAAATCCTCCTTAGGATTCCTAAGAGTTCCTACAATAAGTGTGTCTGTGCTCAGTTGTGTCCGACTTTGCGATCCTGTGGACTGTAGCTTGCTAGGCTCCTCTGTCCTTGGGATTCTCCAGGAAAGAAGACTGGAGTGGGTTGCCATTTCCTCCTTTAGGGCCTACAATAAGTACAAGATGGAAAAGCTGGAAAATGGTTAAGCTGTAACCTCAACAGATATAGATATATATGTATGTATTTATATATAGTCCGTTGGTGGCTCAGTTGGTAGAGTCTGCCAGCAATGCGGGAGACCCGGGTTCAGTCCCTGGGTTGGGAAGATCCCCTGGAGAAGGAGCGACTGAGCGACTTCACTTTCTTTCTTTCTTTCTTTCTTTCTTTCTTTACTATATGCCAGGTGCATATGTTAAGTACTTTATTGGTTTTAGCTTAGTTAATTCTCACAAGAGCCTTATGAGGTCATTATTAGTGTTCTAGATTTTGATGAAGAGAGCAAGGTCCAGAGAGTTAAGTTGTTCAAAGTCACACAGCTAATAAATTATTGAACTGAGATTTGAAATCCTCGGAGTCTGGTTCCAAAAACCTTTTTTAAAATAGAGTTGTAATTAATTACATATGGCACAATATGATATTAATTTCAGGTATACAATGTGGTGATTTAATATTTTTATACATTATGAAATGATCACCACAGTAAGACCTGTCACCGTACAAAGTTATTACCTTATTGTTGACTGAATTCTGTGTGTACATTTCATCCTCATGACTCATTTTATCGCTGGAAGTTTGTATCTCACCTGTTTTATTTGTACCCCCACACCTCTCCTCTTTGGCAGCCACCAGTTTGTTCTCTGTATCTGTGACTCTGTTTCTGTTTTATTATGTTGGTTCGTTTGCTTTGTTTTTAGACATACGTAAAATCATATGGTGTTTGTTTTTCTCTGACTTATTCTACCTTGCACAATACCCTTCAAGTGCAACCGTGTAATTGCAAATGGCAGGATTTCATTCATTTCTATGAGTAATATTTCATTGTGTGTGTATATGAATAAATATATATATATGATATATATCACATCTTTATTCATCCATCAGTGAACACACTTGCTTCAATATCTTGGCTATTGTAAATGGTGTTGCAGTGGACATAGGGGTACATAGATCTTTTTGAATTAGGTGTTTTGGTTTTTTGTTTTTGTTTTTGTTTTTAGTTAAATATCCAAAATCCATCTGTTCACCCACTGCCTCATATTGCCTTTATGAAGGATGTGAAAGTGATGAGATGGTCAAATCTGCTTTTTAAATACGTAACACTGGCTGAAATGCAGAAGGTGGGTTTAAGGGGGAAGGAGACTCAGCTGCCTGCCAGGGCTGTGTGCATCAGCGATGCTGTGTTCCTGACAGTGCTTTAGGGCCTTTGTGAGCATGGCCACGAGGGAAATCGCCCCTTAGGGGAAGGAACAATGCTGCGGTTCCTCCGGTGTGCTCACCACCTTGAGAGGAGAATTCTAGGTTTAGAGAAATGTCATCCCAATGATCCCAATGGTACCATCTACCTTGCTTGAAGACAAGCTAGACGATCCTAATGAAGCGGCAGGAAAACCATGTCTGTCTCTGAACTCTCTGGCCTCCTTTTTCTTTTTCTTCTTTTTTTGAAGCAACAGCATCTTTTTTTTTTTTTTTTAAATTCATTGACCACTAAAAATAGTAATAGCTACAATTTTGGTGTTTTGTGTGCCAGCGCTGTGCATGTACTTACATCCTCTCGTTTGATCCTCCTCACCCTGAGTATGTCGGTTTTATTAGAATTGGGGAAGCTGGGGGTAAGAGGAGTTGAAGAACTTGCCACAGTCCCTCAGCTACAGTGGAGCAGAACCAGTCTCTCTTTTTAGTTTACCATTTTCACAATTTTATTTTTATTTTATTAAATTTATTTTTTTGGCCAGCCTGTGGGATCTTAGTTCCCCGACCAGGGATCGAACCCACACCCACTTCATTGGAAGGGTGGAGTCTTAACCACTGGACCACCAGGGAAGTCCCCCATCACCGGTCTCTGGTTGCAGGGCCCACTTCTTTTCCAGGCAGTCTTTGCCTGCCTTCCTCCAGAACAACACCCCAGAAGAAGCGGAAGCACTGACGTGTGCCTCGGGGTGGTCCTGTCCTGTGGCTGGTAGGGGGGTCACTCCCCCAGCGAGTTCCGTCCTCCCCGTTTCCGAGGCTCTGTGAGATCGGATGCAGCCTTGTTCGCTGTTCATGACTTACCTGAGGGCTCGGTACCTCCTTCCCCTCCCTCCTGGGGACACGCAGAAGTTTCTGTTTTGAATTCCACCTGCAGTCGTGGCTTCTGGTAGAAAAGCCCAGTCCATGAGGTGGGATGTCTAGGTTCGCCGTGTGCTCCCTGTGAGTTTGGCTCTCAGCGTGGCGTATCTGAGGTCTTTGTTTTTAATCATAATAGTTCCCATCTTTTCTTTCCACGTCGACCAGCAGGGGCCAGCTGGAGGTGGTAGCAAATCTCCCTTTAATTTCCACTGTGATGGATTATTACTTTGCTTAAAATGGTGTTTAATTTGTACACGTGCCCTGAGGCTTTTAAATATTGAGCTCATTTGATTATTGTTGGAAATCAATTTAAACTCCACAATGTGTTCAGCAAGGTGGACTCAGGAAGCCCCATGGAGCCTGTGGCCCCATTAGCAGGTACCAGCGTCCAGAGATTAAAATGCAGTGAGTTCTGCAGCCCTGAGGCCTTAATTTCTTCCTTAAAAAAAAACAAAAACAAAGCTATTTCATCTTCCTTCCTAACAACTGACTTCTTTTTACTTCCTTTTAAAAAATGGACTGCTTTTTAAGGAAGCAGCTTTTAATATTTGGCCTTAAGAGGGGAGGAGACAGTAATTGGTGATTATTTTTTGGTCTCCAGCTCTTCACTTTTTCTGGCTCAGCCCATTCTTTCCTTTCTTCTCAGGTTCAAGGACCCCCCTCTTGATCCTCCTGCACCTTACTTTCCACTTTCCCCCTCTTATTCCTTCTTGTTTGCCCTGCAGCAGTTGAACAAGATTCATATTTCAGCAAGCCACTTTTTCTTTCTTTCCATCTTGGGGAAGGAGTCACCTTTTGTGGGTTCCTGTCAATTCCTAGGAATGAGTGGAGACTTTGCAAGGAGCAGGGCAACTGTAGAGCAAAGTCCAAGGCTGTTCGGGGCTTTTCTAGCACCAGGCAGCCTGCGATGTTGCTTGCATGGTCCATTTTTCTCTTCTTAAGTTCTGAGCTGGATGACTGTGTTTGTATCTGACACATGCATGTTTAATGCAGACTATGAATGCCAGTTTCTCCAAAGGTTTGCGTAAGTTTTGAGATTCACATTTAAAGCTGAGCATAACCAGAAATCCCTGCCTGTGAACTTTTTTTGGGGGGTTTCCTACAGAAGAGAAGTGAGAAAAGAAATAATTCTACTCTGGGGAAATGCATAATTCAGAAACTGTCTGCGTGTGTAAGGAAACAGACTCTGGGGCTGCTCTGTAAACCCAGACTGGCAGCCAGGGCTCACTGTTCCCTCGCCTTCCCGCAAGTTTGGATCAAAGGCGGACAGGCCAGCTGGTGTTCCTCCTGCTCTCCACTAGGCAGCAGGGGCCCTGGCCTTCAGGAGCTCCTGGCCTGGGGCAAGCCTCCCGCCTGCTTCCCCTGCGCTGGCTTTCCTGTTCCTGACCCCTACCCCCTGACCTTTCACCACTTCCTTTCCTGGAAATGCTGCCATTCCTGAGAATGACACAGGAGTGTTGCAAAGTTTTAGGATCTTTCAGGAAACCCCAAGCAGGGTCCTTGGCTCTTTCTACCACCTGCAACACTTCAACACCCAACAGCCTTGGTCTACTGTGGGCTTTGGTTTGGACCACTCAACCTTAGCGTTTGCAGAGTAAGCTTAGGGTGAGATGCGGGGGCTCTGATCCAAGGGGTCGTGTTGTCTCCTGTTATGGCCAGGCCTCACACTGAGGCAAAGCTGAGCAGGTGAATTCTGACCCCCATCCATGCACGTGTGCTGAGTCGCTTCAGTTGCGTCCGACTCTTTGTGACCCCATGGACTATAGGCCGCCAGGCTCCTCTGTCCATGGGGTTCTCCAGGCAAGAATACCGGAGTGGGTTGCTGTGCCCTTCTCCAAGGGGATCTTCCTGACTCTGGGATCAAACCCTCATCTCATACGCCTTCTGTGTTGGCAGGCAGGTTTTCTTTTTTTTTTTTTAACCACTGGAGCCACCTGGGAAGCCCCTCTTACCCCTGCCCCTCCCATATTCTTCAAGTATTTCTATGATGCTCAGTTTAATCTGATGACTCTTAAAAAAAAAAAAAAAATTGATTTGGCTGTGCCGGGTCTTAGTTGCAGCACATGGGTTCTTTTTAGTTGCGGCATGTAGGATCTAGTTCCCTGACCAGGGATCGAACCCAGGCCCCTTGCATTGGGAGCGTGAAGTCTCAGCCACTGGCCTGCCAGGGAAGTCCCCAATTACTCCTCTTTAAAATTAGCAGTGGGAGACTCGAGCAGCCAAGACACTGTGCCTGGGCCCCTCTAGGTCTGAACCCCTTTAGCAGTTGGACATTTCAGGTGACCAGTTGGTCACTCTGGATGTGGCGCTTACTTGGCTCAGCTCTCAAGGGATATGCAGGGTGAGAGCTGGTGACCACTGCTGTCCTTGAGCCTAGTGCTGGCCAGGGGTGTTAGCCACTCAGGAGGCTATATTGTGCCCTAGAGGCCTGTGGTGTAGCCACGCGTTCCAGGAAACAAACTCACTCAGAAGGACAATGCAGATAGTGGAGTGCAGTTTATTACACCGGCGGGCCCAAGGCAGTCTCCTCTTAGCCAAGGACCCCGACCAGCATTTGTGAAAATCTTTTATTCCCCATGTGTACATGTCTGAACCCACCGCTCCAAATTCCTAGAGACTTACATAAACCAAAGAAAATACAATTCCAATAACCCCATTATTCACGTGCTATGTGCTCATGTGCTCAAACAGTCAAACAATTAGCCAATAATCGATAAACCCGAGGTTACACTCCCATTGATACAGAAAAATTTATGGCCTATCTGGAGGAAGGGGTGATTAGTGTATGTTTTCTCTTAGGCGATGAGTAACCTAGACACGATCTTCAAGGTTCCCTTGTCTGGAGGGGGTCTTATCCTTCTGTTGTTGTTTTCATAGGCAAGTAAACACAGAGTTCAGAGTCCATTGGAAAGGTGGCCGAGCATGATCAGCATGAACAGGCCTAAGATGGAGTCCAGGCCCTATGAATTCCTTCTTCACCTGCAGTGACGCTGTAGTGGGAAGGATGCCAGGGAGGAGGGCGGCTTTCCTGCTGAAGCTTTGGTTCCAGTAGAGCTCTAGAGGGAAAAGACTGATTGGCGGGCTTTGTCCGAACATCCAGATGGATCCCAGGCATAATGCAGCAAGGAATATCTGAGTTTGTTTGTCTTCCTCCCCCGTCTCTCTAAATAATTTTATCTTCAAAGCATGACGCAGGCGTTAATTAACACTCTGGCTCTCCTGGGAGGTAGGCAAGTGGGAACACCACCCCCGTTAGTGAAGAGTGAAGCCCAGGGAATAGGTAGATCCAGAAGCCTCAGGTATGTGAGCCACAGAGAAGCAGAGTGGGTCTCAGAGCTTGGGGTTTTGCCCTCAGATCTTTAACTGGACATACCCCAGGAGCCACCCTCTTTCTCTGTGACCTTGTTCCCAATGGGAATCATAAAGCTGAGGCTTTGGTAGGAGAAATGCTTGGTACTATGGGGTGAGTAATGGAAAGTTTAAGTGTTGGAAGAGAAATTCTGGTCAGATTCACTGTTATTGTGAATTTGAGATGCAGGAGTCTGATTCTGCCATTAGTTGTCTTCATTTTACTTAATTAAAAACAAATGTGCTGAGCATCTTCTTCTGGGCAAGGTATTACAAAGAGAAGCGAAGAGAAGTGAAGTCGTTCAGTCGTGCCTGACTCTTTGTGACCCCGTGGACTGTAGCCTACCAGGCTCCTCAATCCATGGAATTCTCCAAGCAAGAATACTGGAGTGGGTTGCCATTTCCTTCTCCAGGGGATCTTCCCAACCCAGAGATTGAACCTGGGTCTCCTGCATTACAGGCAGATGCTTTACCATCTGAGCTACCAGGGAAGCCCTTATATTACAAAAAGAATCATTTCTCAAAAGGACTGCCTGGCCATGAGGGATCCTCTTTGTCGGGAGCTTGATCCTTTATATCCTGTGTTTCCTTTATATGCAAAAGAGACTTGGGGTTTGATGCCTCTTCAGATGGTGATTTCAACTGCTGGAGGACTTCTAGTATTTGGAGATGAATACAAATCCGTTGTGATTGTTGACTGCAGGAAAGCCATTTATCTTGGTTGGATCGGGAAAACAGGACCCCAGGGGTCCTCGCCTGGGGCTGTAGGTGGCAGATCTTTAAGCCTGGCCTTTTCTAGAGCTGTGAGTTTCCCTCGTAGCTCAGCAGCAAAGAATTCGCCTGCAATGCAGGAGATGCAGGTTTGATCCCTGGGTTGGGAAGATCCCCTGGAGAAAGGAAATGACAACCCACTCCAGTGTTCTTGCCTGGGAAATCCCATGGACAGAGGATCCCTGCAGGCTACAGTCCATGGGGTTGCAAAAGAGTCGGACACAACGTAGCGACTAAACAACCACCATGTCTAGAGGTTCCTGGGGGTGGTGATCGTGCCAGTTTGCTGGACGTTGGCAGGGTATAACTCCTGAGAGCCCTGAGGCGACACTGAATCTCCAGCTCTAGAACTGCAGCAACAGCGAGATCTCCACTGGTTTCTTTCTTATTCATTGGGCATCTTGGCACAGTGTAAGAACACAGAAGGGGGATCATTTTATGCTGTAAATGTTGCCCTCTCTCGGGTGGCAGTTGGACTCCACTGGCTTTACAGGAAGCCCAGCTCCATCTAGCTAATGATATTCGCTTATCTTGGCCCTGCAGGCTGCTGAGAACCAGCCCGAGACCTCTGCTTGAGGGTCCTTCCTCTGAAGACATCACCAGTGTGTGGAGCCTGCCGCACACCCACCCCCCGCCAAACCACGGCCTTTACCTGCGTCTTCCGGTGTTTCCCGTGCGACCCGTCCTGTGGGAGTGCCTCGTGGGCCACCCCAGAGTTCACCCCCGGCTCAGCAGCGCCAATGGTGAAGATGACCAGATCCAAGACTTTCCAGGCTTATCTGCCTTCTTGCCATCGCACCTACAGCTGCATTCACTGCAGAGCCCACTTGGCCAATCACGATGAACTTATTTCCAAGGTACATGTTCGCTGCAGGCCCTCCTTGCCGACCTCGGGGGAGGGCGCTTCTGGGTTTGCAGACATGGACAAGCTCTCCCAAAGGGCCCGGGACGTTTGTATTCCTCCTTTTGTCCAGGAAGGGCGGATCTGCATGCCTGTCTCACTCAAAACTAAGAAAGAACTCAGAGTTGGGGGGATACAGTACTAGTTTAATCTGTAACTTTGGAAAGTGGGTGTCATTGCTGTTGACATCCCCAGGTCGTGGGGAGAGGGGCCAAGGAGTGATTGAAGCCTTGCACCCAGGTGGCCTGGCCTGGGTTGGCAGATGAACTCAATGTAGGGGGCTGCCTGCCTGGAAAGGACTTCTAAGAAAGGTGGTAGGTAGGAGAGAGAGAGGTAGGGGCAGTTAATGGCTGAGAGAGGGAATATTGCCTTTTAAGCTCCCCGGGACGGTTACCAGATGATTTAGTTACTAAAGTGGGTGTCCTTTGGGTGAATCACAAGTGGCTTGGTGAAGAGCTGACCCACTGGTTTGTGGGTCCCTGTAGGGCTTCTACATGAGGTAACATGGCATGACATTTGATCACAATCAGAAGAAAGACGGGAACCCTGTTTTCCCTGAGGAGCCTTGGCAACTGCTCCCTAAAGCTGGGGTGGGGGATTATTATTCATAACAAACAACCGAGTCTCCCAGTGGTAGTCCAGACCCCGGCTCCTGCAAGCAGCATCCTCGGGGGTGCTCCCTCCCTACTGGCTCTATGTTCCCAAGGGAGGAGAAACAGCTTTGCTAGGCTGCATGAAAAGGAAGAGGAGCTCAGGGGGACTTGTCTCTTTGTAGGTGGCCCGTGGGAGCTGGATCCATGTATGAGGCAGGGACCCCGAAGCCAGTGCTCTGTGGGAACCTCGAGGGGTGGGGTGCACAGGGAGGTGTGAGGGGGGTTCAAGAGGAAGGGGACATACGTGTCCCTCATGCTCCTACATGTTGATGTGTGGCAAAAACCGTCACAATTTTGTAAAGTAATTATCCTCTAATTAAAAAAAAAAAGCATTCTTTGGGAATGGCTACCCACTCTGGTGTTCTTGCCTGAAAAATTCCATGAACAGAGGAGCCTGGTGGGCTACAGTCCACAGGGTTGCAAAGAGTCAGACACCACTTTCACTTTGACACTTTTAGAACGTAGACTTCATATCGTTGAAGTAAAAAAAAAGAAAAACTTTTATGGTAACTCAGACTAAGTAAAAAGAAAACAAAAAACAGTGTTCTTGATCTGTTTCCAAGAAGTGCTAGAAAAGATGGCGCCCCGCTCCCGCCTCTGGCTCGGTAGCCACCGCCGGAGGGAGGGAGGTCCTGCAGGCACTTAGCGGTGCCGTCCAGCTGGCCGGCCTGACAGGAAGCGGAGGAGCCGCTCCAACAGCCGCGTCTGGTGGCGGTGATCCTCAAGTCAGGGCTGCAGCTAGAACTGCTCCTCCGAGGCCCCTCCCAGGCTCTGGGGTCACCCCAGAGCTGGAACCTTGGAGGCCAGGCCCCGGGCCCACCTGCCCTCCTCTAGGTCTCTGCTGCTCACGCTCCTTGGTGCCCCTCATGTTCCAGCCAGCCTATAGCTTCCTCCCCTGTCAACCGACTCATCTCCTCTCAGATTCCTCTTGGATCTTCTGGGAACCCCCTGAGTCTGGAGGTTTGGATGCAGGGAGGCTGTGTCAGTGAGAGGAGAGAGAGGGAGTCAGTCCTCTTTGCTTTGGAAGGGGGCTTGCAAGCTTGGAGGGGAAAAAACATGTGAGTTGTCTTGTTCCTGGAAGTCTCCAGAGAAAGCGGAAGCCAAGATGTCTTTTTAACTTCAGGGAGAGGTGCTGTGTCCTAAGAAATGGAGGTAACCGTAAACCGTGTAGATACCTTCAGAGTACAAAGGACTGCTGCCTAACACTGTATAATACCATCTCACTCATCCCTCCTAAGACGCCTTTGAGGTAGGGGATGCCAGTCATATATGGATGGAGAAGTTGAGACGCATACAAGTTGTCCAAGAACTCAAGTCTCAAGTCTTGAGTTCTCAAACAAGAGAGGGCAATGACTTTGAGCGTGTTCCGAAAGAATTTCTGGAAGAAATTTGAGCTAGGCCTTGTAAGGTGAGCAGAAGGGAGTCTGTGGGGTTGGTAATGGCCTTCAGAGTTGATGTCTTACCTCTTTGGCCTGGTGCACATGGCCTTAGATGATCTGGCAGAGCTTAGCTTTAGAGTTAGGGTTCCTGGCTTAATGTTCTAGTTCAATTCAGTCACTCAGTCGTGTCCGACTCTTTGCAACCCCATGGACTGCAGCACACTAGGCTTCCCTGTCCATCACCAACTCCCACAGTTTACTCAAACTCATGTCCATAGAGTCGGTGATGCCATCCAACCATCTCATCCTTTGTCGTCCCCTTCTCCTCTTGCCTTCAATCTTTCCCAGCATCAGGGTCTTTTCCAGTGAGTCAGTTCTTCCCATCAGGTGGCCAAAGTATTGGAGTTTCAGCTTCAGCATCAGTCCTTCGAATGAATATTCAGGACTGATTTCCTTTAGGATGGACTGGTTGGATCTCCTTGCAGTCCAAGGGACTCTCAAGAGTCTTCTCCAACACCATTCAAAAGCATCAATTCTTTAGCACTCAGCTTTATTTATAGTCCAAGTCTCACACCCATACATGACTACTGGAAAAACCATTGCTTTGACTAGATGGACCTTTGTTGGCAAAGTAATGTCTCTGCTTTTTAATATGCTGTCTAGGTTGGTCATAGCTTTTCTTCCAAGGAGCAAGTGTCTTTTAATTTCATGGCTGCAGTCACCATCTGCAGTGATTTTGGAGCCTCCAAAAATAAAGTCTGTCAGTTTCCGTTGTTTCCCCATCTATTTGCCATGAAGTGATGGGACCAGATGCCATGATCTTAGCTTTCTGAATGCTGAGTTTTAAGCCAAAGGGTCATTGTTGATTCCCGTCTTACTACTGCCCCCCTTTCTCCCTCCCCCTGCACTCAGTCCCCACATCTAATTCACAGGTAAGTCCTGTTAGCTCTGCCCTCAAAAAATATATTTCAAATCCGGCCAGTTTTCACCATCTTCCCTTGTCTGGACTCCAGCAATGAGCTCTGTAACTGGTCTCCTTACTTTGACTCATGCTCCTTATAGCACATTTCCGAGAAGAGTCACAAGGATCTTTTCAAAGTGTAAATCAGGTGTTGCACGTCCTCTGCTTAAAATCCTGAAGTTAGAAAAGTTCAACCTTCAAAGCCTTACTTGCGCATACCTGCAGTCTCACTAACTTTTTTCGTGGCCTTAGATGATCTGGCAGAGCCTAGCTTTAGAGTTCCTTGAGTAATGTTCTAACCTCTTGGCATATCCAGCAGCATTTCCCTGGATATGCAGATGGGGGTATTTCAGGCCTCTGTGCCTCAGCCAGGAGCATCCATTTTTCTTTTTTTGGCCATGCTGCACACTATTATGGGATCTTAGTTCCCCAACCAGGGATTGAACCCATAACCCCTGCATTTCTGAAGCATAGGGTCTTAACCACTGGACTATCATTTTTCTTTACCTCCTTCCTCTCTCCCAGGAGCTCTTACACGTCCGTTTCCTCCTGGAGCCGTATCCTACGAGCTTTGTATCTCTGGGTCAGAACCTGGCCCACGTCAAGAGCTCAATAAATGATCAAATAAACAGATGGATGGCTCTTGTTGAGCCTTGGGAGAAAACAAGTGATGAGCAAAAAAAGACTTAATGTCCTCCTTCCTGCCCTGTTTTGGGGCAGAAAGCCTCCTTCACAAGTCCAGGCCAAAGTCAGCACAGGCTTCAGTTTCATTGGTTACAACCGATGCACAGATGGGGCGCATTGGGGCTTGATGATTTAAAGAGCTGGGTTAAATTCCTGACTGCCGGGAGAGCGAGGGAACTGTGGCTGGCATCGCACAAAGATTCCTTTATTTCATTCCACAGCCACCCCCGGTGTTAAATAATCTATAGATTTCTTATGCAAGTCCGCTTAATGGAAAGATCATTGCCCCAGCCCCCTCCCTGGAAAATAGGCCTTTCTTTTCATTTTGTTTCTCTCTTCCATTTAAGAAAGTTCAGGGAGAGAATGTTTCTCCTGTTCTCCCCTCTTGACATAATCTCCTATGCAGTTTCAGAATCCACCCAGTGGGAGTTAGGAGCTGGGAAGCAACTAACTGGAGCAGCAGTGTAATTAAATGATACTTTGTCCTTGTAATAGAGCCTTTCATCTGGAAGCTTGAGGTTCCATTGTTTGGGTTTTTGTTTTGTTTTAAGTGAGTCTGCCTTCATTATGGAGAAGGCGACACAAAGGTACAGAGAACTAAAGCTCCGGGGCTAGCAGAGAGCTGGGAACAGAATCAGGACTTCAGGCTTCCTTCTTCTCAACATAGCTAAGCCTCCATGGAGATGCGTAGTTGTCAGGTTTTAAACAATTAGGGTCCGTATTGATACGGTGGCGGAAAGACTCTGCACTAGGCTTTCTGTCTTCCCAGCTCTCTCTAGATTCCTAGAGGGCTCATTGCCTGGAATCAGCTGTCCAACCTCTGAGTTTCAATTTCTCACCAATAAAATGAGTAATATTTGCTGTGTCTATGGCCAGTAGTTAGCGCTTGTTGCGTACTTACTACGTGCCATGGCCCTAACAGCCCTAGGAGGTAGCCCTACCTTATTTGAGTGTCAAGGGAGCAGGTTTACCTCATTGGGTTGTTACGAGACTGGATGAGATCATGGATGTGTGGGTGGTTTGCAAATCACAAAGCTCTGTGCAAATATAAAGTTGTCCCTTGGCTTCTCTTGGCCTTGATGTCCAAAAAAAAAAAAGGCAAGGAGATGGGTGGACAGGATTGTTCCTGCCTGACACTAAGCAAATTGACTTTATACCAAGATAGTTTCGCTTTAGAACGTGGAGCACAGGAGTTGGATTTGCAAGGCTAAGAAGAGGACAGCAAAGCTGTGTGTGTTGGCAGAAAGGTAACAGCATTTGCTCTGTAGGATGCTGGGGATGAGGGGGGTGCCGGGAGGGGGTGCTGCTTTTTGAATCGATGACAGAGCTATCTAGGGAATGTGCTGAGGCCTCCTACAATTGCTTTCTTAGGGGGTGTTGTGGTCTAAATGCTGAAGTGTTTGCACTCATAGGTATTTTGAGTTGGCACGAGGAATTGCTCACGCTGTTGTTTCTCACTTAATGGTGCAAGTCACAGTATAAGAATACACTTTGGTTATAAAATAATAATAGTTTCCATCAGAGCAGTTGCCCCCAGCGAAAACAATCTAATGCTCACTTCAGTGGATACTGTCTATTCTGGCAACCTGGATCTTCACAAAGCCTTTCCTGAAAAACTGTCTTTCGTCCTTCCCTCACCTCCTTCCTGCTAGCCCTTGGATGGCCTGGCAAGGAGGCCACTTAAGAACGGTGAATTGGACTAATCTCCCGTGAACCCACTTTGGGCACGCTGGCTTCATTCCAGGACACAGGTTGCTCTAAGCGCCCTGGGTCCTTAGAGGGAAGGTGTCGGAGGCTGGTAACTCCGTGACCAGCCCAGTGTCCACCTCACCCACTCCACTGCTCTGCATGTGAGCAGCTGGGCCTCCTTGTGTGAGGCTGCAGCCTAATTAGGAGGCAGGTTCTTTTTGTTCCCTGTGGGGTTCCTTTGGGCTCACAGTGGTGGCCTTTGGGTTTTTCCTTCCTGCCTAGACACTAAATGCAGCATCACTGTGAGAAAAGTGGCAGGGAGGAAGATGCTCTGAAGTCTTGTATTGACCTGGTGGCAGCTGAGAGGCCCACTCACCCACCGCGGCTTCTCAGCTCTAGCGTTCTACGCCAGTGACTCCACAAAAGTCTTGTACCACCAACACAATGACGACTTAGAGATTGTGGACAGAAGTGGGGTACCGTCCAGTCCTATCAACTCTACCTGTCAAGGACCTGTCTCTCTTCATTCCCACTACCCGCCAGCTTGTCTTCAACATGTAATAAAACGAACTCTCCAAAATGTTAATGCAGTTATTTTTGTCCTGAAAACCTCATGTGAAAAATAAATACAGGAACAGAATTTCTAAAAAAAAAATCAAAAAACTACACATTTCTTTTTCTCTAAGTACCCTGGAAAATGTTATAATGAGCATTGGATTGCATTAGTTGTATTAATAACTGCTATGTCACATTAAATGGCATAATTCCTAAAGAACACATGCAGTAAGACATGGGTCTTGAAGATAATTCTGTGAGCTTACCCAATTTGCAAAATACGTCAAATTGTAATTTTATTAGTTGAGTGGTTTTGGTATCCAGTGATGACAGTCATTTTTTACCCAAAAAAAAAAAAAAAAAATTAGTAAAATTTGTTTTTCATTCTAGCAGGAGGGGAAAAAGGCAGATTGCATATAAACATGTAAATGTCTGTCTCATTAACCCTTTTTTTGTTTCTAAAATCTTGGAGACCCAGGCCAGAGTGATTGATGGGTTTAAAGAAACAAAAGGTTGAAAACAATCGCGATTTCGGGACCCACGCCAAATAGCAGGTGCCTTTGCTTCTTTTGCAATGTTTGCAAAACACTGTCACATGTTTGTCAGTTTCCTAAAGAGCATTTCTGAGGCGCAGTAAAGGCAGAAGTGATAAATTATGGAAGTGTTCCAGCATACACCAATACCCCAGTTTAAAGACACAATCAGTTTTGCTTTTGCAAAGAGAATCACATATGCAACCTAAAGCTTCTTTTGCTCAACTGTTTGATCTTTGAAAGCGCTAATCTCCTGCTAATGAAGTGTTAGTACTTGCTGGGGGGGGTGCGGAGCGGTGTGGGGTGGGGGTGGAGTTGCAGATGAGCTGTTGACCACCCAGGAAGGGGTGACAGGTGAACCATGTCTATACAGCAAATCTCCAAACAAAGGAATGTGGTTATAGTGTTTCTTGGTGAAAAGAGATTGTGAAATATAATCTCTTACAGTATCTTCTCCCCATGAGGCAGAGATTGAATCAATTCAGGGTAAGATAAATAATAAGTTAGGCTGGTATAATTTGTATAGCATAATTGTTCAGAGTTGGGACCACCTTCACTGGGTATCAGAGGCCTCTGGTACACGTGGGTGATGGCGGTGGGGGCTGTGCCTGTAAGTTGGTCATCTGTTTCATTGGCTGTGTTCTGTTATTGCATGAATACGAAATGTGTATCGTGGGGTGGTCACGCACGGTACTAGTTATGGGGTGTGTGTGTGTGTGCATGCGTGTACATGTCCAACTCTTTGTGACCTCGTGGACTATAGCCTGCCAGGCTCCTCTGTCCATGGAATTTTCAAAGCAAGAATACTGGAATGGGTTGCCATTTCCTACTCCAGGGAGTCTTCCCAATCCAGGGACTGAACCTGCATTGGCAGGCAGATAAGTCATTCACTCCCTCCTCCCCACCCCAGCTTTTTTCCCCTTAGAACAATTTAACGAATTATATATAGAGAGAGGGCTTCCCTGGTGGCTCATAGCTCAGTTGGTGAAGAATCCTCCTACAATGCAGGAGACCCTGGTTCAATTCCTGGGTCTGGAAGATCCTTAGAGTCTTTATTGAATTTGTCACAATATTGCTTCTGTTTTACATTCTATTTTTTTGGCCACAAGGCACCTGGGATCTTGGCTCCCCAACCAGGGATTGAACCTATGTCCCCTGCATTGGAAGGCAAATTCTTAACCACTGGACCACCAGAGAAGTCCCCAAACTCCTTATCATAGGTTCCAACTTGAATCTACTAGTTTATATGCAAATACTATGCCATTTTTATATAAGGGACTTCAGCATCCTTGAATTTTGATCTGTGAGGTGGATTTTTTTGATCTATGAGGTGGACCAATCCCCTTCAGATAGAGCAGAATAACTGTCTTTCACCTTATGTTTATCTTAGGTGCTGTCTCTTTCTCTTATCTTTTGGCTGTGCCTCAAAGCGTATGGTCTATTAGCTCCCTGACCAGGGATTGAACCTGGGCACCAGCAGTGAAAGTGCCACGTCGTAACCACTGGACCACAGGGAATCCCGCACCTTATGTTTATCTTAAAGCATTTATCATGGTGTAATGATTCATATCTCCCAGTAGCCTATGAACTACTCATGGAGATGATTGTGATGTCATCTTTGTGTCTCTAGCCCCTGGCACAGCTCTTAAATACTGGCCAATTTCCAGTGAATATCTGTGCAAATAACTTGTTAGTTCTCTCAGAGAAAGACAGAATAAGGGGCTCTACATCTGGGGTCTCTGGACTGACTTCAAAGGGTCCCTGAAATTGTATGTTTAATTCTGCATATGTGTATATTTTTCTAGGGAGGGTTCCATTGCTTTCATTAGGTTCTCAAAGGATCCTTGATCAAAAAACCCCTTGAGGTCTATAAGTTCTGGGAAGACTTGGTAGGAGTGACACTGAAATGTCCCTTGAAGCAAGAACTTAGATGTGTGGAAGTTGATGGGGAGGGACTCGTAAAAGGAGCGTCATGAACAAAGAAGTGAAGGCCCTGCGAGTGGGGGAGGAGCCATCCTTTTGGGTAACATAATGAGGAACTATGTGAATACGGATTGAAGCCAGGTTGTTGGGAGAAGTTGGGACTTTATTCTGCTGGCAGTTGGGTGCCACTGAAGGGTTTTGAGCAAGTAATGCCCTGACCAGAGCCTGGCTTTCAGGTGGCAGATATCACGGTGTCGTAGCTGAACTACTGAAGAAGAAACTAGACATGGGAAAACGCATGCACACGCAGTGGTCTGCAGGCGGTTCGTGCATGTGGTGATCATCCGGTGCAGACTGTTGACCACTGCTTGCGAAAGAGCTGTAAGCATTCTAGGGCTTAGAAAAATTCGCCCTATCATTTATAGCCACGAACAAGAGGAATTGAGTTCAGGAAGTCACCCTCTTTGGATGGAAGGCAGACCTGTCCTACACTCTGTGAAAATTAATGATCTGGGCATAAGCAGAATTGCTCACCAATTTATTATGAAAGGAGCTGCTGGAGATCAAGTCGAGTGAATCATCTTATGTTGTTTGCTGCAGACTGCAGGCAGCTGGAGCACAAATCTGCTCAAGTGCCATCCTTTCTATGTGGTTGCTTTAAATACCAAAAGGAAATGTTGACTTGAGCTATGAGGCGTACCCTGAAAATTAACTCTGTGGTTTGCAGATGCCTGTAAGGTTCCAATCCTAAGATTGGTTTGTGCATTTGTGTGTTGGCCTTCAGGAAGGACACCCGTGATTGCAAGCTTTGTTCCTCGTGAAAATCCAAACTCTTTTCATCAGGGCACTCTTCCCTGGGAAGCAGGTGGTGGATGCAGAACCCCATCCCCATGTTTTTTGTTGGAGCACCCACTCTCCCGAGGTCTCTGGAATGGTAAAGCTGCACCATTGCTTCTTTGGTTGTTTGTATTTGGGGACCTGACTGGAATCCACCATCATATGCTGATTGTTCACTTCAGTAATATTTTTTGTGTTTCAGATGACATGCCAGGCCTAGGCTGGGTGCTAGGGATAGGAAGAAGAAGCCTACAAAGATCACAACATTCAGGGAACCTGTGATCTCTGGGGTGCATGGAAGTGTAAGGCTCACTGGGAGGGCACAAGAATGTTACAGATGAGGTTGTATTGGTGACCTAAAAAACACAGGATGGAAAATCTGCATTGTTGCTGTTAACTATTATTTATTGAAGATCTACCATGCGCTTGGGACTTAAGTGACTTGCTTAAGGCGATGGGGGTAGTCCAAAATGGGATACAGGTCTAGATGGGTCTATGCCCTCTTGACCTAGGTTTGACCTAGGTAGCTCCTTTGGCACTGACTATTTTCTGGGTCTTGCTAATATTGGTGGTCAATCCTATTCCTCTTCCCCTTCTATCATTTTTCTTGCCTGGAGAATCCTTCTTTTTCTCTAATGTCTGCTCATTCTTGAATACCAGCTTAAGTATTTTCTAGGATGTCTTCCTGGACTATAGGATCCTCTCCCTTCACTGAACATCAGTAGTACTCACTGCCTGTTTGTTCATTCAGCAATTACTCATGACTGTCTTGTAATAATATGGTCTATATTTTTGTGGTTACCTGTACTTTTATGTGTAATCCTCTGGTTTCCTAATAAGATTCTAAATGACCTGGAGTCATAGACTCTCCGAGTATTAGAGGCTTTGAACCAGGGTGTTTCTAGTTCTACTCATCAGGTTAGGAAACCAAGGCCCGGAGAAACCGAGTGCCTCTTGGCTCTGCACTTGCCACCTCCTCCCCGCCACACACACCACCTACCACCTTCCACATAACGGGCACTCGAAAATGCTAGAGGCAGCCCTGGAAGAGAGCGCTGGCAGCAGGAGAAGGACAGGATCAGGCCGTGCAATCTCGGGCAAGACTGTTCTCTCAGGCTCTCCTTTTCCTTCATCCATCCAAACGAGGCATTAGATCAGAAGTTTCCTTCCACCTTCCCCATCCTCTGATTCTATTAATAAGATAGCAGTGGCAGATGATGTGAGGCAACATAACTCAGCGGTTAACAGTGTAACATTTGAGTCAGGATGCTGCTGCTGCTGCTAAGTCGCTTCAGTCGTGTCCGACTCTGGGCGACCCCATGACGGCAGCCCACCAGGCTCCCCCATCCCTGGGATTCTCCAGGCAAGAACACTGGAGTGGGTTGCCATTTCCTTCTCCAGTGCATGAAAGTGAAAAGTGAAAGTGAAGTCACTGTGTCGTGTCTGACTCTTAGTGACCCCTTGGACTGCAGCCTACCAGGCTCCTCCGTCCATGGGATTTTCCAAGCAAGAGTACTGGAGCGGGGTGCCATTGCCTTCTCCGTTGAGTCAGGCTACCCAGGTCCAAACCTGACCTCCTCACCTAAATAGTTTTGTAGCTAAGCAACTCCTGCGTGTTTCGGTGCTTTCATTGGGAAAAATGGGAATCATGTTCATCTTAGATGTCTCTAAGATTGATTTGTGGACTTTAAGTGAGGTGATCAGTATAAAGTACTTCTCATGGTGCCTGACCTATCAGAAATGCTCGGTAAATGTTGTTATCTGCACATCACTAAGCAAAGTGAAAGCGTTAATTGCTCAGTGGTGTCCCACTCTTTGCCACCCTGTGGACTCTAGCCCGCCAGGCTCTTCTGTCCATGGGATTTCCCAGGCAAGAATCCTGGAGTGGGTTGCCATTTCCTCCTGCAGGGGAAAACTCTGAGACCCAGAGATAGAACCCAGGTCTCCAGCATTGCAGGCAGATTCTTTACCCCCCTGAGGTACCAGGGAAGCCCTAAGCAAAAACCAAACAGAAAGTGGCACTCACAGAGATTCAGGTCCTGTCACAGTGTTGGGCTGACAGCCGCAGCAGCAGCTTCCATCCTGCCCTTGGTGGGGTTTACCTGCAGGTAGCTGGGAGGCCTCTCTAGAGTTTAAACAGAAAAACCCAGCCCCCTGCCCCCTTCCCCTCCAGTCTGCGCGGTGGTGTAATTTTGCCTGTGAACCACACATCAGGCAGTTTCAGAGACCTCGAACTACCACGATAACAGCAGCAACCCCAGGCAGCTGGGAGAGAATTCGGGGCCTCCGTGTGTGAGCAGCAGCTCAGAATTGCTCATCAGTTTGGTTCCCCTTGTGATGCTCCACGGTGGGGGTAGGG
Source organism: Bubalus bubalis (assembly GCF_019923935.1). NCBI lineage: Eukaryota > Metazoa > Chordata > Mammalia > Artiodactyla > Bovidae > Bubalus > Bubalus bubalis. The sequence continues at coordinate 52,878,910 of NC_059159.1, read as the reverse complement.
CGAGATGCTGTTTTTCTTATCTTTCAAAAACAAAACCAAGAAAAGCATCTCTGGTACCTTTTTTTCCAAAGCACTCAGCCAGCTCCCAAGGGGAGGATGTGACCTGGTGACCCAGAGTATTATCTCTGGGGTTAGGGCTGTCTTGCCAAGGGGAACCTCAGCTCCGGATCCCCTCCCCTCCCTGCCCATTGCTGGTAGCTGGACAGTGACTCAGAGGAGGAGGAGGTGGGGAGGCAGAGAGGAGGAGACAGCTCCGCCCGCTGCTGCAAAAACACCGCCTCATCGGCGCATCACCTCCCTCCCCTCCAGACCACAGTGATGACAGGGGACAGCGCAGGTGGCCCTAACTCTCCCCTACCCCTCACGCCTAACACCTTTGGGTTTTTGAAGGGACAGTTTACAGTTGTCAAAAGGGAAATCATCTACCTTTGGAGGGCCCAGGAAATTCCTTTTCTTCCCTGTTAGGACAGGTTCCACCAAGAGCCTTCGCTATAACTTCAGCTCTTACAGATGAGTGACGTGCTCAGAGAAGCATATGCCCTGGCTGGGGCAATGGCAAGCCAACTCCAGGATTCTTGCCTGGAGAATCCCATGGACAGAGGAGCCTGACGGGCTGTGGTCCATAGGGTCACAAAGAGTCGGACATGGCCGAGCACACACAGAAAAACAAAAGGTCTTGGTGTGAAACCTCCTGTTCTAAGCCCTGCCGGTTTGGAGTTCAGTGAGCTCCTCTGACCTGTTAGATATTGGGGAGACAGTGGCATGCAGGTGTATGCCTTGCCCTCACCCAGCTGGCACCCAGAATCCTTTGGTTCCTAACAAGCCCACCGTCTGAAGAAGTAGCCGGTAGCAGGACAAGTGGGGATCTCCGTCCTGAGGGTTGTCCGGAGCAGCTGAGCAGCCAACATTTCCATATCGTCTTCTGTCCCGTTTGCCTGGTTGTCAGGAGATGCCAAATGTGTCCAGCTCGCCTTCTGATTGCCCCCGCTCCCCCCCTGCAGTGTGGACCCGAGCTGTAAAACTGCCGCCTGGGCTCTCACTGGCAGTATGAGGTGGCCAGTGAACCAGACCTGGCGTTCTCATGTGTCGTGGGAGGAATGTCTGCTCTTAGGATCAGGCCTCTCTCTCGCCCTGGGGTGGTGGCTGCCTTGCTCGCTTCACCCACAGCTGGTGCCTCCCTGTACGTGTCAGACGTGCCACTTGGCAGGCAGGGCTCCGAGGAGTCCTTTGAGGTCCATCCCAGACAGATTCACCCAGGAAACCCAAGGGGAGAGGAAGTGAGAAAAACCAGACTTCCCGGAGCTCCTCTAAGCTCCAAGTCTCCGTATATCTTGGTCCTCCCCTTTGCAGGAGAAAGAAAAACAAAGTATATCTGTGGGGAAGGCGAGAGGTCCTCCCAGTCTCTCTCCTTCTCTATAAAAACACCAGGCCAGGCTGCCCTGGGCACTGTGGGGCAGGTGCTGGTAAGTAAGGAAGGAAAGCTGATAAGATAAGGTCTGACAAATCTAGGTCACCAGGCTGCTGCCAGACACCTGTGTGACTAGTCACCTTGAAACTGACGGGAGGGAGGGTGGACCTTTGTTCAGGGTTAGGGGCCCAGACTAGCTGGACTCCACAGGCCTTTGTTTGTTTGTTTATTTAATAAACATTGCTTGAGCACCATTAAACCAAGCCAAGTCATGTGCTTGGGTGCCCCGGGCCCCTGTGTGTGTCTCTGATAGGGAAAATCTCCTCCTGGATCCCAGGCCTGGAAACCAAAGCTAAAAAAAGCAATGACATCATGCAAAAGCCAGTCTGGTCCACTGACTTCCAGAGTAGGGGCAGCCAGTCCCTTGGTAGCAGGGCGGGCCTGTTTGGAGTCTTCATTCCCTGTTCCTTCAGCTAGATCAGGGGTCAGCAAAACTTTTCCTGTAAGGGCCAGATAATACATATTTAAGGCTTTGCGGGCCGTATGGTCTCAGCTCTACGTGTGCGCATGCCAAGTCGCTTCAGTTGTGGCCGACTCTTTGTGACACTGTGGACTGTAACCCACCAGGCTCCTCTGTTGATGGGATTCTCCAGGCAAGAATACTGGAGTGGTTTGCCATTTCCTTCTCCAGGGGATCTTCCCAACCCAGGTATTGAACCCGTGTCTCTTATGTCTCCTGCATTGGCAGGCAGCTTCTTTACCACTAGCGCCACCTGGGAAGCCCCTCAACTCTGCAGTCATAGAAAATACATAAACGAGTCAGCCTGACTGTGTTCCGGTAGCACTTTATTTACAAGACAGGTGAGAGGCCCCATTTGGCCCTAGAGGATTGTTTGCTGACCCCTGAGTTGATGATTGGAATGACCGTTATGAGATCGGTGTTGGAAAAATGGGTCAGTGTGATTTTAGGAGGTGTCCTAGATCAACAGGGGGGCTCCGTTTGGTAGGGATAGTACAGGAGTTGATGGACGCTGTTCAGTGGCATGGTCTGATTGGTGCCAGAGAATTCCTCTGCACGGGCCAAACTGCAGCCTCAGCCATCTAGTGCGCTGGTTACACGGTGCCTGAGCCAGACAGTGCCCGCAGTTGCAAACAGTCTCATCACTTCCATGGGAGAACAGTGTGGGGCCCTGTGGGTGGCGAGTCATCGGCACCACCTTACTAGCCCTGAATGAAGAGTCGGGCGCCTCGGCCCTAGGGCCTGGCTTTGCCACTGAACGTTGAATGTGGCCTTGGATAAGGCACATGACCTCTCTGACCATTCAGCGTGGCCTGAGTACTACTGTATGAGGCACTGGGCATGCAGAATTGGACACGATAAAACTCTTGCCCTGAAGCAGCTCATAATCTAGCAAAAAGAAACAAGTTAACTATTACAAAAAGAAACAAGTTAACTATTACAGGATGTAGTGAAACACAGGCTTTGAATAGGTGATTATTTAGGCTGCTTACAGGGGCAGAGAGCAAGATGAGTGTTTACTAAGTGAACAAGGAAGGGGAGTCCATTCCCAGCGGAGGCATAGAGACTTTGCAGAGGAGATCCAGCCTATAGGACCTCAGGTAAGAGGCGGAGAGGGCAGGTAGAGGGAAGCAGGAAGTCAGCATGGGTGGATCACATGGGCCCAGAAGGCCAGGGAAGTTTAGATGCAATTCTGCATGCTGCATGCTCTGGAGAGCCATGGATAGTTTCCAAGCAAGGGAGTAATAGCCTTTGGTTCCACTCAGCTTCCCTCCAACTGCTCTAAACTGTATGCCTATGAGCTTTGTGTGAAGAGGAATGTTAATATTGTATAAAGTTAATAAGTGCTGATAATTAAGCCAGTGGCTGTAATTAATCACCAGGCTCAGTCCATTCTTGGCGATGCTGTCAGCTAAACGGCATCCAGATAAATCACTGGCCAACACCCAGCACCCGTGACTCTGAGATGAAGGCCTCTCAAAGAACTCTGGGACCTGGGTTATCTGGTTCGCTGGGTGAGATGCTCCCTCTCATGTGAACTCTAGCTTCTTGAGCTCACTCACTGAGGCATCATAAGCAGGCAGTTGCAGCCTGCATGTATGGATTTTTTCCTATTACTTTCAAGGGAGAACCGAGTTGCAGAAATCAGATGACTTTGGTGTATGTAGTTTGAGGTTTAGGCCAGGGAAAAGTGAAGGAGGAGATTAAGTGGCTTCTACAACCTTCATGTCTTTGGCCTGAGAGTAACTGAAACTGGCTTTGGAAAGTGGAGATGCTTGGGCAGTGATTCCCAAGTCAGAGAGTACATCAGAATAACCTGGGATAAAATGGCTGGTCTCCAGGTCCCAGAGATTCCTATTCTGTAGGTCTGAATGTCACTGGGAAGCCTCTTCTAGGGGAAGGAAACTAGTCTCCTAGGACACCAGGTTTAAGGAGGTACTCTATTTGGGCTAAAGGGTCGGAGACGACTGAGCGACTAACACTTTCACTCCATTATAGGTTATTGTAAGATATTGAGTATCTATACTCAATATATATTACTGTGCTATACAGTAAGTCCTTGTTATTTGGTGGTGATGGTTTAGTCACTAAGTCGTGTCCGACTCTTGCGACCCCGTGGACTGTAGCCCGCCAGGCTTCTCTGTCCGTGGGATTTTCCAGGCAAGAATACTAGAGTGGATTGCCATTTCTTTCTCCAGGGGATCTTCCCGACCCAGGAATCGAACCGGAGTCTCCTGCATTGCAGGCAGATTCTTTACCAACTGAGCTATGAACGAGGGAAGCCCTCATAGGTTATTGTAAGATATTGAGTGTAGTTCTCTGTGCTGTATAGTAAGTCCTTATTGTTTACCTATTTTATATATTCATATGTATCTGTTAATCCCAAATTCCTAGCTTATCTCTCCCTGCTCCCTCACCACCACCCACTGTACCCTTTAGTAACCTTACGTTTGTTTTCTGTGTCTGTGAGTCTATTTCTGTTTTGTCAATAGTTTATTTGCATCATGTTTTTAGATTCCACATATAAGTGATTAGCATGGTATTTGTCTTTCTCTGACCTGCCTCAGTTAGCCTAGTGCCCTTCATTATATTTTAATGATTGAGTGGTATTCCATTGAACCACATCTTCTTCCTTCATTTGGCATGGACACTACGTTGCTTCCATGTCTTGGCTCAAATTGTAAATATGGGCTTCCCAGGTGGCGCTAGTGATAAAGAATCTGCCTGCCAATGTCGGGGTCATTTGGGTTCAATCTCTGGGTTTGGGAAGATCCCTTCAGGAGGGAGGGCATGGCAACCCACTCCAGTACTCAAATTGTAAATATGGGCTTCCCAGGTCACGCTAGTGATAAACAATCTGCCTGCCAAGGTAGGAGTCATTTGGGTTCAATCTCTGGGTTTGGGAAGATCCCTTCAGGAGGGAGGGCATGGCAACCCACTCCAATATTCTTGCCTAGAAATCCCATGGATAGAGGAGCCTGGCGGACTACAGGCCATAGCATTGAAAAGAATCAGACACGGTTGAAGCGACTTAGCATGCACATAAACATTGGGGGTGCGTGTATTTTTTGAATTAGAATTTTCTCCAGATATATACCCAGGACTGGGATTGTTGGATCATATGGCAAATCTCTTTTTTTTAGTTTTTAAAGGAGCCTCCGTACTGTTTTCCACAGTGGCTCCACCAGCTTACATTCCCATCAACAGTGCAGGAGGGTTCCCTTTTCTCCTCTTGTTTCCATTTTCAGGTGAAGAAGTGAGGCTTGGGCGAACTGAGTTGACCAAAGGGGACTCAGCTAGGAAATGGAAGTGGTAGAACCAGAGTTAGAATTCAGGTGGGGTGTGCACCCCACCCCTGCCCCCTGCCCCCCTTCATTCCCCAGCCCACTCCCCTAAGAACTCTACCTTGAGGCCTGTTTCTTGCTCTGAATTAGCAGAGGAACTGAGAGCTCAGCTTCCTCTCTTGGTCCTTCCCTGGCTGTCTGCCTGGCTCTGAAATCTCCAGGTAACTTCCTGTTCCTGGGGTTTAGCCCTTGGACAAAACCCAACACCCCATGTTTCCTTGGGGTGTTTTTTCATTTGTTTCTGGGTTTCCCAGTACATACACAGTTGTGGCAAACTGGGAAAGGGGCAGAGGAAGGGCACCAGTGATCTTCAGACGGGCACAAGAAGAGTTCTTCTTTCTTAAGCTGTTTACCGATTAACTCCCTTTGCTCCTGAAACCAGAAAGAAGAGGAAGTCAAGAGTCAGCAGGGCTCAGAAGCCCTAATTAATTTGTGGTCCAACTGGGTCAGGGGGAGTGACCCTGGGCAGTGGCCTTTTTTTTTTTTTCAAGGACACGTCTGCTGAGGCTCACTGGGTTGGGTTCCCAGCCCTGCTGTCTCCCCACCCCCCAGCCCAGGGGAGTTAGATCTCCTGTGAAGCTCACCTCTGCCTATTCCATCCCTTCCTCCTCAGCCCTCTGGCTGGGCGCCTCCCGGTGTTAAGTTGCCCCAAATACCCAGTCTCTTATTTCACATTCTCAGGCAAAGATCCCGCAGCCAAGGTGCCCTTTCAGCTTAGCTTTCCCATCGGCTGCTCGCTGACAGATAAGCTCCTAAGAGGAGGGCGGGGTGGGGGTGGAGAGGCTGGTAAAACCAGCGGGCAGACCCCGTTGTGCCCTTTGTCACAGGGTACACTGGGCCCCGCAGCGCCACTGCAGGGTTTGATGGGGTGAGCCCTGGCTGGGGGCCTCTGGCCTTAGTTGGCAAAGGGAACTTGACTTGGCTGAGGCACAGTCATACGTACACTTAGGTTTTACCTTCGGCTGGAAATCGGAGGCAGAAAACCTGTAAGCGTCCAGAGACAGGGAAACTCTGTGTTCCGTGCGCGCGCAGGCTGGGAGAAGCCTGGCCTGTTTGAACCTCCTCTGCCACGACCGTGCCAGACTCCTCGTCCAGGCCTCGCAGAAACGTCTCGTCCCTCGGGCTGGCGGGAATTGAGACTCGAGTGCTGCTGCGGGTCGAGGGGGGAAGAAGCCAGTGGACAGAATGTTCCTGCGCCTGGGCGGACCAGCCAGCCACAGCACAGGCCGGGTCCCTGGGAGGCGAGCTGAAACCTTGCTCCTTTCTGTAGCCAGGCCATATCTTGAGTCACGGTCGAGTCCCTGCCAGAGGAACTTGTGTTAGTTCAGCTTTCTGAAGTGATAGATGGACTGAAAAATGAGAGTGACTGGGAGGTCTGCCCTGTTAGCTTCGCCGGTCTCATTGCTCTGGGAAGTGGATGTGGACACTGGACTGAAACTACCACCTCTTTTGTCTTCACTTCCCCCTTCATTTGCAGCCAAATCAAATACCTGGAACCTGGTTGTAGGGATTGCTATGGTATGTGGAATTAGTCCATCCTTCGAACAGTCCCAGGGAATTTTCCCAAGAAGGGAGAATACAGGCCAACCATGGCCTCCTTGGAGGTAGGTGTCAGTGTGAGAGAACCCAAGAACTGGGCCTCTATATATAAGTTGGTGTCCAAAATATATTTAAAATGATATCCCAAGTATCCAGAGACAGGCTTAAAAATGTGTTCAGAAAGGTAGCAATTTAATGTTTCTCTTGGAATAAGTCTGGCCTGTGCATTCTCCCAGGAGCCTTTGCCTAGGGAATATGATTAAAAATAGATCTGAGTAGCACTTCCTGCTTGGCAGATGGCTGATAGCAAATGCTAGGGCTTGCAGCTGACCTTTCCTTTCTGAAATCTGCTCTGTGTTTCCATGATGCTAATTGAGTCCCTCACTAGACCTAATCAAAGAGCTGGTTGCAGAAAAACACGGCTTGCTGTCCTGGGTAGGCTCTGTTCATGGAGCAACTTGAAAGCACTGGAATTTGCATGGGAACACCCACTCGGTGGTCCAACTGGCTGGTCCTTGTTTAAAAACTAACAAGTTCTGCTTTCAAAGTTGCTGTCCAGTGCTGTTAAGGATCCCACACCCTCTCTCCGCCCCCATCAACAGGAAAGATCAGTGGGTAGGGGAGTGATGTGTATACAATAGACAAGGCTCACCCACACTGCCAAACAAAGGAGCTGCCCCCAGAGAGGGGGGCCGCTTTTGAGTTTAACTTCCGGTGTGGCTCTGTCCTCATCAGTTTATCTTTTTAAAAATTATTTATTTATGGCTGCAGTAGGTCTTCGTCACTGTGCACGGGCTTCTCATTGGGGTGGCTTATGGTCCTTTCATGAGTAGGCAGATTCTTTACCACTGGACCACGAGGGAAGTCCCCATCAGCTGTCTCATAAAACAGGGATAATACCTGAGACAGTGCCCTGAGGTGGTATCAAACTAGGGGAGATATAAGATATTGTTGTTTTTCTTATGTAGTAAGCATTTGGGGTGTGCTGCTCACTGAGTTATTATCCTTCCCTGGAAAGAGGCCCGCATATAGGCAGGTTGTGCCGCAGCTGTTTCAAGTCCTCTTCGTCATCTTCACCTTGGAGGAAAGCCCTCTGCTGGAGTTAAGCATCTTTGGGGCAGACTATTTATACCCTCTGGGGCTACACAAGGTCTGGGACATTAAATATTTGTTGATTTAAAGTTATGGAGGTACAGCATTCTTTCTTTCTTTCTTTATGGCTCTGCTGGGTCTTCATTGCTGCCCAGGCTTTTCTCAAGTTGTGGCAAGCTGAGCCTACTCCCTGCTTATAGTGCACAGGTTTCTCATTTGTGGTGGCTTCCCTGGTGGCTCAGAGGTTAAAGTGTCTGCCTGCAATACAGGAGACCCGGGTTCGATCCCTGGGTCGGGAAGATCCCCTGGAGAAAGAAATGGCAACCCACTCCAGGATTCTTGCCTGGAGAATCCCATGGACAGAGAAGCCTGGTGGGTTACAGTCCATGGGGTCACAAAGAGTCGGACACAACTGAGCGACTTCACTCTCTTGCTGCAGAGCATGGCCATAGGGCACGTGAGCTTCAGTATTTGAGGCACATGGGTTCAGTAGTTGTGATTCCCTCTCTGGAGCACAGGCTCAGTATCTGTGGCACGTGGCCTTTCGAACCTATATCTCCTGCATTGGCGGGCCAATTCTTCTTTTCGTTTTTGCAGGCAGCTTCTTTCCACTGAGCCACCAGGGAAGCTCTCAGCCATGTCTATATTATTGAACAGTTAGCTCTCACCCCACCCCATGTCTCCTATTTTAAAAATATCATAGACTGTGTTACTGTGGGAAAATCTCTTTGCCCAGGAGATGATTTTCCAGTGCCTGATATTTCAGCGTGCCTTAGGTTTTTCTGTTGGCCAGGGAAGAAGGTTGAGCACCAGAATATGTGGCAGGGATTTAAGTCTCTAAGTCTTGAGGATGAGTCTTATCGAGGAATTAGATAAGATAGACCAGCTGATGAGCAAAAAAGACCTTTTATCCAGATAAACAGGAAGTTGAAAAAACACCAGAAAAGAGGTCTGACTCAGAAATGTTCGTTCACTGTGCAAGGCGTCTACTCTCTGGAGAATATGGACTCATGCAATATTCACCCTCGTAAGAAACCTCAGTCAACCCCCTCATTTCACAGATGATGCAACTCCCAGTGCAGAGGGGCAGGGCTCTGCGTGAGGAAGGCATGGAGCTGGAGGCAGATGATGAAGCCTTGCCTGGCAGGGGCTGGGAGCGGCCGGCTGGTTGTTCTGACCCGCTCGTATTCTGTCTCTAGACGGAATACTGAGAATCTCCAGTGCCCAGCTTTTGCACTTTGGCAAGCACGTAATGCACAGATCTTTCTAATATTTGTATCCTTGAGTCTTTTTCATAAGAACTCGCTGGCTGTGATTTCTTCAAACCCTTTTAAATAACATTGTCTCTTCCTTCATAACTATTTCATATATCTCTGCTCCTGACTAAGCCCAGTCCCTGGGGGTGCATGAATTCGGAGGTTAAATGTGGATAGATGCTAATACACTCACGGGAGGAAAGTCTGGTAACGGACCTGTGGCCTGGCAGGGAAAACCATTACTCAGTCTGCTTTAGTTTGTGTGAACAACCTGAAGCCTGACTGGTGAAGCAAGTCCTTGTGCTTTGATTAGCATTTCCAGGAGAGGAAAGGGGTGTTCAGGAACCCCGAAGATGAAATGAAAAAATCAGGTTAAGGAGACAGTGAGAGACTCTGTGAGAGTAAAACCATGCCGTGTACAGGAAATTCGAAGGATGCTACCACTTTTCAAGGGCCTGGCTTATGCCAGTCACTTTACTCTCTGCAAGGTGGGTACCATTACCCCACTTGACAGGTGAGGAACTTGAGACCAGAAAGGGGAGCATCTTCAAGAACACACAATAGAGAAAA